>NW_027361669.1:6820000-7420000 GCF_039654945.1 Dendrobates tinctorius | reverse complement strand
CCGCCCAACATCGTTAAAAAAATCACATGCGCGAATCAGCACACGCAATGCGCAAAAAAATAGTATTATAGTCTGTGGTGTCGCTGACGTGTGCTGTACAGTGCGCATGTCAGCGCTTTTTGAGCGCGCGATTTCAGAGTAAACAATGTCTAGACACTTGTTTAATCCACCCCCTAAACAAGCAACATTGTTTAGGAGGAGAGTAAATAAAAGAAGGGGTCTGTAGTGCCAGATCATTACTCTCCAGACAGACTGCAAGAGAAAGAAGACAAGAGACAACACCCACCCAGCCAGAGACAATCCACTACTTTGGAGAACACAGCAGCTATAATGTGAGTATTCTAAAATCAATTTATGTGAGCCTGTCCTTTAAAATATATTATGTACTAATGTTTTTTTTCTTATTTTTCCAGCATGTCTGGAATGAAGTGGCTGCAGCGTTGATGGAGGACTGGGACAGCGCCTCTGCAACTTTAAAAAAGGCGTTTAGTAAGTATTTCCCTGTTGTGTGATGATGCATTGAGTCTTGGTCCTGAGGATACTGTTTTGTTTCCTGATAGATAGATTCTATCAGGGACCATAACAATGTCCTCAGGATCAAAATTCAATGCATTGTGTATTGTAATGATGTATTGTTCATGCTTTAACTCTTGCTCCTGATGATACTTATGTGTTTACTGCAAGATATATTCTTGCAGTAAACACACAAGTGTCCTCAGGTTCAACAGTGAATGCATTGTGAATTATAATGCTGTATTGTTCATGCTTTAACTCTTGCTCCTGATGATACTTATGTGTTTACTGCAAGATATATTCTTGCAGTAAACACACAAGTGTCCTCAAGTTCAACAGTGAATGCATTGTGTAGTGTAATGCTTTATTGTTCCAGCTTTAACTCTTGCTCCTGATGATACTTATGTGTTTACTGCAAGATATATTCTTGCAGTAAACACACAAGTGTCCTCAGGTTCAACAGTGAATGCATTGTGAATTATAATGCTGTATTGTTCATGCTTTAACTCTTGCTCCTGATGATTCTTGTGTGTTTACTGCAAGGTATATTCTTGCAGTGAACACACAAGTGTCCTCAGGTTCAACAGTGAATGCATTGTGAATTGTAATGCTTTATTGTTCCAGCTTTAACTCTTGCTCCTGATGTTACTTATGTATTTACTGCAAGATATATTCTTGCAGTAAACACACAAGTGTCCTCAGGTTCAACAGTGAATGCATTGTGAATTATAATGCTGTATTGTTCATGCTTTAACTCTTGCTCCTGATGATACTTGTGTGCTTACTGCAAGATATATTCTTGCAGTTAACACACCAGAGTCCTCAGATTCATCAGTGAATGCATTGTGTATTGAATTCTTTTTGGATGCCGCATTGACTGTTTGACAAGGTCAATCTGGTGTGCGTGATGATACAGATGTTGCCATCAGTGCATTGTATAAGGCTTTTTTTATTATTTTTTTCAACAGTGAACAAAGTCCGCACACGTTGGCGCTCAATGAAGGACCGCTTCAAGAGTGATGTTAATGCTGAGGGACAGGTTCGCAGTGGCTCAGAGGCAGGGAGCAGAACCAAGTACCGATATCATCGCACGTTGGAATTCTTACGACCGGTCCTTGCCACCAGAGCGTAAGTATAATTTTCTTTTTTTTTTGTTTTCATTGAACATAATCGGTGCTTTTATATTCCACAGATGATCCTTCTTGTAAATGCATGATACTAATGTTTTACTTTTGTTTCTACAGCACCTGGAGAAGCATCCTGCAACCTGTCCCTGAAGCGGTTCTTCATCGATCGACCTCGGACCCGTCTCAGCCATCCGACAGCCAGGAAGCAAGTTGCAGGTCAGCAACACAGACAGCTGGTAACCAGGAAGCTGGTCAATCAGGTGTTCCCCTGTCCCAGGTCTCTGCCACTGGTTATGCGGGCACTACCTGCCAGCGGCAGAGGGCCTTGGACAGACCTGTCTTGCCCGAGTTCATGCACTTGAGCGAGGCCTTTCAGCCAGCCTCAAGACGCTGTCCGAAAGAGTGGAAAGTGGTTTCTCACTAATGGAACGTGGTTTTAACCACATGGAACACCTCATCCACTCTTCCGATCAGCGCCTTGAACGGCTGGAGGCCAACCTCAATAGACCAGCGCACCATTTCTTTAGTAAAATTGAACGGGGCATGGCGGATCACCTTAGTCCTGAGCAACAGCTGAATGTGTTACACGCCTGCAACACTGCTTTCTTGCAGGCTATGCAGCAGAATCAGTACGTGCAGCAGACAGTGTTGTCATTCCCACCTGTGCCACCACTGACTCGCTTCACAACAGTACTGACTTCTGCTGCATATCACTGCACGGCCACCTGCATTCCTAGCCAAGCCGGACACCACACCAATGCCGAGTGTTGCTGGACACTCCACCCCTGCCACCACCATGTCAAGCGCTGCTCCTGTTTGGAGCACCAGTACTGCCACCGTTACCTCATCTTGGCACACCTCCAGCACAAAATCTGCTTGGGCCACCGCCACCTCTTCTCCTGTTCTGACCACAGAGACACCATCATCTCCGGATCAGAGCACTGCCACTACTCAGCATCAGTATGGAAGCACCGCCACAACTCCTCATCATTCCTGGAGCACCTCCACCACTCATCATCAGAGGAGCACCGCCACCTCTTCTCCTCATTGTAGCACCGCCACCACCCTTCTTCAGAGGAGCACCGCCACCACATCTCCTCATAGGAGCACCGCCACCACTCCTCTTCAGAGGAGCACCGCCACACCTACTCAGAGCACCGCCACCACTCCTCTTCAGAGGAGCACCATTACCGCTTCACCTCCTCGGAGCACTGCCACCACTCCTCATCAGAAGAGCACCGCCACCAATTCGCCTGATAGGAGCACCGCCACCTATTCTCCCACTAGAAGCACCGCGCACACTTCTTCTTCTATGAGCACCGACACCACATGTTCTCCTGCAAGGAGCACCGCTAGCGCCTCCACCAAGCAGCCTAGGGGAGACTCACATTCCATATTTTATTCTTCACAGACACGGTCCACCATCTCTAGGTGGTCAACAAATGTAAGGAGGTCACATGGTGGTAGTCGGTACAGGCAGGTGACTCCTGCCTCAAAGAAGAAGAAACAAAAGACTTTGTTAGTCAGTCCCCACTCTCCTTCCAATGTTTCTCAACCTGCTTCCATTTCCATGCCTGAGCTCCCTTCCCCCACTACTTTAGTAGCCCCTTCACCTAGAACCCCTTCCTCAATTTCCAGCCGTTCCTCATCTCTCCACACCCCCAAGTATCCCACTCTTCCCCCAAACATCCTTCAAAAGAAAAATATTCTTTTTTTTTTTAAAAAAATAAATAAATGTGCAACTTTTCTTGTTCAAAAAAGGTTTGTTTAATGTGTCTTTCGCCGCCTACACACACTGCGCCGTACATTTTTTGTTTTTGTCAACACATAGCTCCATTAATGACACATGTTTCGCGTGTCAATCTTGGAGATATATGTAGTTAAAAACACAAAACTATATGACTTGTATTTTCCACAACAGTCTCTTCAGTCAGGTAATAGAGCACAAACTGAATAGAGGATGGTGTTGCGTGCAAGGCCTATCTATTGTTACTTTGCCTTGTATCATAATGTTATAACTTTATATACTGAGTGCAATGGAGGTCGGTGACGTGGATCAGGAAAGAGGCCTAAGCTCATAGGTTTTTAGTTCCGTAGTGTTTATCAGAGTCAAGCAGGTTTACGGATAAGACACAGCAGGGTAAAAGCAGACAAAGATAATAATGCAGTGAGCAGCCGTACAGACGTATGAAGTCCAAGTTGCCAGATCCGGAGACCTGGAGAGCAGGCCAGGCCTGCTAGCAAGAAACAGTCCTTGAAGTGGAGGTGGGTGCAGAGCTGATCCGAAGAAACAAGTCTTTACAATGAGACCAAGATTCACAGGCAAGCGGGGTATCCCAAGGAAACGAAGAGACAAGCTAGGTAGCAGTCCTTCCAACTTGATAACAAGTCCAAGAATAAGTATACTCAAGCAATGAGTAATCATACAGAGCATCCTTATATACAGAGCAGACAGGAACAAGAGAGATCAACACAGGAAATAAGATGGCCCCTGTTGAGGCTCGTGACTCCATCTTGGATGAGGGCAAAAATGAACTAAACTAAGGGCAAAGCAGAAACTGAGCGACAGACATAAGGCAAGGATTTCAGAGAAACGGATATGCAGGCCAAGTCCTTACATTACTCTCCCCTTAAAAGACATCCTCTGGACGATCTTAAGTCCGGCTTATTGGGATATCTGCTGTGGAACAGTCTGATTAAATGAGGAGCATGGACGTTCTCCACTGGTTCCCAGGAATTCTCTTCAGCCGAATATCCTTGCCATTTTACCAAGTATTGGAGACGTCTCCTATGAACCTGTGAATCCAAGATCCTTTCCACGATGAATTCCTCTTGCCCGTCAATGAGAACTGGGTCAGGAGGAGCAGAGGTGCGTCCGGGAAAAGGGTTAGGCACTGCCGACTTTAACAAAGAGACATGAAAGACAGGATGAATTTTCAATGAGTTAGGCAACTTAAGTCGATAGGCTACAGAATTCACTATACTGCTGATCTTATATGGGCCAACATATTTTTGCCCCAGTTTCGATGTTGGGATCCTGAGCTTCAAGTTCTTAGTTAAGAGCCAACCCATGTCTCCTACCTTGTACATTGGGGCTGGCTTACGGAATTTGTCTGTTGCCTTCTTGTATCTTTCCTGTGCGGTACCTAAAGTGTCTTTAAGAACTTCCAAATTGCGTTGCAAGGATGAAATGCGGTCAGCTACCGCAGGCACAGACATGTCTATTGGAAGTAGAGGAAGAATACTGGGATGGTATCCCTTGTTGGCAAAGAATGGAGACAATTTGGTGCAGGCATTCTGAGAATTATGATATGTGAATTCAGCCAACGGAAGCAAACTCACCCAATCGTCTTGTAGATGGCACACATAGCAACGCAGATATTGTTCCAAGGTCTGATTGGTCCGTTCAGTTTGGCCGTTAGACTGTGGATGAAAAGCAGATGACAATTTTACTTTGATGTCCAGAGCAGCACAGAAGCTTTGCCAAAACCGTGAGGTAAATTGAACCCCACGATCTGATATTACTTCATCCAGCGCTCCGTGCAAACGAAAAACATTTTGTACAACAAGATCCGCTGTTTGTTTAGCCGTTGGTACACCAGCACAGGGAATGAAATGAGCAGCTTTAGTCAGCCGGTCAACTACTACTAGAATTGTGTTTTTTCCCTGTGACAGAGGCAACTCAACAATAAAGTCCATTGAAATAGACCCCAAGGACAAGATGGAACAGGCAGAGGTTGCAAGAGTCCTGTCAGTGAGGAGCGAGGAACTTTTGACCTGGCACATACCTCATGTCATGATCTGACAGTTTTAAATAGCACTGGGTGAACTTTTTTTACTTTGGAAAGTTCCAAGGTGTCTTGACTGTCCCCGGTGGTGGTTAGCGGTATTGCACTTTAGGTTTTTGTGCACTTAATTATGTATCAGGTGGGACACCCTATAAAGGTGTGCTAGGGGTGTGCAATCACTGTCTGTGATATTGTGAGATTGCTTTCACTTTGAAGTGGAGAGCCTGGAGGAAGGATGGAGCTGGTGAGGAGTCCTGCGCAGCTTAGCCAGGGGGGACTTGTTGCAGCTATGGTGTCTGGATGAAGGGCTGGCATGGCGTGGTGGGGTCACAGTGATGGAGTCAGCGGGAAGTGTCTGCATGGTCTGGTGGAGTGGCTACTATGGAGAGTGGCACTCACCATGTGGGACTTGGCCCTGAGCTGGACTCAAGCATGCTTGACTTCGTGGCAGAAGCTGAACACTTCCTTGGGACTCTGGTTCTAAGCAGCTGCAACTGGTGTTGGACTCTGCTCCAAGGCTGCACTAAGGTGATGGATCCTGTTATGGTGATGGATCCAGGTGGAGGGCTCTGTTGCTAGGAGCGCACGCAACAGAGCAAAGCTAAGTGGTGTTTCCCCTGTATTGTCTCTTTCCTCATGTGTGTTATTAGTGCAGTGGTGGGATTAGTCTCCGCACCGACCCATTCCCTAGTGAGGGTTTGGGGTCAGGGTGAGCAAGGGCGTTAAGGTACGCGTGCGGCGACAGGTGCGGAGCCTGTTTAGGGAATGTAAGGAGTGCAGGGACACTGGCTCAGGGGAGCTTAGGAGGTCTCCATTTCCCCATTCTCTATCGCAGGGCCCACCATTGTTATAGTTTCCCAGGTTCCCCCTTTATTATTTGATTATTGTATGTATAACGTGTAATACCCAAATTCGCCAGGTGGAGGCGGCGTATCCACCTGCACGTTTTATTATTTAAATTTGCCCCACTGGTGGCGGTGTATCCAGGGTCACGTGTGTCACATGGGTTCGCCTTTGCGGAAACATCTGCGTCCTGACACACGTGACCATGACACCTCACATGATGACACATTCTGAAGCACATCTTTCCGAAAGGTTGGCCACCAAAAAAAACGAGACAGAAATTCCTGAGTCCTCTGAACTCCCCTATGGCCGGCAAACTTAGAGTCATGCATTAGTTTCAAGACACTCAGTTTTACTGTTTCTGGAACATACAAACGCTGTCCTTGAAACCAAAGTCCATTCTTTAAAGTTAGATTTACCTGGGTGGGGGGATAGGCCCAAAAGCGAATCTGCAGCATAAGCCTCCTTAATCTCCGTTAAAAGATCTTGATTATGTAGGACACTTACAAAGTTTTTCTCAGATAGTATGGTCCTTGGAGGCGAAGCCGGAGTTGCTTCATCTGAATGCATCCTGGACAGTGCATCAGCCTTTCCATTGGGAGAGCCCGGCCTATAGGAAATGACAAAATCAAACTGGTTAAGAAAAAGATTCCACCGAGCCTGTCTGGGTTTTAGACATCTTGCCGACCTCATAAATTCGAAATTTCGGTGATCCGTGAGTATAACAATCTGTTGGGATGCTTCTTGTAACAGATGTCTCCATTCCTTAAATGCGGTTATAATGGCTAACAGTTCTTTGTTGCCAACATCGTAATTCCTTTCTGCAGGTGATAACTTTTGAGAGAGAAAGGCACACGGATGCAAGAGATCTTTCTCACCTGTCCTTTGCGACAGTATGGCCTCTACAGCACAGTCCGAGGCGTCCACTTCCACTATGAAGGCCTTGTCTGGGTCAGGATGTACGAGAACGGGAGCTGTCGTAAATTTAGACTTTAATGTGGAAAATGCTGTTTGAGTTTGAGGTGACCAGACAAATGGCGTCTTCTTCCGAGTTAAATGAGTGATGGGTGCAACGGTCGCTGAAAAATTTTTAATGAATCGTCTGTAGAAATTAGCGAATCCGATGAATCGCTGTACCTCCTTCACTGATTTGGGAGTTGGCCACTCCTGAATGGCTTGCATCTTGCTTACATCCATGCTGAGACCCTGGGGAGAAATAACATATCCCAAAAATTGAATTTCTGTTTTGTGAAACTCACATTTCTCCAGTTTAATGTATAAGTGATTTTGCCGTAGACGATCCAAAACCATATTCACGTGTTGCTGATGATCCTCGATATTGCTGGAAAAAATTAAAATGTCATCCAAGTAAATCACAGCAAAAATATCAAGTATGTCTCTGAAAACATCATTTGCCAAGTGCTGGAACGTAGCTGGTGCATTACGGAGGCCAAAAGACATAACTAGGTACTCAAAATGTCCGTAACGTGATCGAAATGCCGTTTTCCACTCATCGCCAGGACGAATCCATACTAAATTGTACGCTCCACGAAGATCCAATTTAGTGAAGATTTTGGCATGTCGAACTCTCTCAAGTAATTCGGGAATTAGTGGGAGTGGGTAAGAGTTCCTGATTGTGATTTTGTTGAGCTCCCGGTAGTCAATGCATGGGCGAAGTGAACCATCTTTCTTTTTGACAAAGAAGATTGGGGCACCCGCTTGGGAGGAAGATGGTCGTATAAACCCCTTAGCTAAATTTTTGTCAATATACTCTTTAAGAGCTTTTAATTCCGGACCAGACAATGGATAAATACTCCCGAATGGAATTGCGGCACCAGGCAATAATTCCACGGGGCAAACATATGGCTGATATGGCGGTAATTTATCCGCATTTTTCTTGTCACATACATCACTGAAATTCCGATACTCTACCAGTAGTGTTGAGTCGACCACGACTGCTGTTTTCACTGGAGCCAGCTCTCCGGACGCTGCCAATTCATTTGGAAATTTTAACTCCCTTGTTGTCCAATTGATCGTAGGATTATGCAGCCGCAACCAGGGCAGACCTAAAATAGGAAAATTAGGAGAGGAAATCAGTAAAAAGGACATTTTTTCCGAATGATCCGCCCCATATGGATTTTTAGTGGGACTGTTTCGAGTTTCACAGGCCCAGATATCAATGGAGACCCGTCCACGGTCTCCATAAACACCGGAGAGTCCCTCTTTCGTGAAAGAATGCCATGTTTCTCAGCAAAAGAAGTGTCCATGAGATTGCTGCAAGCTCCAGAGTCTATCATGGCGGAGCACGTGATCCAGCGGGAATGTACCCAGATCTTGATAGAAATGCAACTGAGCAAATCTCTCCTTGCTGTGGTAGAACTCGCAGAAAGTAAGGCAATATTCACAGGTGATGAGGCTTCCGATGAATCATCAGGGAAATCAAAATTTGCAGCAGCTATTTCCTGACAGTGTGAATGAGAACCTACCGAACATATATCTGAAAAGTCAAATTCGGTCACTGCAGCTGCGGACTTCGATTTTTTCCAGGGCACTCTGATATATAATGACCCGACTTTCCGCAATAGAAACACAAGTTCTCCTTGAAACGATATTCCTTACATGTATCAATGAGTTTTCTCCGTACTGCGTCGACCTGCATAGGTTCTGACTCTGTCTGGGATAAAGTCTTACTCGAAGCCTCCTTGGTGGAGGAAGGGAAAGACATGAGGTTATTACGATTAGCCTCAGCCCATTTTTCCTGTCAACGTTCAGTGAGACGAATGTCAATCCGAATACAATGATGTATAAAGTCAGTTAAATTAGTAGGTGATTCTCCTCGAGCCAGTTCGTCCTTAATTGAAGCAGACAAGCCCCTCCTGAACACTGCATAGTTTGAAGAATCGCACCATGTAGTATCCAGCACCCACCTCCGGAATTCCATTGCATATTCCACCACCGGACGCTTCCCTTGACGAAGTGTCAGTAGTGCAGTTTCTGCTGTTAAACTTTGGTTGGGGTCGTCAAACATTTGAGACATTGCTGCAGTAAAGTCATTCAAAGAATTCAGGCATACATCATTAGTTTCAATCAACGGATTAGCCCAGGCTAACGCTTTGTTTGTTAGCAACATAATCATAGTCAATACTTTATCTCGATCAGTTAAGAACTGGGCCGCACGTGCAGAGAAATAAATACAGCTGACATTGATTCAAAAATCCCCGAAATTTCTCTCTTTCACCACCGAACCTGAATGGTGGGAGTTTAGGAAAACCCGGACCCAGAGCTGGAAATGGAGCTGGGGCAGCAACCACAGCTGCATCTGTAGTCTCTACATTTGAAAGTCGAGACGCTAAGGCCTGAATAGACGTATCGGCCACATTCGCGTTATGATTGGCTTGTGATTCTAAGGTCCCCAGCTTTGTTTTTATAGCCTGCAGCTCCCCATGAAGTCCAGAAACAAATGAGCAAAGTTTCTTCATTCGTACCTCCATAGATTCTGACCCAGAGATCTCCATCTTTAATGGCTTGAGTATTCTGTTATAATTTTATATACTGAGTGCAATGGAGGTCGGTGACGTGGATCGGGAAAGAGGACTAAGCTCATAGGTTTTTAGTTCCGTAGTGTTTATCAGAGTCAAGCAGGTTTACGGATAAGACACAGCAGGGTAAAAGCAGACAAAGATAATAATGCAGTGAGCAAACGTACAGACCGTGGAGACGTATGAAGTCCAAGTTGCCAGATCCGGAGACCTGGAGAGCAGGCCAGGCCTGCTAGCAGGAAATAGTCCTTGAAGTGGAGGTGGGTGCAGAGCTGATCCGAAGAAACAAGTCTTTACAATGAGACCAAGATTCACAGGCAAGCGGGGTATCCCAAGGTAACGAAAAGACGAGCTAGGTAGCAGGCCTTCCAACTTGATAACAAGTATACTCAAGCAATGAGTAATCATACAGAGCATCCTTATATACAGAGCAGACAGGAACAAGAGAGATCAACACAGGAAATAAGATGGCCCCTGTTGAGGCTTGTGACTCCATCTTGGATGAGGGCAAAAATGAACTAAACTAAGGGCGAAGCAGAAACTGAGCGACAGACATAAGGCAAGGATTTCAGAGAAATGGATATGCAGGCCAAGTCCTTACACATAAACAGTAAATTGACTTTGGTGTGTTTTAACATCATTTAACTTTTTGTGATACAATCCAAGGTTATTCTAGATAGACCTTGTAATTAACCTCATCCTCTATTCAGTGTGTGTTGATAAACTGAGGAGTTGTTGTGGAAAATACCCGCCATATGTACAATACCCTGGCCTTGTATCATAACTATTACACCTGGGCAGGTGAATACACATGAGTTTTAACCAGCAGCGTCGCTTCAGTCTGCATATATTGAACTCAGACTGTAGCGATGCTGCAGTTAACCTCTTATGTGTATTCTCCTGACAATGTGTGATAACCTTCTGAAGTGTGGATGCGTTAGTTTTGCTGTCCTCACTTCAACATGACACCAGGCCTGGGTATTGTAGAAGTTGTATCAACTTTATTATGTATACAGTCTTGAGTTCAAACTGGCCACAGTGATGATAATACAACTAATATTGATAGTCACAGCGTTAGGTCTCATAAATAGTTAGGGATGCTACTGCATTCCAAAATCAATAATTTTAACATCATGACAGGTGACACAAATATTAGTTGTATTATCTCCACCGTCGCATCACATTGAACTCAAAGTGTAAAGATAATAAAGATCATACAAGTTGTGTGAATGTATAGTCACCTGGTCTTGAGTACTATTAAATTCAGGATGCACAAAACACAGCATCATGAATTCAATCGTACAACTGGCCAGTTGATTATTGTTTTGAATTGTAAAAAGACAGAGTGCACTCGGTACAGGTATCAACACAGGTTTTTTATTAACATACGCACAAAAGTAAACTTTGTTACACCATTTGCTCTTGCCAGGCCACCCGTCCTAGATCTGAGTTGAAGTAGGCCGCAAATTGGTCCCTCACTTGGCCAACTTCAACGGATGACCTGAGAGGGTGCTGATTAAATTCAAGCAAGGGTTTAGGCGCGGCATCATCGAGTTCAAAGTTTGGGTGCTCTCTAACCATGACAAAATTATGTAGAACCACACAGGCCTTCACCACCTCATCCACTGTTTCCAGTTTCAGATTAATGGCTGTGCTGAGAATGCACCATCTGGAGACAAGTATACCAAAGGCACACTCTACAGTTCTTCTTGCCCTGGTCAGCCTGTAATTAAAAATTCTTTTGGTGTGGTCCAAGTCCCGGCTGGAGTAGGGTTTGAGGAGGTTTTGGCACATCTAGAATGCCTCATCCTCAACCATTACAAAGGGCTGTGGCGGACCTTCGATGTTGGGAAGAGGACGTGGCATGGGGAAATTGAACTGGTTGCCATACAACCTCCGGCCCATATCCGAGTTCTTAAAAGCCTGCGAGTCATTCCCACGCCCAAATGCCCCAATGTCCACTGCAACAAACTTACAGTCTGCATCAGAAATGGCCATGAAAACTGTAGAGAAGTACTTTTTGTAATTATTGTACTCTGATCCAGTTCTTTTTGGTTTTATAATCCGGATGTGTTCCCATCCACCACACCCAAACAGTTGGGCAAATTGCAGACTGTCCAGAATCTTTCTGAATTTTTAATCCACTTTTCCACGGTGGGTAGGGGCATAAATTCTGGACAGAGAACGTCCCACAAAGCCCGGCAGATGTCCGCAACAATCCCAGACAAGGTGGATATTCCAAGCCGGTACTAGAAGTGCAGTGAACAGAGGGTCTCTCCAGTAGCCAGGAATCTTTCAAACAAAGAAACAACAAAAAATAATATTTGTGTATATGGATTTTTACAACACCAAAAAATAAAATTTAAAAAAATAAAAAAATATTTTTTTCTTTAATAAATGGCATAAAAATAATGCTGCAGCCTTTGGTTAAGTACATAGCAGAACAATAATTCTGCCAGCTTAGGAATAGTACATCTGAGAAAAAATAAAATTATGCAGGCATTGGTTTTAAAATATTACGTACCGTAATGTGACCAGGAGCCATTCCTCGGGAGGAATCGCACGACGGAGCTGTGTGTCCTGTCTCCGGATGGAATCTTGGACATGACCAAGCAAATACCTGAAGCTTTGTTGGGATATCCGTGTATAGTCCATAAATTTCTCTGGGTTTGCCTGGAGCTCGCTGTAGAGGGTGTAGTACACTCCACTGCTCTCACAGAGTTCAACAATCGGATGTATCCACACATGCCGCCGCTGCCGTCTTCGCTGTCTCTCTCCCTTTGCTCATGGCAAGCAACTGCATAAGCCTGAGCCATCCTGATGTCCAGATCCAAGTTGAAGTGAAAACTCTTCCAGCGCAGATCCATGTTGTCAAGATAAAAAGCAAGCAAATGTGAAGAATTAAGCTGTAAACAGGGTCTAATTAAAGAATTCCTATAACACACGCCCACTGCTGTCCAATTGTTGGAGTCTGTTGCACTAATTGGTCAAGGATTTTCCTCCTGTGATTGTGACACCATGCGCATAAAAAACGTATACGCATGGAAAACACTTGAAAATGCATACAAACGCTGCAGTTTTTTTTGCTTAACGCTCACAATAATGCGACAAAAAAAGCAGCGTTTACAAGCGTTTGTATGCGCTTTTGTCACGCGTTTGATGTGCGCACCAAACGCAGTGCAGAAAAACGCTAGTGTGAAACTAGCCTAGCTTGTGGTTTCTTCTCTTTTTCTTTAACACTTGTTCACCTGGTGGTAAGGGGGTTGCCACAGCATGTCTATTAAAGATTCTTTCCTGTTCTTGCCTAGCTTGAGCAAGACTTTCCTCTACACATTGCTGAACTTTTTGATACTGCAATTGTCTTTCTGTGCTCCAATCAGTGTCCCATTGACTGGATATGGTTTCAGGAGTTAGGACTCCCATTTCTAGGTCAATGGGAAGTTTACCTGGGCGTGCATGCATCAAGTAAGCTGTGGTATATCCTGTTGAGCTGGTTGGGATATGATTGTACATTTCGATCAAATCAGGGAATTTCTCAGGCCATTGGTTCCTTTCTTCTAGTGGTAGGATCTGCAATAAATTGATAACCAGATGATTCAGTTTTATACAAATACCATTGCCTTGTCTGTGGTATGGCATTGTTCTGATCTTTTTACATCCATAAAGGGAGCAAAATTCTTGGAAGACTTCTGCTTCGAAGGCAGGACCTCTGTCTGTCAGCACCTGATCTGAGTAGCCATGGGGTCTGCAGAAATACTCTTGGAATGCCTTTGCAGCTGTTCTTGCTGTTTGGTCTTTCACTGCAACGACCACTAAGAAGCAGGAATAGTGATCCACTATTGTTAAGGCATAGATATACCCTGATTGGCTTGGGGATAATTGCACGTGGTCTAAGGCCACTAATTCCAGAGGTTGCTTAGTGATGATGGGCTGCAAGGGGGCCCTTTGACTGGTAGAATTTTTTTCTTCTGAGACTACATGGGCCACATTCCCTACACCACTATTCAATGGACCGTCTCATACCTGTCCAGAAGAAGTGGTTGCGGATGACTACTTCTACCTTTTTCCAACCAAAGTGTCCCACTTGATTGTGGTAAGCTTCCAAGACCATAGGCGCGTCTTTTCTGGGGACCATGATCTGCCATACCAGTTCATACGTACGTGGGTTAATAGCTCTTCGGACCAACTTGCCTTCAAAAGTGAACAACTTCTTTCTCTCCTTCCACAACTGTTGGACATCTGCAGGCGCATCAGGAGCTGGAGATGAATTTGCTTCACCGAGGCGTTCTTTGACAATACATATAGCTGGGTCACTGCTCTGCGTAGGGTAGTTGATTAAGGGTGGGGTAGTTGATTAAGGGAAACTTCGTGAACTATAATACCTCTCCCTGTCACGTAGTTAGAGTCTTGGGAGGCCCCGTGGCGGTGGAATGCTGGCATCTCTATTTCTTCAAGGTCTGCTAAATCTTCTACTGGATCAGAAGCATTTGGCATACGGTACAAGGCATCAGCATTGGCGTTTTTAGTGCCAGCTCGGTATTTAATGACGAACTCATAATTGGACAACCGAGCCATATATCTTTGTTCCAAGGCGCCGAGTCTGGTGGTCTCCAGATTGGTCAACGGATTGTTGTCAGTATAGATGGTAAACTTAGAAGAGGCCAAATAGTGATTGAACCTCTCGGTCACTGCCCAAACGATAGCCAAGAATTCTAACTTAAAGGAGCTATATAGTTGATAGAGTTCCTCTCAGTAGGATGAAGCATAAGCAATGAATTTCTCTTTACCCTACTGCTCTTGACACAGAACAGGTCCTAACCCAACATTGCTAGCATCGATGTGCAGGATAAATGGCCGATCATACTCTGGATACGCTAAGATCTCTTCTCCTGTAAGTGCTTGCTTAAGGCTTTTGAACGACTCTTCCAACCTAGCATTCCACTCCATCAGAGGACTCTTGCCTCTGGCCTTTTTGGGTTGGCCAACTAGGAGGTCTTGAAGAGGGGCTGCCAATTTAGTAAAGTCTTTAATAAAGCATCTGTAGTACCCCACTAGCCCTAGGAATTGTCTGACCTCTTGGATGTTGATGGGTACCTGCCAGTCTCTAATGACAATCACTTTGTCTGTGTCGGGTGCTACTCCCTCTGCAATCACGACATGACCTAAATACAGCACTTTGGGCTTTAGGAGATGACATTTGGATTGTTTTACCTTTAAGCCGAAGTTGGACAACGCCTCAAAGACCTCGGCCAAGTGTTGCAGATGTTCCTCATAGGTCCTGAAATATACAATCACATCATTCAAGTACAATAGCACAGTCTCAAAGTTCATACGTCCAAACAACATTCCATAATTCTCAGAAAGGTCCCAGGAGCACTGTTCAATCCGTACAGCAATTAATTAAACTCACATAGCCCCATTGGAGTAGAGAATGCAGTTTTTTCTTTGTCTGCCTCAGGAACAGGAACCTGCCAGTACCTGCTGGTTAAGTCCAAAGTGGAGAAGTACCTAGCTTATTAAAACGCTGCTAGGAACTACTCCTTTATACATGGTAAGGGGTATGTATCTTTGCGAGTAATTTTACTAAGTTGTCTGTAATCTAAACACATGCGCATGGTACCATCTTTCCTTTTGGCTAACACCAGGGGAGCCACCCAAGGACTGTAGCTATTCCAGATTACCCCTGCTTGTTTAATTTCCTTTAGCATACCTTTTGCACACTGATAATGAGCTGGAGGTATGGGACGATACCTCTCTTTGATAGGTGGATGATCTCCTGTGGGGATATTATGTTGAAACCCTTTTACCTGCCCAAAATCCGAGGGATGCTTACAGAAAACCCTCTCGTATTCTTGTACTACTCGATGCACTCCATTTTTCTGATGCACAGCAGTGGAGTTGGTGCCAACATGTATCTGTTGGAACCATTCCTCTGACTGGATAGAAGAGCCATTGCCATCCGTCGCTTCGGATGGATCCAAAGTTTCCACAGCCTGAATGTCATTGTTGCTGACTGTGAATAGTTTGGCTACGGTTGCATAACGGGGCAAGCGAGCTTCCTCCTCCCCACAGTTCAGAACATGTACCGGGACCCTGCCCTTTTTAGCATCAACAATTTCCCTGGCTGTCATCACAGTAGGTCTGCTATCTGAATAGACTGGTTCAAGGAGAGCTTCGTAGTCCCATCCTCTGATGCCTATGGCTGCTCTGCACCAGATGAGAGTTTCACTCCTGGGGGGAAGCATAATGGAGCTGGGATCACTCACCCTTACGCTACCAATCTCTCCACCAGTTAACTCCACCTGCTGTTGCTGCACAAGGATATTGATTTCTTAATTGAGGGCATGCTTTTCTTTGTACCGGGCTGACTCGGGTATGTCTTGCAAAATGGTGATGACCTCACTTAAACAATTTTCAATCACATTTGTGCCCAATGTTATGATAGGTTGACACTCTCCTCTTTCTACATCTACTACCACGAGACCTTGAGCTTTGAGCTCTACCTTCCCCACTTTAATGACAACCTCTTTGTACCTCACCTGTGTCAGAGATTGACCATTACTTGCTATTAATGACAAGTCACCATCAGGACGTCGGGTGAAATCAGCATCAGTCCAATATCTCTGGTACAGTGTGTGGGGCATTGTGGTTACTAGAGATGAGCGACTTTGCCTTTTTTAGGGTCGAGTCGGGTTTCATGAAACCCGACTTTCTCAAAAGTTGGGCCGAACGAAATTGGCCAACTATAGGGAAAAGTCGGGGTCCGACTGAAACACGAAACCCAATGCAAGTCAATGGGGAAGCAAAGTCGGCAGGGAGTGGAGGACAGTAAACACACCTAAAGTGTCCATTTCAATGCCAACAACATCTTATTACTGATGCTTGTCAACCTTAATTTACTTCATAATAATAGTTACTGTACGCATTGAAAACTGGGGTTTATTTGGCTAAAGTTATGGGGGGGTAGGGCTGGCTCCAGGTTTTCGTGTGCCCTGGGCCAAAGAGTGTCAGTGTGCCACTTTAACACATACCACAATTCATGATGCTCCGATACGGCACAGAAATATAGGTATAGTACAATGAAAAATACTTCACTGCTTACATGACATGACTGATATTTATTTTAAATTCTACAATAGCTCAAAAACAGGACAGTATATTACTCCATACAGTATTATGGCCACCACATTGTGCACCATACAGAATAATGAGCCCCATATATTTCACTATATAGAATAATTGGTCACATATAATGTTCCATACAGTATATGATGAGCGCCACATAATGCTACAGAATACAATGGTCCCCATGGACAATATTCCATTGTGTTATGGGCCAAAATAATGCTCCATATATAATGGGCCCCATTTCTAATGCTCCAGTGTATAATGTGCCCCATAGATGCTGCTCCAGTGTCTGATCTGCCCCATTTAGAATGCTCCAGTATATGATGGGCCCCATGGATGATGCTCCAGTGTCTTATGGGCTCAAATAATGATCCATATATAATGGGCCCCATTTCTAATGCTCCAGTGTATAATGTGCCCCATAGATGCTGCTTCAGTGTCTGATCTGCCCCATTTAGAATGCTCCAGTATATGATGGGCCCCATGGATGATGCTCCAGTGTCTTATGGGACCAAATAATGCTCCATATATGATGGGCCCCATTTCTAATGCTCCAGTTTATAATGTGCCCAATAGATGCTGCTCCAGGGTCTGATCTGCCCCATTTAGAATGCTCCAGTATATGATGGGCCTCATGGATGATGCTCCAGTGTATGATGGGCACCAAATAATGCTCCATATATAATCTGCCCCATTTAGAATGCTCCAGTATAGAGATGAGCGACTTTGCCCTTTTTTCGGGTCAAGTCGGGTTTCATGAAACCCGACATTCGCGAAAGTCGGGTCGAACCAATCGACCGATTGGTCGATTATCGTGAAAAGTCGAAGGCCGACTGAAACATGAAACCCAATGCAAGTCAATGAGGGGGAAAAGTCGGCAGTGAGTGGAGGACAGGAAACACACCTACAGTACCCATTTTAATGCCAAAAACATCAATTCTTATTACTTAAGCTTGTCATCCTTAATATACCTTATAATAATAGTTAGGCATTGAAAACTGGGGGTTATTTGGCTAAAGTTGTGGGGGGGTAGGGCTGGCTCCAGATTTTCGTGGGCCCAGGGCCAAAGAGTGTCACTGGGTTCCATTAACACATGCCACAATTTATGATCCTCTGATACGGCAGAGAAATAGCGGTATAGTACAATGAAAAATACTTCACTTCTTACATCACATGACTGATATCCATTTTAAATTCTCCAATAGCTCCAAAAACGGACAGTATATTACTCCATACAGTATTATGGCCACCGCATAGTGCGCCATACAGAGTAATGAGGTCCATATATTTCTCCATACAGAATCATTGGTCCCATATAATGTTCGATACAGTATATGATGAGCTCCACATACAGTAATGCTACAGTATAAGTTAGTACCCATGGATGAAGCTCCACTGTCATAGGCCCAAATAATGCTCCATATATAATGGGCCCCATTTCTAATGCTCCAGTGTATAATGGGCCCTGTAAATGCTGCTCCAGTGTCTGATGTCCACCTTTGGAATGCGCCAGTGTATGATGGGCCCCATATATCATTCTCCAGAGTATAGCGCTCCCCAAAAATTCCACCCAACCTTTAAAACAATTAAATAAGTCTCCTTGCTTGGGAATCCCTGTGCTCTGGACTCCTCGTCGTCCCCATCTTCCATCTCTCTGCACTTTGACTGTTTAGGCAGAGGGCATACAGACGTGATGTCATCGCGCTCTCTGACCAGAATGTCACTGTCAGGAAACGCGGAAGACGTCACAGCGGTGGAGCAGGGAGAGGTAAGTATTTCAACTTTGCAAGTGCTGTGATCCTGAGCAAGCAGGGGGGCCCACTCGTTGACGATGGCACTGGCACAGGGCCCCTCATACTACAGCGGTGTGTCTGACAGCGGGTGGGGTGGGCGGGCCCTCCCTCCCACCGGCAGAGACACTTTTGGGGCCCTCCCTCCCACCGGCAGAGACACTTTTGGGGCCCTCCCACCGGCAGAGACACTTTTGGGTACTATGAGGGGCCCTATGCCAGTGCCATTGCCCATGAGTATGCCCCCCCACCTGCTCAAGGAACCTGCACTTTCATCTGCACCTTCCTCTTTGTCACCGTGTAAGGTAGTATAGTATGCGGGAAGGGAAACCTGAGTTTCATCAGGGTCAGATTCTGGCTGTGTAGAATGCGAGGGGAATGTAGTGGTCTGGGTCAATGTACCAGCAGAATCATCCAGCAGTGGCTGGGCATCAGTGAACTTGTGGCGCCCCCAGGAGTACGGTCGCCACAGTGGCATTACCTTCCTCCTAGGGAGTGTGATGTCATGCTTGGGAGCAATGAACGATCTCTCTAGTAGTTAAACCAACACACAAAACAGTTCCTACTCCAGGCCAGCAGGGAGAGCTCTGAACCTGACTGCTGAGGAGCTGCTCTCTGTGGTCGGGAGGAGGGAAGTTAGGGCAGTCTGTGAAGGGAATGGGAAGTGTGTGGACGTGAGAAGGGGAGCTGGAGGATGAGCAGAGTTAAGGCTCACTCCTAGCTGGACCGCATGGTCTGGATTCCGGTCTCTGAGTTTGTAGGGACACTGACGGTCGTGCAGCAGAAACCGGAGTAAGTAGCAGCTGTAAATGCTCTGTTCCCAACTAAGGCTCAGAGGCCCCAGCAGTGACGTGTGTGAGCCAGAAGGAAACGGCTACGGCTGCCTGCCATATGAGAAAGTTCCAAAAGAGAGTCAACAGGGGGAACTTCAGTGAACTCAGTACTGCGAGTACCTCAGATAAGCGCTAGAACGGAGGCCACACTATCTATCTGCAGAGAGAGAATTCCTAATTTGCTTCCAGGCAAATTCCTTCCAGGCAAATTGCTTCCTTCTCCATCTGTACTCTGGGTCCTGGATGGCACTTACCAAGTACAGGTAAAGGAACTGCACGACTGTGTCTGTCATCTTTCTCCTGCGCCTGGCGCATGGCTCTGCTACATCCTGCACTGCACACCATCTACCAACTCTTTCATCTGCCCTGCAACTATGGCCCTACCTGTGCAGGGCTTCTACATCTTAGCTGCACCACAACATCTGTCCCAGAGAAGTGACACTGCAGCGCTGGTCAATCTGCTCAGAAACCACAGGTGGCATCACGTATCATTCACCTATAAACGTTATTCACCCCTTTGCATGGACGCCAAGGCCACGGACCGGGTCACCACCACCGTGAGACATCCCTCTGAGACACCGGCCCGGTACCGATTAACCCCACTGCCCTGGCTGGTGACCCACACTCCATGTCAGATTCATCTTGGACTGGGGAATTCACAATTTGACTTGATAACCCAGGCATGGTATGTGAGAAAGAGCTACATGGACTAATGTGAAGTGTGGCCTGCTGCATTATTCACTTTTGGTGGGGGTGAAGGACACAAGGAAAGGGGTTCTTCCTGACCAGGAGCCAGCACTTGACGACTCAGTGCTTGCATTTTTTGAAACTTCAGAAGAGGAGGGCATATTTGCTGGAATCTGTTTCGGTAATGTAAGCCAAAACCAGTTCCTGATGCTCCGGCTTTAAAAGCGGTTAACCTACTCCCAGAAAAGGTAGCCTTCCAGGCCTTCCGGAGCCAGACCATGACGTAGGCTCAACATCTCCTGCCTTAGCTGCTATTGTGCTTTTGCCACTACCAGCAGATGCACCAATACCATCAGTACCAGCTGGCCCCCCCACGCCCACGTCCGCGGCATCTTCCACCATACTTCCAAATTTTTGAGAAAATGTACCCAAAATAACATCAGATATATGGTACTGTATCAGAAGCGTACAGCTGTATACAGTCAAAGGATAATTGTAAATCTCCGTATATATTTCATGAGTCACACAGAGACGCTCACAGGCTCAGTATGGATTAGACAAGAATATAAAAAGTAGAAAAAGGGTACAGTATCATCAGATAGCAGGTATATATAGTATAGTTTAAACATTCGAAATCTCCGTAGATATTTCAGGAGGCATACACGGACGCTCTCAGGCTCAGTATGGATTACAACACAATATAAAAAGCCGTAAAACGGTAATGAATCTGAAGCATACAGCTGTATACAGTGTAGGGGTCACTGTCAATCTCAATATTTATTTCCAGAGTCAGAAACAGACTCTCACTTGGTCAGTTTGGATTAGACCAGAATATAAAAACCAGTAAATGGTTAATGTATCACAAGCGTAGAGCTATATACAGTGTTGGGGTAATTTTTAAATCTATATATAAATTGCAGGAGTAACCCACAGACTCTCACACACTCATGATGGATCACACCACAATATAAAAAGAAGATCTGCAAGAAATAATCACACATGTGGGAAAATGTTCCAGGTGTCAATGATACACTTAGAGTGGTGGGTGGAGGATGACTTTCTGGCAGAAAGGGTACAGTATCACCAGATACCAGGTATATATAGCATAGTTTAAACATTAAAAATGTACGTCTATATATCAGGAGTAGTGTTGAGCCACCCCGCTAGTGTTCGAGTTCGGTCTGGTTCGTCGAACAGGAGGCAAGTTCATCGAAGTTCATTGAAAACAATGGCAGGCAAATACAAACACGTACAAACACATAGAAAACACATACAAAACACCTTAAAAGGTGTCCCAAAGCAAACAAAATGCTCAGAAGACACAAATAACATATGGAAAAGGGCAACTACATACAGAAAAGAGGTGGAGGAGTAAAAGGAGGAGGAGGAGACACAGATAAAGGCATGCCATGCCCTTATAAAGTCAAGAAAGGATGGAATAAAAAACTAAAATACAAAAAAAATTCTAAAATTCTAAAATCGAAGACGATCATATATCTTCGGACTTCCCACCATAAATTATGCCAACTGCCGATTGGGCGGCTTTATTCCCACGACCCTCCGAACAGCGTCCATGAAGGCAAAGTGTTTGGTTTACAGGGGCAGTATGGTTGCAAAGCTCAACCTTAAAGAAATGTCCAGAAGGGCAACACCACAAGGAGTGGAGCCTGCAGCTTAATTGGACTCCACACGGGCAACCTCAGCCATGCCAGCCACGGAAAAGATGGACAGATTGCAAGCTTTCTCGATTCTGTGGGTGGTGGTGCATGGCCCTTTTTAGTTGTGCTAACGATTTGTCAGCTTAATTCCATTAATGAATGAGACTCCAGCATGCCCCCGTGGTCCGCATCCAGCTTACTAGAGGGACACGCGAGGCTCTGGCACGCGAGATCGAGCAATAACAGGTCTGTCATGTCCTTATATGTCCGGGGCTGCACACGCGCTACACTGAAAGGACCAGCGAGTGTCGATTACAGGTGCGGATAACCCGCTGAACCCCGTTAGTGATGGGGATCTGGGATTCAAATTCTTCCCCGTGAACGAGGATTTCCCAGTAAGTGCAGGTCAACCGGAATTCCGGAATTAGGCCTAACCGGCATTCCAGAAAGAATGTGCAAAATTTAAGTGTTCAAACCACAGGTTCTGTAGCTTGCTTAACAGCTGGGCTCCTCTGCTGAGTAGCACACAGTTGTTACATAAACAGGCGGCATAGCTAGGTTCACGGGTGGGCTCCTCTGCTGAGCCGTAGACACAGGTACTAGGCCCAAAGTATTGACTGGGCTTAATAGAGTTAAAAAATGGTTCTTACATAAACTGGCGGCACAGCTTGGTTCACGAGTGGGCTCCTCTGCTGAGTAGCAGACACAGTTACTAGGCCCAAAGTATTAACTGGGCTAAATGCGGTCAAAAACTGGTTCTTTCATAAACAGGTGGCATAGCTAGGTTCATGGGTGGGCTCCCCTGCTGAGTAGCAGACAGTGCTACAAGGCCCAAAAGGATTTTCTTGACAAGATGCGGAAAAAAAATTATTAGAAACATACACGGTGTAGCTCCTTGACAGGTGTACTACACCGCTGGCTACCAGACCCCGCTACTATGCCATGAAACTGTCTATTAATATTGAAAACCATTATTAATGTGAAAATAAAGTTAAGCTTCTGGTGAACGAACTGTTCTCGATTGGAACCTCGAACAGCCGAATGTTAAGCAAAGTGTTCTAGTTCGACGAATGGCTCGAACACCGCCCAAAACAGCTCTAATTTGAACTTGCCAAACAGTTCGACTCGAACACCGCTCATCTCTAATCAGGAGGCATACTCAGACGGTCTCAGGCCCAGTATGGATTCGACAAGACTGTAGAAAGTTGAGAAAGGGTACAGTATCACCGGATAACAGGTATATATAGCATAGTTTAAACATTAAAAATCACTGTGTATATTTCCGGAGTCCGACAAAGACACTCACAGCCTCAGTATAGATTAGACAAGAATCTAAAAAGTAGAAAAAGGGTAATGTATTTGAAGCGTACAACAGTATACACTGTTGGGGTATTTTTAAATCTTAGTATATATTTCAGTCTCAGTAACACAATCCAGACTCTCCGCAAGAGGAAACGAGATGGATACAAGTACAGACGGAAAGTCGAGTGATTGCAGAAATTTTGGAATTACTAATCACGGGAAAAACTCCCGGGAGAATTCTCAGAGGCGATGCTGACCCTCAATTACTTTGTCTGTGGAGACAGCGAAAACAGTTCTTTGTGAAGAAAGGGTTGCTGCATCACAGTACCGTGGATCCCATCACCGTTACTCATCTCCATCAAATTGTGATCACAGGGAGAGATGTAGACACGGTCCTCACTGCCTATCATGATCTGTCAGGTGACTTTGGAGTGCAAAAGACAGAAGCCACAGGCCGTAGGCGATTCTATTGGACTGGCATGAGAGGACACATTTAAAAATGTGGGCAGGAATGTCACACGTCTGTGAGTAGGAAAACTGTGAAAGCTGATGATAAACACCACCACTGCATCTCATTGTGAGTCGACGTCCATAACAAATGGAAGCCATTGATCATCTGAAGATCGAGCCCAGCAGGACAGGGCATAGCTACGTCTTAACCATCATCTATCAGTTCACCAAATTTGTAGTGGCAGTCCCAGTGAAGGACTTAACAGCCCAGACTACACAGCGGTGGAGCAGGGAGAGGTAAGTATTGCAAGGGCTGGGGCCCGGAGCAAGCAGGGGGGGCCCACTCGTGGGCGGCGGTACTGGCACAGGGCCTCTCATAGTACGCCGGTGTGTCTGACGGCGGGAGTGCACCCCCACCGTCAGAGACACTTGATTGTACTATGAGGGACCCTGTGCCAGTGCCGTCGCCCAAGAGTGGGCCCATCCACCTGTCCAGGGCAACGGCACTCGCACGGGTGCATGCACCAGGTGGTGACCCCGGCCCTGGGGGGGGAGGCAGCCCAGTTAGGGAGGTTTAAAAAATGGCATATGTTGATTTTGGACATTCAGCAGCTGCAAATGGAGGAATTGGAGAAGTCCGAGGAAGAGGAGTACAATAGCGAGCCATTTTTCTGGCAACCTATGTGTCAGCAGGGGAAGGTGGGACAAAATCCTTGGCCAGTGGATGGCCATGGAACAAGGAGGTGGAATAAGATTCTGCAGGTGAACAACTGGCTACGTCGATGGTGCCGTCAGCAACGATTTGGATTTCTGGATCACGGAGTGAACTACTTATACGATGGACTACTTGCTAGAGATGGGGTGCACCTTACGAAGACTGGAAAGCATGTATTTGGAAGTCGCCTTGCTACACTTGTAAGGAGAGCTTTAAACTAGAACAACATGGGAAGGGAAGCAAAAGACCAGAAAAAGCCATACACCTGACAAATGCTATTGAGAACTCTGCTATTAGAAGTGGAAAGGAAGAACAAAGACGAAAGAATCTAATTAATAAAAATATTGGAGAAAGAGAAACCAATCACAAACTAAAATGTTTCTATACTAATGCACAAAGCATGGGCAACAAACATGGAGAATTGGAACTACTAACACAGGAACAGAAATATGATGTAATTGGAATCACTGAAACTTGGTGGGACAATACACATGATTGGAATACAAGACTAGAAGGATACAACTTATTTGCAAGAAACAGACTTGATAAACGAGGAGGGGGTGTCGCATTGTATGTTCGAAACGCGTATATCTGCACAGAGATTGAAGCTTCAGAGACTGGGAGTTCTGTGGAAACTGTTTGGGTAAGAATACAAGGACAGAACAATGGAAAGGACACCATTGTAGGCATTTACTACAGGCCGCCTGTGCAAGCCGAAGATATAGATGAACTCTTTATGCATCAGATGGCCAAGTTCTCCAAAAAATATGACATAGTTGTCATGGGAGATTTCAACTATCCAGACATTTGTTGGGAATCTCTCTCAGGCAAAACTAACAGGTCAAGGAAATTCTTATCCTCTCTTGCTGACAACTTTATCTTCCAAAAGGTAAGGGAGAAAACAAGGGGAACTGCTACCTTGGATCTAATCCTTATAAACAGGGAGGAAATGGTTGAGGAGGTAAAAGTGGCTGGGACCCTAGGAGGTAGCGACCATGCTATTTTAGAATTTTGGATTACTAGAGGTGGAAGACCTGTGAAGACTCAGACGTCAAGGTTAGATTTCAGAAAGGCAGATTTTAAGGGATTCAGAAAGAGAATTGGAGGGATCCAATGGCTGGATATCCTTAAAGACAAAAATGTCCAGGAAGGATGGGAAATCTTGAAAAATGAAATTCTCAAAGCACAGTTGTTAACAATTCCGAAAAGAGGGAAGAATAGGAAGCATTTAAGGAAACCAGGATGGATGAACACAGAACTTAAGCACATGCTAAAAAGGAAGAAAAAAATGTTTATAAAATGGAAAGAGGGAGGCATATCTAAAGAAGAATATAATGCTGTCTGCAGAACCTGCAGGGCACAAATCAGATTAGCTAAAGCTGAAAATGAACTGAGGCTTGCAAGAGATGTCAAAAGCAATAATAAAGGATTTTGGGGATATGTCAAAAGTAAAAGAAAAGTCAAAGATGCTATAGGATTTTTACAGGATGAAAATGATGAAATGGTAAGACAGGATGCTGAGAAGGCTGAACTTTTAAATTCCTATTTTGCATCTGTTTTCTCTCAGAAAGGAAATGCAACATCAACTGTTATTCACTGTCCTATTAAGGGAATAGAAGAATCCAGGATATCTATAAACAGAAAGATAGTGAGGAAACACTTAGCTAACCTAAATGAATTCAAGTCTCCAGGTCCAGATGAATTACACCCCAGAGTACTGAAGGAGATAGCAGAAGAAATTTTTGAACCCCTCTCCATAATCTTTGAAAATTCTTGGAGAACAGGAGAAGTGCCAGAAGACTGGAGAAGAGCAAATGTTGTTCCTATCTTCAAAAAGGGGAAGAAGGTGGACCCAGGCAACTATAGGCCGGTGAGTCTGACTTCTATACCAGGAAAGATCTTTGAACAAATTATTAAACAACATGTATGTCAATACCTGGATAAGAATGAAGTGATTAAACAGAGTCAGCATGGGTTTCTAACTAATAAGTCATGTCAGACTAACTTAATTTCCTTCTATGACGGTATCACTGATTGGGTGGATCAAGGAAATGCTGTAGATATAGTATATCTTGACTTCAGCAAAGCATTTGACAAAGTCTCTCATACAATCCTTATTGAAAAAATGACTAAGTATGGAATGGACAAGGCAACTGTTAGGTGGATTCATAACTGGCTTAGTGATCGGACCCAAAGAGTGGTCGTAAATGGCTGCACATCCAGTTGGAAGAATGTCTCAAGTGGGGTACCACAGGGCTCTGTCCTGGGCCCTGTATTGTTCAACATCTTTATCAACGATTTAGATGAAGGAATTGAGGGTAAACTGATTAAATTTGCTGATGACACAAAGCTAGGAGGGATAGCTAATACTAGAGAAGAGAGAGAGAGGATTCAAAAAGATTTAAATAAACTGGAGAAGTGGGCAGCAACTAACAAAATGGTTTTTAACAGGGAGAAATGCAAAGTACTACATCTGGGCAATAAAAATGAAAAAAGCATATATAGAATGGGAGGAATAGGGCTAAGTGACAGCACATGTGAAAAAGACTTGGGTATACTAATAGATCACAGACTGAATATGAGTCAACAGTGTGATGCAGCAGCAAAAAAGGCAAATGCAATTCTAGGATGTATTAACAGAAGCATACAGTCTAGATCACGTGAAGTCATTATTTCCCTTTACTCCTCTTTGGTCAGACCTCATCTGGAATATTGTGTCCAGTTTTGGGCACCACATTTTAAAAAAGACATCAACAAACTGGAGCAAGTTCAGAAAAGAGCGACCAGAATGGTGACCGGTCTGCAAACCCTGTCTTATGAGGAAAGGTTGCAGGATTTGGGAATGTTTAGTTTGCAAAAGAGAAGACTGAGAGGAGACTTAATAGCTGTCTACAAATATCTAAAGGGCTGTCACATTGTAGAAGGATCAACTTTATTCTCATTTGCACAAGGAAAGACTAGAAGCAATGGGATGAAACTGAATGGGAAGAGACACAGATTAGATATTAGAAAAAACTTTTTGACAGTTAGAGTGATCAATGAGTGGAACAGGCTGCCACGAGAAGTGGTGAGTTCTCCTTCAATGGAAGTCTTCAAACAGAGGCTGGACAGACATCTGACTGGGATGATTTAGCGAATCCTGCTTTGAGCAGGGGGTTGGACCAGATGGCCCAGGAGGTCCCTTCCAACTCTACGATTCTATGATTCTATGATTCTATGATTCTATGAAACCCATGCATGGTTCATTTTAATGAAGGTTAGATCATCAACATTTTGGGTCGACATATGGGTCCTTTTTTCTGTCAGGATTGATCCAGCAGCACTGAAAACTCTTTCGGATAGCACACTAGCAGCAGGGCAAGCGAGCTCCTGTAAGGTGTTAAGAATGAGTCACCGGAGGAGGAAAAAACAAAAATACAAGCTAAGTCCAGAAAACCGGAGAGGTTGGTAGCTAGCGGATTGCAGACCCCTGATCCTATTCACAACATCTAACAGTAGCCGTGGAGCGTTCCTACAGTGGTCCTAGATGCCTCGTCACAGCCGGAGAACTAAATAAGCCTAAAGAAAGAAAGGGGAAATCTAAACTGCCCCAGAGCAGACCCCAAAGCGATAGACAGCCCCCAACATGTATTGATGGTGAAAACAGATGAAAACACAAACACAGACAGAAAGAAAGGCAGAGCAAATGATGGGGCCCAACTAACTAGATAGGAAAGGACAGAAAAGATGCTTGCTGCAATCCACAAAAACCCTACCAAAAATGTCCCAACACGTCTGATAGGAAAAACAGCCCTGAAGTCATTAGACTTCAAAATCCCTATATCAGCACTCTGATATATTCTGAAGACAGAGCAAAAGAGAATTAACCGATCAGGGACAAAAATGGAAATTCAGCAAAGCCCTAGCCGAGGCTGGCTGAACACAAAACTAAGCAAATCAGACAAAATCTCATGGAACAATAACAGAGCAAAACTTAGCTTTAGAAGACAGGAACTGACCTGGAGGCAAGAGCTCAGAGCAGAGAAATCACCAGCAACACTACAGGGCGTCAGCTGCCTTATATCCACTCAGAGATTCCGGATGTCTAATCGCAATCCACCTGTTCAGGTGACAGGTTTCTCCCATCCAAATCAGTTTCACCACCTCCTTTCACCAGCAGAGGGAGTTCATCGGACATCAAAGGTGAACGAGAAAATGAGCTCACAACAGATTTCCACCTTGTTGCAACGCTGATAATTAGGCGGTGCTTGGGAAGGTGGAGCAATCGCTGCAGCTTCTGCATACGACTGGAGTGTATGGGCGACCGGCGGATGTGCAAGCACAGTCTTCGCACCTTATGGAGCAGGGCTGCTAACTCAGGATAATTGTTGAGGAAGCACTGCACCACCAGGTTCAAGGTGTGAGCCAGGCAAGGTATGTGTCTGAGTTTTGAAAGGGCAATGGCTGCCACAAAATTCCGGCTGCTATCACTAACTACCTTGCCTGCCTCAAAATGTGGACTGCCCAGCCATGACTCAGTTTGTCGCTGCAAGTAGTCGGCCAGTACCTCCGCGGTGTGTGTGTTGTTACTCAAACACATCATCTTCAACACAGCCTGCTGACGCTTACTACTAGCTGTTCGATAGTGGGACACCTCGTGTGCAACACACACTAGCTGCGAATGGAGTGCTCGCACGACTGTGCTCTGTGGAAGAGCTTTCACTTCTGGAGGAGGAGGAGGGTCGAATGCCTACAGCCAACTGTTTCCTATACCGTGGGCTAGGCAGCACTGTCCCACCGCCGCTGTCCCCTGTGGACCCTGCATCCACCACATTAACCCAGTGCACAGTGATGGACACGTAATGGCCCTGGCCTATGGACTATGCATCTTTTGTGAGGTTATAAGCAAAGAGTGGCAAACATCTCACATGTATGAGGGAAATAATACCATTAGTTATAAGGCAAATTGCCACCTAACACTTAAACATGTGTATATTAATGGATATGTATAGGGCCAACTGCAGAAAGCATGCTGAGAAAACACTGAAAAAACAGTCATAGGGTCCCATTAAAATTCAATACTTTAATAGATACAAAAATGTAAAAATAGACACAGTACAACGGTAAGGGCAGAGAATGTTGTACACACCAACAGAAAAATGGGCATTAGGACCGGACACCTCTGCAGCTACACATTTAGTATATTAATATAATAAAGTAATGCGGGCTCTAATCACACACAGATAAATGGTCATAAGAAAAAAGATCTAATAAGCACCAAAGGTAACTATCCGTCCACGTAATGTGGGGGACACATCTGCAACTATGCTATAATAAGAGCAAGTGCTCATATAAGAAGATGCACTATATTGCAGGGACAATCGGCCAAAGAAAAGGTGCATACATGCTATCCTAACACCCAGCATTTAAGAGTGCAGCAGAAACAAGGTTACTAACGCTTCAATCAGCCAAGCATCATCACAAAATGTTATTACCTGGATATGACAGGAGGTGTTAGCAGAGGAGCAGGACCTTCAGCCCTTCCCCATATCATCTGTTGTGAGGTTCACCTTTCCACTCACTGATTGCTTGAGTATATGGACAATGCAGACTTTCACATGCAGGTGGAGGGCTGGGATGGCTTTTCGAGAAAAGAATTGCCGACTGGGTAGGTGATAGCATGGTACTGCGTAGGCCATGAGCTCGCGGAAAGCTTCGCTTTCAACCAACTGGTAAGGCATCATCTCTAACGAGATTAGTTTGGCAATGTGGGCATTCAAACACAGTGTACGCGGATGAGAGGATGAGTACTTTCTTGTCCTACTCAGAGTCTCTGGTAGGGTGAGCTGGAATTGAGAGCTGCTTATGGTGGAACTAGTGGTGGACATGGCGGGCTGAGAGAGGGTTGGTGATGGTGATGGTGTTGGTGGTCTTGCTGATGGCCTAGATTCAGTCTTTCGTAGCAATAACATTGTGATTCCCTGACTGCTTTGGCCTTGCGACGACACTGAAACATTTGCTGCCGGTGGTGTGCTAACTGGTGGGCTTACAGTGGGGAAAGCGATGTAGTGTTGCTGACTACCTTCATTAGGAGCAGGTGCAAATGATGAAATGGTAAGACAGGATGTTGAGAAGGCTGAACTTTTAAATTCCTATTTTGCATCTGTTTTCTCTCAGAAAGGAAATGTAACATCAACTGTTATTCACTGTCCTATTAAGGGAATAGAAGAATCCAGGATATCTATAAACAGAAAGATAGTGAGGAAACACTTAGCTAACCTAAATGAATTCAAGTCTCCAGGTCCAGATGAATTACACCCCAGAGTACTGAAGGAGATAGCAGAAGAAATTTTTGAACCCCTCTCCATAATCTTTGAAAATTCTTGGAGAACAGGAGAAGTGCCAGAAGACTGGAGAAGAGCAAATGTTGTTCCTATCTTCAAAAAGGGGAAGAAGGTGGACCCAGGCAACTATAGGCCGGTGAGTCTGACTTCTATACCAGGAAAGATCTTTGAACAAATTATTAAACAACATGTATGTCAATACCTGGATAAGAATGAAGTGATTAAATAGAGTCAGCATGGGTTTGTAACTAATAAGTCTTGTCAGACTAACTTAATTTCCTTCTATGATGGTATCACTGATTGGGTGGATCAAGGAAATGCTGTAGATATAGTATATCTTGACTTCAGCAAAGCATTTGACAAAGTCTCTCATGCAATCCTTATTGAAAAAATGACTAAGTATGGAATGGACAAGGCAACTGTTAGGTGGATTCATAACTGGCTTAGTGATCGGACCCAAAGAGTGGTCGTAAATGGCTGCACATCCAGTTGGAAGAATGTCTCAAGTGGGGTACCACAGGGCTCTGTCCTGGGCCCTGTATTGTTCAACATCTTTATCAACGATTTAGATGAAGGAATTGAGGGTAAACTGATTAAATTTGCTGATGACACAAAGCTAGGAGGGATAGCTAATACTAGAGAAGCGAGAGAGAGGATTCAAAAAGATTTAAATAAACTGGAGAAGTGGGCAGCAACTAACAGAATGGTTTTTAACAGGGAGAAATGCAAAGTACTACATCTGGGCAATAAAAATGAAAAAAGCAAATATAGGATGGGAGGAATAGGGCTAAGTGACAGCACATGTGAAAAAGACTTGGGTATACTAATAGATCACAGACTGAATATGAGTCAACAGTGTGATGCAGCAGCAAAAAAGGCAAATGCAATTCTAGGATGTATTAACAGAAGCATACAGTCTAGATCACGTGAAGTCATTATTTCCCTCTACTCCTCTTTGGTCAGACCTCATCTTGAATATTGTGTCCAGTTTTGGGCACCACATTTTAAAAAAGACATCAACAAACTGGAGCAAGTTCAGAAAAGAGCGACCAGAATGGCGACCGGTCTGCAAACCCTGTCTTATGAGGAAAGGTTGCAGGATTTGGGAATGTTTAGTTTGCAAAAGAGAAGACTGAGAGGAGACTTAATAGCTGTCTACAAATATCTAAAGGGCTGTCACATTGTAGAAGGATCAACTTTATTCTCATTTGCACAAGGAAAGACTAGAAGCAATGGGATGAAACTGAATGGGAGGAGACACAGATTAGATATTAGAAAAAACTTTTTGACAGTTAGAGTGATCAATGAGTGGAACAGGCTGCCATGAGAAGTGGTGAGTTCTCCTTCAATGGAAGTCTTCAAACAGAGGCTGGACAGACATCTGACTGGGATGATTTAGCGAATCCTGCTTTGAGCAGGGGGTTGGACCAGATGGCCCAGGAGGTCCCTTCCAACTCTACGATTCTATGATTCTATGTGGTACGTGAGGTTTGGTAGTCAGTCCACGCTTGCAAGTGCATGGTGGTTAAATGTCTAAGCATGCAACTGGTATTCAAATTTCTCAGATTTTTCCCTCGGTTAAAGGTCTTTGCGCACTTCTTACAGATACCCTTTGCCTGATCATTAGGATTTTGTTCAAAAAAGTGCCACACTGCACTCTTCCTACTATGGAAGACATTTTGAGGCCTTGCAAGCTGTGCTAATTTGACCGTCTGGTCAAGCTGTCCTGCAACTCTTTTGGTTTTTGTAACCCGTTTTTGGACTGCTACGGGCCTGCCAGCTGTTGCAATGTCGATGCCTGCTGCGGATCCTCCTCCTCCTCTTCTGAGCTATTGGCAGCGACACCCTCTTCCCCCAATGGATGTCAATCTGGGTCAACAACTGGGTCATCCATCACCTCCTCTTCAATTTCATGTGCACCTTCCTCTGTATCACCGTGTAAGGTGGTATAGTATGCGGGAAGGGGCACCTAAGTTTAATCAGGGTCAGATACTGGCTCAGTACACTGCGAGGACAATGTAGTGCTCTGAGCGAATGTACCAGCAGAAAAATCTAGCAGTGGCTGTGCATCAGTGCACTCCATGTCAGATTCATCTTGGACTGGGGAATTCACAATTTGATTGATAACCAAGGCATGGTATGTGAAAAGAGCTCCATGGAGTAATCTGTAGTGTGGCCTGCCGCATCCTTCACTTTTGCTAGGGGTGAAGGACACAAGGAAAGGTGTTGTTCCTGACCAGGAGCCTCGACTGATGACTCAGTGCTTTTAGTTTTTGAAACTTCAGAAGAGGAGGCGATAGAGCTGGAGGCTGTGCCAGCAATGTAAGCCAAAACTTGTTCCAGAAGCTCCGGCTTTTAAAGTGGTTTACCTACTCCCAGAAAAGGGAGCCTTCGAGGCCTTGTGGAGCCAGACGATGATGGAGGCTGAACACCTCCTGCCTTAGGTGCTTTTGCCACTACCAGCAGATGCATCACCACCACCATCAGTACCAGCTGGCAACCCCCCGCCAACGTTCTTGGCCTCTTCCACCATACTTCCTCATTTTTGGGAAAATGTACCCAAAATACTACCAGCTATATGGTACTGTAAAACAAGGTACAAGGTGTATATAGTAGTGGGGAGAATTTGAATCTCCCTAGAGATTTTAGGAGGCTGAACTATTATCTCAGGCCCACTATAGATTACACCTCAATGTAACAGGCTGAAATTGGCTGATGTATGACAAAGTACAAGGTATATAGAGTATTGGGGAGAATTTGAATCTCCCTAGAGGAGGCTGACAATGCTGCTCTCAGTCCAAGTATGGCCGCAGGCAGCCTAATAAGCAAGACTGCTGCACACAAAAGTGTGGAAAAATGAACGCTTGGTAACTGTGCAGAAAAGAGGAAGAAAAGTATTTTTGCTTTTTAAAAAGCAGTTTGCACAGCAGTGTGCAAACAGTAATGCAGCTATCAGGGAGCCTTATAAGGCAGCCTAATAACCAACAGAGCTGATGCACAAAAATATAGCCCCCCCCCTGTCACTGCACACAAACTGTAGTGTTGTACAGTGAAAATCGCTACCAGCAGAAGCAGTTTTTTGTTCTTCTTCCCTGCCTAACGCTCTCCCTTATTCAGAATCATCATCAGCAACCTCTCCCTATGCTAAGATCGGCAGAAGTAAGATGGCAGTCGGCGTGCACGCCCTTTTATACCCCCTGTTGATGCCACACAAAGCAAGCCAGTCACTTGCATGCCCTTCTCAAAGACGGTGGTGACCACTGCCCATGTCATCGCGTTGCCCACAGTGTGCGTCTTCTATCATTGGCTGAAAGAGGGTGTGTGACGGACTCAGCTCCTGCTGAGCCCATTTTTTGAGTGGACCCTCTGGGTCGTGGCACCCACCCACCGAGGGCGAGCTAACCTTGTGAGAATCCACTCCCTATACAGGGAGTGTCAGGGGCAAGACCAAGGGGGTGAGCCACCACGACTGCTGGGACCAGACGGCCGGCTCAGGGGACACTAGACGAGTGTCTGACGACAAGGACGAGCAGGAAGCAAGATGAGACTAGACGTAGGTGCAAGGTATCTTCATTAGAATAAGTCAGGATCACATACAGTGTAAACAAGCAAAACGTGCAAGGTGCGCACGTGGGCACGCCAAGGTCCATAACATGGTACGTGCCAGGTGGCACGCCTAGGTACAGGTAATGGCATGATGGCATCGGACTCCGGACTGCTGGCAAACTGACAGGGTCCAGGGATCAGGCTGCGGACCTCAGCTCCGGACATCAGGCCGTAGTCATCTGGTTCCGGACCTCTGGCAACGGTCGGCAGGTTCCGGGCATCCGGCAGGCAAACCAGGGTCCAGGCAAGGAGGCACGAAGATATCCAGGCAGGGCGCGTGTTAGGGAACACGCCAAGGTCCAAGGCTAGGTGCGTGTGTATGGGACACGCCAGGGTTCAAGGCTAAGTGCAAGGCAAGGTGCGTGTGTAGGGGACATGCCAGGGTTCAAGGCTAGGTGCGTGTGTAGGGGACACGCCAGGGTTCAAAGCGAGGTGCGTGTGTAGGGGACACGCCAAGGTTCACAAACGAGACAGGGTGCGTGTGTAGAGCCCGCCAAAGCATAGGATAAGAGAGTGCGTGTAGAGACACGCCAAGGCACAAGACAGAGTGCGTGTAGAGACACGCCAAGGCACAAGGTAAGACAGAGTGCGTGTAGAGACACGCCAAGGTACGACAGAGTGCGTGTAGAGACACGCCAAGGCACAAGACAGGGTGCGTGTAGAGACACGCCAAGGTTCAAGGCAGGGTGCGTGCTAGAAGCGACGCCAGGGTTCAAGGCAGGGTGCGTGCTAGGGGCCACGCCAGGGCACAAGGAAGGGCTGCGTGCTAGGAGCCACACAGGGATGCACACCTCACTGGCCAATGCACACGGCTGTAACGCCAGCACGAGGCACGACTAAGGCACAGGAGGGGGCAAAGGAACCTTCGTGCTAGGAGCCACGCCAGGTTCAGGGCAGGGTGCGTGCTAGGAGCCACGCCAGGGTTCAAGGCAGGGTGCGTGCTAGAAGCCACACCAGGGGGCACGCCACACTGGCCAGTGCACACGGCTGTACACAAACACGTGGCACTTACCACGGCACAGGAGACGGCCAAGGGGAACCCATGCCGGGGTTCAATGCAAGGACAAGGCAGGGAACAAGGCAAGGAATACAAGCAGAAACAGAGCCAGGTCAGAGCGAGGACAGAGTCTAGCAGCGGAGCCTAGGCAGAAGCCCAGAGCCGGGCCAAGGGAAGACCTTGGGACTAGACAAAGAAACGAGCACTAAGGAGAGGAGAAATGGTGCGTGTGCCAGGGAGCACTACAGAGCACCATAGGAGAGAGCGAGGCAGAGCAAGCAAAGACTGAGACCATGGGGAGGAACACAAAGCAAGGAATAGCAAGGCAGAGAACACAGGGAGGACTACAAGTCAAAGCATAGCTAAAGCAAGACATGGGAAAACAGGCGAGGCAGAGAACACAGGAAGGACCACAAGTCAAAGAATAGCTAAGGCGAGACATAGCAAAACAGACCAAGACAGAGAACAGCAGAAGGACTACTAGGCAAAGCAAGGCAAATACAAACATGGCACGAGAGACAACACAAGACATGGCACAAGACAAGAGGCAGAATACGAGCACGGAGCATGTGCAGAGACGCACTACAGAGCAAAGTGCAAGGGCACAGAATAGAGGGAGCAACCCCACAGACCCAGAGCCTTGCAGGGAAGCAACACAATAATCAGGCCCTGAGCATAGGAAGAGGCGGCCTGATATAGGGCATAGCACCTCCTCCTCCAGGTCAGGACCAGGGGAGCACTTCCGGGATTCTAGACATGACAAGATGATAGCAGAACCAGACAGTGCAGGATCTTAGGAAACGTCACATGATCAGGGTTTCAGACATGACGAGATGATCACCGAACCAACCAGTGCAGGATCCTAGGAAGAACACATGATCCGGGATTCTAGACATGACGAGATGATTGCAGAACCAGACAGTGCAGGATCTTAAGAAACGTCACATGATCAAGGACTCCAGACATGACTAGAAGATCACAGAAGGCAGAGCAGAAACGCAGGCATCCTGCAGCTCAGACATGAGGTGAGTCTGCACACTGCTCTAGGGAACATGCAGGACAGCAGACAAAACATGCACATGCACATCGCTCCAGGAGTTCTTGAGACAGACATGGCGGACGTGACAGGGCGCTGGAAGCATCATTTGAAATGCGACTTTGGCGCTCTGGTCGCCGACCTCGTGGCCGACCTCACGCTATGGTCGGGTTTCGTTTCATGAAACTCGACTTTAGCTAAAGTCGGCGACTTATGAATTTGACCGACCCGTTTCGCTCAACTCTACTCCAGTATATGATGGGCCCCATTTTGAAAGAACCCAGGCATGGTATGTGAAAAGAACTCCATGGAGTAATCCAAAGTGTGTGCTGCTGCATCCTTCACTTTTGGTGTGGGTGAAGGACCCAAGGAAAGGGGTTGTTCCTGGCCAGAAGCCTGCACTGATGACTCAGTGCTTGCATTTTTTTGAAACTTCAGAAGAGGAGGCGATAGAGCTGGAGGCTGTTTCAGCAATGTAAGCCAAAAACAGTTCCTGATGCTCCGGCTTTAAAAGCAGTCTACCTACTCCCAGAAAAGGCAGCCTTACAGGCCTTCCAGAGCTAGACCATGACACAGGCTCAACACCTCCTGCCTTAGCTGCTATTGTGCTTTTGGCACTACCAGCAGATGCACCACCACCACCATCAGTACCAGGTGGCCCCCCACGCCCACGTCCGCAGCCTCTTCCACCATACTTCTTCATGTTTAGGAAAATAGACCCAAAATACCGGCAGATATATGGTACTGTATCTGAAGCGTACAGCTCTATACAGTTTAGGAATAATAGTAAATCTCCATATATATTTCATGAGTCATACACAGACGCTCACAGGCTCAGTATGGAATACACAATAAAATAAAAAGTTGAAAAAGGGTAGAGTATCACCAGATACAAGGTATATATCATATAGTGTAAACATTCTGAATCTCCGTATATATTTCGGGAGGCAGACACCAACGCTCTCAGGCCCAGTATGGATTACACAAGAATATGAAAAGCTGTAAATGGGTAATGTAACATAAGCGTACAACTGTATACAGTGTTGGGGAAATCTGAAATCTCCAAATATATTTCTGGAGTAACAGACAGACGTTCACAGGCACATTATGGATTTTACCAGAATCTAAATAGCAAAAAAGGTACTGTATCAGAAGTATGCGGCTGTCCACAGTGTTGGCCCAATTTGAAATTTCGGTATATATTTCCGGAGTCACCCTCAGAAGCTCACTCAGTCTGGGTTTGACCATAATAAAAAATGTAAAAAAGGTACTGGACACCAAGATAGCAAGTATATACTGTATATTAAAGGGTACAATTTAAATCGCCGTATAGATAGTCCCGTAGTCACTCTCAGACGCTAACTCAGTATGGATTTGACCGTAATGCTAAATGTCGAACAAAGGTACTGTATAGCAGGATACAAGCTGTATCTTGTATAGGGTAAAAATTGGTATCTCCGATTCTCCGTATATATAGAATGAGTAAACCACACATGCTCTCTCAGTATGGATGATACCGTAATAAAAATGTCAGAAACACCGGACTGCCCTTGCTCACTGAGCCAGTGCATGTGTCCTGAGTCCAAAAACAGTGCTCAAAGATACCTATGGAGCAGGGCAGCAGCGGAGACAATGCGTGCTTCAGACTATCAGGACCTGAAGCACATGACTGCTGAGGGCATGGCCTAAGCTCCACAGAACTAGGAGCTGCAGGAAAACACCAGGAAAGTTAACTACAGGACAAGGTTACCAAGGGGCATAGACAGAGACAGAAACCAGATCAAGTCGGGTCAAAGCACGAGATAGCAATACAGTACCAAAGGGTTAGAGAGAATGGATAGTCAGGACCTAGCAATTAGTGTTGAGTAGGGATGGGCGAATCTACTCGTTAGGACTCGTTACTCTGCGAGTAGTAGGGGACTCGCAGGAGTCGGTACTCTGCGAGTTTCCAAGCGATTACTCGCACAGTAATGAGTCCAATGCAAATGAATGGCAATCCTAGTTTTTGCAGAGTTTCTTAGCGATTTTGTGTCAGCAGCTGGACACAAAATCGCTAAGAAACTAGGATTGCTTGTATTAAACTCTTTCTCTCTCTCTCTCGCTCTCTCTCTCTCTCCTGCAAAACTCGCATCCCCATTCTCCTCCTCCCCAGCACAGGAATCGCTGCAAAACTCGCATCCCCATTAACATTGGACTCGCTAGACTTGCAACGAATAGTGAGTTTCCAAGTCGGACTCGTTACAGCCTACGATTCCGAATATTTCAGGATTCGCCCATCCCTAGTGTTGAGCGATACCGTCCGATATTGAGAAATATCGGATCGGATTGGATCGGCCGATATCCAAAAAGTATCGGGTATCGCTGATTCCGATACCGGAAGTCCCGTTCAAGTCAATGGGACCGAAATATCGGAATTAAAAAAACCCTTTCTTTCCTTGTAGGTTAATTCTACATGAAGAAAAACAACTAAGAATAATGTAGAATGTATTGGGGGAGGTGGAGGAGACATTAAAGGCATAGAGGTTTAGCCCAATCAAATGGAATAGCAGGAATACATTTTTTTTTCAGACGTTCGGAGTTACAAAGATATGTTAACCTTTGTTATATTTTGTCAGATATGCATGTTTCACTACTTCCATGCTCTTCACCTTCTTTTTTACTTCTCCCACACTTTCTCCTTCATCATCCTCAGCAGCAGCATCTTTTCATCAACTTCTTCTTCATTTTATTCATCTTCTTCTTCTTCACCTTCTTCCTAATATTCTTTTCTCTTACATTCTTCATATTCTTCTTATTCTACTATTCTTCTTCTTCATATTCTACTTCTTTATCTTCTTCCTATTCTTCTTCTTCATCATATTCTTATTTGTGACAGTCATTCCTGTAGTTGTGTAAAATAATGCTTATCCTGTAAAATACTCAGGACTAGTTACCAGATAAAAATATAGTGGTTTATTTGGATTCTTCCATCAAAGAAAGGTTATTACAGAAAAACAGGTGAATAAAAATAAGTGAAAGAGAGATTGTCCATTGTTCATAGCAAAGCAGCATGTATTCTTCTTCTCTCCGAGATCCTGAATAGCAAATGGCTGCTGTCTCTCAGTTCGGCTTCTCACATCGCCGTCAAGTAATATACCAGCTGTTATGTCATGTCATGGCCCAACACAGGCGACATCTTCGTGTCTGTCTTTCATGATGGTGAGGGAAGAAGACAGCGACCTCTACAGTTAGCCATGAATTATATACGTCTCTTGAAGCACGTGATCTCGGTATATATGGAGTTTCACATTTACCTCAAGGCTAAACTTAAATATGTAGTGAGCTGACATTTCTACCATGAGCCAAGCTTAAAAATAGCCTATGTCATATAAGCTAAAGCAATCTACAGAACTGGGTGTAATAAGAAATATTTAACGAATTATTAATATTTAACAATTCCCCCTTTTGAGGGAGACAGACATTAATTGGAACCCTCAAATATAACAAGATCTTTTTCTTCTTTTCTTCTTCTTTGACAAAATAATTTAATATCAATAACAATAATAATAATATCAGATTACCGTTATAAGTACTCAATGACATAATTGATGTGAATTCATGTTATGGTAAGCCGTGAATAATATTCATATAAAATATGTATAATTATACTTCCCTAAGTCTAAATTGAAGCATCTCAGGTCCAGTCATCATCATCTGGTGTCATCTGGTCTTCATTTTGATGTCTTCTGTCTTCTTCTTGGTTCTTTTAAAACCACAGTTTTTCTCTAGCATATAGATGTTGTAGAAATTGTGTTGTGTATCAAATCAAAGTTCATAAATTCAAATGTTGATAAGAAACAATGTCTATAGATGAAATGCAGCTTTAATATCTGTGCAGTGTCACCTTTAAAAACCTGGGCTTACATTGGCTCGCCTTGGATATTCTGGAATCCTCCATCGGCACTGGTCTTTGAACAGGTGTGACGTCTTTGGTCAGCAAAGCAAGGGTTAAAATGACTCTTCCTTGCTAAACATAGCACCATAACCAGTCCTTGTCCTAATGCACAGGACATATGTCAGGGTTAATTACCTTCATTGTTCACCAGCTTTACATTGAAGCTTTACAGGTGATTGAAAACCTCTGGAACTTGATAAGAACGTGATAACACAGTTCATCTCAGCATCATAGGATCAGCATCCTCTGGTTGTCAGGTTAGACACTTTAATTGTGACTGTCAGTGGTGGATACTGCACTTGTGATTGACAGTGGTGGATACTGCACTTGTGACTGTCAGTGGTGGATACTGCACTTGTGACTGTCAGTGGTGGATACTGCACTTGTGACTGTCAGTGGTGGATACTGCACTTGTGATTAACACAGTTCATTTCTCAGAAGTCATAGCTTTGTTACCTTCTGGGACTTCTGGATAACGACATTCTTCTTCTTGCAACTGATAAGAATCAATTTTAATATGAAAAGTCTTTATTAACGTAATTTCAGTATCTTGCTTGAAGTCTTCATTCCCTATCCTATACCAAATCTGGTAATTTTCCTATCCTATAATATCACAGCGTACCATAGCAATCAGTAATATCCATATAATTATTATCAGAATTTGTACCATATATGGATTTCAATATTTGAAATAATAAACCAATAATAAGTGATAATACATTATTATCCATATTTTTTTCATGTGATAGAACATTTTTTTTATGTCTTAGGTGTAATTACCTTTTTCAACCCATTGGTGTCACTGTGTTTTATGTAACCAGTGTTTTCATCTTTATTAATAAGGAATATATTTATTATACTAATAATATGTAGGAATGTATAGCCATGAACCAAAATAAGAATATATGAGTGAGCGAATGAATGAATAAAAGAATTGTTGCATATAACTCAGAAGTGAAACATTTCCTTAGTAATAGAACCTTATAATTGCTATATTTAATGAAGCAATATTCTCAGTAGACATTACCCCACTAAATATTGGTGAAAGAATTAAAAATAATGAAAAATAAGAATAAAAATAAAAGAATAAGGCCTTTATGTTGATGCAGAGTAGTTATGTCTTCAGTAACATATACCCTTAATATTTCCATGATCTGGATTATTTCATAATTGTCATAAACTTGTGTTACTAAAATATTCAAATTATGCAACTTTGCATATAATATTCCTCTTACTGTAAAGAAATGACTCTTTATAATACTTATTATTATACCCAATACTTATACCATTGTACCTTATTAATATTTTTTTCCTATTAAAATGTGTGAAGAAGAGGTATTCATCAAATGTGATGATGTAGTCAGGATCAAAAACATATTTTCCCCCTTAATACCAAAAAAATATTGTTCTATGAAATAATTCATTTATCAAAACCAAAATTAAAAAGAATTAATTTATAAATTGTGTAAATATTATACTTGCTTATACCCTTATTTGTCTGAAGATGTGTAACCATTAAAATTAATTTGAATATCATAAAATTATCCTTTGGAAAAATTAATTTAAATGTAGTTTAAGATTAACACACTTGGACAGAGAAGGAAGGTCCACTATTCCCAGATGCAGCTGGTGAATACCAGGCTCTGTGCTGGTGCCTGTTTAAAAGAGCTAAAGCTGATAAGGAAAGAATAGATTTTCTTCATAAACTATTTTCAATTTTGTTGTGCGATTGCACTTATCCACAATTAACTAAATCAAGAAATAATTACTAAAGAACTATAGAAATATATGTTGTGTAGATAATATTTCAATATGTATCTTAATATTCTAATAATTTACCTGATCTGCATATTTCTCCTAAAGATAAAAGCTTTGGGGATTTTTTTTTTTTTTCTCATTCAGAATCCTGAGGCCTCATACAAACGTATCACATAACTCGCTCAGCAGCTGCTCATACACTCAGTCACTGTCACTCAGACTGTGTCACATATTAAGTTTAAACCAAATACCTCACATTCGAAGGTGTGATGAATACACGTATTTTAACCCAAATTATCCTAATTATCAATGCATTGTAAACTATTTCAATTTAGTCTCTTAATATTTCTTTGAATATTCCTCCACATGACATAAATATATGTTGTATAGCTATACTTGACATTTAGGCCCGGAAAAAAAAAATTCCATTGGTTTGCAAAAGTTGAGACCCCCTTAAAAATTCTTTCCCTAAGGAACAGGGACATAGTATACTGGTATACTTGTATTATTAGAACAAGGTTCAAATTTCACCTGCTGTGGTTGTTATTCAAGCCATGCAGCAGAAAAGCACACACACAGAACATATTTTAAAATGCAGTTAGTTATTTCCTTTTAAGGGTTAGATATATGAAATCATGCAATTATTGCAACTTCCTGTGTAAATAAAGGCATAAATCCTTGGAAGAGAATTTTTCCCGATTAAGTCCTGCTTTGAAATGAAAATTCTAAGGAAACATAAAAGATAAGGTTAATATCATATTCATAATTTTAAATATTATTACTGATGTAGATTTTAATTTTCATTAAAAAATACAGTTCTACTATTTCTACTTCTACAAACACTCTATATACTGTATGACTATGTATATATCCACAAACCATAAAACTACAGGATTATACTCTATAAAATAATTACATATAACTCACTAATTGTATAACACTGTTACACAAAATATATATATATAATTACTTTTTCTAGCCAATTCCTAAACCCATACTTATTTCTCTGCAAAAAATATCCTGAAAGGTTCTTGCCATTTTAAAGCTGATAGATTCTTGGAGCAGAGTATTCAGTTTACAGGCCATGATGTCACTCACCACCTGTTTCTGTCTGTCAAATTCGGCCATCTTGGTTACAGAAAGAAGATCAAAACTCATCATTTTTCTTAATTCAATTTGTGTCTTTTCGGTGTTCCTTTGCATCATTCCATAGGGCTTATAACAAACATGTGATTTCCTTTTTCTTTGTTCTTCATATATTTGATTTTGGGGAAAACTCATTTTAGAAGGTTTTGCTAATACAGGCTTCTGATAAGATTTTACTCTGCCTGTCTTTACAACATTAGCACAATTTACTTTCCTCTCACGATTCTCGTGTTTTCTGGCAAAATCAAGGGATTGCGCACATTCAAACAATGAATCTTTTTGTGACGCAATAACACGAGATGCAGGATTTAAAAACCAAAATTTGCTTACAAAACTCCTTATGAGGGACGGTGTTTTGACATTCTCACTCAGCATTCTATACAAACGTTCATATATGGACATGAACGTAAAAATACATTCCTTCCGACCAATCCTTAATTTTTGAAGAATATCAATATCTGGATGATTTTCATTTGATGAACAAAAAATGAGAATTTTTAATCTGTCTTTATCAGTTAAATTCTCATGTGTTTCACCAGATAACTTTAAAGATAACCTCTGGAAAAGGTTACAGGGATCCACATTTTGAACAACTGATTCTTCTCCTCGTTAGATAAATCAAATTTGTCAACACAACTTTCAAAAACCTCAGAGTTTCTACAAACATGCATTTTGCTGTCATATGCAGGAATTATTTTGCATATCTGTAGCAAAGTTTTCCTAACTTTCCTTCGGATTTGGGCCTGTGAGTGATCTATTTTTAGTGGTACGTCTTTCCCTTGTACGTCCTCTACGTCAGTTCTGAAGTCTCCTCCTACTTCTCCATCTTGTTCCACGTCTGCAAGGTCACCTTCAATAGCTGCTGCTACTTGTAACTGTTTCTCCACATTACAGTGAATCTCGGGAATATCACTATCCTCTACACAATCATTTTTAGATTTCTCTGACACAGATCTATGAAATATATCTACCATCTGTAGAATATTTTTTAATCTCTCTCTTTCTCTATTGAAAAACTTAGAATCTAACCTTTGATTCTCGAGTTCACACTCGGCATATAAACTTAACCATAAAACTTCTGAATTAGAATTGTCTACAGACTTAAATTTCAATTTACTCTGCTTAGCAAGACAATTAATGACATCCATTTTATCTTACCTTGAAATGTCTCAGCTTGTTCCTTTGATGGACAACGCTGGGCTCTTGTCTTCACACGTCTTGGCTTCAGCACGTCTGGCACTTTGGCACTTGTAGTACTTCTCAATCTATCTGGCACTTCTTAGTCCTCACGTCTAGGTTCCGTCTGATTCTTGTGAATAGTGGAATTCCTGACAACTTGCACATATGAGCAAAGTTCAATCCCCCTTGTGGGCAAGTTGAGGGAAATCCGCAAAAAAGTACAAAAATTCAGATCTGGCTGGCTCTCCAATGTAAAATAATGCTTATCCTGTAAAATACTCAGGACTAGTTACCAGATAAAAATATAGTGGTTTATTTGGATTCTTCCATCAAAGAAAGGTTATTACAGAAAAACAGGTGAATAAAAATAAGTGAAAGAGAGATTGTCCATTGTTCATAGCAAAGCAGCATGTATTCTTCTTCTCTCCGAGATCCTGAATAGCAAATGACTGCTGTCTCTCAGTTCGGCTTCTCACATCGCCGTCAAGTAATATACCAGCTGTTATGTCATGTCATGGCCCAACACAGGCGACATCTTCGTGTCTGTCTTTCATGATGGTGAGGGAAGAAGACAGCGACCTCTACAGTTAGCCATGAATTATATACGTCTCTTGAAGCACGTGATCTCGGTATATATGGAGTTTGACATTTACCTCAAGGCTAAACTTAAATATGTAGTGAGCTGACATTTCTACCATGAGCCAAGCTTAAAAATAGCCTATGTCATATAAGCTAAAGCAATCTACAGAACTGGGTGTAATAAGAAATATTTAACGAATTATTAATATTTAACAAGTTGTTATCTATAAAAGGTTGAAGATTACACCTTCCCTTCTGCCTGTCACAAAAGATTTACAACAGGATTTGTCCGCGTTCAGTTTGGCCTGCAGCAGCAGGCATTTTCCAGGGGCACCACAAGGAGGAACTGACTCACCCCCATACACTGCTTAGTCTTCTTCTACTTATAATTTAGATAATAACATTTGCTCTGATTTTTAGTCTTATGCTTAATGTTCTTCTGCTTTTGGTTTTTATGCTTCTTGGTCTTCTGTCTCTTGTTGTTCTGCATCTTGGTGGCTGTCTTCATGTTCTTTGTCCTCTTGGTCATCTTCTTCAGGGTCACCTTTTCGGTCTTCTTTGGTGTGGTCTTCAGGGTTGTCGTCTTCAGGGTCGTCGTCAGGGAGATCCAGAGTAAGATCCAAAAACCATTTCCACAAGCTCGAACTTGGAAAAGTCGCCGAAGGTACAAGAAGGCTGAGGAACTGCTGAGAACCAGCTGACGGTACTGGAACCCTGATGGTTAGCAGAAGGAACAAGAGCAAATGGAACTAGCGAGGACCAGCTGACGGTGCTGGAACCCGGAGGGGCAGCATAAGGAACAAGAGCCAATGGCACAACCGTGGACCAGCTGACGGTGCTGGAACACAGTTACTAAGCAGGAGGTATCTGTGCTACAAAGCACTACCAAGGACCAGCAGACGTTGTTGGAACTTGGATACCGAGAAAGAGGCACCTCAGCCAAAGGCACTGCCGAGAACCAGCTGAAGGTGCTGGAACCCGGATGGGTAGCAGAAGCTGCAACAGCAAATGGATCTAGCGAGGACCAGCTGACGATGCTGGAACCCGGAGGGGCAGCAGAAGGAACAAAAGCCAATGGCACAACCGTGGACCAGCTGACGGTGCTGGAACACAGTTACTAAGCAGGAGGTATCTGTGCTACAAAGCACTACCAAGGACCAGCAGACGTTGCTGGAACTCGGATATCGAGAAGGAGGCACCTAGGCCAAAGGCACTGCTGAGAACCAGCTGACGGTGCTGGAACCCGGATGGGTAGCAGAAGGTACTCATGAAAAATAAAGTTGCAAGGCCGCGAGCCAGCCGCAGATACCAAAACCCACAGTCCTACAGGGGGTGCTTGTTCTATTGGCACGACGGAACCAGCCTTTATTACCAGAACCCGCAGCCTACATAGGAAGCACCAAAACTGCAGGCACCATAGACTCGGCTAACCCGACCGCAACACGACAGGACAACGTATTGGTGGCAAAGTGACGTTGACACTACCCGGAAGCAGCAGGCGTGCTGGAACCAGGCTGGGCAGGAGGGAGTACCCGTGCCAAAGACACTTCTGAGCAGCAACTGGCGATGTTGGAGCCCAGGGTCAATCAGGGTGTAGGCTGAGGCCTAATTTCATCAAATTTAATATCTGTTGTAGACTACTACTGATTTTAAACGTGCTCCAACTAGGCCTCTGGCTCCACTCTGTCTCTAGTATTTACCCTGGCCTCCAACACCGCCAGTTGCTGCTCAGAAGTGGCGTCTGCACAATCAACACTTGTTCCTGTGTTACTGGGGTTCAATAACGTCTGCTGATCCCCTGATATGTGTCCGGCAATGTCTCCTGCTTTGTCCACATTCCCACTTATGAGCAGCAACTGGCGGTGTTGGAGGCCAGGGGAAATACTAGAGACAGAGTGGAGCCAGAGGCATAATTGAAGCAAGTTTGAAATCAGTAGTAGTGTGAATGTGGAGGCAGCAGGAGACTTTGCCGTCCACACAGCCGGGGAGCAGCAGGCATTATTGAACCCCACTAACACTGGAGCATGTGTTTTTCTCTGTGCAGACGGCGCTTCCAAGCAACAACTGGCTGTGTTGAAGCCCAGGATCAATCATGGAGCAGGCTGAGGCCTAAATGCAGCAAGTTGTATATGTGATGTAGTTTGAATGTGGAGGCAGCAGGAGATATTGCCGTTCACACAGCAGGGGAGCAGCAGACATTACTGAACCCCACTAACACTGGAGCATGTGTTTTTCTCTGTGCAGATGGCACTTCCGAGCAACAACTGGCTGGGTTGAAGCCAGGGCCGGACTGGGACTAAAATTCAGCCCTGGCATCTGAAGTTACACAGGCCCACTAGTCACATGGTGACTATATAATATCTTTGTACACTTGTAGTTTACAAGAAGTGAGAGGAGATTAACACGACTATATAACATGTATTCATAGCTGTGCCCAGTATTTCAGCTCAGTCTTATTTATTGCTTTTAGGTACAGTACTCCTCCAAAATCTCTGTCCCCTTTTGTATGCATGATTACAGAATTCCTGGCAGAACTGCTCTCTATTGGGCAACCAGACCCCCTGGTCATAGCTTCCCCTATCATACCTCCCAACTTTTGAAGAAGGGAAAGACGGACAAAGACTGCGGCGCGCACAGCGCGCCGCTGCAAATTTTGGCCACGCCCAGCCACACCCATTTCACAACTAGTCACACCCATGTCCACACCTAATCGCACCCATTTAGCACTGCTGATCACACTGACTGGTACTGAGGGCACAGTGGCTGGCATTATGGGCACACTGACTGGCACTAAGGAAGAGAGAAAACAGAGAGAGAGAAAAAAGAAAACAGAGAGAGCGAGAAAGAAAGGGGAAAGAAAGAAAGAACAGTGAGAGACAGAGAAAGAACAGAGAGAGACAGAGAAAGAACAGAGAGAGAAAGAAAGAGGGGAAAGAAAGAAAGAACAGAGAGAGACAGAGAAAGAACAGAGAGAGAAAGAAAGAAGTAAAGAAAAGAAAGAAAGAACAGAGAGAAAGAGAGGAAAGAAAAAGAAAGAAAGAGGGGAAGAAAGAACAGAGAGAGAAAGAAAAAGAGAGAAAGAAATAAAGAAAGATTCTACAAAGATACTATAGCAGCCCGGCTCCCATTGTAATGCCCACCTGAGCCTCCCGGTGCAGGACCTATCATGATCCGCTCACATGGCCGGCATCCCCGATTCCAAGGCGGTCCTGCTGTCTGCGCTGTCGGAGGAGGACACGGTGATGGATCTGAAGCATTCCTGGTTCCGTCACAATCTCCTCAAGAAATTATCTCATTTCCGGTCAGCTTCCAGCACATCACTTCAGGTGGAACGTCATGTGTGTGTTTTAAAATGCTCCTCAGGGCTCCGCCGTGTGTCCTGTGTCCGTGGGAAAAGCACGCTTTGTATGCTTTCTACACACTTGGCTCCGCTCCGTACACACACGGCTCAGCTCCGTACACCTCGTACACGCGTGGCTCCTCTCCTTACACCTCGTACACACGCGGCTCCGCTCCGTACACCTCGTACACACGGCTCCGCTCCGTACACCTCATACACACGGCTCCGCTCCGTACACCTCGTACACACGGCTCCGCTCCGTACACCTCGTACACACGGCTCCGCTCCGTACACATCGTACACACGGCTCCGCTCCGTACACATCGTACACGCGCGGCTCCGCTCCGTACACATCGTACATGCGCGGCTCCGCTCCGTACACATCGTACACGCGCGGCTCCGCTCCGTACACCTCGTACACGCGCGGCTCCGCTCAGTACACCTCGTACACGCGCGGCTCCGCTCCGTACACCTCGCACACGCGCGGCACCGCTCCGTACACCTCATACACACGCTGCTCTGCTCCTTACACCTCGTACACACGCGGCTCCGCTCCGTACACCTCGTACACACGGCTCCGCTCCGTACACCTCGTACACACGGCTCCGCTCCGTACACCTCGTACACACGGCTCCGCTCCGTACACATCGTACACGCGCGGCTCCGCTCCATACACCTCGTACACACACGCAGCTCCGCTCCGTACACCTCGTACACACGGCTCCGCTCCGTACACCTCGTACACACGGCTCCGCTCCGTACACCTCGTACACACGGCTCCGCTCCGTACACCTCGTACACACACAGCTCCTCTCCGTACACATCGTACACACACAGATCCGCTCCGTACACCTCGTACACACACAGCTCCGCTCCGTACACCTCGTACACATGCGGCTCCTCTCCGTACACCTCGCACACACGCGGCTCCGCTCCGTACACATCGTACACGCGCGGCTCCGCTCCATACACCTCGTACACACACGGCTCTGCTCCGTACACCTCGTACACACACGGCTCCGTTCCGTACACCTCATACACACACAGCTCTGCTACATCCACACTGTAAATCCTGACCCCACACATACTTACCTCAACCAGCACCATGACAACAGCAAAGCAGAGTCTTGCAGACGGTAGAGGCAAGGCTGAGCGCACAGGACCTGTGATGAGGTCACAGGAGGGGCGGAGTCAGGGGTGACATGATCGGGGGTCTGGACAAAGGCTCCTGATCATGTGACCCCCTGACTCCTCCCCTCCTGTGACCTCATCACAGGTCCCGAGAACAGCGAGCAGGCAAGCGAGTGCGACGCTGTGAGTGGCTGCGGGGGGGAGGGGGTCTCATGCTAAGGTGAGGATGGGGGGGCGTGGCGGCTTATCTCCCTGCAGTGCGGGAGGAACTTGGAAACTATCACAGCCGTGCCGCAGAGGGCCGGCGGCAGGAGCAACAGTGGCCGCAGCAGCTGGCAAGCGGCCAGATGATCGGGCGCTGCCGCCCGCGGCCCACGTGACAGCGGCCCAGCGGGAAAATGCCCGGTTGGTTATATTACCAATTCGGGCCTGGTTGAAGCCCAGGATCAATCATGGAGCAGGCTGAGGCCTAATTGCAGCAAGTTGTATATGTGATGTATTTTGAATGTGGAGGCAGCAGGAGATATTGCCGTCCACACAGCAGGGGAGCAGCAGGCACTACTGAACCCCACTAACACTGGAGCATGTGTTTTTCTCTGTGCAGACGGCACTTCCGAGCAACACCTGGCTGTGTTGAAGCCCAGGAACAATCATGCGGCAGGCTGAGGCCTACTTGGAGCAAGTAGAAAATCGGATTTTGTGTCAATGTGGAGGCAGCAGGAGACTTTGTCGTCCACACAGCAGGGGAGCAGCTTACGTTACTGAACCCCACTAACACAGGAGCTAGTGTTTTTCTCTGCGCGGACAGCACTTCCAAGCGACAACTAGCTGTGTTGAAGCCCAGGATCAATCATGCGGCAGGCTGAGGCCTACTTGGAGCAAGTAGAAAATCGGATTTTGTGTCAATGTGGAGGCAGCAGGAGACTTTGTCGTCCACACAGCAGGGGAGCAGCTTACGTTACTGAACCCCACTAACACAGGAGCTGGTGTTTTTCTCTGTGCGGACGACACTTCCGAGCGACAACTGGCTGTGTTGAAGCCCAGGATCAATCATGCGGCAGGCTGAGGCCTAATTGCAGCAAGTAGAAAATCGGATGTAGTGTCAATGTGGAGGCAGCACGAGACTTTGCCGTCCACACAGCAGGGGAGCAGCTGACGTTACTGAACCCCACTAACACAGGAGCTGGTGTTTTTCTCTGTTCGGACGGCACTTCCGAGCGACAACTGGCTGTGTTGAAGCCCAGGATCAATCATGCAGCAGGCTGGGGCCTAATTGCAGCAAGTTTTTTATAGGTTGTAGACTACTACTGATTGTAACCGTGCTCCACTTAGGCCTCTGGCTCCACTGTCTCTAGTATTTCCCCTGGCCTCCAACCCTGCCAGTTGCTGCTCAGAAGTGGCGTCTGCACAATCCACACTTGTTCCTGTGTTACTTGGGCTCAGTCACGTCAGTTGATCCCCTGATGTGTGTCCGGCAATGTCTCCTGCCCTATCCACATTCCCACTACTAGTAATGGGAATGTGGACAGAGCAGGAGACATTGCCGGACACACATAAGGGGATCAACTGATGTGACTGAGCCCCAGTAACACAGGAACAAGTGTGGATTGTGCAGACGCCACTTCTGAGCAGCAACTGGCGGGGTTGGAGGCCAGGGGAAATACTAGAGACAGTGGAGCCAGAGGCCTAAGTGGAGCACAGTTAAAAATCAGTTGTAGTTTGAATGTGGAGGCAGCAGGAGACTTTGCCGTCCACACAGCAGGGGAGCAGCTGGTGTTACTGAACCCCACTAACACAGGAGCTAGTGTTTTTCTCTGTGCAGATGGCACTTCTGAGCAACAACTGGCTGTGTTGAAGCCCAGGGATTACAGTTCAGGTGGTAGAAACATGAACACAACAGGAGACCTGGATTCAGTTGCCAACCAATTATTTATTCTGGAAGAGGACTGGCAAATTCTGGCGAGATCCAGGCCTTGTTCATTTTCAGAAAAGTAAGCCGGTCAACGTTATCGGAGGATAGTCGCATGCGACGGTCTGTTAGTACACCACCTGCGGCACTAAAGACGCGTTCCAATAATACACTGGCAGTAGGGAAAGCCAGCACCTCCAATGCATACTGGCTAAGCTCTGGCCATGTATCCAGCTTAGAGACCCAAAACTTGAAGGGGGATGAGCCGTCTGGGAGTACACTGACAGGGAAAGACATGTAGTCTGTCACCATATGACGGAAACGTTGCCTCCTGCTGACTGGAGCCATCTGTGGTGGTGTAGACATTTGTGGCGGGCACACAAAACTTTGCCACATTTGGGCCATACTGGTCTTGCCTTGTGCTGAGGCGCTGCCTCTGCTCCCTCATTGTGCCGAGCTTCCTCCACTGCCTCAACGCACAGAGCTGCTTTGTAAAGCCCTAGCAGCACTGCTCTCGGGTGGAATGAAGAACATGGTGGACTTGCACTAGTGTGTCTTGGTACTCCCGCATTTTACGCTCCCGGTTCAACGGTGTTATGAGGCTTTGTAAGTTGTCCCGGTAGCGAGGATCTAGGAGGGTGTACACCCAATAATCAGCCGTGTTGAGAATGTGGACGACGCGGCGGTCGTTTCTCAGTCACTGCAACATGAAATCAACCATGTGCTGCAGACTCCCAACGGCCCAAGAAACGCTGTCCCCTGCTTGAGGCGTCATCTCTGCCTGCTCTGCATCACCCCACCCTCGCTGTACATACTGACTACTAGAGCCTTGTGTACCTCCCTCCTCTGGAGAGATGTCTTCCTCCTCCATTGACTCCTCCTCATCCTCCTCACAAAGTGTCCCCTGCCTAGGCCTTTGTGAGGAACCACATTGCGCAGACTGTCCAGAAGCAGATGGCATTTGTGACTCCTCATCCTCCACCTCTTCCAAAACCTCCTCCCTTAGTGCTTGCAGTGTTTTTTGAAGCAGGCAGATAAGGGGGACAGTCATGCTGACTAGTGCATCATCTGCACTCGCCATCCGAGTGGAATCATCGAAGGCACGCAAAACAAGGCAGATGTCCTTCATAGAGGCCCACTCAGTGGTGCTGAAGTGTGACCGGCGCACAGTGCGACTTGTTTGCGCCTGATGCAGCTGGTACTCCATTACTGCTGCCTGCTGCTCACACAACCGCTCCAACATATGTAACGTTGAATTCCACCTGGTGGGTAGGTCACATATGATGCGATGTTCCGGAAGGCGTAATCGGCGCTGCAGAGCTGCAATGCGCGATCTTGCCGTGCTGGAACTCCACAAGTGAGTGTGGCGCCCCTGATGCTTCAGTCGCCACAGAGGTACTGCACCTTCTCCTAAGGTGTAGTGCCCCACCATCCAGGTAAGGTGGGAACTCCTGACCACGCTCCACACCTGCATTCCACACACAGGATAGTTCAGTGGGGCCACCTAACAGCTTCAGGCTGGAGGTTAGCAGAGCACCCCTCGTGGAACCCTGCTTCGTAACACGAGATATGCTGGGAGGCGGGTGGAGTGAGATGATACAAAAGAGAGGGAAAGTGTAGGATTTCAGGTCAGTCGGTCAGTCAGTCAGAGAGTGAGCAGACGAGGGTCTGAGTGAGAGAGAGCAGGCTGACAGCAGGTCAGCCTGAGAGGGGCTCAAGGCGGAGGAAGACAGTCAGGAGAGGCTGAGGACTGGTCTTAGTGGAATGAGCTCCCGAAGGAAGAGAAGGAGAAAGAGACGTAGACTGAAGACGACAGATTCCATAAGAGAGATAGAACAGATCGGAACGAAGGAGAATAGAAGGACGGTGGGAAGCAGGTTGAGAAAGAGAGAGAACCCTTCCAGTCCAGAGTGCAAAGGCTGGGGCCCGGTCCCTGAGGTTGATTGGATCTTTATGTCCGGCAACAGACATCGGAGGAGTAGTGAGCCGCTAACGCCTTGCTCCCATCATAGACTTGGGACACAACAGCAACTGAATAGAGAGCCGGGACGCAGCGTGGAGTCCCCAAAGCAGGCTACAGCTGTCTTTCATACAAGTAAAGACTAGGAACACCTAGAGAGAGGCATTCCAGGGTAACTAAGTACTGGAGTGCTTCGCACCTAAAGGCGCATTGGAGGAGTCGTTCAGTAAGGTACATGTTGGCGGAGTGTGGAAGGGAGAATCCTATCCTGCCTGGAGGTTGGCTGGAGCCCTGACCCGGAGAACACGGTACGGAGGCAGGCAGTGGTGTGAACTGCAAACAGCGAGTAAAGCTTTGGAACCGCATACTCTGGTGTCCTCCAGTTATTCCTGCACCGCTACATCTGGGTACCAGCATCCATACCAGCCTGTGCCTCTCCACATCCATTGCACCTACACTGCCCTGGGACTACAGCTCCACCTGCGGGGAGCTACACCATCTTTGCTGCACCACACCATCAGTCCCAGTGGATCCGCATGCAGCGTTGGCTCAACATCTTACTTGCCAAACACCACGGGTGGCGTCACGAACTACTCTAATAAACTTTAACACCAATAACATCACCGCCATTGGGCGCCCAGGAACACGGACGGAGTCACCGCTGCTGTGACACATTCCCGCCTGACACCGGCCTGGTACCGAGTACCCCGCTGCCCTGGGTGTGCGAGGGGCGACCCATGAGCGCACTCAATGCCGACCTTGTGCAGCAGTGCATCAAGATCCGGATAGTCCCTCAGAAAGCTCTGCACGACCAAGTTCAGCACATGTGCCAGACATGGGATGTGAGTGAGGTTGCCTAGGCCCAGAGCTGCCACCAGATTTCGGCCATTGTCACACACTACCAAGCCTGGCTGGATATTCACTGGCAGAAACCACACGTTTCTCCTGCTTGATGGCATTCCAGAGCTCCTGCGCTGTATGGCTTCGATTCCCCAAAGAAATTAATTTCAGTACGGCGTGTTGACGTTCGGCCATGGCTGTGCTCATATTGGTCGTAACAGGCTCCTGCAGCACTGATTCTGAGGAACTGGAGTATGAGGAGGAGTCAATGTGTACAAACTGGATTCCTGCAATCCTTGGAGTTGGCAGAACACGTACAGCGCCACTCTCAAGATCTGTACCGGCTCCACAACATTTACCCAATGGGCAGTGAGGGAAAGGTATCATCCCTGTCCATGGTTACTGGTCCACGCATCGGTGGTCAGGTGGACCTTGCTACTGACGGCGTTTAGTAGTGCATGTTTAATTTTTACCTCCACATGCTTTTGCAGGGCAGGGACGGCTTGCCTGCTGAATTAAAAGCGTCTGGGCACGTTGTATTGTGGGACTGCCAATGCCATGAAGTTCCAGAAGGTGTCAGTTTCCATCAGCCTGAATGAGAGCATTTCAAGGGACAGTAATTTGGCAATGCCAGCATTCAGAGCCTGTGCTCGGGGATGGTTTGCTGAGTATGGCCGCCTTTTCTCCCATGCCTGTGCTACCGATAGCTGTAGAGTGGCCTGGGAGTGTGAGGATGAACGGGAACGTGGTGCTGTGGGTGAAATGTCACTGGGTCTCTGGACAACAGTGCCAGAGGTTCTTCCATGGCGATCCGGTGAGGAAGCTGAACCAGCTGTGTGTGAGCTGGAGGAAGAAGCTACAACATGAGCTGAAGAGATGGTAGGTGGTTCTGTAGGTTGGCCTACGTCTTCAGTGTGTCTCTTTAACTCCACCACGTGCTTGGTCCGCACATGTTTCCACATATTTATAGTATTGAGGTTGCTGACATTTTTCCCTCTTTTGACTTTCTGATGACACAAAGCAAATGTCCTCTGCAACTGTGTCAAAAAAGGACCACGCACAGCAAGTCTTGGGAGCGCCCGTTTTGGCTTTTGGAAGAGGAATGCTCCTAACGGGTGCTGAAGTGGAGGCTACAGGCAACCAAGTCTGCCCCCTCCCTCTCCCTCCTGTTTTGGCCGTTCGGGGAATCTCTTCCTCAGAGCTGCTCCCACCACCTTCCTGTTCCTCACGCCATGATGGGTCAAGGACCTCATCATCTACACTCCCCTCTTCAAACACCTGCTTCTCCTGGGTAGTCTCGCCAGCACCGTACGCACCAGAAAGTGGCACCTGAGTCTCACCATCATCTGATGCGTACTGAGGTGTGCTGACCATAGGCACTGGCCCAGCCGCCTCTTCTGATTCAGAAGGACAAAGCAGTTGCGCATCACTGCATCCTCCCTCTTCTTCACATTCTTGAATGCTGCTTGGCTGGCCCCCTCTTTCCAAGCCAACAGATTCAGAGAACAGAAGTAGAGACTGTGATGGCTCCTGTCCAGGGCTCTCTGACTGCCTGGGCACTTTGTCAGGTGGTAAAGAGACAGATGGTTGCTTTTCAGTGCTCTGGCCCTGAGAGGACGTGGAAGTCATTGAAGTCGATGCGTTAGCTGCCATCCATCCGACAATGGCTTCAATTTGATCCTCCCGCAGCAGTGGGGTACAGCGAGGTCCTACAAATCTGCGCATAAAGGACTGTTGCCAGCTAAAACTGGGGGATGCTGACTGACTGGTGCCCGCAGCAGGCACAGAATCCCCACGCCCTCTCCCTGCAGAATCCCCACGTCCTCTCTCTGCTGAAACTCCACGCCCACGCCCACGTGCCTTACTCCTTGCCTTCTTCATCTTGGTAGACTGATAAAGATAGGCAGAAAAGTACAAAGGGGGGGCTTAGTGTGATTATTCCTGAACCGCTGCTAACAGGTATAAGAAACACTAATTTTATAAAGTGTGTGTGTGGACTACACTTTAATATGAGCTAATGTGGCCTACACAACTTGTTTTGTTTTTTTAAAAAAAAAAAAAAGGATGTGACCAAAGATTTGAAAGCGATAGTATCACAAACTTTTTGGAGCTATTACAATGCAGGAAGGTAACCTACAATGCAAAAATAGGGTAATACTAATCTGGCTGCGGCTGAAGGGCACAAGCCAGAAAACAGGCTCCTCTATCTACACCTATATAGTGTTTGCAACCAACCAATGTAGATGGATAAGGATGGATGCACACTAATAGGAGAATGAAAAATGAGCTGCAATAAAACAAAAATATGTATGAGGCAGTGACGCACCTTGAGCGGCCTACAACCAGACGTAGCTGTAGGACACACTACAGCGTGAGCTACACTCACACACAGAGACCTCTCAGACAGCTGTGAACAGTACAGATAAGTGGGCACTAGCACTGAAAGGCTGCAGAGAGGCTCCGCTCTCTACTCCTATAGTGTTTGCAACCAACGTATATGGATACGGATGGATGCACACTAAAAGGAGAATGAAAAATGAGCAGCAAAAATAGAAAAATATGTATGAGGCAGTGACACATGCTGAGCGGCCTACAACCAGGCGTGGCTGCAGGACACACTACACAGCGTGAGCTGCACTCACGCAGACCTTGCAGACAGCTGTGAACACTGCTGCAAGGCAAAAGAAAGTTACAGTGGTTTATTATGTAGCCTGGGTAAAGCACAATATGATTTGTAAAATTGCTATCTCTAACTGTCCCTCAGAGTCTTGAACAGCAGCCTGTCCCTAACTGAATTCACAGCAGAGTGAACCCGAAATGGCGGCGGAGGTGGCTTTTATAGTGCATCATGACATCATTTCAGCAGCCAATCACAGCCATGCGATTAGTTAACATGCCTACATGCCTAACAGGATGTGCCCACACTTTTGAGGATTGTCATTGGCTGAATCAAATCAAACTGGCTCCTAGCATTATGGGAACTTCCGATTCCGGTATTCGATATGCTAAAAGTATCGGAACTCAGTTTCGGAATTCCAATACTGTGAATATCGGCCAATACCCGATACTTGCGGTATCGGAATGCTCAACACTAGTAGCAATAGATCAGAAAACCAGAACGTGCAATAGACGGTACAATAAGGACAAACTGTAACGGAGTAACGATAGCCAAGCCAGGAGGTCAGAACCAGAAAAGACAATAGTACCAAAATGAGAGACAGAGTACAGAGTGAGGGAACAGACTGGGTCATACACGGGAAGCAAACAAGCAACGCAGAATACACACGCACCAGGGGTCAGACACACCAGAACAACAGTATAGCTGACAGAGAACCCTGGTAAAGAGTGAGTATAAATACCCCTCCCAGATCCAGAAAGAGGCCACAAACACTTAACCATGAGAGTGCAGGGTAAGAACACTGTTCAAACCATGACAGTACCCCCTCTTAACGGGGGGCCACTGGACCCCCAGGCTTGTCTGGGTATCAGGCGTGGAAAGCCCGCACCAGACGATCGGCATGCACCGAACTGGCCGGTACCCATGACCGATCCTCCAGAGAGTACCCCTTCCAGTGTATCAGATACTGGAGTCTCCGGCGCACCCACCGGGAGTTGACAATGCGCCCTACTTCATACGCCAGCTGCCCCTCTACCAGCACTGGTGGAGCATTTGATGAGGGATCCTCTCTCACCTTCCCCACAGGCTTTAACAGGGACCTGTTGAAGACATCAGAAATTTTAAAGGAGGTGGGCAGCTGCAGTCGGTAGGCTACTGGGTTAACAACCTCCACAACTTTGTATGGGCCAATAAACTTGGGGCCCAGCTTTATAGATGGTATCTTAAGCTTGATATTGCGGGTGAATAGCCACACCTTCTCCCCTACTGCAAATGCTGGACCTGGCCCCATCCTCCTGTCAGCAAACCGCTTATAGTTTTCCTGGGCCTTGGAAATATTCCTCTGAACCTCCCTCCAAAGAATTCTAAGATGTTGTGTCGCACCCTCAGCTCCAGGACAACCTGAATCCATGCGGGAAAACTCTCCAAAATGTGGGTTAAACCCATAGTTGATCTGAAAGGGAGACTTCCCAGTAGATTGACTCACACGACCGTTGAATGCAAACTCTGCCATGGGCAATACCTCACACCAGTCCTCCTGCCTGGAAGAGGCCAAGCATCTCAGAATCTGCTCCAACGATTGGTTCGTGCGCTCCGTCTGTCCATTAGACTCTGGGTGGTAGGCAGAGGAGAAGGACAACGAAATCCCCAGCTTTTTGCAAAAAGCCCTCCAGAACCTGGCTACAAACTGTACCCCTCTGTCTGACACCACATTCATAGGCACTCCATGCAACCGAATTATATGCTGCATAAATAAGCGGGCCAGGGTTTCAGCAGATGGTAACGCGGGGAGAGGTACAAAGTGGGCTTGTTTTGAAAACCTATCCACCACCACCCATATCACCGAGTTGCCCCTGGAAGTAGGAAGATTTGTGATAAAATCCATGGACAAATGTGGTCTGGCAAAGGCACCAACTCCCCGGCCTGCCGGACCAGAGAACTTTTAGAACGAGCGCACACCCCACATGCAGTCACAAACTTTTTAATATCTGTTACCATAAGGGCCACCAGAAACCCCTCGCAATTGCCCCCCGGGTAGCTGCAATCCCAGGGTGAGCACTCAACATAGAATCGTGAAATTCCTGCATAAGTCTGAGACGGAAACGTTCCGGTACAAACAATTTACCCGGGGGGGTTTACCACCCGGAGCCCGAGCCTGGGCCTCCAAAATCTCTCTCTGTAACTCAGATGAGATTTCGGCCACCACTACTCCTGGCTGAAGAAAGGAGGAGGGAGGTTCTGGAAGGGACACCGAATCAAAGCTTCGGGATAAGGCATCAGCCTTGATGTTTTTAGATCCCGGGAGGAATGTGATGGTAAACTGAAATCAAGAAAAAAAAAGTGCCCACCGAGCCTGTCTGGGGGTCAATCTCTTGGCAGACTCGATATAGGCCAAATTTTTGTGATCAGTGATGAGTGTAATAAGATGAATAGCCCCCTCCAGGAAATGCCTCCATTCTTCAAAAGCCAACTTTACCACCAACAACTCTCTATTGCCGACATCGTAATTTCTCTCAGCAGAGGAAAATTTTTTAGAGAAGAAGGCACCAGGCCTCAGATTAGTAAGGGTAGGAGGGCCCTGAGACAAAACTGCCCCCACCCCTACTTCCGAGGCGTCAACCTCCACGATAAAATGTCTTGACGGGTCGGGTTGTACCAATACAGGGGCTGAAGAAAACCACTTTTTTAATGTCATGAAAGAATTTTTCGCAGCTACAGACCAATTTTTTACATCAGCTCCCTTGAGAGTGAGGTCCATTAGAGGCTTTACCACCTGCGAGAAGACCTTAATAAATTTCCTATAAAAGTTAGCAAAGCCTAAAAATCGCTGCAACCCTTTCAAGTCATGAGGCTGCACCCAATCTGTAACAGCCTGGAGCTTCTTAGGCCTCTTTCACACATCAGGTTTTCGCTGTCAGGCGCGATCCGGCGCTTTTGACAGAAACCGGATCCGGCGAAATGCAATGCCGGATCCGTTTTCCCCCCCATTGACTTGCATTTGCGCCGGATCGCGCCGGATGGCCATGCGTTTCATCCGGTTTTCGCCGGATCCGGCAATGTGTCGCGATCCGGCGTCTGGAAAAAACGGTGACTGTAACGTTTTTTGTCTCCGTCGAAAAAGCCGGACACGCCGGATACGGCGTGTCCGGCTTTTTCACACAATGAAAGCCTATGAGTGCCGCAATGCGCCGGATCCGGCGAAAGCCGGATCCGTCGGCCGGATCCGGTTTTTTGGTCTGAGCATGCTCAGTAGCTCTGCCCACAAGACATATATAAAAGCAAGACAGTGGGACCCACAGCCACACCCAACATGCCACCCAAGACAGCAACCAGGCGCAGGAGAAGGCAGGAGACCACTGCAGCACCATCCGCACCACCACCACCCCAAATGGAGCAGCAAATAGAACATGCTGAGGAGGGGAGGCCAGCAGCAGATGAGAGACGGTAATTATCAAATAACCCATTCCTCCAAACTAGGGCTATTGAATATCAAGATATTCATTGGCCCTTTGTTTCTCTTTATTCAACAGCCGCCCAATAGATGCAGCAGCAGCAGCAGCAATGGCAGCAGCTGGAACACCACCCACAGGCATGGAGTGTGGCCACCAGGAAGACAGCACATCATCTTCTGGGAGCCCTCCCTCGCATCGTCAACGTTTGACGGTAAGTTTTTATTTCCAAAATCCATCTTCTCTGTAATATATGTCTATTCATTGCCTTTTATTTCAAAACAGGAATCACAAGATGAAGAGGAGCTCCCAGAAGAAGAAGGAAGGGGTGGACAGACACCTGGAGTGGGCTCACAATTCGTAAGTTTTTTGCATCAAACGCAGAAACACAACATCACACTACACACAACACATAGAAAACAATGTTCTGCAGACCACACACAGCAAACAAATGCCTACATCCAAAGACATAACATTTTTTGTTTTCTTCTCTAGTCTTCCCAATCTGGTGCTTGGCCAAGAGGTCCTCGCAGTGCCTCCCAGGGTCATCGGCGACAGCAACGCGGCGGTCACCAGCGTGTAAGTATAAATATTTTTGCTTTGTTTTTTTGCACTTTTTATTTCATTTCTTTTGTGGAGGCTAATTATGTTATTTTTGTCTTTTTCTTTAACAGCCTTCACAGCGTGCTCCCGACTCTGACGGTGAGGATGGAGGGATTGATGTGGACCGCCTCATCGATCTCGTCAGAGAAAGGGAGCCGCTCTGGAATATGGCTGACCGCCGCCACGCTGACCTGATCATTACCCGACGACTCTGGGAGGAAATCTGTTCTCTCCTTGTTGGCCGCTGGGAGGACCTCGAAGCTCGGGCCCAGATTAAAGAGCGTAAGTATATACAGTACCGGTTGCTTGATGTAAACCAGTGTTTCCCGAACTCCAGTCCTCGTGGTCCCCACGGATCATGTGTTCAGGATTTCTATTTACTATAGAAATCATGAAAACATGACCCCTGGGGACCATGAGGACTGGAGTTTGGGAAACACTGATGTTGTATACTAACCACTCCTTTCTCGTTTCAGGGAACAGAATTGTGAATCGGTGGCGGTCTGTGAGAGATCGTTTCAAGAAGGAGTTCAATAAAGAGATGCGGGCCCCGAGTGGATCTGGAGGACGCAGGAGCAAGTACAAGTACGCAGAAGCCCTGTCGTTCCTCCGGGAAACAATGGTCACCAGAAGGTAAATATTACACACCACATGTGAAAAAAAATGTTATATGTAAATTTTTTTTTCAGCCAGGGCCATACCATGTCAGTATTTTAATTGTTTTTTTTTCTCTTTATTCCACAGCACGGTGAGCAGCACTCGGGAGCCGGCACGATTGGACCCTTCTGAGGCGATCCCTGAGGAGACCGGCACCGAGGGACACTTCGACCGCCCCGGTACATCTGCACCTTCCCAGCCTTCCCACACATTCGACCCATCTGTCCCATCCACCAGCACAGGAGCATCGTGGCCGCCTACATTACATGAAGCTGCTGGTGAGGAGATCGCTTTCCCTTTACCCCACCCTTCTGCCCCTGCCACCTCTAGTACACCTGCGGGTACTGGGCGGCAGCGGCAGAGGGGTCAGGAAAAGACTTATGCGCCAGAGTTCTTGCATCTGAATGCATCTTTCCAGAACTGTCTAAAAGTCTTGTCAGAGCAAATATCCGCAGGCTATCAGCAGATCAACTCCAGCATTCTGGAGGTGAAGACACTTCTGCAAACCATGCATTCAGAAGCAAGATCTTCGCCAAACCATACCTTTTTCAGGTCTGTTGTGGAGCGCATGGAAACGCTCTCTCCTGCCCAGCAGATGCATGTAATGCATTCATGCCACGCTGCTCTCCAGCAAGTTACCTCCCAACCTCCTCCTCCTCCCACCACAGTAGTTCCTCCACCTGCACCCCCTCCAGCCACTTTCCATCCTCCCCCTCCTATTACATCTACACCCCCTCAAGCCACTTTCCATCCTCCCCCTCCTATTACATCTACACCCCCTCCAGCCACTTTCCATCCTCCCCCTCCTATTACATACCATCCACCTCCAGCCACTTTCCATCCTCCCCCTCCTATTACATACCATCCACCTCCCCAGCACCATCCACCTCCCCAGCACCATCCACCTCCCCAGCACCATCCACCTCCCCAGCACCATCCACCTCCCCAGCACCAGCAACCTCCCCGGCACCAGCAACCTCACCAGTACCAGCAACCTCCACAGTACCTGCAAACTCCCCAGTACCAGCAACCTCCCCAGTACCAGACATCTCCCCACTTCCAGCAACCTGCCCCGTACCAGACATCTCCCCACTTCCAGCAACCTGCCCCGTACCAGACATCTCCCCACTTCCAGCAACCTGCCCCGTACCAGACATCTCCCCACTTCCAGCAACCTGCCCCGTACCAGACATCTCCCCACTTCCAGCAACCTGCCCCGTACCAAACTCCTTCCCCATACAACTTGCCATCAACATCATCTGCTCCTACAGTCCCTGCCCAACCCTCCACTCCACCACCCACCACCTCTTCTGCTTCCCACATGTCCACCCATTCTGTAGTTTTTTCCACACCTTCACCTCTAACTGTTCCTTCCCCACCACGATCCCAGTCCTCTCTCCACACTCCCAGTGTCGAAGTGTCCCGCAGCCCCTACAGCAGTATTTCCACCACACACTACACAGAATTATAATGTGTGTATTTAAATAAAAATGACCAGTTTTATGGTTTCAGTTTTATAGTTTCAAAGTTTTATTAAACAAGTTTATTAAAATTTTAAAAAAGTTTACTAAAAAAAACATTTTTCAATAAAAGTTAAATTATTTTACACTGGTTGTCTGTCATTTCTTTCTGCGGCGAAAAAGGTTAAATACAGGGTATTTAAAAGGTGAAATGGTATTCAAAACTAGGTATATAACTGTGGGTAAATTTTAGCTTTTTGCCACAGTTGTGTTCCTGGTTGTGTTTGAAGCAAAGTATTTCACCAAAAAAAGTTGTGTTTATTGTTGGTGATTTCCTAACAATGTACACAACTTTTGTTAAAAGGTGAAATACTTTGCATAAAACACAACCAGGTACACACCTGTGGCCTAAAGCTAAAAATAGAGACCATGACAAGATAGCCAACTTTGGTTGGCAAAGGTATATACTGTTGGTCCAGAAGGTACACAAGTTTGGTTAGGGCACAAATCTTTCACACTCTGTCATCCTGCCAGTGTACTCTGCCTTGAGGTGACATAAAGTATAGTGCAAAATTGTCCCTCATTACTGAAACCGTCACAGAACTTCTATTGGTAATGTCATGGTAATCTTGCAAGGTGGTTTCTTCAGAGGTGTCCTCAATGGAAATGGGTTCCTTGCAGATAACAAAATTGTGGAGTACCACGCACGCTTTGATCACCTCGTCCACAGTTTCTGTATTGAGGTTGATCGCAGTCAATAGGACCCGCCATTTGGCTGTCAGAATACCAAAGGTACATTCAACCATTCTTCTTGCTCTTGTGAGGCGGTAATTAAAAATGCGTTTTGGTCTTGTCAATCCTCTGCTAGAGTACGGTTTCAAAAGGTGTTCTGACAGCTGGAAGGCTTCATCCCCTACACAGACAAATGGCATAGGTGGACCAGATGTTTGCGGCAGCGGTCTAGGTGGTGGGAACTGGAAGGTGTTTCCATACAGTTTACGCCCCATGGCAGACAGTTTGAAAACTTGAGAGTCATTGGAGCGGCCATAGGCCCCAATATCAACCGCAATAAATTTGTATTCCGCGTCAGCGATGGCCATGAGGACAATTGAAAAATATTTCTTGTAATTGAAATATTCCGATCCCGATCCAGCTGGCTTTACAATGCGGATATGTTTCCCGTCCACAGCGCCCAAGCAGTTTGGAAACTGACATATCTGTTGAAACTTGTCAGCAATTTCAATCCACCTCTCTGTTGTGGGCTCTGGTAAAAACTCTTCAGCTAAGGAGTCCCACAGTGCACGGCATGTGTACTTCACAATTCCAGATATGGTGGAAATCCCGAGTCTGTACTGGAAATGCAGTGACGAAAGGGATTCTCCAGTTGCAAGAAATCTGTGGGGAATTAAAAAACAATAAATTAGTTTTAAATCACAGCATTACATACCAAAACTGACCTATAACACTTGGAGATACAAATTACCACCAACAAGATTGCAGTGAAAGTGTGCTCTGATGCGATCATATCCAATAAATGTGGCTTACCTTAAAGTCACCATCAGACGCTCTGCGGGTGAAACAGAGAAGCGGCAATAGGTGTCCGCTTTTCTTATGAGGTGTGCAATGCGCTCCACCAAGTAATCAAAATTCTCCATTTTCATCCTAACATATCCAAAAAATGTATCCGGGTTTCGTCGAAGGTCCATGCATAGTGTAGAATAGACCCCACGTGTCATTCTCTTGGCTGTGATGGGGTGGATCCACAAACGTCGTCTACGATGCCTGATGCGCTGCTGTCTCGCTCTCTCCTTCTCCAGAACAATCACCCTCAAACGATTTGCCTCCGCTGTAAAATCCGCCAAATTCTTCAAAATATTTCCAATGACAACATCCATCTTCGCCAGTAACTTGCTCTTCTCTCCAACCTGCACTTTCTCCTCTACAACCTGTCAAAGAAGGGCTGTAGGAACACGCTATATATAGTTTTCCAGTAGCCAATCCCATTCGGAAGGCCACAAGGGTCAATTTTAAAAACCGGATCCGGCGTAATCCGTCGAAAAAACGGATAGAAAAACGGATGAACCGGATGAGACGGATCCGGTTTTTTCTGTCCAGAAAAAGACGGATCCGGCAGAAAACCGGATCCGTCACATCCGGTTTTAAGAAACATTTGCCGGATCCGGCGTTCCGGCACGACGCCGGATCGCGCCTGACGCAGAAAACCTGATGTGTGAAAGTAGCCTTAGGATCCATGCGGAACCCCTCCCCTGACACAATCAACCCCAGAAAGGATACTTCTTGAATGAAAAATGAGCATTTTTCCAACTTGGCATACAAATGATTCTCCCTCAGTCTCAGGAGAACCATCCGCAAATGGTGCAAGTGAGATTGACTGTCCACCGAGTACACCAGAATGTCATCCAAATAGATAGCCACAAAACAACCAAATAAATCAGAGAAAATTGCATTAATAAAATTCTGAAAAACAGCAGGAGCGTTGGTGAGACCAAAGGGCATAACGAAGTTTTCGAACAGCCCTTCAGTCGTCAGGAATGCTGTTTTCCTTTCATCCCCTTCCCGGACTCCTATAAGGTTGTATGCCCCACGTAAATCCAGATTAGAGAACCACTTGGCCCCAGTGAGTTGGTTACATAGATCAGGAATTAGGGGGAGAGGGTATGTATTTTTCACAGCAATTTTGTTTAATTCCCGAAAGTTGAGGCACGGCAGCAAACCACCATCTTTTTTCTTAACAAAAAAGAAGCCCGCCGCAACAGATGAAACAGAAGGCCTAATATGCCCTTTGCGGAAACTCTCGGTAATGTACTCCTTCATGGCTAGACGTTCGGGCCCGGACAAATTGAACAGGCGAGCCTTGGGCAACTTGGCTCCGGGGACTAGATTAATGGCACAATCAAAGGGTCTATGTGGTGGTAGCGCCTCAGCCTCACTTTCAGAAAATACGTCTTCAAAATCTTTCAGGCACTCCGGAATACCTTCCAGATCGACAGACGACACTGACACAGATTTTACTGGGGTGACAAGAGTTGTCAAGTTACAACATAGACCGTTAGCCATACAACCCCACTGAATGATCTCCCCTGTGACCCAGTCAATAGTAGAACTGTGACGTTGAAGCCAAGGCATACCCAGTACCAGTCCAGCCGGCAGATTATTTAGAACAAAACACCTTAATTTTTCCACGTGAGTGGAACCCACTTTCAGCGAAAAGGTATCAGTCATGAAACAAATTCCCTCCTGGGTGATAGGAGAGGAATCAATTGCCACAATTTTAACAGGATCTTTTAACCTGACTGTCCCTATCTTATGAAAAGTCACAACTTTGGCATCGATCAGATTAGTAGAAGAACCACAGTCAATAAAGGCGATAGTCCCAACCGGCCCGCCTGTAAGTTCTAGTTCCACCAGAAGCAGAATTTTAGTAAGTGGGGAAAAGGGTACCTGGGAGTCTGGGCAACCTCCTCGATTGTTACCCAGACTCAGTCGTTTTCCTGACGGCTTCACTGAAGAAGGGCAAGAAGGACAGTTCCTTCTCCAATGTCCAGCGGATCCACAGTAAAAGCACAATTGGTTGTTTCTACAGCGTCTCCTCTCTTTTTCCTCCAATGACGTGGCACCAACCTCCATGGGCTCAGGACTAGATGCAGAGTCTCTCAGATTGGAGAATAAAGGGGTCTCCTGCAGCATGACCCCTCTTGCCTGCAGCCTACGGTCCATGCGAACAGCCTGGATCATAGCGTCCTCCAAAGAATCAGGTGGAGGATGAAGGGCTAGGGCATCTTTCAAATGTTCGGACAGGCCTCTACAGAACAAACCCCGGAGGGCAGCATCATCCCAGGAGATCTCCGCTGCCCAGCGTCTGAACTCAGAGCAGAACCATTCAGCAGAGTGCCTCCCCTGTGTCACACTCATCATAATATCCTCTGCCAAACGCACTCTATCAGGCTCATCATAAATGTGCCCCAGAGCCTCAAAGAACAAATTCACAGACATACGTTCAGGAGCAGAGGAAGAGAGAGAGAAAGCCCACGCCTGTGGAGCCCTCCCGAAGTAGGGAAATGACGACCCCCACCCTCTGGAACTCATCACTGGAGGAGCGGGGCCTCAGAGGAAAAAAAAGCTTGCATGCTTCTCTGAACAACCTGAACTCCCTTTTATCCCCTGAGAAAGGGTCTGGCAATTTGACCGGAGATTCGGGGGATGCCAATGACACATCTCTATCCCCAGCACTAGGAGCCCCTGCAGCAACAGCCCCCTGAACAGTATCCACCAACTGTTGCTGGGTATGGGCCATTGTGCGCTGTTCCACATTAAGTTTGTGGAACATTTGGGTCAGGTGCTTGACCTGATCAGCCAAAGCTTGTATGGATCCATGAGGATAAAACACTTTTTTTTTTTTTTTTCTCTTCAGAGGAATAAAAAACTGAAATGGTCAGCTGTAATGTCAGGAACACCGCACTGCACTTGCTCACTGAGACAGTGTGTGTGTCCTGAGTACAAAAACAGTGCTCAAAGATACCTATGGAGCAGGGCAGCAGCGGAGATGATGCGCGCTTCAGACTATCAGGACCTGAAGCACGTGACTGCTGGGGGCGTGGCCTAAGCTCCACAGAACTAGGAGCTGCAGGGAAACTCCTGGAAAGGTAACTACAAGACAATGTTACCAAGGGGCATAGACAGAGACAGAAACCAGATCAAGCCGGGTCAAAGCACGAGATAGCAATACAGTACCAAAGGGTTAGAGAGAATGGATAGTTAGGACGCAGCAATAGATCAGAAAACCAGAACGGGCAATAGACGGTACAATAAGGACAAACTGTAATGGAGTAACGATAGCCAAGCCAGGAGGTCAGAACCAGAAAAGACAATAGTACCAAAACGAGAGACGGAGTACAGAGTGAGGGAACAGACCGGGTCATACACGGGAAGCAAACAAGCAATGCAGAATACACTCACACCAGGAGTCAGACACACCAGAACAACAGTGTAGCTGACAGAGAACCCTGGTAAAGAGTCAGTATTAGTACCCCTCCCAGATCCAGAAAGAGGCCACGAACATTTAACCCTGAGAGTGCAGGGCAAGAACCCTGTTCAAACCATGACAAAAAAAATTTGAACAAAGGTGCTGGATCAGCAGATACCAGGTGTATCCAGTCTAGGGGTAAATGTAAATTTCCATCTATACTTCCGGAGACAGACACTCACAGGCTCAGAATGTATTACACCACAATTTAAATAGTAGAAAAAGGGAAATTTATTTGAAGCGTACACCAGTATACAGTGTTGTGGTACTTTTAAATCTTCGTATATATTTCAATCTCAGTAAGCCAGTCCCGACTCTCCGCTACTGGAAACTACATGGATACAAGTACAGATGGAAAGTCGAGTGTTTGCAAAAATTTGGGAATTACTCATCGGGGGGAAACCTCCCTGTGGATGTTGCAGAGGCGATGCAGACCCTCAGTAACTGTGCCTGTGGAGACAGCAAAAACGGTTCTTTGTGAAGAAAGGATTGCTGTATTGAAGTAGCGTGGATCCCATCACCGTTACTCGTCTCCATTAAATTGTGATCACAGGGAGAGATGTAGACATGGTCCTCACTGCCTATCATGATGTGTCTGGTAATTTTGGAGTGCAAAAGACAGAAGCCACAGGCCACAGGCGATTCTATTGGATTGGCATAAGAGGAGACATTGAAAAATGGTGGCAGGAATGTCACACGTCTGTGGCTATCAAAACTGTGAAAGGTGATCATAAAGCACCACTGCATCCGCTTGTGAGTTGACGTCCATTACAAATGGTAGCCATTAATCATCTGAAGGTAGAGGCCAGCAGGACAGGCCATAGCTACATCTTAAGCATCATCGATCAGTACACCAAATTTGGAGTGGCCGTCCCTGTAAAGGATTTAACTGCCCTGACTACACAGCGGTGGAGCAGGGAGAGGTAAGTATTGCAACTTGCAAGTGCTGTGGCCATGACCAAGCAGGGGGGCACACTTGTGAGAGACGATACTGGCACAGGGCCCCTCATAGTACGCTGGTGTGTTTGATGGCGAGTGGGCCCCCCCACCGTCAGAGACACTGTATTGTACTATGAGGGGCCCTGTGCCAGTGCCGTCGGCCATCAGTGGGCCCATCCACCTGTTCAGGGCAACGACACTTGTCCGGGTGCGCCAGGTGTTGACCCCAGCCCTGGGGGGTGGGGTGGTCAGCCCAGTTAGGGAGATTTAAAAATGGCATATGTTGATGTGTAGGCTGGACATTCAGCAGCTGCAAATGGCAGAATTGGGCAAGTCCGAGGAAGAGGAGGACAAAAGCGAGGCAGTTTTCTGGCAACCTATGTGTCATCAGGGGAAGGTGAGACAAAATCCTTTGAAACCCATGCAGGGTTCATTTTAATGAAGGTTAGATCATCAACATTTTGTTGGGAGTCATTTCTGCCTCTCCTTTGCTGAAATCTAGATCCTCACATTCTGCAGTCTCCTGCGCTTTTCCTGCTGCAGAGGAGATTGCAGAGGAGATTGCCCTGTGGCAACTCTCTCCAGAGGCTAAATCCTTTGTTCCCTCATCTGAGCATGCTCATGGGATGAACTCCCATTGGAGTTCGGGAGTCAGGTGCTCAGGTCCTGTGTCGAATCCCATTGGCTCTTCCTGGAGCCTTGGGGATTTCCGGAAGGTCCCGTTCGGTATAAAAAGCGCGCAAGGCTGTTCCGCCATGCGCTAGTATATTCATATTTGCTGCTATGTGTTTGTTGATGGATGCTCGGACTGGTGAATGACTCTTTTGAAACCCCCATTCCTCTGATAATATGTCTGTGTGAGTGTTTGAGTTCTGCCAGTAGCAGCGCTAGCGCCAGCGCGCATTTGCTCCATCTACCACAGCAGCTTAGCGTCTGACATCGCGCCTGCGTTACCTGCGGTGTCACTAGGTGGCACTATCCACGCCGCGCTGCAGAAGCAGCTTATTAGCGCGTTTGCGGTTGCAACGCTTTGCACACTTGTCTCCACGGTAGGTCTCTACAGGTGTAGTGCTGTCATATTTTAACTACTCCGGTGACCAGTTACCATCTGTGTGCTGCTGAATTCTTGTGCACCTAGCAGGTTCAGCATACTTATATTTATTATTTGTCTATACAACTCTGTGAGTTCAACAGAGTCTGTGCTATGCACTTTGGGTGTAGTTTAACCCCGTGCACACTGCCGCCAAATTGCTCTGTCGTCACTTAGCTGCGGTTTTCCATCCTCCGCACGGTGGACCCCGAGTGGCAAAGGCACTTTATATTTTTATTTAGTGCCTTCCGCCACTCCTAACATTATACTAGCGCCAGGGTCTGGCTAGTGATGGCAGATCAGCAGCAACTTATGCAGTGCATACGGCAGCTGGAGAACCAGCTGGTTACTCTTGAAAAGGCTCTCACCGCTGCACAAGCTACTGATGCTGCTGTACAGGCTCTAATTGATGCGGTAGCCTGTATGTCCATGTCCAACTTTGCACCAGCAGTCACCCACCTCCTGTTACCCGATAAGTTTTCCGGGGATGGTGCCTCCTGTAGGGGGTTCATCAGCCTTTGCTCAATCCACCTGGAGCTGCTGGCCGCGCAATTCCCTATGGAACGGGCCAAGGTGGCATTTGTTATATCCCTACTGTCGAGCAAGGCTCTGGAATGGGCTACGCCTTTGTGGGAGCGCGGTGATCCTGAGATACGGACCACAGGGCACCTGTTAATGGCCATCAAGCAGGTGTTCCTCGGCCCACGGGTCATGCATGACACTTCTCTGCAGTTACTCGCACTGACTCAGGGGTCGCTCTCAGTTAGCCAGTATGCCATCCGTTTTCGGACACGCTGGGGTGGTCCGACAAGGCACTTATCCCCATTTTTTGGCGTGGGCTAGTGGAGCATGTCAAGGATGCTCTCTCAACTAGAGAGATCCCCACCAGCCTGGACGAGCTAAATGTCACGGTCACGTGTGTCTGGATTCAGCGTGTACCGCAAGGCGAACCCATAAGACACATGTGACCCTGGATACACTGCCTCCAGTGGGGCGAATTTAAATAATAAACACGTGCAGCTGAATGCAACGCCTCCAACTGGCGAATTTAGACATTACACGTATATACAAGTCTGGAAACCCCGCCTCTAGTACGGCGAATTTAAACAATAAGGGAAACCTGGGAAACATTAACAATGGTGGGCCCTGCGATAGGGAATAGGGAAGTGGAGACCTCCTGAGTTCCCCTGAGCCAGTGTCCCTGCACTCCTAACGTTCCCTATGCCGGTTCCGCACCAGGTGCGCACAGGAACCTAAAAACCCTAGCTCGCCCTGACCTAAACCCTCACTAGGGAATTGGTCGGTGCGGAAGCTAATCCCACCACTGCACTAAAACACACATGAGGAAAGATGACAAAACAGGGGAAACACTACTTAACTTTCCTCTGTTGCATACGCTCCCAGCAACAGAGCCACCACCTGCGTGCATCTTCTCCTCCACCCGGATCCATCACCATAACTGGATCCTTCACCATAGTGCAGCCTTGGAGCAGAGTCCATCACCAATTGCAGAAGTCCAGTAACAGAGTCCCAAAGATGAGTTCAGCTCCTGCCCAAAAAAGTCAAGCATGCTTGAGTCCAGCAACCAAGTCCCGCAAGCTGAGTGCAACTCTCTCCAAAGTCGCCACTCCACCAAGCCATGCAAGCACTTCCTGCCAACACCATAAACTGTGACTCCACCACGCCATGCCAGCTCTTCTTGCAGACCACATAGCTGCCACTCGTCCCCTCTGGCTGGGCTGCACAGGACTCATGTTCAGCTTTTTCCTCACCCCAGGCTTACTTGCCAAATGAACACACAATATCACCAACAGTGATTGAACACACCTGGCTCTCTTTTATAGAGCCTATCACCTGTTTTATAATTAAGTGCACATTAAACCAAAGAAACTAAAGTGCACTACCGCTCACCACCACCGGGGCAACTTAGAATGAACGACACCACGTGTAATAATTCTAATGGCCGCCGGGGGCAATCACACCATTTTGGCACCAAGCCAAAGGAAAATAGTTCACTTTGTCCATTTAACTTGTCAGATCCAGCCTGGATCATGACAGTACCCCCTCCTTAATGAGGGGCCTCTGGACCCTCAAGACCAATCCTCATAAGGGAAACGCCTACAGCGGGGACGCCCAGATCCAGAGTTCACCCCACCACCACCTGACCCCTCAGGTTTATGACAAACGCACCGCTGGTATTGGCAATACATGTTCTGGAGGAACCACTCATCTCCACAGCCCCGACCTGGGGAACGAGTTTATGTATGTGTATGTTTGCTATGAGCTGATCAGACTCCACAACACACTTCCACAAGATGTTTTTTGGTGGCCACCCATACATGCTCGTTCACACACAGGTCCGGACCTGAACGTTTATTGTCACACATTCGTTTGTCATATTTTGGTGAACTCATTCTGGACTCAACAACAGAGGCGTCCCCCTGTGCCACAACACTCACACCCCCGCTATTCACCAAGGGACACCACCTTCCAACCCTTTCACCATGAGGTCTGCGCCTCCCAGGGTTGGTTAATGGCGAGGGGTGAGATTTGTCCCTACTCCCTCGCAGCACACCTGCTGCTCACACCTGGAGGAGAAGGGAACAGGAATATGGAGGAAAAATACACTCGCTGGTCGCCTTCCTCCACACGACCAGGAGGGGGCGGCTTCTTCGGTGGTATTGAAGATTTGGCGTGAGCCCCGCGGACTATAACACCAGTCTGCTCACTACAGGGATGTACCCCTTCACCTCGGGGAACCCCAGACAGGACTATGTGGATCACCAACTCCACCCACCTGTCTGGTTACATCCGCCTGTATGAACAAGTCCCGCTCCCCAGCAGCGACTCTAGGAGGCTACTTGCCAAAGCCGCCATTTTGATTTCCTGGTTACCTGAGCAGTGGCCCCAGACCTTGATAACTGCTGCTGCAGCGGCTCTAACACACCATGCCGCTCCCCACTCACCTCAGTGAGGCCCGGCAGCAATTACTCACAGGTCTCCACATGGCCAAAGCTCACCAGGAAAAAAAAAAAAAAGTATGGTTGGTGATAATGTCACGGTCACGTGTGTCTGGACGCAGTGAATACCGCAAGGAGAACCCATATGACACACGTGACCCTGGATAAATCGCCTCCAACTGGCGAATTTAGACATTACACGTATATACAAGTCTGGAAACCCTGCCTCCAGTACGGCGAATTTAAACAATAAGGGAAACCTGGGAAACATTAACAATGGTGGGCCCTGCGATAGGGAATAGGGAAGTGGAGACCTCCTGAGCTCCCCTGAGCCAGTGTCCCTGCACATAAAGTTCCCTATGCCGGTTCCACATTGGGCGCGCAACAGGAACCTAAAAACCCTAGCTCGCCCTGACCTAAACCCTCACTAGGGAATTGGTCGGTGCGGAAACTAATCCCACCACTGCACTAAAACACACATGAGGAAAGATGACAAAACAGGGGAAACACCACTTAACTTTGCTCTGTTGCGTACGCTCCTAGCAACAGAGCCACCACCTGCGTGCATCTTCTCCTCCACCCGGATCCATCACCATAACTGGATCCTTCATCATAGTGCAGCCTTGGAGCAGAGTCCATCACCAATTGCAGAAGTCCAGTAGCAGAGTCCCAAAGATGAGTTCAGCTCCTGCCCAAAAAGTCAAGCATGCTTGAGTCCAGCTCTCAGCAACCAAGTCCCGCATGCTGAGTACAACTCTCTCCAAAGTCGCCACTCCAACAAGCCATGCAATCACTTCCTGCCAACACCATAAACTGTGACTCCACCACGCCATGCCAGCTCTTCTTGCAGACCACATAGCTGCCACTCGTCCCCTCTGGCTGGGCTGCACAGGACTCATGTTCAGCTCCTTCCTCACCCCAGGCTTACTTGCCAAATGAACACACTATATCACCAACAGTGATTGAATACACCTGGCTCTCTTTTATAGAGCCTAACACCTGTTTTATAATTAAGTGCACATTAAACCAAAGAAACTAAAGTGCACTACCGCTCACCACCACCGGGGCAACTTAGAATGAACGACACCACGTGTAATAATTCTAATGGCCACCGGGGGCAATCACACCACTTTGGCACCAAGCCAAAGGAAAAAAGTTCACTTTGTCGATTTAACTTGTCAGATCCAGCCTGGATCATGACACTAATTCCTGTCTCCTCGCGTATCGACCTCCGTTTTTCGGAGCGCGGTATGGAGTGTGCTCACCCCAAGCAAAGAGCTAGCTCGGCTCCCAAATTTTTTGAACCTCTTGAGCTGCCTGAGCCAGAGATTCTACCCCCGGAGCCCATGGAGGTGTCTCGCACCGGTTTTGATACAGGTCCGACCCAAGAGCCCATTTGCGGTTGTTACCATGTGTGTGCGGCTTCTCAGGAAGCCAGCTCCCCGCAATGCTCGGAATCTGAACCGGTCGTCAAGACCTTTGTCCCTCCTCATCTTAGGACTCAGGTTCTCGCCTGGGCACACGCGTCCAATGCGCACAACCATCGGGGCTATATGCAAACCACGAAGTTATTGGCCGGTGCGTATTGGTGGCCCCACAGGGCTCGGGACATCAAAAGATTTATTCAGGCATACACCTCATGTGCTCAGGATAGTCTTCCTAGGCAGAGGGTGGCGACAGTCGCCGACTCACGGAGACGCGCTGTTGCATCGGCCGCTCCCGCCATTTCCCAGGTGTCTCTTCTGAAACCTGGTGACCTTGCCTCCACTGATGCTGTCCACGTGTCCCGGTTTACCGTCTCACCTACCAGGACACCAAGCTCGCCTTCGGACGAAGGGCACAGGTTGATGGTCCGGAGGGCTCAGGGAGGAGGGGCCCTGGGGGGTAATGTTAGGAGGCAGATTTCTGCCTCTCCTTTGCTGAAATCTAGATCCTCACATTCTGCAGTCTCCTGCACTTTTCCTGCTGCAGAGGAGATTGCAGAGGAGATTGCCCTGCTGCAACTCTCTCCAGAGGCTAAGTCCTTTGTTCCCTCATCTGAGCATGCTCATGGGACAAACTCCCATTGGAGTTCGGGAGTCAGGTGCTCAGGTCCTGTGTCAAATCCCATTGGCTCTTCCTGGAGCCTTGGAGATTTCCGGAAGGTCCCGTTCGGTATAAAAAGCGTGCAAGGCTGTTCCGCCATGCGCTAGTATATTCATACTTGCTGCTGTATGTTTGTTGATGGATGCTTGCACTAGTGAATGACTCATTTGAAACCCCCATTCCTCTGATAATATGTCTGTGTGAATGTTTGAGTTCTGCCAGTAGCAGCGCTAGCGCCAGTGCGCATTTGCTCCATCTACCACAGCAGCCTAGCGTCTGACATCGCGCCTGCGTTACCTGCGGTGTCACTAGGCAGTACTATCCACGCCGCGCTGCAGTAGCAGCTTATTAGCGCGTTTGCGGTTGCAACGCTTTGCACACTTGTCTCCAGGGTAGGTCTCTGCAGGTGTAGTGCTGTCATATTTTAACTACTCCGGTGACCAGTTACCGTCTGTGTGCTGCTGAATTCATGTGCACCTAACAGGTTCAGCATACTTATATTTATTATTTGTCTATACGACTCTGTGAGTTCAACAGAGTCTGTGCTATGCACTTTGGGTGTAGTTTAACCCCGTGCACACTACCGCCAGATTGTGCTGTCGTCACTTAGCTGCGGTTTTCCATCCTCCACACGGTGGACCCCGAGTGGCGATGGCACTTTATTTATATTTTTATTTAGTGCCTTCTGCCACTCCTAACACATTTTGGGTAGACAGACTGGTCCTTTTTCTGTCAGGATTGATCCAGCAGCACTGAAGACTCTTTCAGATAACACACGAGCAGCAGGGCAAGCAAGCTCCTGTATATTGTGCCAATTAAGGCCCGGTGTCCAGTTTATAGGCACAATACTCAAAGGGGAATGACCTGTGAGAGCGAACATTGATATGGGAGGAGAAGTAGTTTGTAACCATAGTTGACAACTGCTGTCTCCTGTCATTTGCAATCGATGCAGCATTACCAGTCGTGTGAGCGGTACTTGAAAAATCAGTCCACAACATGGTCATGAAACCCTGGTCTCCAACGCCACTTCGGCTGTGTGCACCATGAACACCTCTTCCATTGTGCCCACTACGGCTCGTGGGAGAACCAGCATCGCGGCTGTGTGCTGGGAAAGCCTAGAAAGAAATGGTTTACCAGAGTTGCTTGTTTGTTAGCCAATATTATCTCTAGGTTCTCCTGTGGCATGATGTTGTGTAATTTGCCTTTGTAGCATGGATTGAGGATGCTGGCCAACCAGTAGTCGTCATCCTTCATCATTTTGGCAATGCGAGGGTCCCTTTTTGGGATCCGCAAGGCATAATCACACATGTGGGCCAATGTTCCAGGTGTCAAAAATGCACTGCCACTGCTGGGTGGAGGAGCACTTTCTGGCAAATCCACATCCCTACAGTCACGCACAAACCCTGTACCTGACCTTGGAACGCCAACATTTTCTCTTGCCCACTGAGAAGCATCCTCCTCCCCAAAATAATCATCCCCCTCATCTTCCTCCTCTTCTTCCTCTTCTTCCTCCACCTTGTCCAGGATAGTTCCCTGAACAGACAATGGCTGACTGTCATCAAGACTTCCCTCCTCCTCCTCCTCCTGTTCCTCCTCTGCTGCAGACACCTGATCCTTAATGTGCGTCAAGCTTTGCATGAGCAGATGCATAAGTGGGATGCTAATGCTTATGATGGCGTCGTCTGCGCTTACCAGCCGTGTGCATTCCTCAAATCACTGAAGGACTTTACAGAGGTCTTTCAGCTTTGACCACTGCACACCCGACAATTCCATGTCTTCCCTCAAACTGCCTGCCTATGTATCCTCCCACAAATGCATTACAGCCTGCCTCTGTTCGCACAGTCTCTCAACCATGTGCAGGGTGGAGTTCCACCTTGTTGCAATGTCTATGATTAGGCGGTGCTTGGGGAGGTGGAGCAATCGCTGCAGCTTCTGCATACGACTGGAGTGTACGGGCGAGCGTCGGATGTGCGAACACAGTCTCCACACCTTATGGAGCAGGGCTGTTAACTCAGGATAATTCTTTAGGAAGCACTGCACCACCAGGTTCAAAGTGTGAGCCAGGCAAGGTATGTGTGTGAGTTTTGCAAGGGATATGGGGCTGCCACAAAATTACGGCCGTTATCACTGACTACCTTGCCTGGCTCAAGATGTAGACTGCCCAGCCATGACTCAGTTTGTCGCTGCAAGTAGTCTGCCAGTACCTCCGCTGTGTGTCTGTTGTCGCCCAAAGACATCATCTTCAACACAGCCTGCTGACGCTTACCACTAGCTGTTCGATAGGGGGACAGCTCATGTGCAACACTGGCATCTGTGGATGGAGTGCTCGTGCGACTGCACTCTGTGGACGAGCTTTCGCTTACGGAGGAGGAGGAGGGTCGAACGCCTACAGCCAACTGTTTCCTATACTGTGGGCTAGGCAGCACTGTTCCACCGCCGCTGTTCCCTGTGGAGCCTGCATCCACCACACTAACCCAGTGCACAGTGATGGACACGTAACGGCCCTAGCCATGCCTACTGGACCATGCATCTGTTGTGAGGTGCACCTTTCCACTCACTGGTTGCTTGAGTGCATGGACAATACGGTCTTTCATATGCAGGTGGAGGGCTGGGATGGCTGATCGAGAAAAGAAGTGCCGACTGGGTAGGTCACAGCGTGGGACTGCGTAGGCCATGAGCTTGCGGAAAGCTTCACTTTTAACCAAACGGTAGGGCATCATCTCTAATGAGTTCAGTTTGTCAATGTAGGGGTTCAAACACAGTGTACGCGGATGAGAGGATGAGTACTTTCTTGTCCTACTCAGAGTGTCTGGTAGGGTGAGCTGGACTGGAGTGCTGCATATGGGGGAACCAGCGGTGGACCAGATGGAGTGAGAGGGGGTTGGTGATGGTATTGGTGGTGATGGCCTATATTCTGTGTTGTGCTGCAAAACCATTGTGATTCCCTGAGTGCTTTGGCGTGGCAACGACACCTCAACATTTAGTGCTGGTGGTGTGCTTAATGGTGGTGGTGGTCTTACAGTGGGGGAAGCAATGGAGCGTTGCTGGCTACCTTCAGTCGGAGAAGGTGCACATGTGCTACCTGAGGTTTTGTAGTCCGTCCATGCTTGCAAGTGCATGTTGGTTAAATGTCTAAGCATGCAACTGGTATTCAAATTTCTGAGTTTTTTACCTCAGCTAAAGGTCCTTCCGCACTTCTTACAGGTAACCTTTGCCTCATCATTAGGATTTTGAACAAAGAAGTGCCACACTGCACTCTTCCTACTATGGTATACATTTTCTGGGCTTGCACGCTGTGCTAAGTTGACCGTCTGGCCAAACTGTCCTGCAACTCTTTTTTTTTTGGTCCACGTTTTTGGACATCTCCGGGCCTGTCAGAAAACCGCTGCTGCAATGTCAATGCCTGCTGCGTATCCTTCTGCTTATCTGAACTATTGCCAGCACCATCCTCTTCCCCCAATGGATGCCAATCCAGGTCAAGAACTGGGTCATCCATCACCTCCTCTTCAATGTCATCTGCACCTTCCTCTGTACCTTCCTCTGTGTCACTGTGTAAGGTGGTATAGTATGTAGGAAGCGGCACCTGAGTTTCATCAGGGGCAGATTCTGGCTCAGTAAACTGCAAGGGCAATGTAGTGATGTGGGTCAATTTACCAGCAGAATCATCTATCAGTGGCTGTGCATAAGTGCCCTCCATGTCAGATTCATCTTGGACTGGGGAATTCAGGATTTGACTGGATAACCCAGGCATGGTACAGTGGGGCAAAAAAGTATTTAGTCAGTCAGCAATAGTGCAAGTTCCACCACTTAAAAAGATGAGAGGCGTCTGTAATTTACATCATAGGTAGACCTCAACTATGGGAGACAAACTGAGAAAAAAAAATCCAGAAAATCACATTGTCTGTTTTTTTTTTCATTTTATTTGCATATTATGTTGGAAAATAAGTATTTGGTCAGAAACAAAATTTCATCTCAATACTTTGTGATATATCCTTTGTTGGCAATGACAGAGGTCAAACGTTTTCTGTAAGTCTTCACAAGGTTGCCACACACTGTTGTTGGTATGTTGGCCCATTCCTCCATGCAGATCTCCTCTAGAGCAGTGATGTTTTTGGCTTTTCGCTTGGCAACATGGACTTTCAACTCCCTCCAAAGGTTTTCTATAGGGTTGAGATCTGGAGACTGGCTAGGCCACTCCAGGACCTTGAAATGCTTCTTATGAAGCCACTCCTTCGTTGTCCTGGCGGTGTGCTTTGGATCATTGTCATGTTGAAAGGCCCAGCCACGTTTCATCTTCAATGATGAAGGCATGGTGAGTGGCAATATGGGAGCCGCAGCTGCTGCACCGTGATCGTCGCCAGGATTAGACATCTTCCCCACGAGTTAACCCTTGCAGGGGTACGACTCACCGCTTCAGCTGCTGCAGGTCGTTGCTCCTGTAGGATCCTGGATGGCTGGAGTTTCGAGCGAGGTGTACCAGTAATGCTCCACCTACAGCGATTCCCACCACTACTCACACAGATGGTGATTAGTACTTGAAATGCCAGTTCTTTTAGGACGTTAGGGATTTTTTAGGCGCACAGGATCCTGTTTGTGACGCCAAGTTTTGTATCACTCAGAGCGGGGTACTCAGGTCACCGGACAGCATTGGATTCAGGCGGTCACAGGGGTGGCAGCCATGCCCAGTGCCTGTGTTCCGGAGACAGTGAAATGGGGATTAAAAAATAAAAGAAAAATAAAAGAAATTTGAAAAAAGTATGTGACGCCAGTTGGAGTGTTCGACTGTAAGATAGCCGGCACTGCAGATGATCCTTGGGGGGGTAGATGGTGATGGCAGTGCAGATGTTTACCCCCTCCAACTAGGGCTGACCCCCAGAGATAGTGATGGAAATAGATGGCACGGAGTAACAAGGCAGGAGACAAGGAAAGTCACTTTATCATTTACTGAAGTTCAGATGCAGTTCAGAGGATAAAATTCAACTCTCACCAGGTTTACAGTCTGCTCTGCACGATGGGAGTTATACTTCTCTCTGCTATGACTCAGTGTAAACGTCCTACTGTTCTAATCCCTTCAGGGACAAAGGTTTCCTGGAGTTGGAAACTTCCAGTACAGCCACTTACTCACTGTGTTTTCTCCCCTTGGCAACTCGCAGCTTGAATCCTGTGTGAAGTACAAGTTTCTTCTTGCACAATCTCTCACTGATTCTCTGTTGCTGTAGTTCTTCTGGGAGAAGACACTCCACTGTTGGTTGTATAAACCCACACAGTCTCTCAGCTTACCATCTGACTCTAGAAGCATAGATGGCCTAGGGGCTGAAGCCCTGATTCTCCTCAGCATTGTTCCTGCGGAGAGCACATGTCACTGCTCCCTGAACATGACGTTGGTATTGTCAAGTTGCTCCGAGCAGGGGAGACGGGACCATCCCAAATACCCGCACCCCCCAACTCATATTAACCCCCATACGCCGCATCATAAAACCAAAGACCAAAGGTTTCTTTTTGGAATTTATATGGCCACAGCAGCCTTTTATTAAAACAACAAAACAACAATAATAATAAAAACATTATAAATAACATAAATACAGTAACTTGAACCCGGAGGAGGAGTCCTTGAAGCCACAAGATCTAGGTGAATTGACCCCAAAATGCTGTGGACAGAACCCAACATATTACTCCCAGCCGTTACCCCACAGGCTCGGGAGCACCAACCACCGACACATCTGTCGACTATGCAACTAGGGGATCCGCACTCTTTACGGAAACTCCCTATCCACCTTTCACCAGATCACCACCACCAACTTATAAACGGAGGAGACCCTATACAGTGAATCTCCAAAACCAATTTCCAACCAACTCCAAGGACTCCCCCCCCTTCCAAACCGCCATGACCCAAGTAGACACCAACGCTACTATCCACCAGCTAAAGGGAGGGAGGGAGGGAAAAGCTGCCGGTAAGAGCGGGAACAGAGAGGGAGGAAGGCCCACTGCACCCCCTTATATATGTGCAACGCCCCCATTTCCCAAAACGCTCCCCCCACCCTCTCCTTCCAACCCCCCGTCATGTTGGCCTCCGCCCACGCCTCTTCTGTGAGGGAGGGGGAGGCTCAGCTCCGGCCATTGCTTGATGTTGGTATTGTCAAGTTGCTCCGAGCAGGGGAGACGGGACCATCCCAAATACCCGCACCCCCCCAACTCGTATTAACCCCCATACGCCGCATCATAAAACCAAAGACCAAAGGTTTCTTTTTGGAATTTATATGGCCACAGCAGCCTTTTATTAAAACAACAAAACAACAATAATAATAAAAACATTATAAATAACATAAATACAGTAACTTGAACCCGGAGGAGTCCTTGAAGCCACAAGATCTAGGTGAATTGACCCCAAAATGCTGTGGACAGAACCCAACATATTACTCCCAGCCGTTACCCCACAGGCTCGGGAGCACCAACCACCGACACATCTGTCCACTATGCAACTAGGGGATCTGCACTCTTTACGGAAACTCCCCATCCACCTTTCACCAGATCACCACCACCAACTTATAAACGGAGGAGACCCTATACAGTGAATCTCCAAAACCAATTTCCAACCGACTCCAAGGACTCCCCCCCCTTCCAAACCTTGAACACCTCAAGTGCCCGAGACCCCCCGAACATGCCATGCAATGGCCCGCTCAATGCCTTCCTGAAGACCGAGAGTCCAAATATCGGAGCCAACCCCGTTCAAATGGACCCCATCCGCCAACCAAAAATCGCCTTCGCCCTTAAATGATGCACAGCCACGCCCCGTTCCTTACCACAAAGGAAGACACCGCCCTGTTAACTTTAATCCTGGCCTTGTCGACCTTCACCAGGGACCGCATGGAACGCCACCGCCTGCGTGGAACAATTTCGGACCACACAATGGTGACCCCCCCGATACAACAACCATAACCGCAAACAATCCTGCTTGATGTCCTTTATAAGTTCTCGAAAAGGCCTGACCGCCAAATCATTGCCCCCCACGTGAAGAACAAGAATGTCCGGTGCGCGATCCAAATGGGCACACACATGAATTTCCTGTAAAACCCTCCGCCATTCCATACCCCGAAAGCCGAGCCACCGCACCACCGCTGTGTTCCTGGGGAAGCCCAGTTGTCTGCCTTCATGTCGGACATCGGCTCTCAAGGCTCCCCAATAAACGATGGAGTGCCCAAAAATCCAAACCAGCAAAGGGTCGATACCTGCAACAAAAGGATGAGTGCTAACATCACAAATAAACGACTAAGGCCTAACATAACTCCGATATCGGTTAGACTTCCAACCACCAATGTTCCGTATAGAAGCCGGATCCAAACCCCCCACTGCCGCTTCCATCGCCGCCCCTATCCTGAAAGAATGAGGAGCAAAGCGAGAGTCATCCAGGCCCAGCAACCGAACGGACTTCTTAAAAACGGCACCAAACTGATATCTGGACAAACTACCGCCGTCAAAATGACACAACAGTGACCCAGTCAAGCTGGGATGCAAGTCCCAAAAATTCCTCAAGCACTGAGCAGGGCACATTGCAGAACCAGGCACCTTGCCCAACACCACCCGGCGATCTCTTCCCGACTGATCCGTCTTGGAACGTCGCAACCAAAATTCAACCCCGCCCACAGTCAATACAACATCTCTGGCCAATAACCCCCCAGCCAATCTTTTATTGGAAGAAACAAGTTCCCCAACCCGTAAAGCCCCAAAAAATGCGAACGAGAAAGCCAAACGAAACAACAAAACCTCGTAACGCGTAGAACACACAGACTCCAGTGTAAGGCCCAATTGCTCCAATAAATTAAAGGATACCGGCCTCCTTAAATCCCCCTTGCTTCGGCGCCGACGAAAACCCTTCGCCGCTTGTTTGACTAGAAAAGACTTTGTCAAATCCCGGCTGCCGCGCAAGCGAAAACCAAAGGACAAGCCGGGCAAAATACGAGAAACTTTTGCTCAAGACCAACCCTCAACGGAGCCGCGCCCCAACCAGGCCAACAACATCCCTTCCTGATCCTGCCTGAAACCATCGACAAGGCCAGCTGTAACAACTTCCTCCCACATCCGCCACACTGCCCGGTAAGACTCCCAAGTCTTAGGCGCCAAGGAAGCTTCAATCAGCAACTCTGCGGCCCGTAGGCTAGGTTCCACAGTTCCTCCGGACAAGCTAAACCCTCGACCTCCGCTTCTGGCGCCAACGAGCGGAAACGATCCCACTGCGAACGAGAGAGAGAGTCAGCTATGTCGTTCTTGACTCCGGGAACATGAGACGCAGTCACATGTGCATTCAAGGACAAGCATAGCAAAACCAACTGTTGCAACACTCGAACGACTGGAAGGGACGACGCGGTAAGCCCGTTAATCGTGCCCACAACGCCCATGTTGTCACAATTGAAATGAACGCACCGGTCCCGAAACTCAGACCCCCACAAATGGACAGCCACGAGGATCGGAAAAATCTCCAACAACGTAATGTTACGCACCAAACCGATCCACTCATCAGGCCAACGAGACGCACACCACTGTCCTCTGAAATAAGCACCAAAGCCTATACCGCCAGCAGCATCCGTGAACAATTCCAAGACATCGTTGCCAACGACGTCCGACATCACCAAAGAGCGGCCATTGTAGCCGTCCAAAAAAGACTCCCAAACCGCCAAATCCGCCCTGAGATCCGACGACAACCTGATGAAATGATGGGGGGCCTGGATCCCTGCAGTAGCGCTGGCCAGCCTACGTGAAAAAACTCGCCCCATCGGCATCACCCGACATGCAAAATTCAACTTCCCCAACACTGACTGGAGGTCACGCAACGATATCTTCTTCAAACGACGCGCCCGAACCACTTCCGCCCGCAAATCCACCAACTTATCCTCAGGTAGCCTGAACTCCCATGCAACCGTATCAATTACATTCCCTAGAAAACGCAGACACGTACTGGGGCCCTCCGTTTTACCGGGCGCCAATGGCACGCCAAATCGCTCAGCAACCCATTCAATAGCCTGGAGAATTCTCTGATAACGCAACGAATCTGCGGGACCGACGCACAAAAAATCATCCAAGTAATTGATAACTGAATCCCAACCGGAAACCTCCCGAACGACCCACTCCAGGAAAGAGCTAAATGCCTCAAAATACGCACAGGACAATGAGCAACCCATTGGTAAGCACCTGTCCACGAAAAACTTGCCGTCCCAAAAACAACCCAGCAGCCTCATGCTGTCTGGATGAACCGGTAATAAGCGAAACGCAGCTTCAATGTCGGACTTAGCCAGGAGTGCCCCCCGACCACAGCTCCGCACCCACCGAGCAGCTTCATAAAACGACGAGTAGACCACTGAACAAATCTCCGGATCAATCCCATCGTTGACCTACCTTCCTCGAGGAAACGACAAGTGCTGAATAAGCCGGAATTTATTTGGTTCCTTCTTCGGAACCACGCCCAAAGGAGAAACCACCAAATCCGGAAACGGGGGAGCCTCGAAAGGGCCCGCCATGCGGCCCAAAGAAACCTCTTTTTCAATTTTTTCCGAAACAACTGAAGCATGAACCAGCACAGAACGCAAATTTTTTAGAACTAGCGGAATAACGAAAGGGGGCTGAGGAATAACGAACTCCTCCTTAAAGCCTGCATGTAACAATGCCACTTTCTCTGTCTGTGTATCTATTTAGATAAGGGACCATCTTTTCCAGATTCACCGGAGTCTCCCCCTTTGGAATTACTGCCCCCAGCTCCCGGCTTCCCTTTCTTAAAACACTTAGATGCTCCGTGTGAGGCCCCGTTGCAGGTGGAGCAGAGATGTTTGAATTTGCAGTTCGCCCCAAACTTGCACTGCTCGTCGTTGAACTGCCAGAAAACCCCCACCTTGTGATTTCCGGACTGCCCCTGCCCGCTTCCACTCGTGGCACTGGTGTTTCCGCTACTCTGGCTGGTGCTGCCTGCCCCCCCCATGAAAGGAGCTCCCAAACTTGTTTTGCGCTATGACCCGCATCCACAACCCAATATCCTTCTGATCCCAACGAATGACTGGCCGAACGGCCTTCCTCTGCCGGAATTGCTCGTCATATCGAAGCCAGGCCTGACCCCCATAAACTCTGTAAGCCTCCCCAATCGCATCCAGGTAACAAAACAATGCCGAGCAATTGTCTGGGGCCTTTTCTCCGACGACGCTTGCAAAAATAGCAAACGCCTGCTGCCAATTCACGAACGTCTGAGGAATGAGTCGCCACCTACGCTTCTCCTCCTCCTCCTTTTTGCTGTCCTCTTTCTTACTCTTGTCCAAATTAAATTTCTCGAGAGGTAATAATGAAAAAATTTCCACGTGTTTGTCCTTCCAAATACGCTCCTTTACCTCCTTCTTTAAATGAGCCCCCAGAGGGCCTTCAAAACAAACGTATACCTCCCCATGAGCCCTGTCATCCAAGTGCACCCGACACTCCTGCTCCTTCTCCATTTGCACAGACACCGACACCGGATCTCGTACACGCCTGGTCGACTCCGACCCACTCGGCCACACCTGCCCCCCGGCCTGTGACCCCACCCAAGCCGCCAATGGAGATGACGCAAGAAAACCCCGTTCTAAGCGTGACAACAAATTCCGCACGTCCCATAACATGTCAACTACGCCCCCACCCACCCCAGTACCATCCGCCAGGGAGCCCACACCCGCCGAAGAGGAAGACAAAACAGTAGACACAGAGGCATACTCACCGGGCTGCGAGGGGGCTGTGGGCCCTCCCGCCGAACGACCAGGATCCACAGATGAAGGTCCACCTGTTCTTGCAGCGAAGCTGGCACCGCTGGACTGACGCTGACGCTGATGACTCTCCCCCTGAGGATCCGGGGTGCAGGACCCGAAACCCAGGGTGGATCCCGCTAGCCGATCTCCTGGCGACCACGCTGCCTGGGTCGCCGCGTTGTGGGTCCTGGATCCCCCACCATCTGACCCCGCTGAAATGGCCCCCGGTGATGAAGTACGAGCCTCCGAAGCGCGCCCACTGCCGCCGTCTGTGGGGGTGGAAGCCACAGGCCCTGCCGCTCTGCAGGCTGCTGGATCCCTGCTGCAGGACCTCCAGTCACACCGCCCGGCGTGAGAGGCAGACCACGGTGTGGGCACCCCCCGCCGCAGGCCCCCGACCCACCCGAAGTCCCCCTCCCGTTGAGGGGTGAAGTGCTGGGCCCTGCCGCCTGGCAGCAGTCCTGGATCTGCCTGACCGCGAACCGGAGCAGGAAGCAGGCTGTGCAGCTAGAGCGCCATCAGCACAGCCCCCCGATGCCTGTGTGGAGCTGCGCCGCCCGGCGCGTGTCAGCCCCGCCCCCTGAAGAGAGCGAGACGTCGGGCTGGACACCTCCGCAGGGCCTCGCCGGGCTTGCGGATTCCTCCCAAGCCGGGGCCCGCTATTATGGGGAGTGCGCGGCGCCCGGCTTGGAGGGTCCCGGGAGGGGCTCCTGCGCCGTTGCGAGGCCCGGGGAGCCGATTCAGGGGAGAGCCGCTCGGGAGGCCTCACCCTTCTGGTCCGTCGCTCCCTCGTCCCCGGCTGAGCTGCCTGCTCAGAGGTCCCAAGCGTGATGGAGGCCAGCTGCGCCGCTAACCAGCCCGGCGGCTGTGACAAGGACGCCTCCCGGTGGCATTCCAAGGCCCGATCCACGGCAGACATGAATGCTGGTGACAAAGCTGCCGGTAAGAGCGGGAACAGAGAGGGAGGAAGGCCCACTGCACCCCCTTATATATGTGCAACGCCCCCATTTCCCAAAACGCTCCCCCCACCCTCTCCTTCCAACCCCCCGTCATGTTGGCCTCCGCCCACGCCTCTTCTGTGAGGGAGGGGGAGGCTCCGCTCCGGCCATTGCTATCTCCATCATGTCACACCGTCTTCCTCACAGACCAACAACTCACTAAACTTCTCCACTCCCAGTTAGGTTACGTCTCCAAAGCTCCAAGCTTCAGGAAAGTAAAGGCCCCATCTCAAATAACAAGATCGTTAGCAAGATCGCTGAAACGTCACAGGTTTTGTGACACAACAGCGACCTCGCCAGCGATCTTGCTATGTGTGACACATAGCGGTGACCGGCCCCCCCTCTGGATATTGCTGATCGTGTTCGAATGTCCTGGGCCATTTTTTGATCGTTGGTGTCCCGCTGGCCAGCATGCATCGCTGTGTTTGACGCCGACGAGTGACCTCGTTGGCGATGCAGAACTCAGGGACGCAGGTGTGAATCGTCAGAATAGCTGCTGTATGACAAGGTCCTAATGACCGCCAAGGTCATTATACAGATCGCCGTATCGTTGCTGCGTCGTTGAATAGATCTGCCTGTTTGACAACTTACTAGCGATCATGTAGCAACGTACCAGCGATCCTTACCTAGTCGTATTGTTGTCGGGATCGCTGGAGCGTCGCTTTGTGTAACGGGACCCTTAGGGAGTGAGGTAAAATTGTGTGTGTGCAGTGTCTCCAGCAGAGAACGCGTAACTCCCATCATTTACAAAACACATATAAAATAATACATATTTGATCATTTTGGGGCGGCAAGGACCAGGGCGCCACATTTTCATCTAGGAACATTAAACTAAGTGCTTTTGGCAAAGTTGGATCCAAAGATCATTGGTCCCTATCAGATCCTAGAGGTGGTCAATTCTGTGGCATTTAGATGAAAGTGTCCTCCATCCCTTCGCATCCCTAACATGTTCCATAAATCCATACTAAAGGACTTTTCTCCTTTGGCATTGTTTCCCTCATTACTGCCTCCTCCGGTTTCAGTCGACGGTGGCTTTAAGTATGAAGTTCAGAGGGTTGTGCATTCTCAGAGCGTCCGAAAGTCTCTCCCATACCTCATCTACTGGAGGGGATACAGACCAGAGGACAGGTCCTGGGTCCCAGCTCGAGATGTGAAGGGAGATCAGTTAGTCAAGGACTTAAGTCTAAAATTTCCTAGGAAACCTAGGGGTCCGGTGGCCCCCCCTAGAAAAGGGGGTTCTGTCACGGTTCCACCCCTCAGTGTGTCTGGGATGCAGTTACTTACAGTTCAGATGTTCAATGTGGTACAGGGGCATGCTGAAGATTTCAGTATTTTGATTGCCTTATAAATTAAAATTAGGGATGAGCGAGCATACTCGTGGGGATTCGGTACTCGGCAAGTAATGCGGTACTCGCGGTACTCGAAACCTCGTGAGTATTTCACTACTCGCCTCGCAATATTCGGCACAGTCCCTGCACAGCCCAGCACAGTCCCCGCACAGCCCAGCACAGTCCCACAAAGCCCAGCACAGTACATGCACAGCACAGTGCCGCACAATCCCCGCACAGCCCCTGAACAGCCCAGCTCAGTTCCACACAGCCCAGCACAATCCCGCACAGCCCAGTACAGACCCACACAGTACCTGCAAAGCCCTGCACAGTCCCGCACAGCATGGCATAGTCTTCGCACAGGCCGGCACAGTCCCCGCACAGGCCAACACAATCCTGCACAGCCCGGCACAGTCCCCGCACAGGCCAGCACAGTCCCGCACAGCCCGGCAGAGTCCCTGCACAGGCCCCGCCCAGCTCAGCACAGTCCCCGCCCATTAATCGCATTTCCCATAGACTTACATTGGACTCTGTACTCGTAACGAGTACCGTGAGTCCTAATACTACACTACTCGCTCATCCCTAATTATAATCCTTGCTGGTGCAACCTAAAAAAAATATCAAAGTAACATCTATTCTATTACCGCTTTTAGCTGCATTTAGTGTAGGGATAGGTGCTAGGTAACATCTGCTATAAATGAGTCTTCATTTTGGTGTCATATCTCTTCCACAGTCCATAACTTGACTGCTTTTTCCATACACTTATTGACAGAATACTGTTTTTTTATGGTGATCCGTACTCAGAAATTCATCAAAGCAGGCAAAATTAACTGATATAATGTGCCTAGTCACTGTTTTTCTGTAGTATCTGTATGCAAGAGGTAGTGATGGGAGATTTAACAGTACTGCAACTGGATTTACCACTTGTGAACTCTGCTTTCTTTCCATCCATTTCTTGCTGCTTCTTGAAGTATGTTTGGGATCATTGTCCTACTGGAAGACCCATGACCTAGGATGCAAACCCAGCTTTTTGACACTGGACACCACATTGCGACCCAAAATCCTTTTGGAATCTTCACATTTCATGATGACTTGCTCACAGTTAAGGCACTCAGGGCCAGAGGCAAAGGGCTATGAGGCAAAGAAGATGAAGCCAGGTTCTCTGGCGTGACGCGTCGGGCTTTCTTGGGCCCCTGCCTCCCTCACTACCTTGATTCTCTGCTGCATGAGCGCTACTTGTCACTTTGATCTGACGTAGGCTTCCATTCTCTGGGCACAGGTTGTTTTTGGCACTCTGCTTCCCCGCATTCTGGGGTTGTATTCGATATCCTTTATTCAGCAGAGTACACCCTGTTCTTTCCTTCTTTGCCTCATAGTTCCTGCAGCACCTGCTCATGTGTTTTTTGACAGTATGTTAGCTGTGGCTCTATTTTGTGAATGTTGTGCACAATATTATAGATGCATTTGCCTTGCCTTCTAACAGTCTGTTTTTGTGGGGTCCGCGGCAGGGGTCTTCTAACCCTTTTGTGGGTTTTGTATATTTTCTTTATTGCATTTTTGCAGTTTTAAAATGTTTTTAATGTTTCCCAGTGTGTTTTTTGGTGAAATAATAAAGCTTTAACATTTTTTGACAATTGGTGTCTGGTGATCCCTGAGATGTACATGCTCCTTTTTGCTCTTTGTAATTACTCATTACTAGCATGTACTGGTGATCCTGTGCAGTGGTGCCCTCCAGCCTCTTCATACTGGTAAAATTAGTATGGCAGCTTTATTCTTCAGGTCACTACAATTACAGCAATACCTCATTTATATTTTTTTATGTTTTGGTGATTTTTACACAATAAAAAGTTTTATAGAAAAAATAATAATTTTTGCATCACTTTATTCTGCAAGCTATAACTTTTTTATTTTTTGGCTGATGGAGCTGTATGGTGGCTTGTTTTTTGCGGGATAAGATGACGTTTTCAGCGGTACCATGTTTATTTATATCTGTCTCTTTGATCGCGTGTTATTGCATTTTCTCCAATGGTATGATGATACCGCTTGGAAAAAGTATAATTTGCTACTTTTTTGTGGGGTTTTTTTTACGGCGTTCACTGAAGGGGTTAACTAGGTCCCTGCTCCCCTTGCCCTGCCTCTCAGCTGTCATAGACAGCTGTTGGCACTAAACACTGGCACAATGACAGCTCAAAGGTATCAAGTGCACAGTCCGTCCTGGTGCAGGAAGTTACATCCTGCCATGACGGACTGTGCACGTCCATAGACATTAAGGGGTTAATAACCAACATTCTACTTAGGTCTACAGTATATCTGCATCACCAGACCTTTGATTTTATGAGGATGTTAGAAGGATAAAAAATCTAAAACAAATTTCATATTTTTTGAAGGACATTTAAAAATTATATTTTGACGCCGAGCACAACAAATTGCAACCTGCTGCGTTTGGCGCTGGTCGGCGCAGTGTCAAAAGGACGCATGCGTCACCAAATGCATACTGCGCACGGCCTGCGTCCCCAGTGCTAAAGATAGGGGACGCAGGACGCATGCAGCGTCTTGCGTCCGTAGGCGGAGCTACCGGCGGAGGCATGGCAGAGGGCGTGGCTTAGCTGCAGCCGTGCACAGCCCGACGCTGCGGCCGTAAACGCTAATGTGAAACTAGCCTTATTCAGTTTTAAAGTGACTTCAGAGTACTATGGCTGTCAGGAAATTTGCAAACAATTCAGAATCTTTGAAGAAATTAAAGCAAAGTGGAAAGAAAAACTGAAAATTTACATTTTTTTCCAGTAAAGTATTGATTTAGCCTCTTCTATGCCATTTTCAGAAGTGGTAATAAGAGAAAATGGGCCCCACAATTTGTTACACAACTTCTCTCAAGCACGAAATAGTTCTAGATGAAGTAAAAAACTACGGTTTGGACATATGGCAGGACTTGGAAGGGAAGAAGTGATAGTTGACTTTTGGAGTGCAAATTTGGCTGGAATAGATTGCAAATAACATGTCACATTTGCAGAGCGCCTGAGTTACCAAAAGAGTAGAAACCCCCCCACAAGGGACCCCATTTTGGAAACTAACCTTCTCAAGGAATTCATCTAACGGTGCAGGGAGCATTATTAATCCACAATGCTTCGCAGTGTGTAAATGAAGAGTTTTATCTTTTCCACTAAAATGTTACTGTATTAACAAATTTTTCATTGTCCCAGGGAGTAAAAGTAGAAACTGTACCCCATGTGTTGTACACTACTGTCTAAGCACATGGCAATGCTCAGAAGGGAAGGAGCCCGGTTTCTCTTTTGGAACTTATACTTTGAACATATTTGGGGCCTTTAGCAAATCTCCAAAGGTGCCCCTGATATATTGAGTGTTGACGGCTTTTCTATACAGCTCTCTGGTTTGAGGGCTCTCCCTACACAGACATAGGGAGAGAACTGTCAGACAGGCCCCAAACCCTCTGACTAGTCGGCTTTTGCTTTGGCCTATATCTGTATTTGTGACTAATGTTATACAATAATGTAAATATATAAAGACCCTACAGTGCCCTAGAACAGAGGTCTATATCCAGGAAGGCTTGTTAATGCCCCATATTCAGTCCGATGTTTTGGGATTGAGCATTTGTCCATCAGCCCACATTATTCAGGAGTTTCCAATAAGTTCACAAACACTTTTATTGTAATGCTCAGAAAGAATTTATTGTCAAGGAACCAACCGCAAGCATAATAATAGATTGTCAGAATAATAATTTTCAGCAGATATGATTTTTCATCCCATCAGAAATTTATCCAAAATTTAATGATTTAGAAACTTAATAGAGAGAAATCTCTCTTATGACATGACTTTGTCATAGTGATGAGAAGGACCTGCAAAAAATAAGAAGCCATCGTTAGTGGTAAATCAGGCTACATACTATATACAGTACATGTATGTGTGAACATTATCCTTCTTAACTGGAATCTGTCAGTAGGACCAACTCCCCCCAAGCCTTCTATAAGGGCATGTAGGTCATAGGGAGCTGAATCAGATGACACCTTGATATCTGCAATCCGATGACTGGTTCTTGAGAAATCAGCGTTTTCTTGTACTCCTAATGAGCTGAATAGATCTCTGTGCCAGATTGCATACAAGAAAAAAATGGACTTCTTAGGAATCCTTTTTCAAAGTGCAGAGATATATACAGTATACAGATGACTTAGGAGGGTTGATCCTACTGACAGATCCCCTTTATACGTGCCATAGCCTCCTACAGTAGGGATCACTGGTGTCCAATCAGGTTCCTCAAGTACAAAAATCCTACTCATACTATTTTTAGGGAACTTGTCATGAGATTCATGATTAATTTCACATATATAACGACCAGTGTTAATGAAAACAACGTCAGGTAATCATAGATTAGTCGGAAGCATTGGTTAGTACATTCCTTGCATGGTCTTATAAACTATTTGTGTGTATGAGATAGGACTAGGAGACTTTGAACTAGTTGTGTAAATATTGGAAGTAAATAGATATAATTGTATACTTTGTTACCTTTGTTTAGCCTCTCAGAATAGAGCCAAGGACACTTCCTACACCTCCTACAACACCTCCTATAACGCTTAGGAGAGCTCCTACCAGTCCGCCAACAGTATTGACTGCACCATCAACGAGAACCGCAACACCTTTAAGGGTAACACTCAGGGAGGCTAGAATGCCTTTAAGGTCAAGATGCAGAACTTTCAAACATCCAGGCAGAACCCCTTCAAGACCCTGGAAAAAAAGATTGGTCATCAATTAGTATTTTGAGATCAAGCATACCGTACAAATACTCTCTCTGGTTTAATAATTATTGCAATATTAACCCAGATTTCTTATCACTCGTCCATCCCATTTCTTTGCTATGGGAGTTGTCATGGCAAGTTGCCACTGATCCATTTTCTGAGACCCAGCCATTCATGCAAGGGGCTATGTATCTCTGCTACCATGGTGGCTGTAGGGTATATGTCACTCTTGCTTTATGGAGTTGGGGTCCTGGGTTCTGATCCCACCAATGACAAAATCTGCAAGAAGTTTCAATGTTCTCTCTCTATTTGTGTGGGTTTCCTAACACACTCAAAAATTATTTCCTATGGGAAATTTAGAATGTGAGCCCCAATGGGGACAGTGATCTGGGTTTCCAACCATCCAGAAATTCTGTAAAAATAGGGCTTTTTTTTGCTGTGTTCATAGAATATAATGAAAGTGTCTGTGATTTGTTTAAGCTGTAGAATGACTGCAGCTCAGCATTGTGTCTGAGTTATGGGCTGTAGGCTTATCTCACCTACAGTTATGATGATTTATTAGGGTACCAATGCGTCCTAACAAATATTGTATGTCCACGATTTTTTGATTAGCTGTTAGGAGAAAATAGAAAGTCAAGTTGGCAATCCTGACAGTGATGACGATGTGTGTAAAGTGCGGTGGAATTAATGGGACGATGTCAGGGAGCAGAATACATAAATGAAGTATTGTATGGTAGCTGTAATGATGAATGGCTGTGCATGAGCGCCACAGATGGCCCCAGTCTCTCAGAGCTGAGTATGTGGATGGAGAAGGAGAGCTGAAGACGCCCAGCTTATGCGGCCATATAATATCGTTTCCTTTACTCACCGGCTTTACTACTTGGTATATTATTATAAATAAATAGAATGGAATAAGATAGGTACAGAATGTCGGCTGGTTAAGGGTCCTCTGCTCTGGCTCACACAGAGTAGTTATCAGAGAACTGTCCTAAGCTGATGTCCACATGAGACTGTACAGCATTTGTATGGGGGTTTACAGTACCTCTGACATAACAATATATTTAACCCCTAAATGGCATGTTCTACATTGTAATAATTCATAGGTTTGCTCTTCTTACAAGTAACACAATTGCTGGTCCAATGTTGCTTCTATGGTGGTGACAGCTGCACCACAGCGGAGCTCAGTGATAGGGCACTGGACTCAATTTTAGAGACCACATATAGTACCCATTAATAAAGACCAAAATGAGGCTGCAAAGGTTAATACTGCATGAGAAAAATGCTATGAATGTGCCTGAAAGATAGCTCCATTTTTTTTACTAAATCTGTGTATTTGTGCGTGAATATACTCATCTACCGCCACCTTCTCCAGGATCCAGCGCCGGTCAGCTCTGTTCACTCCATGCTCTGTGTGAGCTCGACATCTCTCTTACAATATATATATACACTCACTGGCCACTTTATTAGGTACACCTGTCCAACTGTGTGTTAAGACTTAATTTCTAATCAGCCAATCACATGGCGGCAACTCAGTGCATTTAGGCATGTAGACATGGTCAAGACAATCTCCTGCAGTTCAAACCGAGCATCAGTATGGGGAAGAAAGGTGATTTGAGTGCCTTTGAACGTGGCATGATTGTTGGTGCCAGAAGGGCTGGTCTGAGTATTTCAGAAACTGCTGATCTACTGGGATTTTCACGCACAACCATCTCTAGGGTTTACAGAGAATGGTCCGAAAAAGAAAAAAAATCCAGTGAGCGGCAGTTCTGTGGCCGGAAATGCCATGTTGATGCCAGAGGTCAGAGGAGAATGGGCAGACTGGTTCGAGCTGATAGAAAGGCAACAGTGACTCAAATTGCCACCCGTTACAACCAAGGTAGGCAGAAGAGCATCTCTGAACGCACAGTGCGTCGAACTTTGAGGCAGATGGGCTACAGCAGCAGAAGACCACACTGGGTACCACTCCTCTCAGCTAAGAACAGGAAACTGAGGCTACAATTTGCACAAGCTCATCGAAATTGGACAGTAGAAGATTGGAAAAACGTTGCCTGGTCTGATGAGTCTCGATTTCTGCTGCGACATTCGGATGGTAGGGTCAGAATTTGGCGTAAACAACATGAAAGCATGGATCCATCCTGCCTTGTATCAACGGTTCAGGCTGGTGGTGGTGGTGTCATGGTGTGGGGAATTTTTTCTGGGCACTCTTTGGGCCCCTTGGTACCAATTGAGCATCGTTGCAACGCCACAGCCTACCTGAGTATTGTTTCTGACCATGTCCATCCCTTTATGACCACAATGTACCCAACATCTGATGGCTACTTTCAGCAGGATAATGCGCCATGTCATAAAGCTCGAATCATCTCAGATTGGTTTCTTGAACATGACAATGAGTTCACTGTACTCAAATGGCCTCCTCAGTCACCAGATCTCAATCCAATAGAGCATCTTTGGGATGTGGTGGAACGGGAGATTCGCATCAGGGATGTGCAGCCGACAAATCTGCGCCAACTGTGTGATGCCATCATGTCAATATGGTCCAAAATCTCTGAGGAATGCTTCCAGCACCTTGTTGAATCTCTGCCACGAAGAATTGAGGCAGTTCTGAAGGCAAAAGGGGGTCCAACCCCTTACTAGCATGGTGTACCTAATAAAGTGGCCAGTGAGTGTATATATATATATACACTCACTGGCCACTTTATTAGGTACACCATGCTAGTAAGGGGTTGGACCCCCTTTTGCCTTCAGAACTGCCTCAATTCTTCGTGGCAGAGATTCAACAAGGTGCTGGAAGCATTCCTCAGAGATTTTGGACCATATTGACATGATGGCATCACACAGTTGGCGCAGATTTGTCGGCTGCACATCCCTGATGCGAATCTCCCGTTCCACCACATCCCAAAGATGCTCTATTGGATTGAGATCTGGTGACTGAGGAGGCCATTTGAGTACAGTAAACTCATTGTCATGTTCAAGAAACCAATCTGAGATGATTCGAGCTTTATGACATGGCGCATTATCCTGCTGAAAGTAGCCATCAGATGTTGGGTACATTGTGGTCATAAAGGGATGGACATGGTCAGCAACAATACTCAGGTAGGCTGTGGCGTTGCAACGATGCTCAATTGGTACCAAGGGGCCCAAAGAGTGCCCAGAAAAAATTCCCCACACCATGACACCACCACCACCAGCCTGAACCGTTAATACAAGGCAGGATGGATCCATGCTTTCATGTTGTTTACGCCAAATTCTGACCCTACCATCCGAATGTCGCAGCAGAAATCGAGACTCATCAGACCAGGCAACGTTTTTCCAATCTTCTACTGTCCAATTTCGATGAGCTTGTGCAAATTGTAGCCTCAGTTTCCTGTTCTTAGCTGAGAGGAGTGGTACCCAGTGTGGTCTTCTGCTGCTGTAGCCCATCTGCCTCAAAGTTCGACGCACTGTGCGTTCAGAGATGCTCTTCTGCCTACCTTGGTTGTAACGGGTGGCAATTTGAGTCACTGTTGCCTTTCTATCAGCTCGAACCAGTCTGCCCATTCTCCTCTGACCTCTGGCATCAACATGGCATTTCCGGCCACAGAACTGCCGCTCACTGGATTTTTTTTCTTTTTCGGACCATTCTCTGTAAACCCTAGAGATGGTTGTGCGTGAAAATCCCAGTAGATCAGCAGTTTCTGAAATTCTCAGACCAGCCCTTCTGGCACCAACAATCATGCCACGTTCAAAGGCACTCAAATCACCTTTCTTCCCCATACTGATGCTCGGTTTGAACTGCAGGAGATTGTCTTGACCATGTCTACATGCCTAAATGCACTGAGTTGCCGCCATGTGATTGGCTGATTAGAAATTAAGTCTTAACACACAGTTGGACAGGTGTACCTAATAAAGTGGCCAGTGAGTGTATATATATATGTATTTATATATAAGCCAATGGATCCTCGTCCTGATGCTTCATAGGCTCACATTGGAAAAGCCACTTCTGGATCACGCTGAGCGCAGTGTGACCCCAGGGATCTGAAGAGCGGTGACGTCACTGAGAAGTGGAGCGGGACAGCGGCTAGATCCCGGAGAAGGCAGCAGTAGGTGATTATATTACCATGCACACATGACACTACATGCACATGTACACAGAGTTAATGACACCAAACCTTCATGGGAGGGCTTCTATTAATATTTTTTATCTATCTATATATATATATATATATGTATATATATATATATATATATAAAATTGAATATGTGTGTGTGTATCACCAGCCAATCCCGAAGCATCTTTCATTTCACCAGAGCTGTTTAAAAGAAGCTGAGCTGTGATTGGTTGCTATGACCAACAGTTTTTCCACTCCACAACAACACCTCAGCAGACACTGACCGGGTGGGAGAAATCTAGCATCCCCGGGAACATAAGCTCCCAGCCATTATCTGCCCCCCAGAAAGGAGCAGAGAGCACATGACAGAAATGAATACCCCCCCGCCCATATACCCATCACACATCCTCCATCCCATAGGCACATCTTCCCTCTTAAAGGGTTCTCTGGTATGGAAGTCAGGGCAAATCCATCCATCGCTTTGGTTTTGACCCCTGGCCTCTCTTAAAGGGATCCCGGTATGAAAGTTAGGACCGTTCCACTCAGCTCTGTGGTTCTGACCCCAGGCCCCTCTTAAAGGGATCTCCGGTACGGATGTGAGGGCAAATCCACTCTGCGCTTTGGTACTGACCCCAGGCCTCTCTTAAAGGGATCTCTGGTATGGAAGTTAGGGTAAATCCCTCCACTCTCTGATTCTGACACCAGGCCTCTCTTAATGGAATCATTGGTATGGAAGTCAGGGCAAATCCACTCTGCACCTTCGTTCTGACCCCAGGCCTCTCTTAATGGGATCCCTGTTATGGAAATCAGGGTAATTGCCTTCAAATGCTCTGGTACTGACCTAAGGCCTCTATTAAAGGGATCATTGGTATGGAAGTCAGGGCAAATCCATCCAAAATTTTGGGTTTGACCCCAGGCCTCTCTTAAAGGGATCCCCGGTATGGAAGTTAGGGCAATTCCACTCAGCGCTCTGGTTCTGACCCCAGGCCCCTCTTAAAGGGATTCCCGGTATGGAAGTTAGGGCAAATGCCTCAGCACTCTGATTCTGACCCCAGGCCTCTATTAAAGGGATCATTGGTTTGGAAGTCAGGGCAAATCCATCCAGCACTTTGGTTTTGACCCCAGGCCTCTCTTAAAGGGATCCCCGGTATGGAAGTTAGGACCGTTCCACTCAGCACTGTGGTTCTGACCCCAGGGCCTCTTAAAGTAATAATTGGTATGGAAGTTAGGGCAATTCCACTCAGCGCTCTGGTTCTGACCCCAAGCCCCTCTTAAAGGGATTCCCGGTATGGAAGTGAGGGCAAATCCACTCTACGTTCTGATTCTGACCCCAGACCCCTCTTAAAGGGATCCCCAGTATGGAAGTGAGGGCAAATCCACTCTGTGCTCTGATTCTGACCCCAGGCCCCTCTTAAAGGGATCCCTGGTATGGAAGTGAGGACAAATCCACTCTGCGCTTTGGTACTGACCCCAGGCCTCTCTTAAAGGGATCTCAGGTATGGAAGTTACGGTAAATCCATCAGTGCTCTGATTCTCACCCCTGGCTTCTATTAAAGGGATCATTGGTATCGAAGTCAGGGAAAATTCACTCAGCACTCTAGCTCTGACGCCAGACCTCTCTTAAAGGGATCCCCAATATGGAAGTTAAGACCGTTCCACTCAGCACTCTGGTTCTGACCTCAGGCTGATGGGATGATGTGAAATATTAGGGGTAGTAGTCCGGTGGCATTGGCTGATGGGATGATGTGGGATATTAGGGGAAGTAGTCCGGTGGCTCTGGCTGACGGGATGATGTGGGATATTAGGGGTAGTAGTCCGGTGGCTCTGGCTGACGGGATGATGTGGGATATTAGGGGTAGTAGTCCGGTGGCTCTGGCTGATGGGATGATGTGGGATATTAGGGGTAGTAGTCCGGTGGCTCTGGCTGACGGGATGATGTGGGATATTAGGGGTAGTAGTCCGGTGACTCTGGCTAACGGGATGATGTTGGATATTAGGGGTAGTAGTCCGGTGGCTCTGGCTGACGGGATGATGTGGGATATTAGTGGTAGTATTCTGGTGGCTCTGACAGGATGATGTGGGATATTAGTGGTAGTATTCTGGTGGCTCTGGCTGACGGGACGATGTGGGATATTATAGTGAGTGTCTATGAAGAGTGGGCGGAGCTATACACTCACATTTATATATATATATATATCTAATATATAAAGCTCAAAGTGTGTATGTGTGTGTGTGTGTGTGTGTATGTCCGGGATTGGCATCCGCACCGTCGCAGCTACAGCCACAAAATTTGGCACAGTCACACGTCTGGACCCCGAGAGCGTCCTAAGCTATGTTGTGAGGCGAAATTTCAGCCCCGCGCGTTCCAATTCACCAAACAATTTTGCCCCTATCTACATACTGGGGGAAATCATAATTTGTTATAATTAACCGTAGTTAGTAACTATGCCCGGGCAGCGCCGGGCTGCTCAGCTAGTACAGTATGTTATATAGACTAAAATATGCTGCTGACTAGTTGAAGTCTGAGTCCGGAGGCTCCAGCCCAATAATTCTCTTAAGCGTTCAGTGCTCAGGTCCTGCGTGAGTGGATGCACAGAACAGTGAATAAACCCAGAGCTGAGACCTGCTTACAAAAGTGAGCTATCAGACGGATCAGACACTGGACCCTCTCCGATCAGCAACACATTTACAGTGGTTTTCTCAAGTTAATAGTTCTGAGCAGTGTTTGTAAGCATGCTCTTCTCGCCTAGGAGACTGGGAGCCACAGATAGATGGCAGAGAGGCCGGTAACCTAGACAACAAGAATTAAACTCTAGAATTAATAACCCCTCCATTTCTGAGAACTCAGGGTAAAGTGCAAATTTTCCTGTGATTTGCTATTTAAACAGGTTGCCCACTACTTTTACATTGATGACTTTTGACTTTTACATAGGATAGGGCAGCACTGTCTGATTGCCAGGGGGTACTACACATCCGCCTCCTACTCAAATCAATGGGAGGCAGATATGTAGTAACAAGCCTCGGCCACTAGAAGTAGATGGCCAAGTAGGCTCTTCCGGTCGGTGGCTGCTGCCGCTGACACCAATAATAGCTGTGGATAGAGCATCAATGTAAAAGTAGTGGACAACCTATTTAAAATGAAGAGATAATCCCTTTAAGTCTGTACAACATATAGAAATAATTTCAAATAATAGGTACCCGGTAAAGTTAAAGGGGTTTTCCACTACTCAAATAACCCTTTCTGAATCCTTATGTTTCTACCCAGTAATATAATAACACTTATATTCCCCTCTGGTGTTGGCATTGGATCTCCTGGAGATCATGTGATATTATCATATAACGTGATCCACAAGGCCAATCAGCGCTGGCATCACTCTCCCCACCATTAGACAAACCATATACATGTCTTATGGTGTTCGACAGCCGTAGCTTACACAGGGATAGCCTATCAAATGGGCAATCATTGCATGTGATGTGGCTGTCACATAGGGACTGCCTAACAAATGGGCAATCCTGCATGTGTTGTGGCTGTCACTTACATAGGGACTGCCTAACAAATGGGCAATCTCTGCATGTGTTGTGGCTGTCACTTACATAGGGACTGCCTAACAAACGGGCAATCCCTGCATGTGTTGTGGCTGTCACTTACACCGGGACTGCCTAACAAACGGGCAATCCCTGCATGTGTTGTGGCTGTCACTTACATAGGGACTGCCTAGCAAATGGGCAATCCCTGCATGTGTTGTGGCTGTCACTTACATAGGGACCGCCTAGCAAACGGGTAATCCCTGCATGTGTTGTGGCTGTCACTTACACCGGGACTGCCTAACAAATGGGCAATCCCTACATGTGTTGTGGCTGTCACTTACATAGGGACTGCCTAGGAAACGGGCAATCCCTGCATGTGCTGTGGTTGTCACTTACAAAGGGACCGCCTAGCAAACGGGTAATCCCTGCATGTGTTGTGGCTGTCACTTACATAGGGACTGCCTAGTAAACGGGCAATCCTTGCATGTGTTGCGGCTGTCACTTACATAGGGACTGCCTAACAAACAGGCAATTGCTGCATGTGTTGTGGCTGTCACTTACATAGGGACTGCCTAGCAAAAGGCCAATCCCTGCATGTGTTCCAGCTGTCACTTACATAGGGACTGGCTGGCAAACGGGCAATCCCTGAATGTGTTGTGGCTGTCACTTACATAGGGACTGCCTAATAAACAGGCAATCCCTGCATGTGTTGTGGCTGTCACTTACATATGGACTGCCTAACAAACGGGCAATCCTTGCATGTGTTGTGGCTGTCACTAACATAGGGACTGCCTAGCAAACATGCAATCTATGCATGTGTTGTGGCTGTCACTTACATAGGGACTGCCTAGCAAACGGGCAATCCCTGCAAGTGTTGCGGCTGTCATTTACATATGGACTGCCTAACAAATGGGCAATCCTTGCATGTGTTGCGGCTGTCACTTACATAGGGACTGCCTAGCAAACGGGCAATCCCTGCATGTGTTGCGGTTGTCACTTACATAGGGATTGCCTAGTAAATGGGCAATCCTTGCATGTGTTGCGGCTGTCACTTACATAGGGACTGCCTAACAAATGGGCAATCCCTGCATGTGTTGCAGCTGTCACTTACATAGGGACTGCCTAGTAAACGGGCAATCTCTGCATGTGTTGTGGCTGTCACTTACATAAGGACTGCCTAACAAATGGGCAATTCTGCATGTGTTGCAGCTGTCACTTACATAGGGACTGCCTAGCAAACGGGCAATCCCTGCATGTGTTGCGGCTGTCACTTACATAGGGATTGCCTAGTAAATGGGCAATCCTTGCATGTGTTGCGGCTGTCACTTACATAGGGACTGCCTAGTAAATGGGCAATCCTTGCATGTGTTGCGGCTGTCACTTACATAGGGATTGCCTAGTAAATGGGCAATCCTTGCATGTGTTGCGGCTGTCACTTACATAGGGACTGCCTAACAAATGGGCAATCCCTGCATGTGTTGCGGCTGTCACTTACATAGGGATTGCCTAGTAAATGGGCAATCCTTGCATGTGTTGCGGCTGTCACTTACATAGGGACTGCCTAGTAAATGGGCAATCCTTGCATGTGTTGCGGCTGTCACTTACATAGGGACTGCCTAGTAAATGGGCAATCCCTGCATGTGTTGCGGCTGTCACTTACATAGGGACTGCCTAACAAATGGGCAATTCTGCATGTGTTGCAGCTGTCACTTACATAGGGACTGCCTAGTAAACGGGCAATCTCTGCATGTGTTGATGCTTTCTAACATCTGTGAGACATGCAGCCGAGGGAACTCGGACATATATTTCGAGCACGCTGAAGACACTCGATCAGCACACGAGCATGATCGGATAACACCTTATTTGAGCACGTTCACTCATCACTAGCTAGAACTTAAACCAGTTTTCTGGCTTACATTAAATGAAATTTATTGCCTGTAGTCGGCCTGTAGTCTATTACTAAGCCCCATCCACTAGTTAGAAACATACTAAGGCTAATCTAAAACAGAAATTACAAATCATTTTTCTCAGGTATCACTTGTGGTAAATATGTGAATTTTTTATTTAAGAAAATAGGCAAAGAAAGAAGGATAAAGTGGCCACCCCTGTGAGTAGGCACACATAGGAATCCATAAGGAAATTCTGCACTTACCAAATCTCCAGTTAGTTTAGTCACTAGGTCAAATAGAACATATCCTAATGTCCCCAAGAGTCCTTCCTGAAAATTATGAGAAATGTAAAAACATGAGATAGATTTACAAATACTGTGTATCCCTTAGCCAGCTTACAGGAGCACTTTCATCAATATTTTTGCTCTAAATGTATGTATATGTGCATGTGGTGTAGTGTGAGTGTATTAATACCTCTTTCTGCATGATCCAGTGCTCTTCTACTCCACTTCTCGGTGATGTCACCACACTTCAGACTCTCCAGATCATGCTACGCTCTGTGTGAGCTGGAAATCTCTTTTACAGTGTAAGGACTATGGAGATTTATTCTGACGTTTCATAGACTTACATTGTAAAAAAAAACTATGGGGTCACGCAGAGCCCAATGTGATCTGGAGATTCTGCAGAACGGTGATGTCACTCAGAAGCGGAGCAGAGCACTGCTGGATCTTGGAGAACGCAGGAGTAGGTGAGTATATTATTACACTCACACTACACTTCATGCCCAGACTTAGGCAATGCGCCAGAATTGGAGCATCTCATCGATTCTTCACTTCTAGGGTGGCTGCAAGCTAGTATTTTCAGGCTGGGAAGGGCCCAATAACTATAGACTTTCCCAGGCTGATAATCTCAGCTTACAGCTGTCTGCTTTGCCTTTGCTGGTTTAGAAAACTAGGAGGCCCCACGTCATTTTTTTTTCCAATTATTTATTTATGTATTAGAATAATAGATGTCCAGTAAGCTACAGATTCAGGGCACAAATTATATATGTGACAGATATCTATTTATCTATTTATTATCTATCAACCTATCTATCTATCTACCTACCTACCTATCTGTGAGACTTGGATAAACTCCACATGTATTTTATACAGTATAGTGTTAAGTAGATCGCTTAGAAATCAGATTTGTTGGCTTTGCCAAATTTTTACCAAAAATTTGATAAATTCTTTGCAAATTGAATGTTCCTTGTTATGGTCTGGGGTTTCTCCAGACCCCAAAGAAAAGTAAATGTAACATGTAAAAATAAAAGTAACTAGTATTCACCTTACTGCTCACCTATTTAGCTGCCCACCTACTTGCAGTTCGCTGCCCGCCATCCAGTCTTGTTCTTTCTGTATTTGTGCACCTAGTCTCCATCCTCTTCACTATAGGCCAGGATTTCCAGCCCGTTATAAAGTCACAGTGCGTGTCGTGATATCATGGCATTGCAACCTTACTATGCAAAGTCACCCTCAAGGCCTGATTGTGACTAGTCCTGGCCTAGAGTGAAGAGGCCAGAAATGTGGAGCACGATAGTGGAGAGGAGGACACTGCGGCATGTAGCAAGCACAGGGGCGGCTGGAGAACAGTGAGATGAGCATAAGTTTTCTTTTTTTCTTTTGTTTTTTTTTACCAATTGCTTAAATGGCGGCCAAACACTTTTTGTGAATTGCAAGGTGCTCGCACTCGAGTGGAGCCGTGAATTCCAGGATATTCAACTAGAACACCAACATCTGTGGATTGATCCGCTCATGTCTGATTCTATAAAATGTGCCCATATGTATATATATAGTTTGCTTGTGCTTAGTGCTATTTTCTTGTCTTTTGACCCTACTTGTCTTGGAATGAGTTGTACATAACTGAAGCTTACCACCAAGCAGAGTATTTCTTCTAGAAGGTAATCAATATCCAATTTCAATTCCAAAAGCAGATCCACGTTGCCTTCCTGAAAGGTAAAGATTGATTTACTACTATATATTAATTTAGTAAGCCATTTTCATCATTAGAAAGTAATGTAATCATGCATTAACCCATTACACCAGCCCTTCGGGATTCCTTAGCAGGTACATCACTCAAAGAGGAGATCCCAAAAGGGAAAAAAAAAAAAAAAACACCTGGTTCCCGCGCTGCTATACTTCAACCCTCAAATGGAGGAAATCCAGTCGATTCTAGGAGTAGGTTAAAATATCAATGCTTTATTTCATGGTACATACAAAGACAACGCGTTTCGAGGTCCATTCCATGACCTCTTCCTCAGGTCGGATGTACAAGCAGGTACATGACAGATGTGTGTATATAAGCAGCAGATGACAAATCAGGGAGGAATTTAGACCATCTCAACTCCTGTAGACAGGACAGCTAATTGGTATCACAGAACACAGCTCTGCCGTAATGCAGCGGAGCTATACATTTGCCACCAAGTATTGAATAAAACACAGGTAAGCAGAACCTATATTGCTATATAACAGGAGTCACCTGACAGCAGCTCTACCTTATAGCAACTGGTAGGAGACATGAACAGAAAGCTGCTTTAACCTCTTCACATTCTTTGATGTACGTCAAAAATTATGTCCCTTGCACGTCGAGTCCGTACCTTTCCCAAAATAGTATGCCTGATTTAATCAGCCATCATGTGCCTATAATAGTGCTGAAGACCCCGTGCTTGTCAGGATGATACCCCTGTGGAAGCAAGATTGGGGCTGGCGTTCATAGGAGATCATGATTTCAGCGTAGCAGTGCTGGTGCTCTGCTATCTGGTACAATCGATAGGATGATCGCAGCTTCAAGTCCCCTATAAGTACTATTAAATACAGCGAAAAGTTTAACAAAATTGTTTTTCTCCTCCTTTTCCCTCCTGTAAGAAATGTACAGATTTGGTATCGCTGCACTTGTAAAAATCCGATCTATCAAAATATAAAATAAATTAATCCGACCGGTAAGCAGCTTAACAAGAAAAAATTGAAAAAAATTGAAATGCCAGAATTATGTTTTCTTGTCTGCTAAAACATTAAAATAAAATCAAATAAGAGGCTATAAAAACATTGCATCTACCCAAAAATGGTCCAATAAAAACAGCGGCTCAGGGCTAAAAAACTGAAAGAGATACAAGCCTTGGAATATAGCGACACAAGCAAACTTCTAAAATAAATACAATTCCTAATTTTTTTCACTACTTCAATAAAAATAAACTACATCATGGTAACTGCGTAATCGTACTGACCTGGAGAATCACAATGTCAGGATAGTTTTACCATATAGTGAGCATGACAAATACAAAACCCAAAAAACAATTGTGAAATTGCACTTCTTTTTTCAATTTTAACACTCTTTGAAAAGTGCAACATGTCCCACAAAATCTAAGCCCTGACATGGATATGTAGACGGAAAAATAAAAAAAGTCATGTCTCTTAGAAGAAGGGCAGGAAAAATCCTGAAATGAAAAAAAAAACCCTATATTTGCCTGGATGTGAAGGAGTTAGAGGGAATCGGTCACCAAGTTCTTGCCACTTATTCTGAGAGAAGCATAATGTAGAAACAGAGACCCTGATTCCAGCAAGGTATCATTTACTGGGCTGCTAAGCGTACTTTTTATAAAATCCCTTTTATCAGCATATGAATGATCACTGGAGGACTGTAAGGCTATGTGCACACGCTGCAGATTCTGCTGCGGATCCGCAGCGGTTTTGGTCCTGCGGTGTTCAGTACCATAAAATCCTATGGGAAATAGAAACCGCAGTGCGGATGCGGATTTTTCCGTGCAGATTTGCTGCGGTTTCTAATCCGCAGAAAGAATTGACATGTCAATTCTTTCTGCGGATTCCACTGCCGTTTACCATCTCCTCCATTGTAGAGGTGATAAACCGCAGGCTAATCCGCAGATAAAGCGCAGGTCTTCTGACCTGCGGATTTACCTGCGGATTTTACAAAAATCCACGCGGCCAAATCCGCTGAGCAATCCACAGCGTGTGCACTTACCCTTAAGCCTGCTGTCAGGTAGTCAGAAATGACCATTATTAGCTTCTGTCTGTGTGTACTCTACATAGGCAGAAAGCTGCCAATCAGTGGTGGTGGTGTGGGGTTTATACAGAACGCAACATTCAGATAACAGCTAGATCTTCAGCAGAAAGGACACTGATTTCATCAAAATGACAGCAAGTAGCCCAGTAAGTGATACATAGCTGGAATCAAGGTCTCTGTCTCTACATGATGGGTTAGCAAAAACCTGGTGGTAACTGATTTCCTTAAAAGCCAACTGTGTTTCCAAAAGGGACATATTAAAGGTTATGTCCATTTAGTGCAATCATAAAAAATACATAATAAAATTGGATTTCTCAGTGAGACCATGCTCGCATAAAGATTTTATACAATTTTATTTTTCAAAAAAAGGAGCAGTCAGATATGTTGAAACGTCATTAGTGTTGGAGTAAGGCTGGTTTCACATTCGCGCTTTTTAAGCGCACGCACGGCCGGGGGTAGCTCCGCCCCCGAGCCGGCTCTCTGCCCGGCGTGCCCGCCCCTTCCTTGTAGCGCCGCCTCCTAGCGCACAGCGGCGCCTGCGATCGGCACACCCTATCTTTAGCATAGGGTGCGCAGATCGTGCGCAGGCCGTGCGCTAGTTGCGCTTTGACCTGCGCTGCGCACTTTTGACGGTGCGCCGTGCGCGCCAAAATCAAACTTTTCGGATTTTGGCGCGCACGGCGCACCGTCAAAAGTGCGCAGCGCAGGTCAAAGCGCAACTAGCGCACGGCCTGCGCACGATCTGCGCACCCTATGCTAAAGATAGGGTGCGCCGATCGCAGGCGCCGCTGTGCGCTAGGAGGCGGCGCTACAAGGAAGGGGCGGGCACGCCGGGCAGAGAGCCGGCTCGGGGGCGGAGCTACCCCCGGCCGTGCGTGCGCTTAAAAAGCGCGAATGTGAAACCAGCCTAAAAGACAGAACTTGTAGCCATTCTTAGTCTGATTTCTATTTTTTTATTTGAAAAGTCTCTGTGATTTTATGTTATTGTAAATTCTATATAAATGAATGACGTAAGCACAGTATTTTTGGGGGAGTGTTTTTGTAGTGTTTTGGGAGGCAGCGGCATTTTCCATATTGCAGAATACTCTGTGTATTGTGATTTTTCTTCTAGCATTTTTCTCTATAAGTTTACATAAAGGGCATCAAAATCACCAGAAAAAATTCATGTAATGAAAAAAAAAGCTTGAAAAAAATGATATATATTTTTATTTGTGATTTAAGATGGTAAAGCGGTAATGTAGTAGGAGTCCACTGGGGAACATAGAAGGAGCCTGCTTTTATAACAGAAATATCACAAATTTGTACAATTCGGGACAAACCCTTCACTTTTTATTCAGCAGGAATCCAATAATAAATGATAGAGAAGATTATTTCCTTTTTATAGTGAAACCTTTCCATTTCAATACGTATATATCCAGAAAGCCATACAACTTGTGGGATTATTTTTATGCATATTTCTATATTTATTCTATGTAAAACTGAAAGTTTGAGAAAAAGCTTGATGAACCAAATCTTTGTGCCGGTGTTTAGGGCAGAATGTCTGTAGGATTATGTTACCCAGTTACAAGAAATCTGGGGTCTTGTTTAGTCCGTGTCCTATATATGATAGGGCTTTCTTGTAGGATGAGATTATACAGGAAATATCACTAAAACGCTTATTTTTCGTGGCACATTCTCAGGATCCCAATATTACTCGTATTTCGCGTCAGATCTTTTCTGATTGAGCAGAATTGGTTGTAGCACGGAATCCCATACACTTCTGTCCACAAAACGCAGAAGGGAATCACATGTACAACGATCGCTCTACATCGGCCGATGTGCTTTCTGATGTGATAGTGACAATATACTATTCATGTACATGTTGTGTTCTATTCGCTTTCCAATTCAATCAATATCCAAGAATGTTAACACTTCTAATATATTTGATCCTACAGTGAATTCCTGTAACAATAAAACTTTGCCCCACAATGTCGTCATTTCCCTTTATTTGTCATTTGTTCTTTTTAACTCTCTTACTGCAAAGAGAAGTGAGACACGAAACGCGCGTTGGGGTGATTGGACATACACCGGCTCTCATGTAAGTTTCTCTTTGCAGTTTTTGTCTTGTATTTGCATATTATACACATGGGACTCTGTTGCAATTGCTTACGGCCACTTGGTTGATACTTTTATATTAGTCCACATGTAGTCTATTTAGCATGTAGGAGATTCAGTGCTGATTTACTTGTACTCCATTTTTTGCACTTATGCCTATATAAATACTTGCAGATTTGCACATATATATTTATTAATTGGCACATTGCACTTTTTTGGAGTTGTAATAGTATTTTTTAGCCAGTGTGTTGTCCTTTTGTGTGGATTGGTAGCCTCTGTTTTAATCATGGATTTTATAATTATTGATTTTGAATAAAATTTAACATTTTTGGATTATGCTCTTGTTCTGTTGTTTTGTGTTAAAAGCATATATTATGTAACTTACAAACGTTGATTTAATGACCTTCTGATCTGACATTATATATGATACTGTATGTCCATTCCTCTTTTTTGTGGGTTGTTACTTACCAAGATACAGTTAATGTAATCAATAGACAGTCCCTAAACAAGGAAAACAGAAAGTACAATAATTGCATGTATTCTTATCCTTGACAAATATTTTCGTACCATGTATATATAGATTTTCAGGCTCTCCTGCAGTTCTCAGAGGTGTCTCAGCTCCTAGATCTGTCCCTGACATACACTAGTGTGCACTATCTTGCAGTTTGGCACCAGTTTATTGAGTCTTTTTCACTGCGCACTCTGACAATGAATAAAAGATGTTATAACTGTGATTGATGTGGACATTATTTGCCGTTCTTATATACTGTAGATCAGACTTGAGTGCAAATGTGAATGTGCACGTGTTTAACAAATGCCATTTTTTATGAATATTTCCGATATATGGATATTTTTTAAAATCAAATTTTTTGTCTTCTCCAAATTTTCCCCAAGAATTTGATTTATTTTCTGAATACATTTGTCTGGAACAGCAATTCTGAAAAGCCTCTTATTGGCCATAAAATACAGGGTGGGCCATTTATATGGATACATCTAAATAAAATAGGAATGGTTGGTGATATTAACTTCCTGCTTGTGGCACATTAGTATATGGGAGAGGGAAAGGAAAACTTTTCAAGATGGATGGTGACCATGGTGGCCATTTTGAAGTCGGCCATTTAGGATCTAACTTTACTTTTTCCAATGGAAAGAGGGTCATGTGACACATCAAACTTATTAAGATTTTCACAAGAAAAACAATGGTGTGCTTGGTTTTAGCATAAGTTGTTTACATGAGTTATTTACAAGTTTATGACCGCTTAGAAAATGTATTCAAAGTGCTGCCCATTGTGTTGGATTGTCAATGCAACCCTCTTCTCTCACTCTTGACACACTGATAGAAACACCACAGAAGAAATGCTAGCACCACAGGCTTCCAGCATCCATTGTTTCAGATGCTGCACATCTCATATCTTCACAGCATAGACAATTGCCTTCAGATGACCCCAAAGATAAAAGTCTAAAGGGGTCAGATGAGGAGACCTTGGTGGCCATTCAACTGGCCCACGACGACCAATCCACTTTCCAGGGAACTGTTCATGTAGGAATGCTAAGACCAGACACCCATAATTGATTTATGGTGTGGTTTATGGGGTACAAAGATAGTGGGGCCATTCTTCATCAATAGAAACCTCAATGCAACTGGACATCTGAAATTGCTACATGATGATGTGTTGCCCTCTTTATGCACTGAAGATAGCACGTTCCCTCAGTTTTTCCAGCAAGATGGTGCACCACCACATTATGGGTGTCAGGTCTGAGCATTCCTGCAAGGAATCTGACCCCCTTAGACTAGCATTTCTTCTGCGGCGTTGCTATCAATGTGTCAAGAGTGGGAGAAGAGGGTTACATTGACAATCCAACACAATGGGCAGCACTTTGATTACTTTTAATAAGTGGTTATAATCTTGTAAATAACTCATGAAAGAATAAAGTTATGTTAAAACCAAGCACACCATTGTTTTTCTTGTGAAATTCTCAATACGTTTGATGTGTCACGTGACCCTCTTCCCATTGGAAAAAATAATGTTGGATCGAAAATGGCTGACTTCAAAATGGCCGCCATGGTCACCACCCATCTTGAAGTTTCCCCCCTCCCATATACTAATGTGCCACAAACAGGAAGTTGATATCACCAACCATTTCCATTTTATTTAGGAGTATCCATATAAATGGCCCACCCTGTACATTTCTAACACTCCGATGTCTCCTAGCTGTGTACTGAACCTTTTTTAGCTCTGTAATAATAACACTTTAAAACTTATTACGGAGATTTTGCTTAAAAAAATAATTGACATGATCCCTGAAAATATTGCGCCATAATCCCCTATCTCTACACTGTACTGGGATAAAATGGCGCTCCATGGCTTGCCCCATCTATTATACCGGATGTGATAGCCTCCCTTATTAGCATTGTGGGGAAGCCGGCACTTCTTTTCCGCTCCACTCTGTTGATGGACGGGACTTCCGAGGTCATTCTGATTGACAGCTGGATCCCGGCTGCCTAACTGGGGGAGCCTGCTGTCAATGAAAATGACCCTGGAAGTCCTGCCCTGTCACATCAGCAGAGGAAGCTCAATCCCCAGCAGGAGCAGTCTGTGACCGCTCTGTGCCGGGGAGAACAGCGCCGTGCACAACAGGCAGTAAGCTGCAATTACCTGCCTGCTAATGATTAGATACATGTTTTCTTTTTTAAGTCCCAGGTACCCCCCATAAATGCTTCCCCACCACTCCATACTATGAACATCTTCTGCAGTGGAAGCAATGGTGGGCTTTTGTAAAATAGGATGCCAAGCTAGATTTACAGTATTTGTTCTACTAGTCTACATATGATGGGGTGTTATTAATGTATGTCATGTTTTACATTATCATTGTAAGGATTAAATCATTAGATCCAAATGTAATAGCAAAATCATTCACCTTGTTAAGGTTTAGAAAAAAACTATCAATAATATAAGATAAGCAGGAAGGAACTTACTGAACATCCTAGAAGATAGTCCACTGGACAATTAAGCTCAAAAGCCAAACATCTCTGGAAGGAAAAAGGATTGATGGAATCAGTAAACTTTTGTAATAGAACATGGGACATGAGTTACATTTCAAGAATAGATTATTACAAGGGGTCGCTGGAATGTAAGAATATGGATGTTGTTATATGAGCTAATAATGATACGCTGAATTTTATATTCATTTATTCCAATGTTATTAACCATTTATGTGCTGTCCTAATTCTTATATTTTTTAAAATGTTTAAATTGTTTCTTGTTAGATCAAAATGACATTCCTTGACGTCACTTCTATAAAAAAAAGAAAAAGAATAAAAAATATATAATGTAAGACAAAATACCACTAGATAGAGGATGTCGCCTAGTATGCAATGGGCCTGTGTATTCCATCCAAGGCCAGTAAGTAGCTGTAAAAAAGAAAGAGTTGTCTTAATTATATTGTGGCACAGGTAGACAAACTGTGTGGAAAGGGAACCCATCACCTCGGAAAACCCTAATTACCTACGGATATAGGCCCTGATTCAGCAAAGCTTTTGCACCAGAATTTTGGAGTCAAATGTCATAAAATTTTGGCATAATTCAAGGCTGGGCAGAAATGTTTTCTACTTTTGGTGTTCTTAAGCCATTTTTCGCCCAGGTTTGATAAATGAATGACGAGTGTTGACATTCACTATGACACAAATTTTACTCCAGCAGGGACTTGAGTAAGATTTATGGCAAAGATCACTCAGGCTTTGACGCCAATTGTCCAATGGTCCTGATTCATAAGGAAGCTTGCACCTCTTAATGAATCAGGGGAATCTGACTCCACAAGACCCCCTCATCAAGGGATCTGCCAGATTTCAGTCGTATAGGCATGCCCGGAGTGGTTACAGGCTGTAAGCGCGGCCGGCACTTTGATTGACAGCTCCCTGGGCATAGATGCAATGAAGACACTAGTTGCAATGATGAAATTTCTTATGTACATTTCCACCAGGAAACCTTGTTTCTCACTTGTTATATCCGGCATGACTGATTGATATTGGTATTTTCATGACTAATAGCCAGACAAATTACCTTCTCAATGTTTTCATAGATTTAATATTATACTGAATATATTTGTAGAAAAATTTACCTGAAGTTCCTCTTGTTTGCACGCAATTGAGTAAATGATACGAACACAAGATGGAACATTCACATTCTGAAAAACAATTCACAAGATTGTCAGCAAATGTCAGTAAGGAAAACATCATTTTTTGCTATGTCTAAATAACCATAAATAGATTTACACTAACACCGTGTACACCCATATCCCTGTAATGGGAACTGCATGAGGTATTTGTGGCAAGCGGCAATTTCTCCACTTCTGTGATTAGTTATTCACTGAGGATTCAAGATGGCCGTCTTTATAAGGACTATTGTGATGTTGAGACATTCCCTTCAAACTGAGATAACAGTAACCTTAAAGGGTTTTTTACAGGTTTAGAAAGCCCATAGTAAATAAACTGGCTGGTCATTCTGATTAAATAGAGGGGACCCTTCATATTCTTACCCTCCATAACTCCATAGCCTCACTTCTCCTCCATGTGCAGTGTGTGGATAACGGAGCTATGAGATGATGTGTAGATGCTGTAGGGTAGCCAGGTAGCCTTGATTTGAGCATAACATGTGTCCTAGTAGGATGTATGTATGTATATATATATGTATGCATGTGTGATTGTACCTTCACTCTTTATATATATATATATATATATATATTTATATATATGTATATGCATATACAGTTTATATATAGATATTTCTATGCATATATCCTTTTTCACTCTATAACTTCCCCAAAAAACCCTTCTTTAATACCTGATGGCACTTGTACAAAGACAAAAGTTGAAGCCACACTAGTCGTTATGTGCGTGGCACCACTATCAGCTATCTATAGAGCGTCCCATTCCTCAATTATTACAATCCCCCCAAAAAGAAGATTATGGCACACAACAGCTTTTCCACATTGGATTCTGCAGTCGCCTTTTAAATCCAAAGTGTTCTCGGTGATCTAGGGTGTCGGGGTCAGCACTGAGGTAATGTACTTGTTATCATAGGGATGCCACCTGAATTTAAGCCAAATCTAGTAGGACATCACAATGTCATTGGGAAATGTTACTCTGTTTATTCATGATACCGTACGATAGGAAGAACAGATCCCAGTGATGGCGGGATCTTCTACACTGCGTAAGAAGCTGTAGAAGTCTGTAATGGGCTCTTACTTGGACAGTAAGCACATATTGTGCGTTACCGGTGTCTGTAAAAAAAGAAAAAGGTTGAATCAATGTTAACAATATCAAGAGCAGAAATATTTTGGAATTATTTATAAATTGAAGGAAACATTTGAAAGTTCACATTCATCTCAATATGACAAAACCCCGATATCTAAAATTACACACATGCTCTCTTCTGTCTTCTGTGGCTCATTCTGTTTTATCTGTGCCTGGTTTTCACAGATCTTTTTGTTGAACATCTCCGTGTCATCTAATCCTTTACTCTGCTGACTATTTTATGTATTATATATAAATATGTATTATGTATGTATATATATATAAGAATTTTTGGCCTAAAACCACCAGAAATGGTCAAAATTGCCCCCTCTGTTGTCCTAATTCAACCTTGGATGTATTTATTGCAATCTGGGGGAAACGTTGTCAACTCCTAGACCACTGTAACCCTATAATGCTAAACTGACGTCTTACAATAAGTTTTATAGGATGTAACCTGCCACCCTGAAGCAGGTGAGCAAGGAGTTACAAAAATGATTCCATGCTATGAAGGCCAAGCATGCGTAGTCACTAAGGGGTTAAGAGCGCAAGTCTGGTTATACCTAATACATAGAAGTGAACATTTCAATTATTTTGTGATGTCCTAGTGGATCATCTGAGTGTGATTTTCACTATAAACATGGACCCTTTTATTATTACAGCCAAAGCCTATTAACCCTTTACATACTGTAAACCCGCTGCCTAGACAGGCTAGAAATAAGGTGGAAATTATATGTGATATTTCTGTATCTTTCTCTTTATCGATCAGATGCATGAGGCAATTATGATCTGTGACAGTTTATCATTCACTCATTGATGGAGTTCATTCATTTTTCCAATATATTGTCTTACATTAGATTTTCTATAATCCTCTATATAAAGAGACAGCAGAGTTGGTATCTACCTCACATTTTTTATTTCAATATTGAGATTTTGACCAACCATTGTTCAGTCTATTTTCTTTGCTTTAGAACATTAAGCACAGCAGCAACTAATATTAAAGGCAATCTGTCACCAAGATTTTACCATCTAATCTGAGAGCAGCTAAATGTAGAGAGACGCTGAGTCCAGTGATGTGTCTCTTACTGGGCTGCTTGCTGTAGTTTTGATAAAATCACTGTTTTAACAGCAGGACATTATAATTAGAGGACTAGTAAACCTGCTGCCATGAAGCCTTCCATAGTCATGAGCTCTTTATAACCCCATCTCCACAACTGATGGCCAACTTTCTGCCTATGCAAAGTGTACACACAAAGCTGTCAATCAGAGGTGTGAGTGAGGCTATGGAGAGCTCAGCATTCAGAGAACTGGAACTGCAACAGATAATACTGTGATTTTGTCAAAAGTACAGCACGCAGCCCAGTAAGTGATATATTGCTGGATTTAGGGTCCCTTTCCCTACATCATGTTGCTCTCAGACAGAGTGGCAAAAACCTGGTGAAATAACAAAATAAAAGAAAAATTAAAGAAATGTCCAAATATTGCTTTCAAATACGTAAAATATTATGGAAATCAAAATATTTAATTTACAACATTTTTCGATATAGGGTGACCAATATAGTAACTTACCAATAAAGCTGGCAAGGGCCAAGCAAAGGAAGACGACTGCAATCTTCATGATGCAGGTACGTTGGTTAGCTCTTAACTTCAATGGAAAGTAAAAGCTGAGGATGAATTGTATCGTCGTCTGCTGCTCTTATATACACCCCGGACGATGCTTCAGGGTGATCTTGTCACTTTTCCTTATTTGCTGATTGGCACAATATAAAATATCGTCATTGTGCCATTTATTACGCGGATGTAGATCCTGTTATTAATTCTAAAAAATATTTCTCTGTAATTAATTTGTTTGCTTTTAGTCTTCTTCTGCGCACTGCAATATCATGCAAAGATTATCTAAATGTATAATTTAAAAAAAAAAATTACTTACCCATTATTTTCTATTTTAACTATGGTATAGACAATTAAATACTTGGCAGATTAGTGGAGACTTGCTCCTGAGACCCCCACCAATCTGTTAAAACATTAGTCTGATGTTTGCTGCACATGAAATACCTTATCAAAGGGGTCGCCCACTACTATAACAATCCCTTCTCACCCTGAATGAACACTTAGGCCAGGGTCACACTAACCGACGCAAAATACGGTCCGTAGTTTACAGGCGTAATACGGATGAATGACCCCTAAATAGTGCTCCGTATGTCATCCGTAATCAAGGTGTGGTCGCGTATTTTGCGCATGTAAGCATCCGTATGTAATCCGTATGGCATCCGTATGCAATCCGTATGGCGAGATTTTCTCGCCGCCTTGCAAAATGGACATATAATGGAGCCCTATGACAGGGTTTCTAACAGAAACGAAATAATAGATATAGACACATAGAATCATATATATATACTGTATGTATATATATATATATATATATATACACACAAGTCATTGAGATATATATATATATATATATATATATTTCACAGAGTTCGTCATAGCAGAATAGCCGCTAATTAAATTGACGGCTTCTATCAAATAATTCCCCAACCCGACGTGAAATGACACATGCTTTACATTCAGTAAAGCATTTCATTTCATGTTTTTTAATATGTCCCAGACTAATAATTAGATGAGGGTTTGTGTGCAAAATTTGGGAGTTGTAGTTGTTATTTTAAGGGGTTAATTCGTTGTTAAAAAATGTGTGGGCTTCCCATTGCCCTGTAGCGGTGGCGAATGGGTTAATCTAACAAAGGGTTAAAGTCACCTACAATCGAATGGTGACATTAACCCTTTGTTAGATTAACCCACTCGCCACCACTATAGGGCAATGGGAAGCCCACACATTTTTTAACAACGAATTAACCCCTTAAAATAACAACTACAACTCCCAAATTTTGCACACAAACCCTCATCTAATTATTAGTCAGGGACATATTAAAAAACATGAAATTAAATGCTTTACTGAATGTAAACCATGTGTCATTTCATGTCGGGTTGGGGAATGATTTGATAGAAGCCGGCAATTTAATTAGCAGCTATTCTGCTATGAAGAACCCTGTGAAATATAATATATATATATATGTTTGTCACAATGACATGTGTGTATATATATATATATATATATATATATGTATGTATTCTATGTGTATATATCTATTATTTCGTTTCTTTATTAAACCTGTCAGTGTGAGTTTACTGTATAGCGCACTGAATTGCCGGCTTTTCTAAAAGACACCGGGTGTGTATTTCTCGCAAGTCACATGTGTGGTCCATGTGTAATGCGTATTTTTAGCGCACCCATAGACTTTCATTGGCGTACTACGGGCGTAGTACGCTGACAATCACAGCATGCTGCGATTGGCATGGACCGTAGAATACGCCGGAGAAATATACGGCTGTTGGGAGCAAACCCATAGAGAATAATTTGTCCGTGTGTAATGCGTGCTTTTAACGCCTCTCACTCGTCCGTATTCCTCGCCAGTGTGACCCCGGCCTTATAGTCATTTCTGGTGCCGGAGCCGTTCCAGCACTGTCGCCACTCGTGTTTCTGGTGCTCACGTGAGGTTATGTCATGTGAGCCCGGATGGTACCCAATCAGCACTGTCGTTACCGTCCCAGCCTTCGGGAGTATAAGTAATCAAAAGATAGTGGGAGTTGCACCGAAAGCAAGTAGAAGTGTTTTATTTTAAAGGGGGCAAACATCAAGTTTGAGAAGGGGTTGTCCCAGTAGTGGACAAACCCTTTAATTCAAGCATATTTTGCACAGAGAGGCATACAGGCTCATAGATTTTCTATTGAGCCCCAACACCACTGTGTGTGTAATAGCAGAGCGCTCCTCCTTCCTGAACAATGTATATCAAACAAGTGTTTTGAGTGATTGGTCACAGTCTCAGGACCTGGGTCCGCACAAATATGCAAAGGGTTCAGCATCAGCACTCATTATATAGTTGAAAACTATAATAAAGTGTAGGAATAGAGATGAGTATGGTATGGGCATGCGCGTACTCTGGCGCCGCACTTCTCCCCTGGCCTTCAGGAGAATGTGACAGCGCTGGAACACAGGGAAGAAAGGTGAGAATAATTTTTTTTGCATGTGTGCTGTTTAATAGGGGTGAGGGGGACCATGCATACCAGGAAAGGGGTCGAGGGGACCATGCATACCAGGAAAGGGGGGGTGAGAGGGCCATGCATATGAGGAAAGGGGGGTGAGGGGACCATGCATACTAGGTGTTACGTGTTACAGAACCACTCAGCACCCAGAATATGTTGTGCAGTTATATGTATGTATAATAGGTTCTATGTGAGATGCATGTCCCTAATGCATCAGCCCACAGGCTGCGCCCCGTTCAGAGGGGACAAGATATTCTCCTTTTGTCCGCCCTCCCCCCACCTTTGTAATTCCCACAGTAAACATCGGCAGGCTCCGACCACCTGTGGCTTTTGTAATGCATGTCTGGCCTGCCGCTTTTCTATTGGCCTGCCCTCAGTATCTGTGTGATATATTCTGTGTCCTGTGAGTAAAGTGTTGTCAGACTGGAAAAACGTGGAGAAGCAGTGATCTTTTATATGCGCCCAGGTAACCAAGGAATTCCAGCCAGCGTCATTCATTCAGACTCCAGCCAACGCAGAGCGGACCTCCGAAAACACGGGGTGGTACTGAAAGAGGTACTCCAGCTTGAGAGACCCCGTTACACTGGTGGCAGATGGCGGGATATGATACCCCTTCTACAGGAGGAAAGGAATGAATGGAAAATAACTACCAGAAGTTAAAGAGGACTACAATAAAAGATCTGGTGGAAGCTCGAAAGTTGATCACCAGCAACAAAACAAAAGCGGATTTGATAGCAGCCATCATGGAACACGACTTTGCAGCGCTCCCCAACGTGGATGTGGAGGAGACCGAATTCCAGAGGGAGGTAAAGAACAGACTGGCGTTCTATGGCCTAGACCCTGCAGTAGAGATCATACGAGAGATGATGGCTGATGTGCATACTGATCTGAAGGAAAAGATAGCCGAGCGGACCAGGATAGAGCTAGCCATGATGGAGATGGCAAAGCGGACCAAAGTGGAGCTGGCCAAGATGGAGATGGCAGAGCAGAGAGAGGAGAGTCAGCGAGCAGGGGGAGCTCTGGCCTTCGACCAGGTACCTTCAACAGTAAGCCACAAAAAGATCCAGTATATTGCCTTCCGACAGTTGGGGGAGGCAGAGGAAGACATTGAGGGCTTTCTGCAGGACTTTGAGCGGCAGTGTGCCCTTCATCAAGTGAAGCCGGAGGAACGGGTTTAGATTCTGGCCAGCTAGCTGACAGGCCGGGCAGCGGACGCCTATCGCACGGTACCAGATGAGGACTGTATGGACTCTGACCGGATCAAAGAAGTGATCTTGGCCCGGTATGCGCTGACACCAGAGGCCTACCGCCAAAAGTTCCGCGGACTTATAAAACGAGTTACCGATACCCACGCTGAATGGGCTTGTAAATTACGGCGGTCACTGCTAAGTGGGCACAAGGGAGCCAAGCAATCACTAAGGAGGACGTCCTCCAGCTCTTCCTGTTAGAACGATTCTTTAATGGACTAAACCCTGAGACACAGGAATTGCTTCGGGACAGGCGGCCAACGACTCTTGAGGAAGCTGCTCGTCTGGCTGATGAACATCATGATGCCAGGAGGCCGCAGTTGTCCGGAACAAAGGTGGTCACTAGGGGCCAGCCCATGGACCTGGAGGTCCCCAAACCACCGAAGATTGTAGGGGGACCAGTTAGAAACCCGGCCTACCACAGTTCCTCTGGGGCGCGATGCCACACCTATCGTCAGCTGGGCCACCTGCAAAGACAATGTCCCAACTGGACTCAGCATACCCAATGGCCAAAGGCGGGAACAGCTACCTTCAGCCGGGCTGCTGTACACTGCTACCAAGGCGAAGCTGACCCGGCATTGGGGGCTACGACTAACCAAGGGGTGAAAGAGATGGAGGAAGAGCTGCATGAAGTAGACCCTGTGCAGGGAGCCCGGGCAGATAATCGACAACAGCATCGACAGGTCATGTGGGTTAATGGGAAACGTTTGCAGGGACTAAGAGATTCTGGGGCAACTTTGACCCTTGTGAAGCCTCATCTCGTCCGGGACCAAGAGAAGACGGACCGGACAGTGGCAGTCCGTGTAGCAGGGGGAGCTATACATCGACTGCCCACTGCCAGGATTCACCTGAACTGGGGAGTCGGGGATGGCCTTGTTGTGGTCGGCTTGATGGTGGATTTGCCTGCAGACGTCTTGCTGGGAAATGACTTGGGGCCCATGTTGTCTGCATTCTCGGTGGCCCCTCTGGCTGAGACCTATCCTGTGACCACCCGGAGACAAGCTCGAGCTGCGGAGGCGGAATCACACTCAGAGGAGGCTCAGGTAAGACATCCCAGCCCTACACGTATTCCGATAGCCAGACACATTTCTTGGGCCACCCCAGATGAATTTAAGAGGGAGTTACTTGAGGATCCTTCATTAGAGGGATATCGTGGGAATGCACAGGAGGGGAGTACTGGAAGGGGAACAGTTTGTATGGAAGCAGGGACTCCTCTACCGGATCACAGTGCAGCACCACACAGGGACGAGCCCCACTATAAAACAACAGCTGGTAGTTCCCAAGAAGTATAGGCAGGAGTTACTGCGAATCTCTCATGATATACCCTTGGCCGGGCACTTCGGCGTCAGTCACACCAGGCATCGTCTGACACAAAACTTCTTTTGGCCAGGGGTGACCTATGATGTTTGTCAGTACTGCCAGACCTGTGTCAGTTGTCAGCACATTGGCAAGAGGGGAGATCGATGCAAGGCCAAATTACGCTCCCTCCCCATTGTGGAGGAACCATTTAGCCAAGTAGCGGTCGATCTGATAGGGCCGTTAGCCAAACCCAGTCCGTCCGGGAAAAATTATATATTGACAGTGGTAGATTATGCCACACGGTATCCAGAGTTGGTTGAGTTACCTAACATACTGGCAGAGATGGTGGCGGCCGCCCTGCTCCAGGTTTTCTCACGGGTTGGATTTCCCCGGGAGATTATCTCGGACCAGGGTACCCAGTTTAAAGCAGAGGTGACCAACCAACTGTGGAAGCTGTGCGGCGTAAAGTCCATTAGAAGCGCCCCGTACAACCCGCAAACCAATGGGTTGTGTGAACGCTTTAACGGGACATTAAAACAGCTCATTGGGACTTTTACCAGGACCTACGGGGACTGGGAGAAATTCTTGCCACACCTCCTGTTTGCCTATCGGGAGGTGCCCCAAGAATCCACGGAGTTCTCCCTGTTCGTGCTGGTATACGGGAGACGGGTAAGGGGACCCCTAGACTTAGTGCTGGAACACTGGGAGGGGGAGGGCCTCATAGAAGGGGTACCTATTGTACCCTATGTGCTGGAATTCTGGGACCGCCTACAGGAGCTGACCCAGGTTGTACAGGAGAACCTGCAGGCGACCCAGCGGCGCCAGCGCGTATGGTACAATCGGAGGGCCAGAGAGCGCACTTTGGAAATAGGACAGAAGGTACTGGTGTTAGAGCGCACTAAGCAGAATAAGTTTCAAGCTGCATGGCAGGGGCCCTACCAGGTAGTGGGGAAAATAGCTGACACAACCTATAATGTCGCCGATTGTGACGACCCCAGGGTTATCCGCATGTTCCACGTGAATATGCTGAAGCCCTACCGGGAGCGCCCTGAAGAGGTATTGGCCATCTGTGCACCTGAAGCAGAGGATTTAGCCGGACTTCCCTTGCCGGATGTCTTAGGGGAAAGGACTCAGTTTAAAACATGGGACCAGGTACACTTGGGTGAAGACCTAGGCCCCCGGGAGAGACAGCAGGCGGAGGCATTGTTGAGGCTGCGACAGAGGATGTTTTCAGAGAGACCGGGGTACACTCGCCTGGCACAACACAAGGTTGAGACCCAGGATCAGACCCCCCCTACGACAAAACCCCTTCCGCGTCCCTCAGTCTGTACGAGAGGGGATGCGACAAAAGATACAAGAGATGCTGCGTTTAGGGGTCATTGAAGAGTCAAACAGTCCCTGGGCATCCCCCGTAGTGTTAGTGCCCAAGAAGGATGGGACTACACGGTTTTGTGTAGACTATCGTAAGCTCAATGAGAAAACAGTGACGGATGCTTACCCCATGCCACGTGTGGATGAGTTGTTAGACCGGCTGGCAGGGGCAAAGTATTTGACCACCATCGATCTATGCATAGGCTGCTGGCAGATTCCCCTTATTCCTGACGCTATTCCCAAGTCGGCATTTGTCACCCCGTTCGGCTTATTCCAGTTTCAAGTTATGCCATTCGGGATGAAGAATGCCCCGGCGACCTTCCAAAGGCTGGATGACCGGCTTCTGAATGGTCTCCAGGACTATGCTTGTGCCTACCTGGATGAAATCGCCATCTACAGTGCGACATGGGAAAAGCATCTAAATCACCTAGAGACAGTATTGGACAGGATCCACCAGGCCGGAATCACCCTGAACCCAAACAAGTGTCACGTGGGAAAAGCAGAGGTTCAGTATTTAGGGCATTGGGTGGGAAGTGAGAAACAGCGACCAGAGCCAGCCAAGATTGAGGCCATAGCCAAATGGCCCATCCCACGCACTAAAACCCAGGTCATGGCGTTTCTAGGGACAGCGGGGTATTACAGGAAATTCATTCCCAATTACCGCAGCGTAGCCAAGCCCCTCACTGATCTGACCCATAAGAACCAACCCCACCAGGTAACCTGGACCTCATAGTGTGAGGAAGCCTTCCGCCAACTAAAGGACGCCCTCACCAATACCCCTGTATTGGCCGCACCCGATCCAACTAAACGTTTCCTGGTTCACACAGACGCTTCTTTGTTTGGATTGGGGGCAGTACTGAGCCAAGTCGGGCCGGACGGCCAAGAACACAGGGTAGCTTACCTGAGTCAGAAACTACTGCCCCGTGAAGTAAGCTATGCGGCCATCGAGAAAGAGTGCCTGGCGGTAGTATGGGCACTCAAGAAGTTGCAACCTTATTTGTATGGACGACAGTTTTCCCTCCTAACGGACCATAATCCCCTAGTCAGGCTTAATCGGGTCTCCGGAGACAACGCCAGATTGCTGCGGTGGAGTTTAGCCCTACAACCTCTGGACTTCACCATCCACCACAGACCTGGCAAACAAAACGGTAATGCCGATGGACTAAGTCGACAAACGGAACTTGTACCAACCCCATAAACTTTGGTCATCCCCAAACCGATCCGTTGAGGATCAGACTGTGTATGCCGATCGCGTAGCTGAAAAGGGGAGACATGTTACGTCTTACAGAACCACTCAGCACCCAGAATATGTTGTGCAGTTATATGTATGTATAATAGGTTCTATGTGAGATGCATGTCCCTAATGCATCAGCCCACAGGCTGCGCCCCTGGGCAGAGGGGACACGATATTCTCCTTTTGTCTGCCCTCCCCCCACCTTTGTAATTCCCACAGTAAACATCGGCAGACTCCGGCCACATGCGGCTTTTGTAATGCATGTCTGGCCTGCCGCTTTTCTATTGGCCTGCCCTCTGTATCTGTGTGATATATTCTGTGTCCTGTGAGTAAAGTGTTGTCAGACAGGAAATACGTGGAGAAGCAGTGATCTTTTATATGCGCCCAAGTAAAAAAAGGAATTCCAGCCAGCGTCATTCATTCAGACTTCAGCCAACGCAGAGCGGACCTCCGAAAACACAGGGTGGTACTGAAAGAGGTACTCCAGCTTGTGAGACCCCGTTACACTAGGATTGGGGGGTGAGGGGACCATGCATGCCAGAAAAGTGGGGTGAGGGGACCATGCATACCAGGATAGGGGGTGAGGGGACCATGCATACCAGGATAGGGGGGATGAGGGGGACCATGCATACCAGGATGGGGGGTGAGGGGGACCATGCATACCAGGATTGAGGGGCGAAGGAGCCATGCATACCAGGATTGGGAGATGAGGGGTACCATGCCTACCAGGATGGGTGGGTGAGAGGACCATACATACCAGGATAGGGGGGCCAAAGGACCATGCATACCATGATTGGAGGGTGAGGGGACCATGCATAGCAGGATTTGGGGGGTGAGGTGACGATGCATACTAGGATAGGGGGGTGAGGAGATCATGCATACCAGGATTGGGGGGTGAGGAGATCATGCATACCAGGAAAAGGGGGCGAGGGGACCATGCATACCAGGATAGGGAAGGTGAGGGGGACCATGCATACCAGGATAGGGGGGTGAGGGAGACCATGCATACCAGGATTGGGGGGTGAGGGGGCCATGCATACCAGGATTGGGAGATGAGCGGTACCATGCATACCAGGATAGGGGGGTAAGGGGGACCATGCATACCAGGATAGGGGGGGCTAGAGGACCATGCATACCGGGATTGGGGGGTGAGGGGACCATGCATACCAGGATTTGGGGGGTGAGGGGACCATGCATACTAGGATAGGGGTTGAGGGGACCATGCATTCCAGGATTGGGGGGTGAGGGGACCATGCATACCAGGAAAGGGGGCGAGGGGACCATGCATACCAGGATAGAGGGGGTGAGGGGGACCATGCACACCAGGATAGGGGGGTGAGGGAGACCATGCATACCAGGTTTGATTGGGGGGGCAAGGGGGACATGCATACCAGGATTGGAAAATGAGGGGTACCATGCATACCAGTATATGGGGGGTAAAAGGACCATACATACCAGGATATGGGGGCAAGAAGACCATGCGTATCAGGATTGGGGGTGAGGGGACCATACATACCAGGATTGGGTGGTGAGGGGACCATACATACCAGGATTGGGTGGTGAGGGGACCATACATACCAGGATTGGGTGGTGAGGGGACCATGCATACCAGGATTGGGGGGCATGGGTACCATGCATACCAGGATTTGGAGGTGAGGGGATCATGCATTCCAGGATAGGGGGCGAGGGGACCATGCATACCGGGGTTCAGGGACCATGCATACCAGGATAGGAGGGTGAAGGGATCATGCATACCAGGATAGAGGGGTTCGGGAACCATGCATACCAGGATAGGGGGGTGAGAGGACCATGCATATCAGGATAGGGGGGTGGGGGGGGCCATGCATTCCAGGATAGGGGGGTTCAGGCACCATGCATACCAGGATAGGGGGGTGAGGGGACCATGCATACCAGGAAAGGGGGGTGAGGGGACCATGCAAACCAGGATAGGGGGGTGAGAGGACCATGCATACCAGGATAGGGGGTGAGGGGACCATGCATACCAGGATAGGGGTCAAGAGGACCATGCATACAAGGATGGGGGGGCGAGAAGACCATGCATTTCAGGATGGGGGAGCGAGAGGACCATGCATACCAGGATTGGGGGGTGAGGGGGCCATGCATACCAGGATTGGGAGATGAGGGGTACCATGCATACAAGGATAGGGGGGGTGAGAGGACCATACATACCAGGATAGGGGGGTTAGAGGACCATGCATACCGGGATTGGGGGGTGAGGGGACCATGCATACCAGCATTTGGGGGGTGAGGGGACCATGCATACTAGGATAGGGGTGAGGGGGCCATGCATACCAAGATAGAGGGGGTGAGGGGGACCATGCATACCAGGATAGGGGGGTGAGGGAGACCATGCATACCAGGTTTGATTGGGGGGGCGAGGGGGACATGCATACCAGGATTGGAAAATGAGGGGTACCATGCATACCAGTATAGGGGGGTGAAAGGACCATACATACCAGGATAGGGGGGCAAGAGGACCTTGCATACCAGGATTGGGGGGTGAGGGGACCGTATGGTCCCTGGTATGCAAGGTCCTCTTGCCCCCCTATCCTGGTATGTATGGTCCTTTCACCCCCCTATACTGGTATGCATGGTACCCCTCATTTTCCAATCCTGGTATTCATGTCCCCCTTGCCCCCCCAATACCAGGATTGGGTGGTGAGGGGACCATGCATACCAGGATTTGGAGGCGAGGGGACCATGCATTCCAGGATAGGGGGCGAGGGGACCATGCATACCGGGGTTCAGGGACCATGCATACCAGGATAGAGGGGTTCGGGAACCATGCATACCAGGATAGAGGGGTTCGGGAACCATGCATACCAGGATGATGGGGTGAGAGGACCATGCATACCAGGATAGGGGGTGAGGGGACCATGCATACCAGGATAGGGGCGTGAGGGGGACCATGAATACCAGGATAGGGGGCGAGGGGGCCATGCATACCAGGATAGGGGGGTGAGAGGACCATACATACCAGGATAGGGGGGGCGAGAGGACCATGTATACCAGGATTAGGGGGTGAGGGGACCATGCATACCAGGATTTGGGGGCAAGGAGTCCATGCATTCCAAGATAGTGGGTGAGGGGACCATGCATACCAGGGTTCAGGGACCATGAATACCAGGATTGGGGGGTGAGGGGACCACGCATACCAGGATAGAGGGGTTTGGGAACCATGCATACCAGGATAGGGGGGTGAGGGCATCATGCATACCAGGATAGGGGGATGAGGGGACCATGCATACCAGGATAGGGGGGTGAGGGGACCATGCAAACCAGGATAGGGGGCGAGAGGACCATGCATGCAAGGCTAAGGGGGGACGAGAGGACCATGCATACCAGGATAGGCGGGGGAGAGGACCATGCATACCAGGAAAGGGGGGTGATTGGACCATGCATATCAGTGTAAGGGAGGTACAGGGTCCATGCATACCAGGATGGCAGGGTGATAGGACCATGCAAACCAGGATTGGGGGGTGAGAGGACCATGCATACCAGGATAGGGTGGTGAGGGGACCATGCATACCAGGATGGGGGCGTGAGAGGACCATGCATACCAGGAAAGGGGGGTGAAAGGACTGTTATGAATGAGTCACCGAGGAGGAAAAACAAAAAGCAAGCTAAGCCCAGAAAACCGGAGAGGTTGGTAACTAGCGGATTGCAGGCCCCTGATCCTATCCACACAACTAGCAGTCGCCGTGGAGCGTACCTACAATGGTCCTAGACGCCTCGTCACGGCCGGAGAACTAAATAAGCCCAAAGAAAGAAAAGGGAAAATCTAAACTGCCCCAGAGCAGACCCCAAAGCAATAGACGGCCCCCAACATATATTGTTGGTGACACAAGATGAAAACACAAACAAACATAGAAAGATAGGCTGAGCAAATGATGGGGCCACACTAACTAGAAAGGATAGGAAAGGAAAGCTGCTGTCTTCAATCACACAAAAACCCTGCCAAAAAGATGTCCAACACGTCTGATAGAAAAAAGCCCTGAAGTTGCTAGACTTCAATTCCCTATATCAGCACTCAGGTATATTCTGAAGGCAGAGCAAAAGAGATCAACTGATCAGAGACAAAAATGGGAATTCAGCACAGCCCCAGCCGGGGCTGGCTGAACACAAAAAACTAAGCAAACCAGACAGAAACTCAAATGAATAATAGCAGAGCAAAAACTTAGCTCGAGAATTCAGGAACCAAACTGGAAACCAGAAGCCCCAGGCAGGAGAAATCACCAGCAAGAAAATAGGGAGTCAGCTGCCTTAAATCCAATCAGAGACTCCTGATGTCCAATCGCAGTCCTCCTCCTCAGGTGGCAGGTCTCTGCCATTTAGATCAGCTTCATTACCTCTTGTCACCAACAGAGGGAGTCCAGATTGAGAACTCACGACTCCTCTGTCAGCACAGCCAGCTCCATCCCCCTCACCAGAAGCCAGAGGTAAACCCAAAAATGAGTTCACAACAGAGGACCATGCATACCAGCAAAGGGGGGTGAGAGGACCATGCATACCAAGAAAAGGGGGTGAAGAGACCATGCATGCAAGGAAAGGGGGGCGAAGGGACCATGCATACCAGGACTGAGGGGCGAGGGGACCATGCATACCAGGATATGGGGGGTGAGGGGGACCATGCATACCAGGATAAGGGAGTGAGGGGACCATGCATATCAGGATTGGGGGGTGAGTGGACCATACATATCAGGATTAGGGGTTGAGGGGACCATACATACCAGGATTGGGGGGTGAGGAACCATACATACCAGTATAGGGGTGAGGGGACCATGCATATGAGGATAGGGGGCGAGAGGACCATGCATACAAGGATGGGGGGAGAGAGGACCATGCATTTCAGGAAGGGGGGGCGAGAGGACCATGCATACCAGGAAAGGGGGGTGAGGGGACCATGCATACCAGAATGGCATGGTGAGAGGACCATGCATACAGGGATGGGGGGGCGAGAGGACCATATATACCAGGAAAGGGGGGTGAGGGGACCATGCATACCAGGATAGGGGGGTATGGGGACCATGCATTCCAGAATGACGGGGTGAGAGGATCATGCATACCAGGATAGGGGGTGAGGGGACCATGCTTACCAGGATAGGGGGGGTGAGGGGGACCATGAATACCAGGATAGGGGGTGAGGGGGCCATGCATACCACGATTGAGAGATGAGGGGTACCATGCATTCCATGGTAGGGGGGTGAGAGGACCATACATACCAGGATTGGGGGTGAGGGGACCATGCATGCCAGGATTGGGGGGCAAAGGTACCATGCATACCAGGATTTGGGGGCAAGTGGACCATGCATTCCAAGATAGGGGGGTGAGGGGACCATGCATACCAGGGTTCGGGGACCATGAATACCAGGATAGGGGGTGAGGGGACCACGCATACCAGGATAGAGGGGTTTGGGAACCATGCATACTAGGATAAGGGGGTGAGGGGACCATGCATACCAGGATAGGGGGGTGAGGGGACCATGCAAACCAGGATAGGCGTCAGGAGGACCATGCATGCAAGGATAAGGGGGGACGAGAGGACCATGCATTCCAGGATAGGGGAGGCGAGAGGACCATGCATACCAGGAAAGGGGGGTGAGTGGACCATGCATACCAGTATAAGGGGGGTACAGGGTCCATACATACCAGGATGGCAGGGTGGTAGGACCATGCATACCAGGATTGGGGGGTGAGAGGACCATGCATACCAGGATAGGGTGGTGAGGGGACCATGCATACCAGGATGGAGGCGTGAGAGGACCATGCATACCAGGACTGAGGGGCGAGGGGACCATGCATACCAGGATAGGGGAGTGAGGGGACCATGCACACCAGGATTGGGGGGGTGAGTGGACCATACATATCAGGATTAGGGGTTGAGGGGACCATACATGCCAGGATTGGGGGGTGAGGGACCATACATACCAGGATTGAGGGGTGAGGGGACGATACTTACCAGGATAGGATGGGGGCAGCACATACCAGGATAGGTGACCATGTACCAATAAAAATGCTCTCCACCTGGGCTTAGAACGGGTTCATAGCTAGTACCTTATAATTGTATAAGATAATATAAGGAATATGTACGTAAATTGTGGTCTAAAAATTAATCTTCTTGCTTGGGCAGATGCGTGCATTGACATTGTTTCTATACGGGAGGTTCACATGGAAGAAGCTGTAGTAGTTGCAGCTATTTGGGGAATATCAAGAGTTTTGCCATTTGCTAAATGAACAAGTGATGGCTTTTTTGCAAGCCATCCAAAAATTATCTATTTAACTGGGGAAGACAAATCAAGTGTACTGCTTAGAAAGTGAAGAAGAAATGGCTTCTCAACTAGATGTGAGGGGTCCACAATCGATTTGCTAATTCCAAAATGATTAAGCAATTACAAAAACTTTCTCATCAAACCTGTCAAAAATTATCCCCTTTTTCTTTAAAGGGGATTTTAATTTCTTTACATTATTTTTTGAATGTGAAGAAATTGTGACTTGTTGTCACCACAACATTTTTAAAAAAAATAACTTTATTTGAGAGCAGTATCTTGAGGGTACATTTATTTGAGAACAACACTAGTGCTATTTTACGCTATAAAGCACAATGAACAGCCAGGATTTTTGGACTGCTGGCTACACCAGGAGCAACACAGTAGAGAGTTAGAATGGGGCAGGCAAGGAGATAGGTAGCAGTTTGGGGCCACCAATGGCAGTCCTGGCGGAAGCAAGTACAGTCTAGCAATATGGAACACAGTGGGCTGGTGGAAGATGCATGGCTATGCAGTGACTGCAGAAGGAGCAGCATGGTAAAAAGCTTAGATGAGGATGGCAAGGAGATGCATGGCAGATCAGGTCCATCAACTGTAGCCCTGACAGCAGCAATACAGTCTAATGCCGGGATCACACATGGGAGAAACTCGGACGAATTTCGCACATCAATACCCGGCACTGCCGCTGGCACTCAGGAGCGGAGCGTGCAGCTGCATAGCAATACGTGCAGCCGCACGCTCCGCTCCCGAGTGCCGGCGGCAGTGCCAGGTATTAAGACGTGAGACTCTTCCGAGTTTCTCACATGTGTGATCCCGGCCTAACACTATGAAACAGTGGATCAATTATTGGAGCAATGAAGAAGGCTTAAAAAAATGTATTTTAAACAACACACACTTTAGTAGGTAAACACTTTGTTTAACCCCTTTATGACCTTGTGATTTTCAGTTTTTGTGTTTTCTATTCTTCCTCCCCTTCTTCCAAGAGTCAAAGCATTTTTATTTTTCCATCAATAAAACCATATGATGGCTTGTTGTTTTGCAGGACGAGCAAGGTCTGGTTTTAGGCAAAGTGGGGCCCTAGGCAAAAGTTTAAAATGGGGCCCCAAATGCTAACATATTGCACATCACACAGAAGCATTTCAGTTTTATTTATGTGCGCTGTGTTCAGGCCACAAAATGAGTGTGATCGACAATATTGAAGTCGTTCGACGCTTGTTTCCCTGCCTCTTTACACCAACTGAGAAAGAATGATTTGAACAGAACAAAATACCGCAACACCATGTCCAAAACACATATTACCACCACATGGTGACTGAATACTACAATACTGATCAGTAATAAAAAAACCCAATACTATCGCCATAAGTGCCATTATACACAGGGGATCTGTACTTACTATTCAGTGTCTGTGTACAGTAATACAGTGATCACTGGTGACATTATACACAGGACCTCTGTATATAGTATATAGTATATAGTATATAGTGTCAGTGTACAAGTAACACTAATTCACCAGTGATGTCTCTAGGTAAAGGCCTTCATCCTTGCTTTTCATCTTTCATCCAGCACAGATCGCCATCACTTCTTCCAGCCAGGGCTCGTCTCTGCAGGAAATAACACAGTTATCTAGAGCTCCACTTGCAGAACACATTACTTGTTTTTTTCCCAACTTCTACACTACACCACATGAAGAGAAAAAGGCAACATAGAATCACTCTACACAGTAACAGGACTGCCCCCCATTTAAAACAGTATACTCAAAAAATAAAATAAATACATCACTGCAGTAATAATATCCTTTGATTAGCCCCTATGGTAATAATATCCCCCATCCTGGCCCCCGTGTGTCTCATTCCTGGCTTCAGCCATATGTTCTCCCATCCCACCCTCATGAGTATCCATTGTGCCCCATATGATCTCCCCATCTGTCTCCATCGTATCCATCCTGCCCCATGATCCTGCCCCATCTGTCTCCAATCCTGCCCCATGTCTCCATTTTGCCCCCTTTGTCTGCAATCATGCCCCCTGTACCTGCAATCCTGCCCCTATGTCTTTCATCCTGCCCCCTGTATCTCCAATCCTTCCCCCTGTGTCCAATCCTGCCCCGTCTCCACCCTGCCCCAATCCTGCCCCCAATGTCTCCATCCTGCCCCCTATGTCTCCAATCCTGCCCTGTCTCATCTTTCTCCGAATGTCTTCAATCTTGCCCCGTCTCCATCCAGCCCCCATCTCCAATCCTGCCCTGTCTCCATCCTGCCCCCAATGTCTCCAATCCTGCCCCATCTCCATCCTGCCCCATCTCCATCCTGCCCCCAATGTCTCCAATCATGCCCTGTCTCCAGTCCTGCCCCGTGTCTCCAGTCCTGCCTTGTGTCTCCAGTCCTGCCCCCAGTGTCTGCCATCCTGCCCCCAGTATCTCCAATCCTGCCCCCTGTGTCCAATCCTGCCCCATCTCCATCCTGCCGCCAATGTCTCCATCCTGCCCCATCTCCATCCTGCCCCCATCTCCATCCTGCCCCATCTCCATCCTGCCCCCAATGTCTCCAATCATGCCCCATCTCCATCCAGCCCCCATCTCCAATCCTGCCCCCAATGTCTCCATCCTGCCCCATCTCCATCCTGCCCCCAATGTCTCCATCCTGCCCCATCTCCATCCTGCCCCCATCTCCATCCTGCCCCATCTCCATCCTGCCCCCAATGTCTCCAATCATGTCCCATCTCCAATCCTTCCCCGTCTCCATCCTGCCCCTGCCTCCAATCCTGCCCCATCTCCAATCCTGCCCCATCTCCATCCTGCCCCATCTCCATCCTGCCCCAATGTCTCCAATCATGCCCCATCTCCAATCCTGCCCCCGTCTCCATCCTGCCCCTGCCTCCCATCCTGCCCCATCTCCAATCCTGCCCCATCTCCATTCTGCCACGTCTCCATCCTGCCCCCAATGTTTCCAATCATGCCGCGTCTCCAATCCTGCCCCAGTCTCCATCCTGCCCCTTCCACCAATCCTGCCCCATCTCCAATCCTGCCCCATCTCCATCCTGCCCCCAGTGTCTCCAATCATGCCCCATCTCCAATCCTGCCCTATCTCCATCCTGCCCCTGCCTCCAATCCTGCCCCATCTCCAATCCTGCCCCATCTCCATTCTGCCCCATCTACATCCTGCCCCCAATGTCTCCAATCCTTCCCCCATCTCCAATCCTGCCCCTGCCTCCAATCCTGCCCCTGCCTCCAATCCTGCCCCATCTCCATCCTGACCCCAATGTCTCCAATCCTGCCCTGTCTCCAATCCTGCCCGTCTCCATCTTGCCTCCCCCTGTCTCCAATCTTCCCTGGCAGGATGGAGACACATGGTCCACGTGTCTCCATCCTGCGGGGAAACATAATAAATTTAAAAAAAAAATCTTACCTGGCCAAGCTCCTGCTGGAGGATGCAGCTCCTGTGTGAGGCGAGCTCAGCTAAAGGACCTGTGGTGATGTCATCATCATGTTATCAGGGGGCGGGAATATCTATGGTGAAGGCGTGTGATCAGCTCCGCCCCCTGATCACATGACAATGACGTCACCACGGGTCCTCCAATGCTTCGGCGCTGCTCTCCTCTCCTCCTGCGCTCCACATGGCTAATTTGAAAATGGAATAATTAGCCATGTGGTGCAGGAGGCTGGAGGGGCCCCCCTCTCCCCCGGGGCCCCCGTTCAATGAACAGTCTGCATGGGCGGTAGGTCCGCCCCAAGGTGTATGGAGTGGACATGTGTGTGCTTTTTGGCATGGGGGGGCCCATTTGAAAGTTCGCACTGGGGCCCATAACTTTATAGTTACACCACTGGTCATTGTAAATAATCTGTTCTTTGTATTGTACAGTTTTTTACTATTACTGTTACAGAAATACCCTATATGACTGTTATCTGCTGATTTGATATGTTCATTTTTTTTAAAGTCCATTTAAAATGTCATTATTATAATATTTTTTTCATTAATTTTTTTATTAATTTCATAAGAAAAAATAAATCTTTAACTTTTATTTTACTTCTAATATACACAGAAATGCACTGGTATATAATGATGTATCTCTATGTACCTTCCAATTTGCCTAAAAAACAGAAGAATACAATTCATATTCAGCTCTAAAAACATGTCAGTGCGACATACAGCTCATGGCGATTGCTGGTCACTTTCACAGATTGTTTAACCTCTTACTGATCTCACATGTAAGGGGCGGATCTAAAGGTTTGGTCACCGGATGCTATTGGGGCCTTTCATAAACTAAAAGAGTGCTTCATGTCTGTTCAGGTTTTGATCCAACCTGATCTTCAGAAACCATTTATCATAGAGGTGGATTCCCTCAGAGGTTGGGGTGGGGACTGTTTTGTCTCAAGGTCCTAAAACTCTGATGAACTTACGGCCATGTGCATTTTTTTTCTAGGAAATCTTCTTCTGCTGAGAGAAATTATGATGTTGGAAATCAGGAGCTGCTTGCCGTCAAGTTAGTGTTGGAGGAATGGAGGCATTTTTTGGAGGGAGCTACTTTTCAGGTCACCGTTGTGACTGATCATAAAAATGTAGCTTATATTGAATCTGCTAAATCTTTAACCACTTGACTGGCCAGGTCCTTATTTTTTTCTAGATTCAATTTTTTCATCACGATCAGGCCGGAGACCTAGAATGCTAGGGCTAACGCTTTGTCACTTAGCAGTGATTCAGTTTCTCCTCCAGAACATCCTTCCTCCATTCTTCCTCAGGGTATAGTAATTTCTATGGTGTCTTCAGAGTTGGAGGCTGAGATTCGCTAAGTCCAGTCGTTGGCTCCTTCTGCTACTCCTGGGTCTAAATTATTTGTGCCCTTGTATCTAAGATTACGAAAAAGTGAAGAAAGTTTCACCTTCTGGTAAAATATCAAACAGTATCTTTATTCCATCAAGGTTAAAAAATCAAAGACAGGATGGTCAGCAAGCAACATGTTTCGAACAGTAGCTGTTCTGTTCTTTGTCAAGCTTAGTTAGAAATGACCAAACAGAAGTCTTAAATACACAGGTGAAGTGAAATCAGCACACATGGATAATAAATAAACAATTAAGACTGACATTAAGTGAAAAAGAAGCAAAAAAATTATAAAAAAGGTTAAATCATCAGAAACATGTGACATTAACAAAGACATATAAAGTTGAACAAGAAAAAAGTCAATAAGTGATTAAAATAAGTAAGAAAAAGAGGGGAAGGAAGTAGGGAAATAGCAAAAAAGAAAAACATTAATAGTCATAATTTCAATAATGATATGCTATTTCATTTAATAAATTTAGTCCTAGAGGAAATTGGGGACCAAGATCAAAGATCAAGAAGGGTTATCTTATTAGTAAACGCCTCTGCATATTACCATCTCGAGCAGGTTTGTTAATTTTTTCAAAGCCAAAGATGTTTAAAGATTAAATATTTCCGCAATATGTGTCAATAAAATGTTTGGATGCAGAGGATATATTACTATGATTGCTATTAATTATATCTTAATGTGTTCGTTAAAGCGTATTTTTAGTTTACTGTAGCTGCGACGGTGCGGATGCCTATCCCGGACATACACACACACACACACACATACATACACACTTTGAGCTTTATATATTAGAGATATATATATATATATATATATATATATGTATATATATATATATATACAGTATATATATAAACAAACACAATACTCACCTCTCCTCCTTGCTCCCACGCTGATTCCGGCTCTGCTCAGATGTCAGGAGCTATGCTGCCGTCTGCCCGACACACAGCAGGTACGCGGTGAAGTGACGTCATCGCACACTGGCTGTGTCTTGAGTGTGTCTTCAGTGTGTCCTGGTTGTATTATACCCTATGAGTGGGGCTTCATTGTATCCTATGAGGGGGACTGCATTGTACTATTTGAGGGGGCAGCATTATTCCCTATGAGGGCAGCATTATACCCTATGATGGGGCAGCATTATACCCTATGAGGGGGCTCCATTGTATCCTTAGAGGGGGACTGCATTATTTCCTATGAGTAAGGCAGCATTATGCCATATGAGGGGGCTAGATTATGTTCTATGAGGGGGCTGCATTATTCTATATGAGGAGGCTACTTTATATTCTATGAGGGGGCTAAATTATATTATATGAGGAGGCACATTATATTCTATGAGGGGGCTGTCATATTCTATGAGAGGGCAACATTATTTTCTATGAGGGGGCTGCATTATACAGTATGAGGGGGCTACATTATACTACATGAGGGGGCTACATTATATTCTATAAGAGGGCTACATTATACTATATGAGGGAGTTACATAATATTCTATGAGGGGGCTACATTATATTCTATGAGGGAGCCACATTATACTATATGAGGGGGTACATTATATTCTGTGAGGGGGCTACATTATACAATATGGGGGGGCTACATTATACTATATGAGGGGGCTACATTATATTTCATGAGAGGGGCTACCCCAGCTCCTGCTAAATAATTAAGATGTGTACTACCTTATATTATACCCTGATATTAGCGCATTTTACTGCACAGTTGGTGGTCTTGTATTTATTTCTATGTAGCTACATAGTGGGCCCCAAGAATGTTTTTCTCTGGTAGGCCCAAGGTGCTCCAGTCCGATGATGCCAATGAGGATAAGCAACATAAGTATACATATGGTTATGTACTGAAAGCTGCTACCATTACCTTCAGTTTTTGTTCTGGCACAGAGCAGAGTGACAGTCTGCACTGTGGATATAAACAGACTGACATTTTCAAAAGGTTTCCATTTTTTGAACTGACAGTTTTTTCTTAAATTATCGGCAAATTTTTAATTAAGTATTACATATGGCTCAATAGTTCTTTTTGTTTATATGTATACACAGTCTTGTCTTATGTATATAACCATGGTTCTACCTTAATGAGTGAATAGCGTGACAGATTTCTTTATAATCATTTTCCCAGGATTTAACTCTATTTGCCATTCGTTTCATTTGGGTGCCTCCTCCCCAAATAAAAAAACCCCAAAAACTGTTAGCTACCTCAGTCTCTGCCTCTTCCACCTACACCACCATGTCCACTCCCTGGCTGCAGCTTGTTAGTTTATATTGGGCTCATTCTATGCTGTTTTAAGTTAGTTTAATAAAAAAAAAACACTTTTAAAAAGGTAAAAAAAATACAAAATTACACTAGTGTTGGATTATTCCTCCCTTGCCTCTTCCACTCAAACCACCACATCCACCTCTCCATCCACTTGAACCTACACCTCCTGATTCTAGATTTCTGGTTTTAGTTTTGTTAATTTTAGGTTGTTTAAAGTCAATTCCATAAAATATATATATATATATATATATATATATATATATATATATACCGTAATAAAAAACACTGAAAGAGAAATACAAACCATACAAAAAACAGTGTTGGATTACTCCTCTCTTCCACCTATACTGCCACATCCACCTGTTCTTTCACTCGGACCTATGCCTCCTGGTTTTAGATTGCTAGCTTTCGTTTTGTTAATTATAGCTTGTTTTAAGATAGTTCCATAAAAAAATGAAAAAAATAAAAAAACACTGAAAAAAAACAGTGTTGAATTACTCCTCCCTTGCCTCTTCCACTCATACCACCATGTCCATCTCTTCCTCCACTTAGATCTATAAATCCTGGTTCTAGATTTCTAGTTTTAGTTTTGTTAATTATTGATTGTTTTAAGTCAGTTCCTTAAAAAAGTTTTAAAATTTAATAAAAAAGCACTGAAAAAAGTAAAAAAAAGTGTTGTATTACTCATCCCTTGCCTCATCCACCTACATCACCATGTCCACCTCCACATCCTCCTTCTCTTTAATCTCCTCCTCTAGATTCAAGATTATTACTTTTTTTATTCTACGCTATTTACGGTAAGTCATTTAACTATCCAAATTTGTTTGCAGGGCACTTGTCCAGCTTTTATTTCCATTTAGCTTCCTTTTGCAGTCCCCTAACCCTTACTGTAATCATTTTACAGACATTTTAAAGCACTGAAGTTCAAGTCCCCATTGACTTGTATTGGGTTCAGGTTCAGGTTCAAGTTCGTATACCGAGCCAAACTTTTTATTCTAGTTGGGCCGAATCCGATGAACCCGAACATCCACAGGTTTGCACATCTCTAATATTGAAACATAATCTTTAGGGAGGCCATTGATCCAATGTCCTTCAAATACAAGTGAAACCAATCATCAAGGAGGCACTCTACTGTAAGATAGCGCTTACTGCATGTGTTGGGGGACACTCGCTTGGAAACGGGATTAAGGCACACAGGCATGTTTTTCCACTTAAACAGTCTATTTTGGTTTATTCAGGCCTCATAAATAGCCGTAGGTCCTGTTACACATCACAGACCTCACATTGTCCATAGCACTTCATAACATACAGCTTTAACTAGCAGTCCCTAAACACGCTGGACTTCTTTGTCCAGTTACCATGGGCAACTGCATGCCGAACAGTTCATTAATGTCCACGGAACACAACAGGCACCAACATATGACATTACGTTGCAGTCTGTAAATAAGGTGGACCTTACTGACCCATTAAGTTGCAGTCTGTAAACATGCTGGACCTTACTCCGTCCAGTTACCATGGGTGACCGCACAGTTCATTGACATCCATGGAACACAAGAAGCACCAACAGTCTTTTCCAGTGGCAAATACTTGTCTGCCCATAACCCCATTGTCTGGAGCTACCTTACAGGAGCTCCTGCTCCACACCCTGACTCCTCGTCAGTCCTCTCTCCTGGGGAAACTGCCTTACTGGGATCACGGTCTCAGCAGATGCCTTGGGACAAGGGCACTCCCTACAGTCCAGACCCTCAGAAGGTCCATAGCTTCCCCAATGCAGTGCTGTCACAGACTCTGTACACACATGGTCTCACCCTGTGCTCTTCAGGAATCTAGTCCCCTCGTGGCACCTTCCAACACAGCGACGATTGAGCTCCATGGCCTCTCCATGTGCTATTCAGGAAGTCTGTCCCCTCATAGGACCTTCCAAAACACAGGCCTTCAGGTCCATGGCCTCTCCATGTGATATTCCGAAATCTGGTCTTACTCCCAGGACCTTCCAACACACAGGCCAACCAGGACCTTACACACCGAACCATGTGACCCAAAATATGTAGCTGAAACCACCCCCATAGGTGAGAGTTGTGTGTGGTTAGCTTGTCCCGCCCAGCTCTCCGGCTAGCCCTGTAAGGCTCCCTTAGTATAAACAAAAGCAAAAGCTCATAGAACAACAAGTCCTAGAGCAATATTACTGGCTTACATCGCAGAGGATCCCCCTCCAATGCGACACATACCGGCCATTTAGACAATGCCAGTCACTGTATCACACTACCCATAGCCTTTCTTTTAGAAGCGAACCAATCATCAAGGACGCACTTGATTCATAGCCCTTCTTGGCTTTCAACAGCAGTTCTTATGTGATACTTCTATGCTATGTTGTTTTAATGAGGCTGCTCAGGAGAAGGGCTATGTAGGCTGAAAATTACTTTAAATAATTGTTATCAACATTCCTATTGTTTCAAGAGCATAGAAAATCCATTTTTGCTGTTGCATTGAACTAAGGGAAAAAGAATTTATGGTAAAAAATTAAACTTTCTAAGTTAGGATGACTATTTCAGGATAGAATGCTAGTGGATGAAAAGATCTCGAAAATATTATTATTAAACGGTTTACTTCATCCCACCTTCAACTGGTTTGCTGTGTTTCCTTCTTGGGGTGTACCTTCTGGCTTATGCTCAAAGGGTAGCTGAACTGCCTCTGAGAATTTAATAATTTTCCTTCTTCCTGCATGAAGTATTGTACGGTATCACAGCCAAATTAAATAGAATGTCTCTTTTGCAAAAGGCATGTTAGACTGCTCACCCTATTTACTCCATAGGAACCTTGAAAAAAAAAATCATACTAGCGAAGAAAAGAGACAAGGCCTCAAATCACAGATGTGTCCAACATTATCTGTATATAAATTTTGGTAAAGACTATGAATTCTCACTATATGTTTACGCTCATATAACACGGCCGAGTGCTATCTGATGTTTCTTAGGATAGCTCTTGGCCCAATGTTATACTATTCGGCATGAGAAAACATTTGCAGCATTCTGAGTGGGTCAGATAATCAGATCACACGCACCGATACAAGTCTATGGATGCGTGTGACAGTTGGATGTCATCCGAATGCAGTCTGATGTACACTTACAGACAGGGCCGCTATCAGGTCATTACTACCCTTACTGGCATATGGGGCTCGGTGCGGAGGAGGGCCCGGTCCAGGCCCACCTCCTCACCTGTCTGGGACCCCTCCTTGCCGGGCCCAAGGTGCAGGATACTGCTGTTGGCTAATAGCTGAACGTGCGTCCGAGGTCAGTTACAACCTATTGCTGTGCAGGACCACTTCCTGCACAGCAATAAGAGCCTCCAGCCAGTCAGATGCTGGCAGCTGTCCTCAACGCGCATTTTACCACTAGACCCCAGCCAGGTAAAGAGAAATTTTAAACTCAAATCCGCAATATGGGAAGATATATGGAGTTCCAGGATTAGAGGACAAATAAAAGGGCTGGATGGATACATATGGGGAGCAGGATGGAGACACATGGGGGTCCAGGATGAGAGTTCATATATAGAGGCAGGATGGAGACATATGAGGGTCCAGGATGAGAAGACATATGCAGTGTGGGAACAAAGTATTTGATGCTGTCCTGAATTTGTAAGTTTGCTCACTGACATAGACAATCTATAAATTTAAGGGAAGGTTAATTTTAACATTGAAAGTGTTTAGCGTCAGATTCCAGACACTGCACAGTGGGAAACCAGAGCCAGACATCCAGCAGTCTCCCATTCTCCTCTGACCGCTCCAGGTGCTGCTCAGCAATCACAGCGAGCCAGGTGTGCTACTCAGACTTGCTCTGACAGCCTGGATGTTGCTGCCACCTCTGGTGCAGCAATGGTAGCACATCATGTTCTGCAGGGAACGGCTCCAGAGGCTAAGTCCTCATGCCGTGCTACTGGGCATGCCCGCAAGGTGACCTCTCACTGGAGAGCAGGGGTCACATGCTCAGGTCCTGCGTCGGATCTGATTGGTCCTTTCCAGGGTACTGGAAGGTCCCGGAAGCGCATGGCTATAAAAAGCCCGCATGGCGGCTCGGCCATGCGCTAGTGTAGCATATTATGCTGTGTGTGTATGGTGATGAATGCATGGACTGATGACTGACTTATTATGAAACCCCTTCCCTTGGATAATACGATTGGTGACTGTGTGTTGGGTTAGTCAGCTCCAGGTTGTGGCAAGCTACATGCCATTGTGCGATCCACGCCTACACTAGCGTCCGTCGGTGCCCGGTTCTCGGCACCGACGCTTGCGGCTTTAGCTGCCGCTGCGCTGCAATACCAGCAGCTATTGGTGTTCGCGGCTGCGACGCCACACGCCGGCTCCTGTGACGTTAACAGGGCCAGCGCCTTTGCATATATTTTTGCCAAGCGACTCTGTAACTGAACAGAGCCGCTCCTAGCGTTCGGGTGACGTTAACCCGTGCGCACTACGGCACCTTCTGGTGCATCTGCCATTGTCCAGCAGCGGTCTAGTCACCTACCGCACGGTGGACCCCGGGCGGCGAACGCACCTCCTATTATTTATATTTGGTGCATTCCGCCGTCCCTAACAGAAAGATAGAATATCAAAAATAAAATCCAGAAAATCATTTTGTATAAATTATATACAGTTATTTGCATTTTGCAGTGTGAAATAAGTATTTGATCCCCTACCAACCATTAAGAGTTCTGGCTCCTACAGACCAATTATAAGCTCCTAATCAACTTGTTACCTGCATTAAAGACAGCTATCTTACATAGTCACCTTTTTAAAAGACTTCTGTCCACAGACTTAATCAATCAGTTAGACTATAACCTCTACAACATGGGCAAGACCAAAGAGCTTTATAAGGATGTCAGGCACAAGATCATAGACCTGCACAAAGCTGAAATGGGCTGCAAAACCATATGTAAGATGCTGGTTGAGAAGGAGACAACTGTTGGTGCAATAGTAAGAAAATGGAAGAAACACAAAAGGACTGTCAATCGACATTGATCTGAGGCACCATATAAAATCTCACCTCGTGGGGTATCATTCATCATGAAGAAGCTGAGAAGTCAGCCTAAAACTACATGGGGGAACTTGATAATTAATCTCAAGGCAGCAGGGACCACAGTCACCAAGGAAACCATTGGTAGCACATTACACCGTAAAGGTTTAAAACCCTGCAGTGCCCACAAGGTTCCACTGTTCAAGAAGGCACATGTGCAGGCCCATCTAAAGTTCACCAATGAACACATGGATGATTCGGTGAGTGACTGGGAGGTGATATGGTCAGAAGAGACAAAAATTGAGGTCTTTAGCATTAACTCAACTCGCCGTGTTTGGAGGAAGAGAAATGCTGCCTGCGAGTATGACCCAAAGAACACCATCCCCACCGTCAAGCCTGGAGGAGGAAACATTTTGTTTTAGGGGTGTGTCTCTGCTAAGGGCACAGGACTACTTCACCACATCAATGGGAGAATGTATGAAGCCATGTACAGTAAAATCCTGAGTGAAAACCTCCTTCCCTTTGCCAGGACATTAAAAATAGATCATGGCTGGAGTTTCCAGCAAGACAATGACCCAAAATATACAGCCAAGGCAACAAAGGAGTGACTCAAAAAGAAGCACTTTAAGGGCATGAGTGACCTAACCAGCCTCCATACCTTAATCTCATTGAAAACTTATGAAGGGAGTTGAATCTCCATGTTGCCTTAACGATTTAGAGATAATCTGCAAAGAGGAGTGGACCAGAATTCCTCCTGACATGTGGACAAACCTCATCATCAACTACAAAAAACGTTTGATTGCTGTGCTTGCCAACAAGGGGTTTGCTACCAATAGAGTTGAGCGACTTTTGGTTTTTTAGGGTCGCGTTTCGTCTCGTGAAACCCGACTTTTCCAAAAGTCGGGTTGAGCAAGATCGGCCGATTATAGGGAAAAGTCGGGGTCGTCCCGAAACACGAAACCCAATGTAAGTCAATGGGGAATAAAAGTCGGCAGTGAGAGGAGGACAGGAAACACACCTACAGTGCCCATTTGAATGCCAAAAGCATCAATTCTTATTACTTAAGCTTGTCAACCTTAATTTACTTCATAATACTAGTTACGCACTGAAAAATGGGGGTTATTTGGCTAAAGTTGTGGGGGGGTAGGGCTGGCTCCAGATTTTCATGTGCCCTGGGCGAAAGAGCGCCCCTTTAACACATACCACAACTCATGATGCTCCGATACGGCAGAGAAATAGCGGTATAGTACAATGACAAATACTTCACTTTTTACATCTCATGACGAGGCCCATCTATTTCTCCATACAGAATCATTGGTCCCATATAATGTTTGAAACAGTATATGATGCGCTCCACATAATGCAACAGTATATGTTGGTCCCCATGGATGAAGCTCCACTGTCTTATGGGCCCAAATAATGCTCCAAACATAATGGGCCCCATTTCTAATGCTCTAGTGTATAATGGGCCCTGTAAATGCTGCTCCAGTGTCTGATGTCCACCTTTGGAATGTTCCAGTGTATGGTGGGCCCCATCTATCATTCTCCAGAGTATAGTGCTCCCCAAAAATTGCTGTCCCAACATTGAAAACAATCAAATAAGTCTCCTCGCTAGGGAATCCCTGTACTAGTCTGGACTCCTCGTCGTCCCCATCTTCCATCTCACTGCACAGTATTTCAACCTTGCAAGTGCTGAGATCCTGAGCAAGCAGGGGGGGCCCACTCGTTAGCGACGGCACTGGCACAGGGCCCCTGATAGTACGGTGGTGTATCTGATGGCAGGTGGGCCGAACCTGCACTTTCATCTGCAGCTTCCTCTTTGTCACCGTGTAAGATGGAACTGTATATGGGAAGGGTAACCTGAGTTTCATCAGGGTCAGATTCAGGCCGGGTAGCGTGCAAGGGGAATGTAGTGGTCTGGGTCAATGTACCAGCAGATTCATCGAGCAGTGGCTGGGCATCAGTGCACTTGTGTCGCCCCCAGGAGTACGGTCGCCACAGTGGCATTACCTTCCTCCTAGGGAGTGTGATGTCATGCTTGGGAGCAACAAAGGATCTCTCTAGCAGGTTAACTGATTGGGCAGCGTTATTCCCACATGTCATGACCCTCCAAACAGCGTTCATGAAGGCAAAGTGTTTGTTTTACGTGGGCAGTATGGTTGCAAAGCTGAACCTTAAAGGAATGTCCAGAAGGGCACCACCAGGAGTGGAGCCTACGGTTAAATTCGACTCCACCTGGGAAACCTCAACCATGCCAGCTACAGAAAAGATGCACACATTGCAAGCTTAATTCCGTTAACGAACGAGACTCCATCATGCCCCGCAGTCCGAGTCCGGCTTACGAGAGGGACACGTGAGGCTCTGGCACATGAGATTGGCCAATAACTGGTGTGTCATGCCCTTACATGTCCGTGGCTGCATGTGCGCTACACTGAAAAGGCCAGCGTTTGTCGCTTACAGGTGCAGATAACCCGCTGAACAACGTTCGTGATGGGGATCTGTGATTACAATTATTACCCGCGAACGATGATTTCCCAGTAAGTGCAGGTCAACCGCAGTTCCGGAATTAGGCCTAACCGTCATTCCTGAAAAAATGAAAAACTTACGTGTGCAAACCACAGGTGCTGTAGCTTGCTTAACAGCTCGCCAGCCGTTCTCACGCCCAGTATGGATTACACGTGATTGCACAAAGGTGAGAAAGGGTACCGTATCCCCGGATAACATGTATGGATAGCGTACACATTCAAAATATATGTCTATACATCAGGAGGCAGCCTCAGACGGTGTCAGGCCCAGTATGGATTACACGTGATTGCACAAAGGTTAGAAAGGGTACCGTATCCCTGGATAACATGTATGGATAGCGTACACATTCAAAATATATGTCTATACATCAGGAGGCAGGCTCAGACGGTGTCAGGCCCAGTATGGATTGCACGTGATTGCACAAAGGTTAGAAAGGGTACCGTATCCCCGGATAACATGTATGGATAGCGTACACATTCAAAATATATGTCTATACATCAGGAGGCAGGCTCAGACGGTGTTAGGCCCAGTATGGATTGCACGTGATTGCACAAAGGTTAGAAAGGGTACCGTATCCCCGGATAACATGTATGGATAGCGTACACATTCAAAATATATGTCTATACATCAGGAGGCAGGCTCAGACGGTGTTAGGCATAGTATGGATTGCACATGATTGCACAAAGGTTAGAAAGGGTACCGTATCCCCGGATAACATGTATGGATAGCGTACACATTCAAAATATATGTCTATACATCAGGAGGCAGGCTCAGACGGTGTCAGGCACAGTATGGATTGCACGTGATTGCACAAAGGTTAGAAAGGGTACCGTATCCCCGGATAACATGTATGGATAGTGTACACATTCAAAATATATGTCTATACATCAGGAGGCAGGCTCAGACGGTGTTAGGCCCAGTATGGATTGCACGTGATTGCACAAAGGTTAGAAAGGGTACCGTATCCCCGGATAACATGTATGGATAGCGTACACATTCAAAATATATGTCTGTATATCAGGAGGCAGGCACAGACGGTGCTAGGCCCAGTATGGATTGCACGTGATTGCACAAAGGTTAGAAAGGGTACCGTATCCCCGGATAACATGTATGGATAGCGTACACATTCAAAATATATGTCTATACATCAGGAAGCAGGCTCAGACGGTGTCAGGCACAGTATGGATTTGACGGCCCAGACTACACAGCGGAGGAGCAGGGAGAGGTAAAGATTGCAAATGCTGGGGCCCTGCCCAAGCAAGGGGGGCCCACTCGTGGGCGTCAGTACTGGCACTGGGCCCCTCATAGTACGGCGGTGTGTCTGACGGCGGGTGTGCACCACCACCGTCAGAGACACTTGATTGCACTATGAGGGACCCTGTGCCAGTGCCCGCGCCCAAGAGTCGGCCTACCCACCTGTCCAGGGCAACGGCACTCGCACGGTGTCGTGCGCTAGGTGGTGACCCCGGCCATGGGGGGGAGGCAGCACAGTTAGGGAGTTTTAAAAAGTGGCATATGTTGATGTTGGACATTCAGCTGATGCAAAAGGTGAAATAGGTCAAGTCCGAGGAAGAGGTGGACCAAAGCAAGCCATTTTTCTGTCACCCTATGTGTCATCAGGGGAAGGTGGGACAAAATCCTTGGAAACCCATGCGTGGTTCATTTTAATGAAGGTTAGATCATCCACATTTTGGGTTGACAGACGGGTCCTTTTTTCTGTCAGGATTGATCCAGCTGCACTGAAGACTCTTTCCGATAGCACACTTGCAGCTGGGCAAGCGAGCTCCTGTAAGGCATATTGTGCCAATTCAGGCCAGGTGTCCAGTTTAGCGGCCCAATAGTCAAAGGGGAATGACCTGTGTGGTAGAACATCGATATGGGAGGAAAAGTAGTTTGTAACCATAGTTGACAACTGCTGTCTCCTGTCACTTTCCATCGATGCAGTATTACCAGTTGTGTGAGCGGTACTTGAAAAATCAGTCCACAACATTGTCATGAAACCCCTGTCTCCAACGCCACTTCTGCTGTGTGCACCACGAACACCTCTGCCAAGCTTCCCCCGGCCCGTACGGCTCGTGTGAGAACCATCACCGCTGCTGTGTGCTGGGAATGCCTCAAGCAACCGATTTACCAGAGTTGCTTGTTTATTAGCCAATATTAGGTCAAGGTTGTCCTGTGGCATGATGTTTTGTAAATTGCCTTTATAGCGTGGATCCAGGATGCTGGCCAACCAGTAGTCATCATCGTTCATCATTTTGGCAATGCGGGGTTCCCTTTTTAGGATCTGCAAGGCATAATCTGACATGTGGGCCAATGTTCCCGGTGTCAATGATGCACTGCGAGTGCTGGGTGGAGGAGCACTTTCTGGCAAATCCACATCCCTCCAGTCACGCACAAACCCTGTACCAGACCTTGGCACGCCAACATTTTCACTTGCCCCACGAGATGCATCCTCCTCCCCTAAGTAATCATCCCCATCATCCTCCTCCTCCTCCTCCTCTTCTTCCTCCACCTCGTCCAGGAGAGGTCCCTGAGCAGACAATGGCTGAATGTCATCAAGGATTCCCTCCTCCTCTTCCTCCTCATCAACATTGGCTGCAGACGCCTGCTCCTTAAGGTGCGTCAAAGTTTGCATGAGCAGACGCATAAGTGGGATGCTCATGCTTAGGATGGCGTCGTCTGCGCTTACCAGCCGTGTGCATTCCTCAAAACACTGAAGGACTTTACAGAGGTCTTTCAGCTTCGACCACTGCACACCTGTCAACTCCATGTCTGCTCTCAAAGTGCCTGGCCGTGTATCCTCCCACAAATGCATTATGGCCTGCCTCTGCTCGCACAGCCGCTCCACCATGTGCAGGGTGGAGTTCCACCTTGTTGCAATGTCGATAATGAGGCGGTGGTTGGGAAGGTGGAGCAATCGCTGCAGCTTCTGCATACGAACGGAGTGTACAGGCGACCGGCGGATGTGCGCGCACAGTCTTCGCACTTTCTGGAGCAGGGCTGTTAACTCCGGATAATTTTTGAGGAAGCACTGCACCACCAGGTTCAAGGTGTGAGCCAAGCAAGGTATGTGGCTGAGTTTTGAAAGGGCTATGGCTGCCACAAAATTACGGCCGTTATCACTAACTACCTTGCCTGCCTCAAGATGTACACTGCCCAGCCATGACTCAGTTTGTCGCTTCAAGTACTCGGCCAGCACCTCGGCGGTGTGTCTGTCGCCCAAACACATCATCTGCAACACAGCCTGCTGACGCTTTCCACTAGCTGCTCGATAGGGGGACACCTCGTGTGCAACAGTGGCAGCTGCAGATGGAGTGCTCGTACAACTGCGCTCTGTGGATGAGCTTTCGCTTCTGGAGGAGGAGGGTCGAACGCCTACAGCCAACTGTTTCCTATACCGTGGGCTAAGCAGCACTGTCCCACCACCGCTGTCCCCTGTGGACCCTGCATCCACCACATTAACCCAGTGCGCAGTGATGGACACGTAACGGCCCTGGCCATGCCGACTGGACCATGCATCAGTTGTGAGGTGCACCTTACTGACTGCTTGAGTGCATGGACAATGCGGTCTTTCACATGATGGTGGAGGGCTGGGATGGCTTTGCGAGAGAAGAAGTGGCGACTGGGTAGGTCATAGCGTGGTACTGCATAGGCCATGAGTTCGCGGAAAGCTGCGCTTTCCACCAACCGAAAGGGCATCATGTCAAACGAGATTAGTTTGGCAATGTGGGCGTTCAAACCCAGTGTACGCGGATGAGAGACTGAGTACTTTCTTGACCTACTCATAGTGTCTGGGAGGGTGAGCTGGACTTGAGAGCTGCATATGGTGGAAGTAGCGGTGGACAGGGCGGACTGAGAGAGGGTTGATGATGGTGATGGAGTTGTTGTTCTTTCTGATGGCCTAGAATCAGTCTTTCGTTGATATAACAGTGGGATTCCCTGACTGCTGTGGCCTTGCAACGACACCTCAACATTTGCTGCTGTGCTAACCGGTGGGCTTACAGTGGGGGAAACAATGTAGCGTTGCTGACTACCTTCGTTGTGATCAGTTGCACATGAGGTTTGGTGTTGTGTCCACACTTGCAAGTGCATGGTGGTTAAATGTCTAAGCATGCAACTGGTATTCAAATTTTTCAGATTTTTCCCTCGGCTAAAGGTCTTTGCGCACTTCTTACAGATAACCTTGGCCTGATCATGAGGATTTTGTTCAAAAAAGTGCCACACTGCACTCTTCCTACTTTGGCAGACATTTTGCGGCCTAGCACGCTGTGATCTTTTGACACTCTGGACAAGCTGTCCAGCAACTCTTTTGATTTTTGGAACCTGTCTTTGGAGTGCTCCAGGCCTGCCAGATAACAGCTGATGCGATGTCGATGTCTGCTGTGGATGCTCCTCATCTGAGCTATTGGAAGCAGCACCCTCTTCCCCCAAATGGATGCAAATCTGGGTCAACAACTGGGTCATCCATCACCTCCTCTTCAATGTCATGTGCACCTTCCTCTGTGTCACCGTGTATGGTGGTATAGTGTGCGGGAAGGGGCACCTGAGTCTCATCAGGGTTAGAATCTGGCTCTGTACACCGCAAGGACAATGTAGTGCTCTGAGTGAATGTACCAGCAGAATCATCCATCAGCGGCTGTGCATCAGTGCACTCCATGTCAGATTCATCTTGGCCTGGGTAATTCACCATTTCACTTGATAATCCAGGCATGATATGTGAAAACAGCTCCATGGAGTAATCAGTAGTATGGCCTGCGTCAACCTTCAATCTTGGTTGGGGTGAAGGACACAAGGAAAGGTGTGGTTCATGAACATGAGCCTCCAATGACGACTCAGTGCTATTACTTTTTACAACTGAAGAAGAGGAGGCGATTGAGCTGGAGGCTGAGTCAGCAATGTAAGACAAAACTTTTTCCTGATGCTCTGGCTTTAAAAGCGGTTTGCCAACTCCTAGAAAACTAAGCCTTCGAAGCCTTATGGAGCCAGACGATGACGCAGGCTCAACACCTCCTGCATTCGGTCCTATTTTGCTCTTGCCACTACCATCAGATCCACCATCAACACCATCATTACCAGCTGCCAACCCCCGCCCAATTCCACGGCCTCTTCCACCAGACTTCCTCATTTTTTGTAGAAATGTAGACAAAATCCAACAAACTATATAGTAATGTAAAACAAGGTACAAGGTGTCTATAGGACAGGGGAGATTTTGAATTTCTGCACACACTAGTGGACACTGGACACTTTTGGATTGTGTGAGGCCCACTGATATCTGAGCGCTATGTCACAGGCTCGATGGCACAGCTGTGACAAAAGTGACTACAGGATAAGGGAGATTTTGAATTTCTACAGACACTTGTGGACACTGGACACTTTTGGATTGTGTGAGGCCCACTGATATCTGAGCGCTATGTCACAGGCTCGATGGCACAGCTGTGACAAAAGTGACAAGAGGATAAGTGAGATTTTGAATTTCTGCAGACACTTGTGGACACTGGACACTTTTGGATTGTGTGAGGCCCACTGATATCTGAGCGCTATGTCACAGGCTCGATGGCACAGCTGTGACAAAAGTGACTAGAGGATAAGTGAGATTTTGAATTTCTGCAGACACTTGTGGACACTGGACACTTTTGGATTGTGTGAGGCCCACTGATATCTGAGCGCTATGTCACAGGCTCGATGGCACAGCTGTGACTAAAGTGACTAGAGGATAAGGGAGATTTTGAATTTCTGCAGACACTTGTGGACACTGGACACTTTTGGATTGTGTGAGGCCCACTGATATCTGAGCGCTATGTCACAGGCTCGATGGCACAGCTGTGACAAAAGTGACTAGAGGATAAGTGAGATTTTGAATTTCTGCAGACACTTGTGGACACTAGACATTTTTGGATTGTGTGAGGCCCACTGATATCTGAGCGCTATGTCACAGGCTCGATGGCACAGCTGTGACAAAAGTGACGAGAGGATAAGGGAGATTTTGAATTTCTGCAGACACTTGTGGACACTGGACACTTTTGGATTGTGTGAGGCCCACTGATATCTGAGCGCTATGTCACAGGCTCGATGGCACAGCTGTGACAAAAGTGACTAGAGGATAAGGGAGATTTTGATTTTCTGCAGACACTCGTGGACACTAGACACTTTTGGATTGTGTGAGGCCCACTGATATTTGCGCGCTATGTCACAGGCTCGATGGCACAGCTGTGACAAAAGTGATTAGAGGATAAGGGAGATTTTGAATTTCTGCAGACACTTGTGGACACTGGACACTTTTGGATTGTGTGAGGCCCACTGATATCTGAGCGCTATGTCACAGGCTCGATGGCACAGCTGTGACAAAAGTGACTAGAGGATAAGGGAGATTTTGAATTTCTGCAGACACTTGTGGACACTTTTGGATTGTGTGAGGCCCACTGATATCTGAGCGCTATGTCACAGGCTCGATGGCACAGCTGTAACAAAAGTGACTAGAGGATAAGTGAGATTTTGAATTTCTGCAGACACTTGTGGACACTTGACACTTTTGGATTGTGTGAGGCCCACTGATATCTGAGCGCTATGTCACAGGCTCGATGGCACAGCTGTGACAAAAGTGACGAGAGGATAAGGGAGATTTTGAATTTCTGCAGACACTTGTGGACACTGGACACTTTTGGATTGTGTGAGGCCCACTGATATCTGAGCGCTATGTCACAGGCTCGATGGCACAGCTGTGACAAAAGTGACTAGAGGATAAGGGAGATTTTGAATTTCTGCAGACACTTGTGGACACTGGACACTTTTGGATTGTGTGAGGCCCACTGATATCTGAGCGCTATGTCACAGGCTCGATGGCACAGCTGTGACAAAAGTGACTAGAGGATAAGGGAGATTTTGAATTTCTGCAGACACTTGTGGACACTGGACACTTTTGGATTGTGTGAGGCCCACTGATATCTGAGCGCTATGTCACAGGCTCGATGGCACAGCTGTGACTAAAGTGACTAGAGGATAAGGGAGATTTTGAATTTCTGCAGACACTTGTGGACACTGGACACTTTTGGATTGTGTGAGGCCCACTGATATCTGAGCGCTATGTCACAGGCTCGATGGCACAGCTGTGACAAAAGTGACGAGAGGATGAGTGAGATTTTGAATTTCTGCAGACACTTGTGGACACTGGACACTTTTGGATTGTGTGAGGCCCACTGATATCTGAGCGCTATGTCACAGGCTCGATGGCACAGCTGTGACAAAAGTGACGAGAGGATAAGGGGATTTTGAATTTCTGCAGACACTTGTGGACACTGGACACTTTTGGATTGTGTGAGGCCCACTGATATCTGAGCGCTATGTCACAGGCTCGATGGCACAGCTGTGACAAAAGTGACGAGAGGATAAGGGAGATTTTGAATTTCTGCAGACACTTGTGGACACTGGACACTTTTGGATTGTGTGAGGCCCACTGATATCTGAGCGCTATGTCACAGGCTCGCTGGCACAGCTGTGACAAAAGTGACTAGAGGATAAGGGAGATTTTGAATTTCTGCAGACACTTGTGGACACTGGACACTTTTGGATTGTGTGAGGCCCACTGATATCTGAGCGCTATGTCACAGGCTCGATGGCACAGCTGTGACAAAAGTGACTAGAGAATAAGGGAGATTTTGATTTTCTGCAGACACTCGTGGACACTGGACACTTTTGGATTGTGTGAGGCCAATGATATTTGCGCGCTATGTCACAGGCTCGATGGCACAGCTGTGACAAAAGTGATTAGAGGATAAGGGAGATTTTGAATTTCTGCAGACACTTGTGGACACTGGACACTTTTGGATTGTGTGAGGCCCACTGATATCTGAGCGCTATGTCACAGGCTCGATGGCACAGCTGTGACAAAAGTGACTAGAGGATAAGTGAGATTTTGAATTTCTGCAGACACTTGTGGACACTGGACACTTTTGGATTGTGTGAGGCCCACTGATATCTGAGCGCAATGTCACAGGCTCGATGGCACAGCTGTGACAAAAGTGACTGGAGGATAAGGGAGATTTTGAATTTCTGCAGACACTTGTGGACACTGGACACTTTTGGATTGTGTGAGGCCCACTGATATCTTAGCGCTATGTCACAGGCTCGATGGCACAGCTGTGACAAAAGTGACTAGAGGATAAGGGAGATTTTGAATTTCTGCAGACACTTGTGGACACTTTTGGATTGTGTGAGGCCCACTGATATCTGAGCGCTATGTCACAGGCTCGATGGCACAGCTGTAACAAAAGTGACTAGAGGATAAGTGAGATTTTGAATTTCTGCAGACACTTGTGGACACTGGACACTTTTGGATTGTGTGAGGCCCACTGATATCTGAGTGCAATGTCACAGGCTCGATGGCACAGCTGTGACAAAAGTGACTGGAGGATAAGGGAGATTTTGAATTTCTGCAGACACTTGTGGACACTGGACACTTTTGGATTGTGTGAGGCCCACTGATATCTTAGCGCTATGTCACAGGCTCGATGGCACAGCTGTGACAAAAGTGACTAGAGGATAAGGGAGATTTTGAATTTCTGCAGACACTTGTGGACACTGGACACTTTTGGATTTTGTGAGGCCCACTGATATCTGAGCGCTATGTCACAGGCTCGATGGCACAGCTGTGACAAAAGTGACTAGAGGATAAGGGAGATTTTGAATTTCTGCAGACACTTGTGGACACTGGACACTTTTGGATTGTGTGAGGCCCACTGATATCTGAGCGCTATGTCACAGGCTCGATGGCACAGCTGTGACAAAAGTGACTAGAGGATAAGGGAGATTTTGAATTTCTGCAGACACTTGTGGACACTGGACACTTTTGGTTTGTGTGAGGCCCACTAATATCTGAGCGCTATGTCACAGGCTCGATGGCACAGCTGTGACAAAAGTGACTAGAGGATAAGGGAGATTTTGAATTTCTGCAGACACTTGTGGACACTGGACCCTTTTGGATTGTGTGAGGCCCACTGATATCTGAGCGCTATGTCACAGGCTCGATGGCACAGCTGTGACAAAAGTGACTAGAGGATAAGGGAGATTTTGAATTTCTGCAGACACTTGTGGACACTGGACACTTTTGGATTGTGTGAGGCCCACTGATATCTGAGCGCTATGACACAGGCTCGATGGCACAGCTGTGACAAAAGTGACTAGAGGATAAGGGAGATTTTGAATTTCTGCAGACACTTGTGGACACTGGACACTTTTGGATTGTGTGAGGCCCACTGATATCTGAGCGCTATGTCACAGGCTCGATGGCACAGCTGTGACAAAAGTGACTATAGGATAAGGGAGATTTTGATTTTCTGCAGACACTCGTGGACACTGGACACTTTTGGATTGTGTGAGGCCCACTGATATCTGAGCGCTATGTCACAGGCTCGATGGCACAGCTGTGACAAAAGTGACTAGAGGATAAGGGAGATTTTGAATTTCTGCAGACACTTGTGGACACTGGACACTTTTGGATTGTGTGAGGCCCACTGATATCTGAGCGCTATGTCACAGGCTCGATGGCACAGCTGTGACAAAAGTGACTAGAGGATAAGGGAGATTTTGGAATTCTGCAGACACTTGTGGACACTTTTGGATTGTGTGAGGCCCACTGATATCTGAGCGCTATGTCACAGGCTTGATGGGACAGCTGTAACAAAAGTGACTAGAGGATAAGTGAGATTTTGAATTTCTGCAGACACTTGTGGACACTGGACACTTTTGGATTGTGTGAGGCCCACTGATATCTGAGCGCTATGTCACAGGCTCGATGGCACAGCTGTGACAAAAGTGACGAGAGGATAAGGGAGATTTTGAATTTCTGCAGACACTTGTGGACACTGGACACTTTTGGATTGTGTGAGGCCCACTGATATCTGAGCGCTATGTCACAGGCTCGATGGCACAGCTGTGACAAAAGTGACGAGAGGATAAGGGAGATTTTGAATTTCTGCAGACACTTGTGGACACTGGACACTTTTGGATTGTGTGAGGCCCACTGATATCTGAGCGCTATGTCACAGGCTCGATGGCACAGCTGTGACAAAAGTGACTAGAGAATAAGGGAGATTTTGAATTTCTGCAGACACTTGTGGACACTGGACACTTTTGGATTGTGTGAGGCCCACTGATATCTGAGCGCTATGTCACAGGCTCGATGGCACAGCTGTGACAAAAGTGACTAGAGGATAAGTGAGATTTTGAATTTCTGCAGACACTTGTGGACACTGGACACTTTTGGATTGTGTGAGGCCCACTGATATCTGAGCGCTATTTCACAGGCTCGATGGCACAGCTGTGACAAAAGTGACGAGAGGATAAGAGAGATTTTGAATTTCTGCAGACACTTGTGGACACTGGACACTTTTGGATTGTATGAGGCCCACTGATATCTGAGCGCTATGTCACAGGCACGATGGCACAGCTGTGACAAAAGTGACTAGAGGATAAGGGAGATTTTGAATTTCTGCAGACACTTGTGGACAATGGACACTTTTGAATTGTGTGAGGCCCACTGATATCTGAGCGCTATGTCACAGGCTCGATGGCACAGCTGTGACAAAAGTGACTAGAGGATAAGGGAGATTTTGAATTTCTGCAGACACTTGTGGACACTGGACACTTTTGGATTGTGTGAGGCTCACTGATATCTGAGCGCTATGTCACAGGCTCGATGGCACAGCTGTGACAAAAGTGACGAGAGGATAAGGGAGATTTTGAATTTCTGCAGACACTTGTGGACACTGGACACTTTTGGATTGTGTGAGGCCCACTGATATCTGAGCGCTATGTCACAGGCTCGATGGCACAGCTGTGACAAAAGTGACTGGAGGATAAGGGAGATTTTGAATTTCTGCAGACACTTGTGGACACTGGACACTTTTGGATTGTGTGAGGCCCACTGATATCTGAGCGCTATGTCACAGGCTCGATGGCACAGCTGTGACAAAAGTGACGAGAGGATAAGGGAGATTTTGAATTTCTGCAGACACTTGTGGACACTGGACACTTTTGGATTGTGTGAGGCCCACTGATATCTGAGCGCTATGTCACAGGCTTGATGGCACAGCTGTGACAAAAGTGACTAGAGGATAAGTGAGATTTTGAATTTCTGCAGACACTTGTGGACACTGGACACTTTTGGATTGTGTGAGGCCCACTGATATCTGAGCGCTATGTCACAGGCTCGATGGCACAGCTGTGACAAAAGTGACTAGAGGATAAGGGAGATTTTGAATTTCTACAGACACTTGTGGACACTGGACACTTTTGGATTGTGTGAGGCCCACTGATATCTGAGCGCTATGTCACAGGCTCGATGGCACAGCTGTGACAAAAGTGACTAGAGGATAAGGGAGATTTTGAATTTCTGCAGACACTTGTGGACACTGGACACTTTTGGATTGTGTGAGGCCCACTGATATCTGAGCGCTATGTCACAGGCTCGATGGCCCAGCTGTGACAAAAGTGACGAGAGGATAAGGGAGATTTTGAATTTCTGCAGACACTTGTAGACACTGGACACTTTTGGATTGTATGAGGCCCACTGATATCTGAGCGCTATGTCACAGGCACGATGGCACAGCTGTGACAAAAGTGACTAGAGGATAAGGGAGATTTTGAATTTCTGCAGACACTTGTGGACAATGGACACTTTTGAATTGTGTGAGGCCCACTGATATCTGAGCGCTATGTCACAGGCTCGATGGCACAGCTGTGACAAAAGTGACTAGAGGATAAGTGAGATTTTGAATTTCTGAAGACACTTGTGGACACTGGACACTTTTGGATTGTGTGAGGCCCACTGATATCTGAGCGCTATGTCACAGGCTCGATGGCACAGCTGTGACAAAAGTGACGAGAGGATAAGGGAGATTTTGAATTTCTGCAGACACTTGTGGACACTGGACACTTTTGGATTGTGTGAGGCCCACTGATATCTGAGCGCTATGTCACAGGCTCGATGGCACAGCTGTGACAAAAGTGACGAGAGGATAAGGGAGATTTTGAATTTCTGCAGACACTTGTGGACACTGGACACTTTTGGATTGTGTGAGGCCCACTGATATCTGAGCGCTATGTCACAGGCTCGATGGCACAGCTGTGACAAAAGTGACTGGAGGATAAGGGAGATTTTGAATCTCTGCAGACACTTGTGGACACTGGACACTTTTGGATTGTGTGAGGCCCACTGATATCTGAGCGCTATGTCACAGGCTCGATGGCACAGCTGTGACAAAAGTGACTAGAGGATAAGTGAGATTTTGAATTTCTGCAGACACTTGTGGACACTGGACACTTTTGGATTGTGTGAGGCCCACTGATATCTGAGCTCTATGTCACAGGCTCGATGGCACAGCTGTGACAAAAGTGACTAGAGGATAAGGGAGATTTTGAATTTCTGCAGACACTTGTGGACACTGGACACTTTTGGATTGTGTGAGGCCCACTGATATCTGAGCGCTATGTCACAGGCTCGAAGGCACAGCTGTGACAAAAGTGACGAGAGGATAAGGGAGATTGGATTGCTTTTAAAAAAGCAGTTTGCAGAGCAGAGGGTAAACAGCAATGCAGCGGTCAGGAAGCCTTAGAAGGCAGCCCAACAACCAACACCACTGATACACCACAATATAGCCTCCCCTTGCACTGCACACACAGTGACTGGTGTGTTGTACAGGCACAATCACTAGCAGCAGAAGCAGTTTTTTTTTCTTCTTCCCTGCCTAACGCTCTCCCTACAGAATCAGCAGCAACCTCTCCCTATGCTAAGATCGGCAGAAGTAAGATGGCGGTCGGCGTGCACGCCCTTTTATACCCCCTTTGACGCCCACCAAAGCAAGCCAATCACTTGCATGCCCTTCTGAAAGATGGTGGTGACCCGTGCCTATGTCATCACGTTGCCCACAGTGTCTGTGGATCCTGATTGGCTGAAAAAGAGCGCAAAACAAACTTTTGAAACGCGACTTTGGCGCGTAAGTCGCCGTCCTCGTGGCTGACCTCATCCTAGGTCGGGTTTCGTTTCATGAAACCCGACTTTGCCTAAAGTCGGCGACTTTTGAAATTTTTCGACCCGTTTCGCTCAACTCTAGCTACCAAGTATTAAGTCTTGTTTGCCAGAGGTATCAAATACTCATCTCTCTCTGCAAAATGAAACATGTGGGCAAGATGGAGACATACGGGGGAGCAGGATGGAAACATATGGTGATCTAGGATGAGAGGACATATATAGGGGCAGGATGGAATCATATGATGAGACAAAATGGAGACATATGAGGCAGGATGGAGACATATAGTGGGGCCATAATGAGAGGACATATATAGTGGAAGGATGGATACATATATGGGGGCAGGATGGAGACATATATGAGGGCAGAATGAGAGGACAAATATGGGGTAGGATGGAGATGTATATAGGTCCAAAATAATAATAATAATAATAATAATAATAATTTTATTTCTATAGCACCAACATATTCCGCAGCACTTTACATTATAGAGGGGACTTCTATAGACAATAGACATTACAGCATAGCAATAAACACATAGATCAAAACAGATACCAAGGGGAATGAGGGCCCTGCTTGCAAGCTTACAATCTATAAGGAAAAAGGGGAGACACAAAAGGTAGATGATAACAATTGCTTTTATTGTTTGGACCAGCCATAGTGTAAGAATCTGGTGTTCCTGTTGCTGCATGAACCAGTTAGTCTAAATATGTAACAGTACAGGCACAGAGGGCTATTAAATGCATAAAGCATGTGAGAACATGATGTGAGGAACCTGGATATGGTAAAAAAATTTGAATGAGCCACACAGGGATATTTAGGTTAATGCGTTGAGGCGATAGGCCAGTGTGAACAAGTGCGTTTTTAATGCACGCTTAAAGCTGTGGGGATTAATCATATTAACCTGGGTAGTGCATTCCAAAAAATTGGTGCAGCAGGTGAAAAGTCTTGGAGACGGGAGTGGGAGGTTCTGATTAATGAGGATGTTAACCTCAGGTCATTAGCAGAACAGAGGGCATGGGTAGGGTGGTAGGCTGAGACGAGGGAGGAAATGTAGGGTGGTGCTGAGCCATGGAGTGCTTTGTGGGTGAGGGTAATAAGTTTATACTGAATTCTGGTAATCAGTGTAAGGACTGGCACAAGGTAGAGGCATTGATATAATGATTGGTGAGGATTGAGGAATATGATCCTAGCTGCAGCATTCAGGACAGACTGGAGAGGGGAGAGCTTGATAAGAGGGAGACCGATTAGTAGATAGTTACAGTAGTCCAGACGAGAATGAATAAGAGAAGCAGTAAGAGGTTTTGCAGAGTCGAAAGTAAGAAAGGGCCGAATTCTAGAAATGTTTTTGAGGTGCAGATAACAAGAGCGAGCCAGTGATCGGATGTGGGGGGTGAATGAAAGCTCGGAGTCAAGTATGACCCCAAGACAGCGGGCATGTTGCTGGGGAGTGATGGTGGAGCCACATACGGAAATGGCAATGTCGGGCATAAGTAGGCTAGTAGAGGGAGGAAACACAAGGAGTTCAGTTTTTGACAGGTTCAGTTTCAGATAGAGGGAGGGCATGATGTTAGAAACAGCAGTAAGACAATCACTGGTGTTTTCCAAAAAGGCAGGCGTGATATCAGGAGAAGAAGTGTATAATTGGGTGTCATCAGCATAGAGATGGTACTGGAACCCAAACCTACTGATTGCTTGACCAATAGGGGCAGTATACAAAGAGAAGAGGAGGGGGGATAGAATCGATCCTTGAGTAACCCCAACAGTAAGGGGAAGATGAGAGGAGGAGGAGCCAGCAAAAGATACAGTAAAGGAGCGGTCAGAGAGATAGGAGGAGAACCAACGGTGTCCTTGAGGCCAATGGAACGGAGCATAGTGAGGAGGAGGTGATGATCCACAGTGTCGAATGCTGCGGAGAGATCCAAGTGAATTAGCATGGAGTAGTGACCCTTAGATTTAGCTGTTAGAAGATCATTAGAGACTTTAGTGAGGACAGTTTCAGTAGAGCATAGAGAGCGGAAACCGGATTGTAGAGGGTCGAGTAGAGAGTTATCTGAGAGATAGCAGATAAGACGGGTGTGGACCAGGCGTTCCAGGAGTTTAGAGATGAAGGGAAGATTACAGACAGGTCTATAGTTAGCGGCACAGTTTTGGTCAAGGAATGTTTTTTTAAGTAATGGCTGTATGATGGCATGCTTAAATGAGGAAGGAAAGATACAGGAAGCGAGAGACGTTAAATATTTTTGTTAGGTGAGTGGTGACAGCAGGGGAAAGGGACTGGAGAAGATGTGATGGAATAGGGTCACTGGTGCAAGTGGTAGGGTGAGAAGATGCAAGGAGCCTGATTACTTCTTCTTCTGTTACTGGTTCAAAATCAGAGAGTGAGCTAGATGCAGTGGGGGAGGGAGGACAGTGCATTGTGTGAGGTGATTGGAAGATAATTTCCTGTCAGATATGGTCAATTTTTTCTTTGAAATAATTAGCCAGATCATCAGCATGGAGATCCATGATTGGAGCCTGCACTCTTGGGTTGAGTTGGGAATGAAAAGTGTCAAATAGACGTTTTGGGTCATTGGACAGTGAGGTGATGAGGGTGTTGAAATAGGTTTGTTTTGAGAGGTGAAGGGCAGCGTTGTATGTTTCAACCATAAACTTATAATGGATGAAATCTTTGGGTAGATTGGATTTTCTCCACAGATGTTCGGCGCATCTGGAGCACCGCTGTAGGAAGCGTGTTTGCAGCGTGTGCCAGGGTCGTCACCGTCTGTGCCTAGTTGCTCTATGTATAGGAGGTTCAGTTTCATCCAGAGCACTTTGAAGTGTTTCATTGTAATGCTTCAGTGCAGAATCAGGACGAGAGGGAGGAGATAGGGGGCCAAAGATGACTGCCAGTTCTTAATAAGATTCTGGGTGTTAATGGTCTCTATGTTTCTAAAAGTGTGGAAAGTGGGGGTGACCTGGGCGGGATGGCAGTTCTTGATAGAGAATGAAAGAAAGTTGTGGTCAGAGAGCGGGCGAGGGGAGTTTATGAAATCATCCACTGAGCAAAATGGGGGACATTATTTGAGGAAGGTGCCAGGATTTAGTACAATATTACTGTAGTGGAGAATTAAGTTATATTATTACTACTATGATCTCCAAATATAAATTCGGCACAAATATGGTACATTCAGATTCGTGATCGGAAACACAAGCAAAATTTTATAAAATCGGAAAAAAATGGTAACAAAAATGGCCACAAAAGTATTTTCAGCACTTTTGCAACGATAATGGTGGTGTACCATGAGCGTTTCCCATGTGTCTGATGAGGGGAGTGGGTTTACAGAGCTCAGAGGAGCGGTGTACTTGTAAACTTTAATTTTTTTCCCCCTAACTTTATGTGTGCACATTGCGGCTAGCCAATCAGGGCTCAGGAAACATCAACAATGTCTTGACACAACGGCTTGTGTCAGTGGCTGCTGAAATCACATGTCCCTCTCCATATAAACAGCCGACAATTGTTTTAGCGCCATTTTGACACTGTAACAGAGCAGAGAGGCTGCTCCTGATGCTGGCACTGTTGGCAGCAAGATTTTAGCTAGTTAGCTAGGCAGTTGTTTATCAGTCAGATAGTGTAGCTAGCTTGTGTCCAGTGTGGCTGTGAAATTGACCTTCCAGCATTTTTTTTTAGCCATTACTGAGGTCCACAGACAAAGCCAGCAGGGCACATGTCCTACAAGTGTGTTGTGCGCTGCTTCTTTTGTGCTCCATGCGTGAGTATGTGGTGACATTGTTCTGTGATTTGAGCTGTTGTGCATGAAGAAATATTTTTTGGGTCAGTTGCTAGTGTGATTCGCTATGCCATATCTCACCTTGTTATTTAGTGGCGGTGACATTCAACAGTGTGCATATCTCATGCACATTACAAAAAATATACATTTTGTCTGGTGCTGAATGTGATACAGCCCATCGTAGCCCATGTTGTCATTTTGTGACAGTGATATGAAGCTGTCTGCAGACCTAACGCACATAAAAAAAAAAATTCTAAATTATATTTGTTTCTGTTGCAATGCGTGATACAACCCGCCATATCCCATGCTGTAATTTTATGGCGGTGATATGAACCTGTCTGCAGACCTAACGTGCATTAAAAAAAATTCTAATTTTTTCTGTTGCTAAATGTGATACAGCCCGCTGTAGCCTACATTGTAATTTTGTGGCAGTGATATGAAGCTGTCTGCAGACCTAACCCACCTTGAAAAAACAAAATTATATTTTTTTTTGTTGTAAAACAGGATACAGCACGACATATCCCACATTGTCATTTTGTGATGGTGATATGAACCTGTCTGCAGACCTAATGTGTGTTAAAAAAATATATATTTTTTTCTGTTGCTGATTGTGATACAGCCTGCCGTATCCCACGCACATTAAAATATTTTTTTTCTGCTTCCAAATAAAATACAGCCCGCTATATCCAACTTTTTTATTTAGTGGCGTTGAAATTGTTCTGTGTGCAGAGCTGTTGCACATTAAAATTTATTTATTTAATTTTTTTTACAAATGTGATAGAGCAGGCGAGATCTGACTTTGAAATTGTTTTGAGCCTATCTTCTAGATTATGTGCATCTTTGGCATCCAATTTCTCATGGGCATCTTTTATGGCTAGCTACGCATCTGTTACACCTATCTTCTGACGAGCATCAACCGCTCCCTGGCAATTGGTGTTGGATAAACGAGCAATTGTTGTAAGCTGGATCCTGGATCTCATACTTCCCATAGCCACCCTGCTATTGATCCTGTTTTACGATCCCATTCCCGCCATCGTCGTGCCCCTTTTCCTGATCAGTTCATCTAACGACACGTTCTTCATATTTCTCCGGGAAACCTGCACCTTACGAGCGGCAACTGTAGGAAAGAGGGCATTCCATTGCCTCCGACAATCTTCTAGAATATACAGGCCTCATCCACAGTAAAAATGATTTATTTTTTGTTATTAGTATGATGCAGAAAAGGAGATCTCACTTTGACATTTTTTTTGAGCATCTAGTCAATGTTACAGAGGCCTCATCGACAGGCCTAAAAAAATTCTTCTGTTACTAACGTAATACAGTAGGAAAGAGGACGTTCCAATGCCACGGACAATCTTCTAGATTATACAGGCCTCATCCACACTAAAAAAAATATTTTTATGTCACTAACGTGATACAGAAGGGTAGATCTCAGTTTTAAATTGTTTTGAGCCTATATTCAAGATTATGTGCATCTTTGGCATCCAATTTCTCATGGGCATCTTTTATGCCTAGCTTGAGATGTGCATCTGTTACACATATCTTCTGACGAGCATCAAACGCTCTCTGGTTATTGGTGTTGGGTAAACGAGTAATCGTTTTAGGCTGGATCCTGGATCTTATACCTCTTATAGCTGCCTTGTTATTGATCCTGTTGTATCACCCCATTCCCACCATCGTCATGCCTCTTTTGCTGACCAGCTCATCTAACGACAAGTTGGCCAGTAATGCAATACAGTAGGAAAGAGGGTGTTCCAAAGCTTCGGGCAATCTTCTAGATTATACAGGCCTCATACACAGTAAAAATAATTTATTTTTATGTTACTAACATGATACAGAAGGGGAGATCTCAGTTTGAACTTTTTTGGAGCATCTAGTCAATGTTATACCGGCCTCATCGACAGACCAAAAAATTATTTTGTTACTAACGTAATACAGTAGGGGACATCTCATTTAGAAATTGTGTGGAGCATGGTCAATGTTATACAGGCCTTATCGTCAGGCCCCCCCAAATTCTTCTGTAACTAACATAATACAACTAGAAGGTAATGTTACAGGGTTATGGCAACAGAGCGGAGCCAGAAGACCGCAGTATCTGTTGGCTTCTGCTCCACCGCTGAGAAGAAGCAATTCTCCAGTATATTAAACGTGTTTGCTTCTTTCAGTAGAACAGGGGTTAATCGACCCTGTTGGAAATTCCTTCATTCAGCTGTGGTCGGTTAGCCACACCTTTCTCCTATAAAAGCTAGGCTTGTTTACCAGGTCCTTGTCTGAGTTAGCATTTTCTATATAGATCTGGAGTGGGAGAAGCTGGTGTATGGAGAGCTGAAGGAGTTTATTTGCGACTGTTACTTGGTTTGTATGCTTGGAAATTCCTCATCCTTTCCCGACTTAGTTTCTCCCCCCCCCCTCCCTACACACCCTGGTGAATACCTCTGTTATATGTGAGAATATATTTTGTGTGTGTGGAGATTTCTTTGTACCCTTGTCTTTGTCCCCCTTTCTGTCAGGCTGTTGTACTGCAGTACACAGTAGCACCTCTCTTCCCTGGGTGGGGGAAGGGGACAGAGCTGTTGTAGGAGATAGGGCAAGGGTGGAGGCTCCAACATCTTCACCATCTGAAGTATCCTGGGGAACAGGGCAAGCCAGGGCGCCCCCTAGTGTTCGGGCCAGGAAAGGTGCCCCATGGTCCAAGGTCACTCGCTAGTTGAATCATGACAGGTAAATTATGCGCACGCTGTTAAAATATGCAGCCTGAAAGTGGATTGAGTCCAGTGATCATAACCAAGTGTTTATTAGAGAGAATCAATAATCCCAGATGGAAGTTCTGTTTCAGCCTACTATTGATTCTCTCTAGTTTTCAAGTGAGGTTTGACAAAGACCCTAGACAGGGTCGAAACCTTACCTTGTTACCTTATTTTCTTCTCTGTGGTGAACATTTCTTGTACATGAAATAAACACAAGTTTCTTTTTGCCACCAACAATGTGACGTCCTACACAAAGACAACTGACAACTTCTGTTATTGGATGTTGCCGTTTTTAATGTGCTGCATTGTTCTTGCATAATTGCAGTCTCTGATATCTTTAGTGGGACTTCTGTACCTGCTGCTGCTGGAGATGTTAACACTAATTTGTGAACACTTATGGTTGGGTGTCCATCTGCTGAGTTGGGTGTAGTGGAACACTCCTGGTTGGGTGTCCATCTGCTGGATTGGGAACAGTGTTAGGCCTGTTGGTCCCTATTAGACTATTACTACTGTGGTGAAATTGATGTAGCTTTGTTGGTGTCTACCAATACATTTTTGTGAATGTGTAGACTCCTGGTTGGGTCTCCTTCATGTGTGTTGCCTGTAGCAGTAGGCCTCCAATATCGGTAGTCATCCATTCTATTTGAGTGTTACTATCCTTACATTTTTCTGAAAATAGTAATCATAAAAACTGATATGTGTGCCACTTGAGTGTGGCTGAGCATCAATTTCAATTTGTTTTTAGCGCCAATAATCCAACATTCGCTTTACAGACATTACTGGCACTGTCACCTTTGGGACTCACAATTAGTGATGAGCGAGCACTAAAATGCTCGGGTGCTCATTGCTCGGGTGGAGCAAATTAGAATACTCAGACAGAATAACGAGCCCAATATAAGTCAATGGGAGACCCGAGCATTTTAACCGCGATCCCCCCGGGGGTCCTTTTAAGGTCTAAAAATGTCAGAAAATGATGAAAACACTGCTCAAATGACACGGGAACATCATGGCAACTGCCCCTGGCAGCATTTCTCACTCCTAGGTCACAGTTCTAAACAATGTTGTCAGAGTTTCACACCCTTTTTACAGGCGCACCAAAAAACCTACAAAAACAAAGCCAAAATTGCTTTTGCTGGGAAGTATGTTAAGGAACATCCTTTCCAAGTAAATGACTTTTATCTAGGCCAAAATAACTAACCCAAAATAAAATGTTCCTCCACCACTTGGGCTGTGTTCGCACAGCGTTTTTGAGGCGTTTTGTAACTTTAGCATTGCTTTCAACCAATACAAATGCATTCACTGGGAAATGTCATGTAACATTTAACAACCCTAGCTGATCATGTGATGTGTGACATATAAGCAGACACATCTTGCTTCATTTATGAAGGAGGGACTCTTAAAGTCACAGAGCCTATTTTTACAGGGGAATCAGGCAGCATTAATCTTCTTAAAGGGCCATTATTAAACAGTGGGTCTCCTATGCTGTTATTGCCTATGCAGTGAGTGGATGGGCTACCAAGAATTACGAAGCACCCCAATACCCCTTTCACGAGAGGTACAGGAGGGCTTCCTGAAAAAATGTTGCATTGAATGCAAGGCCTGGCCTGCCCCAAAGTTACATGCACCCCAATAAGCTTTTCAAGCCACGTACTGGAAAGGCACAAGAAAATCCACTTCACATTATTCATTTTGTACTCATATATTCTTTTCTTATGCATTGACAGCAAGGTCTGCCCTGCTGCCAAGTCATATGCACCCCAATAAGCCTTTGTACCCAGGTACTGGATGGGCACAGGAAAATCCACTTCACATTATTCATTTTGTACTCCCATTCTAGTGGCGGTGGATGATGAAATGTGGAGGAAGGCATCATTAAAAAATATGCCCAATTTAAAGGAGCAAGTCTCATAGACTTGTAATGCCCATAAGCTAAGTGTATGGGCTGGCAAACATTTTACCCTGTTGGGTACACCTCAACCTTTTTCATAACAATTATTTTACGGCCAGCATAACCACCCTGTCACTGTCGATTTTTGGATCTGTGTCAGATTCCGGATGCTCTCATATTAAACCTTTTTTCCTTTCAGGCCATCGGGGGTTAATATCAGCTTTTGATCCCCGTGGCTTCTGGTGTTAATGCATGTTTAATTAGTCTGCTGGAGACCACTCCCACCTTCCTATATAAGGTCAACTGGTACACCAGCTATGTTATGATTGAGTCACCGTAGGAGGCAAAAATAGAAATGCTAGCTAAGTCCAGAAAACCAGAGAAGTTGGCAGCTATCGGATTGCAGACCCCTGAACCTATCAACACAACTAGCAGTAGCCGTGGGGGGCTCCTACGATGCCCTAGGCCCTTCGATCACAGCCGGAGGACTACATAGCCTAAAGACAGAAAGGGGAAATCTAAACTGCCCCAGAGCAGACCCCAAAGCAAAAGGCAGCCCCCCACATATAATGACGGTGAAGCAAGAAGAAAGAACAAAACACAGACAGAAAGATAGACTGAGCAAAGATGGGGCCCACGCTAGCTTAGATAGGAAAGGACAAGAAGGCTGCTGTCTGCAATCCGTGAAAAACCCTATGAAAATAAGAGCCAACCAACTGACAGTAAAAAAGGCCCTGAAGACGCTAGGCTTCAAAAAAGCTATGTCAGTACTCAGGAATATTCTGAAGACAGAGCAACAGGCAAAAGGAAATTCAGCTCACCCCAGCAGGGAATGGCAGAATCCAGAAAAGCAAGGAAAACAAAACACTAAAGCAAAAAGGCAAAGCAGAAATCTTAGCTTTAGATGAGCAGGAATCAGACTGGTTTCCTAGAAGTCCACAGAGAAATCACCCGCAGGCCAGAAGTGCGTCGGCAGCCTTATATCCAGTCATTAACTCCACTCAGCCAGTCATCATCATCAGCCCCAGGTGTTTGACAATCAGGCTCACTACCTTTCTTCACCAGAAGAGGGAGTTCCTCGGGCCTCAGTAGTGAAGGGGAAAATGAACTCACAACAAGCTAGCGGTTGGTAATACAGTTCATTTGGAAACCAACCGTGGTGAAGACTGGACCTTCCTGGTGCAGAGGTGGTTCAGCTCACTCTGCTGCTTGGAGCATTGGCAGCAGACAAAGCTAAGTTTTGTTTTTTAGTTGCTTTAACCCCGTGGTGTCTGTTTTATCCTTTTCGTGGTATTGGTGCAGTACACTTTTTTCCCTGTCTCACCTCCTGGGGAGGGGGTTGGGGTTTAGCTCAGGGCTAAACAAGAGCTAGGGACAGGTCAGGGACTTGGTCCTCACTACCATTAAGAGTACCCCCAAGTTAAGGAAAGTCAGGGTCCTCCTTAGCCTGAGAGGCAGTTCAGGGGCCCAGATTCCACGTCTCCTGTTTTTTCCCTACTGCCCCGTGACACACCCACTCTTGTTAAGAAATCGACACTGGCTGTAGCAGCATGGAACATGTTAACCCCGGTGATCTAGTGGCGGTGTATGATGAGACATGGAAGAAGGCCTCATTAAAAAAAATACCCAATTTAAAGGAGATGATCTCCTAGAATTGTAATGCCCATACACTAAGTGTATGGGCTGGCAAACATTTTCACCTTTGGGGTGCACCTCACCCTTTTTCATAACAAATATTTTACACCCAGCATAACCACCCACCCTTGTTAAGAAATCGACACTGGCTGTAGCAGTACGTAACACGTTAACCCTGATGATCTAGTGGTGGTGAATGATGAGATGTGGAGGAAGGCATCATTAAAAAATATACCCAATTTAAAGGAGCGGGTCTCCTATACCTGTAATGCCCATACAGTAAGTTTATGGGCTGGCATACATTTTCCCTTGTGGGGTACACCTCAAACTTTTTCATAACAATTATTTTACGTCCAGCATAACCACCCACCCTTATTAAGAATTCGACACTGGCTGTAGCAGCATGTAACATGTTAACCCTGGTGATCTAGTGGTGGTGCATGATGAGACATGAAGGAAGGCCTCATTAAAAAATTGGCCCAATTGAAAGAAGCAGCTCTCCTAGACTTGTAATGCCCATACTCTAAGTGTATGGGCTGACAAACATTTCCCCTTGGGGGGTGCATATTTTTTTAATTTGTTGACGGGCATCATAACACCCTTGCCAAAAGCTAGAGTGGCTGGAGCATGACGGAATACATTCACCCTAGTGTTCGATTGGTGGTGGATGGTGAGGATGAGAAGAAGAAGGAGGAGGACACCAAATAGCAAAAATCAGGAAGCGTATACCCATGTGTGGGTGTGAATAGGTGCATGGGAATACACGTCCCAAAAAGACACTAGATTGGAGGTTATGTTTTGCTGTCATCATTTGGTGGTGTCGAGAAGTCTGGCCTAATCCATCTTATTCATTTTTATAAGAGTCAACCTGTCTGCATTTTCCATTGACAGGGGAATGAGCTTATCTGTAATAATTCCACCACCGGCACGAAAAACCCGCTCTAACAAAACGCTAGCGGCAGGGCATGCCAGGACCTCCAAGGCGTAGAGAGCCAGTTCATGCCACGTGTCCAGCTTGGATACCCAATAATTAAAAGGCACAGAGGAATCACGGAGGACGTTAGTACGGTCAGCAAGGTACTCCCTCATCATCTTATAAAACATTCCATTCCTTCTGATATTACCCCGCGCCTCAGGGCCAGGGCGATGGGAGGGTCTGAGAAAACTGTCCCAGAACTTTGCCAGTGGTCCCCTGCCTCTTCTGGGTTGAAGTTGTGTCTCCCTCACCTGTACTCCTTGGTTGGCCAAACAACTGTTATGTCTGCCACCAGCGTTTTGAGATGGGACATTTTTTAATAATTCTGCAACAATGGACCTCTGGTACTGCACCATTTTAGTACACCTGTCTGCCTCTGGAACAAGAGATTGAAAGTTCTCCTTGTAGCGTGGGTCTAACAGTGTCGCTACTCAGTAATGCCTGTTACCTAATACTTTTACAATATGAGGGTCCTGGGAAAGGCAGCACAACATAAAGTCAGCCATGCATGTCAGACTGGTAACAGGCAATCCTTCCGTGTCCTCACAAACAGGTCGACTGACCAAGAGTTTCCTCCTACTCCTTCCCCTCTTCCTCCCTGTCTTCAGGCCACCCACGCTGAACAGACAGTATGACAGTTGTGGTTGTAGTACTGTATATAGCGCATGAAAGTAGCTCCTGTTCTTCCTCCTCCTCTTCCTTACTGTCAACCAATCCACGTTGGGATGACATGAGGCTGCGCTGTGTGTAATCACCCTGTATGGTTCCTTGCTCCATGTCCTCGTGCTCCGCCTGAAATGCATCCTCTTTCTTTGTCAGCGGAGAGCTTTTCAGAATGCAGAGAAGCAGGATGGTGACGCTAATTATGGCATCATCGTTGCTCACCATCTTGTAGGACAAAGTTTGGGAGGATGTTACATATGTCTGACATCCATGTCCACTCCTGAGGTCTTATATGTGGGGTCAAACCTGAATAACGACAGCCTTGTTGATGCCAGTATTCAACAACTGCCTTCTTCTGCTTACAAATCCTTTCCAACATATGCAGTGTAGAGTTCCAGCGCGTGGGGACATCACACACCAGTCAGTAAACCGGAATCTGCAATCGCTGCTGAAGCACGCCGAGGGTGGCTGTTATGAATGGGTCACCGAGGAGGACAACAAAAAGCTCAGTCCCAGAAAACCAGAGAGGTTGGTAACTATGCAGATTGCAGATCCCTGATCCTAACCACACAACTAACAGTAGCAGTGGAGCATTCCTACGATGATCTAGACGCCTCGTCACCGCCGGAGGACTACATAAGCCTAAAGCAAGAAAAGGGAAAAACTAACTGCCTCAGAGCAGACCCCAAAGGAATAGACAGCCCCCACACATGTATTGATGGTGAAACAAGATGAAAACACAAACACAGGCATGAAAATAGGTTGAGCAAACGATGGGGCCCAAACTAACTATAAAGAATAGGAAAGGAAAGACACTGTCTGCAATCTGCCAAAAACCCTACAAAAATAATGTCCAACACTTCTGATAACAAAATTAACCCTGAAGTCACTAGACTTCTCCCACTATATCAGCACTCTGAAATATTCTGAGACAGAGCAAAGAGAGGCCAATCTAATAAGGGACTAAAAAGCAAATTGGAAAATACAGATAAATAAGAGTGGAAATTCAGCACAGCCCCAGTCGGGGCTGACTGAACACACAAAAAACTGAATAGACCAACAAAATCCAGTGTGAACATTAGCAAAAGCACTTATCTTGAGACGGCTGGAACAGAGCTGAAAACCAAGACCTGAGAAGCCAAAAGCAATCACCAGCACTAGACTAGGGCGTCGGCTGTCTTAAATCCAGTCTAAGATTCCTGAGGTCCAATCGTCATCCTCATTATCAGGTGGAAGATCTCTACTGATTAAATCAGCCTCACTACCTCCTGTAACCACCAGAGGGAGTCTGGAAGGAGAACTCACAGCTGGTGGACCAAAGAATGAACTCACAACAGTACCCCCCCTTGAGGAGGGGTCACCGAACTGTCATCCACGCCAATCAGGATGGGCCCGGAGAAAAGCACGAACCAATCTATTGGCATGAATATCAGAGGCAGAGACCCAAGAATTATCCTCCTGACCATAACCCTTCCTTTTGACCAAATACTGGAGTATCTGTCTAAACAAACGAGAATCCAGTATTTTCTCTACCTCATATTCCATATTGCCTTTAACCAATACAGGGTAAGGAGGTGCTGCCATAGGAACCACTGGCTCAACAAACCTCTTCAACAGCAATTTATGAAATATGCTATGGATAGTGTTGAGCATTCCGATACCGCAAGTATCGGGTATCGGCCGATATTCACTGTATCGGAATTCCGATACTGAGTTCCGATACTTTTAGCATATTGACTACCGGAATCGGAAGTTCCCATAATGCTATGAGCCAGTTTGATTTGATTCAGCCATTGACAATCCTCAGAAGTGTGGGCACATCCTGTTAGGCATGTAGGCATGTTAACTAATGGCATGGCTGTGATTGGCTGCTGAAATGATGTCATGATGCACTATAAAAGCCGCCGCCGCCATTTCGGGTTCACTCTGCTGTGAATTCAGTTAGGGACAGGCTGCTGTTCAAGACTGTGAGGGACAGTTAGAGATAGCGATTTTAACAATCATAGTGTGCTTTACCCAGGCTACATAATCCACCACTTTAGCTTTCTTTTGCCTTGCAGCAGTGTTCACAGCTGTCTGCAAGGTCTGTGTGAGTGCAGCTCACGCTGAGTAGTGTGTCCTGCAGCCACGTCTGGTTGTAGGCTGCTCAGCGTGTCACTGCCTCATACATATTTTTATTTTTTTGCTGCTCATTTTTCATTCTCCTATTAGTGTGCACTGTGCATCCATCCATATTAATATACGTTGGTTGCAAACACTATAGGAGTAGACAGCAGAGCCTCTCTACAGCCTTTCAGTGCTAGTGACAAGATTGCTGTACTGTTCACGGCTGTCTGAGAGGTCTCTGTGTGTGAGTGCAGCTCACGCTGAGTAGTGTGTCCTTCAGCTACGTCTGGTTGTAGGCCGCTCAGCGTGCGTCACTGCCTCACACATATTTTTCTTTTATTGCATCTCATTTTTTATTCTCCTATTAGTGTGCATCCATCCATATCCATATACGGTAGTTGCAAACACTATAGGAGTAGACAGCGGACCCTCTCTGCAGCCTTTCAGTGCTAGTGCCCACTTATCTGCACTGTTCACGGCTGTCTGAGAGGTCTCTGACTGTGTGTGAGTGTAGCTCACGCTGAGTAGTGTGTCCTGCAGCTACGACTGGTTGTAGGACACTCAGCGTGCGTCACTGCCTCACACATATTTTGCTTTTATTGCAGCTCATTTTTTATTCTCCTATTAGTGTGCATTCATCCATATCCATCTACATTGGTTGGTTGCAAATACTATACGAGTATAGGAGTAGATAGAGGAGCCTTTTTTCTGGCTTGTGCCCTTCAGCTGCAGCCAGATTAGTATTACCCTATTTTATGGAGCCTCATCTTTTGCATTGTAGGTTACCTTCCTGCATTGTAATAGCTCCAAAAAGTTAGTGATACTATCGCTTTCAAATCTTTGGTCACATCCTTTTAGTTTTTTTAAAAAAAAACAAAATAAAGTTCACCAAACACTCCATTTGACAGTTGTGTAGGCCACATTAGCTCCTATTAAACTGTAGTCTACACACACTTCATAAAATTAGTGTTTCTTATACCTGTTACCAGCTATTCAGGAATAAGCACACTAAGCCCCCCCTTTTCTACTTTTCTGCCTATCTTTATCAGTCTACCAATATGAAGAAGGCCATTGTCGGATGGATGGCAGCTAACGCATAGACTTCAATGACTTCCACGTCCTCTGAGGGCCAGAGCACTGAAGAGCAACCATCTGTCTCTTCACCACCTGCCAAAGTGTTCAGGCAGTCAGAGAGCCCTGGACAGGAGCCATCACAGTCTCCACTTCTGTTCTCTGAATCTGTTGGCTTGGAAAGAGGGGGACAGCCAAGAAGCATTCAAGAATGTGAAGAAGAGGGAGTATGCAGTGATGCTCAACTTCTTTGTCCCTCTGAATCTGAAGAGGCGGGTGGGCCAGTGCCTATGGTCAGCACACCTCTGTACGCATCAGATGATGACGAGACTCAGGTGCCACTTTCTGGTGCGTACGGTGCTGGCGAGACAACCCAGGAGAAGCAGGTGTTTGAAGAGGGGAGTGTAGATGATGAGGTCCTTGACCCATCATGGCATGAGGAACAGGAAGGTGGAGGGAGCAGCTCTGAGGAAGAGATTCCCCGAACGGCCAAAACAGGAGGGAGAGGGAGGGGGCAGACTTGGTTGCCTTTAGCCTCCACTTCGGCACCCGTTAGGAGCATTCCTCTTTCTAAAGCCAAAACGGGCGCTCCCAAGACTTGCAGTGCATGGTCCTTTTTTGACACAGTTGCAGATGACATTTGCTTTGACAAATGCAAACTGTGTCATCAGAAAGTCAAAAGAGGTAAAAATGTCAGCAACCTCAATGCCACAAATATGTTGAATCATATGCGGACCAAGCACGAGGTGGAGTTACACAGACACACTGAAGACGTAGGCCAACGTACAGCACCACCTACCACCTCTTCAGCTCGTGTTGGGGCCTCTTCCTCCAGCTCACACACAGCTGGTTCGGCTTCCTCACAGGATCGCCAAGGAAGAACCTCTGGCACTGTTGTCCGGAGACCCAGTGACATTCCACCAACAGCACCACGTTCCCAGTCATCCTCACACTCCCAGGCCACTCTACAGCCATCGGAACTTCATGGCATTGGCAGTCCCACAATACACCGTGCCCAGCCGCTTTTATTTCAGCAGGCAAGCTGTCCCTGCCCTGCAAAAACATGTGGAGGGAAAAATAAAACATGAGCTACTAAACGCCGTCAGTAGCAAGGCCCACCTGACCACCGATTCGTGGACCAGTAACCATGGACAGGGACGATACCTTTCCCTCTCTGCCCATTGGGTCAATGTTGTGGAGCCGGGTACAGATCTGGAGAGTGGCGCTGTACGTGTTCTGCCAACTCCACGGATTGCAGGAATCCAGTTTCTACACATTGACTCCTCCTCCTACTCAAGTTCCTCAGAAACAGCGCTGCAGGAGCCTGTTATGACCGAAATGAGCTTGGTAGTGTGTGACAATGGCCGAAATCTGGTGGCAGCTCTGGGCCTAGGCAACGTCACTCACATCCCATGTCTGGCACATGTGCTCAACTTGGTCATGCAGAGCTTTCTGAGGGACTATCCGGATCTTGATGCACTGCTGTACAAGGTCCGCATAGAGTGCATTCACTTGCGGTGTTCCAGCATGGCAAGATCGCGCCTTGCTGCTCTGCAGCGCTGATTACGCCTTCCGGAACATCGCATCATATGTGACCTACCCACCAGGTGGAATTCAACATTACATATGTTGGAGCGGTTGTGTGAGCAGCAGGCAGCAGTCATGGAGTACCAGCTGCATCAGGCGCAAACAAGTCGCACTGTGCGCCAGTCACACTTCAGCACCACAGAGTTGTGAGTTCATTTTCCCCTTCGTCACTGAGGTTTTGTGAACTCCCTATTCTGGTAAAGGAAGGTAATGAGCCTGATTATCAGGCACCTGAGTCTAATGAGGATGACTGGCTGAGTGGAGTCACGGACTGGATATAAGGCTGCCGACGCCCTTCTGCCCTGCGGGTGATTTCTCTGTGGACTTCTAGGACACCAGTCTGATTCCTGCTCCCCTAAAGCTAAGTTTTTTTGCTTTGCCTGTTGCATTTGTGTTTTGTTTTTGTTTTCCTTGCTTTTCTGGATTCTGCCATTCCCTGCTGGGGTGAGCTGAATCTCCTTTTGCCTGTTGCTCTGTCTTCAGAATATTCCTGAGTACTGACATAGCTTTTTTGAAGCCTAGCGTCTTCAGGGCCTTTTTCACTGTCAGTCTGTTGGCTCTTATTTTCATAGGGTTTTTCACGGATTGCAGACAGCAGCCTTCCTGTCCTTTCCTATGTAGTTAGCTTGGGCCCCGTCTTTGCTCAGTCTATCTTTCTGTCTGTGTTAGTGTTTTCATCTTGCTTCACCGTCATTATATGTGGGGGGCTGCCTATTGCTTTGGGGTCTGCTCTGGGGCAGTTTAGATTTCCCCTTTCTTTCTTTAGGCCTATTTAATTCTCCGGCTGTGATCGAGGGGTCTAGGGCATCGTAGGAACCCCCCACGGCTACTGCTAGTTGTGTTGATAAGTTCAGGGGTCTGCAATCCGATAGCTGCCAACTTCTCTGGTTTTCTGGACTTAGCTAGCATTTCTGTTTTTGCCTCCTACGGTGACTCAATCATAACAGTGGGCCTCTATGAAGGACATCTGCCTCGTTTTGCGTGCCTTCGATGATTCCACGCGGATGGCGATTGCAGATGATGCACTAGTCAGCATGACCGCCCCCCTTATCTATGAAGAGGAGGATGAATGAACTCATGGAGATCAACATCCGACACGGCGGAGACACCATCACGTGTTTCTCAACGCAGTGATTCTAGAGCACTGTCCCCATCCCTTATGGGAAATATGTAAAACATGCAAAACAGAAGCCGCGGAGACACCATCACGTGTTTCTCAACACAAGCAATGACCAGCCAGGTCTTTGCCCGGGAAGGAACAACCACGGGAAGGGCAGTCTCCAATGAAGGAAACCACCTATGCCAAAACATGGTATCCATCCACATACAGCTGTTTCGGTGTATTGCCCCTCATCAGTGTGAAGTAGGAAACTGGCTGGTAGGAGCAATGCCTAGTAAAAAGACTATGAAGAGGAGGATGAATGAACTCATGGAGATCAACATCCGACACGGCGGAGACACTATCACGTGTTTCTCAACGCAGTGATTCTAGAGCACTGCCCCCTTCCCTTATGGGAAATATGTAAAACATGCAAAACAGAAGCCGCGGAGACACCATCACGTGTTTCTAACGCAAGCAATGACCAGCCAGGTCTTTGCCCGGGAAGGAACAACCACGGGAAGGGCAGTCTCCAATGAAGGAAACCACCTATGCCAAAACATGGTATCCATCCACATACAGCTGTTTCGGGGTATTGCCCCTCATCTCTCCAGAGGAGGGAGGTACACAATGCTCTAGTCAGTATGTACAGCGAGGGTGGGGTGATGGAGAGCAGGCAGAGATGATGACCCAAGCAGAGGACAGCGTTTCTTTGGCAGTTGGGAGTCTGCAGCACATGGTTGATTTCATGCTGCAGTGCCTGAGAAATGACAACCGCATCGCCCACATTCTCAACATGACTGATTATTGGGTGTACACCCTCCTAGATCCTCGCTACTGGGACAACTTACAAAGCCTCATATCACCGTTGAACCGGGAGCGTAAACTGCGGGAGTACCAAGACACACTGGTGCAGTCCATCATATTCTCCATTCCACCAGAGAGCAGTGCTGCTAGTGCTTTACAAAGCAGCTCTGTGCATCGAGGCAGTGGAGGAAGCTCGGCACAAAGAGGGAGCAGAGGCAGCGCCTCAGCACAAGGCAAGACCACTATGGCCCAAATGTGGCAAAGTTTTGTGGGTCCGCCACAAATGTCTACACCATCACAGACGTCTCCAGTCAGCAGGAGGCAACATTTCCGTCAGATGGTGACAGACAACATGTCTTGCCCTGTCAGTGTACTCCCATATGGCTCATCCCCCTTAAAGATTTGGGTCTCAAAGCTGGATACATGGCCAGAGCTTAGCCAGAATGCATTGGAGGTGCTGGCTTGCCCTGCTGCCAGTGTATTATCAGAATGCGTCTTTAGTGCCGCAGGTGGTGTACTAACAGACCGTCGCACGCGACTATCCTCCGATAACGTTGACCGGCTTACTTTTCTGAAAATGACCAAGGCCTGGATCTTGCCAGAAATTGCCAGTCCTCTACCAGAATAAATAATTGGTTGGCAACAGTATCCAGGTCTCCTGTTGTGTTCATGTTTCTACCACCTGAACTGTAATCCCTGGGCTTCAACACAGCCAGTTGTCGCTCAGAAGTGCCGTCTGCACAAAGAAAATCACTAGCTCCTGTGTTAGTGGGGCTCAGTAACGCCATCTGCTCCCCTGCAGTGTGGACAGCAAAGTCTCCTGCTCCCTCCACAATCGAACTACTACTGATTTTTAACCGTGCTCCACTATGGCCTCTGGCTCCACTGTCTCTAGTATTTTCCCTGGCCTCCAACCCCGCCAGTTGCTGCTCTGAAGTGGCATCTGCACAATCCACACTTGTTCCTGTGTTACTGGGGCTCAGTCATGTCAGTTGATCCCCTGATGTGTGTCCGGCAAGGTCTCCTGCTTTGTCCACATTTCCATTACTAGCAGTGGGAATGTGGACAGAGCAGGAGACCTTGCCGGACACACATCAGGGGATCAACTGACGTGACTGAGCCCCAGTAACACAGGAACAAGTGTGGATTGTGCAGATGCCACTTCAGAGCAGCAACTGTCGGGGTTGGAGGCCAGGGGAAATACTAGAGACAGTGGAGCCAGAGGCCATAGTGGAGCACGGTTACAATCAGTAGTAGTCTGCAAACTATATCAAACTTGCTGCAAGTTGGCCTCCGCCTGCTGCATGATTGATCCTGGGCTTCAACACAGCCAGTTGTCACTCGGAAGTGCTGTCCGCACAGAGAAAAACACTAGCTCCTGTGTTAGTGGGGTTCAGTAACGTTTGCTGTTCCCCTGCTGTGTGTATGCAATATCTCCTGCTGCCTCCATATTGAAAACACATCAGGCCTCAGCCTGCTCCATGCTTGATCCTGGGCTCCAACAACGCCAGTTGGTGTTCAGAAGTGCCTTCTTCACAGAGAAAAACACACTAGCTCCTGTGTTAGTGGGGTTCAGTAATGTCTGCTGTTCCCCTGCTCTGTGGACGACAAAGTCTCCTGCTGCCTCCACATTCAAAAACCATCAGGCCTCAGCTTGCTCCATGCTTGATCCTGGGCTCCAACAACGCCAGTTGGTGTTCAGAAGTGCCGTCTTCACAGAGAAAAGTACGAGCTCCTGTGTTAGTGGGGCTCAGTAACGCCAGCTGCTCCCCTGCTGTGTGGATGGCAAAGTCTCCTGCTGCCTACACAGTCACACTACTACTGATTTTTAACTGTGCTCCACTTAGGCCTCTGGCTCCATTGTCTCTAGTATTTCCCCTGGCCTCCAACCCCGACAGTTGCTGCTCTGAAGTGGCGTCTGCACAATCCACACTTGTTCCTGTGTTACTGGGGCTCAGTCACGTCAGTTGATCCCCAGATGTGTGTCCGGCAATGTCTCCTGCTCTGTCCACATTCCCATTACTAGTAGTGGGAATGTGGACAGAGCAGGAGACCTTGCCGGATACACATCAGGGGATCAACTGACGTGACTGAGGCTCTGTAACCCAGGAACAAGTGTGGATTGTGCAGACGCCACTTCAGAGCAGCAACTGGCGGGGTTGGAGGCCAAGGGAAAAACTAGAAACAGTAGAGCCAGAGGCCTAAGTGGAGCACGATTGCAATCAGTAGTAGTGTACAGCTGATATAAAACTTGCTTCAAGTAGGCCTCAGCCTGCTCCATGATTGATCCTAGGCTTCAACACAGCCAGTTGTTGCTCGGAAGTGCCATCTGCACAGAGAAAAACACATGTTCCAGTGTGGGGTTCAGTAACGCCAGCTGCTCCCCTGCTGTGTGGACGACAAAGTCTCCTGCTGCCTCCAAAATCACACTACATCTTATTTACTACTCGCTCCAAGTAGGCTTCAGCCTGCTGCATGATTGACCCTGGGCTCCAACATCGCCAGTTGCTGCTCAGAAGTGTCTTTGGCACGGGTACTCCCTCCTGCCCAGCCTGGTTCCAGCACGCCTGCTGTTTCCGGGGAATGTCAACATCACTTTGCCACCAAAACATTGTCCAGTCGTGTTGCGGTCGGGTTAGCCGAGTCTATGGTGCCTGCAGTTTAGGTGCTTCCTATGTGGGTTCCATAGTGCCAATAGGACGAGCACTCCCTGTAGGACTGTGGGTTTCGGTAACTGCGGCTGGCTCGCGGCCTTGCAACTTTGTTTTTCATGGGTACCTTCTGCTACCCATCCGGGTTCCAGCATCGTCAGCTGGTTCTCGGCAGTGGCTTTGGCCTAGGTGCCTCCTTCTCGGTATCCGAGTTCCAGCAACATCTGCTGGTCTTTGGTAGTGCTTTCTAGCACAGGTACCTCCTGCTTAGTAACCGTGTTCCAGCACCGTTACTGGTCCACGGTTGTGCCATTGGCTCTTGTTCCTTCTGCTGCCCCTCCGGGTTCCAGCACCGTCAGCTGGTCCTCGCTAGTTCCATTTGCTCTTGTTCCTTCTGCTAACCATCCGGGTTCCAGTACCGTCAGCTGGTTCTCAGCAGTTCCTCAGCCTTCTTGTACCTTCTGCTACTTTTCCAAGTTTGAGCTTGTGGAAATGGTTTTGGGATCTCACTCTGGATCTCCCTGACGACGACCCTGAAGCCGACGACTCTGAAGACCACACCGAAGAAGACCAAAAAGATGACCCTGAAGAAGATGACCAAGAGGACAAAGAACATGAAGACAACCACCAAGATGCAGAACAACAAGAGACAGAAGAGCAAGAAGCAGAAAAACCAAAAGCAGAAGAACATTAAGCATAAGACTAAAAATCAGAGCAAATGATATTATCTAAAATATAAGCAGAAGAAGATTAAGCAGTGTATGGGGGTGAGTCCGTTCCTCCACGTGGTGCCCCTGGAAAATGCCTGCTGCTGCAGGCCAAACTGAATGCGGACAAATCCTGTTATAAGTCTTTTGTGACAGGCAGAACAGAAGATGTAATCTTCAAACTTTTATAGATAACAATTACAGGAATGCCTGTCACAAATAAGAATATGATGAAGAAGAAGAATAGGAAGAAGATGAACAAGAAGAATATGAAGAATGTACAAAAAAAGAATAATAGGAAGAAGATGAAGAAGAAGAAGATGAATAAGGTGTAGAAGAAGTTGATGAAAAAGATGCTGCTGAGGATGATGAAGGAGAAAGTGTTGGAGAAGTCAAAAAGAAGGTGAAGAGCATGGAAGTAGTGAAACATACATATCTAACAAAATATACAAAGGTTAACATAGTCAATATCTTTGTAACTCCGAACATCTTTAAAAAAAAACTTTATTCCTGCTATTTCATTTGATTGGCTAAACCTCTATGCCTTTAATGTCTCCTCCACCTCCCCAATACATTCTACATTATTCTTAGTTGTTTTTCTTCATCTCGAATTAAACTACAAGGAAAGAAAGGGTTTTTTTTAATTCCGATATTTCTGTTCCATTGACTTGAATGGGACTTCCGGGATAGGAATGGGCGGTACCCGACACTTTTTTTATATCGGCCGATCCAATCCGATCCGATATTTTTCAATATTGGGTGGTATCGCTCAACACTAGTTATGGATCTTGAACGTAACTGGAAGAGCCAGTCGAAAAGAAACAGGATTAAAAATCTCCAAAATTTTATAAGGTCCAATAAATCTTGTCTTAAATTTTGGTTATGCAACCTTCATAGGAATATTCTTAGATGACAACCAAACCATATCACCCACTTTAAACCGGGGACCAATGGTCCTACGTCGGTTGGAAAATCGCTGGGCCTTTTCCTGAGAGAGTGATAACTTATCCACTACTTGGTCCCATATCTGCTGCATTCTCTCTACCACAGTATCCACACCTGGGCAGGACAAAGATTCCACTTGCCCTGAAGAGAATCGAGGATGAAACCCAAAATTGCAAAAAAAAGGGTGACATCAAAGTGGCAGAACTGGCTCTATTGTTCAGCGCGAATACGGCCAAGGGCAAAAATGAAACCCAATCATCCTGATCAGCAGATATAAAACATCTTAAATAAGTCTCCAAGGTCTGGTTTGTTCTCTCAGTCTGCCCATTAGTCTGGGGATGAAACGTGGATGAGAAGGCTAACTGACTTCCCAGATTGGAACAAAAGGCTTTCCAGAATCTGGAAACAAACTGGACTCCTCTGTCCGACACAATGTTCTCAGGAATCCCACGTAACCGAACCACGTGTTGTAAAAACAAGGGCACCAACTCAGCAGAAGATGGCAACTTTGGGAGTGGTACAAGATGGACCATCTTTGAAAATCTATCACAAATCACCCAGATAACAGTCATTCTCTGAGAGACAGGAAGATCAGAATTAAAATCCATTGAGATATGGGTCCATGGCCTCTTGGGCAACGGCAGGGGCATCAGCAACCCACTAGAACGAGAACAGGGTTTAGACTGAGAACAAGTCCCACAGGACTGCATAAAATTCCTGACATCACGAGATAAGGCGGGCCACCAAAAAGACCGACTCACCAAATCTCTGGTACCTAAAATACCTGGATGACCAGCCAATGCGGAACAATGAACTTCAGACATCACTCTCTTTATCCACTGGTCAGGAACATACAATTTTCCCATAGGGCAACGCTCAGGTTTATCCTCCTGAAATACCTCTACCTCCAGGGTGCGTCTCAAATTGGGCGAAATGGCAGAAAGAACTACCCCCTCACCTAGGATGGTAGTAGGCTCGGTCACATTAAGAGAATCAGCAAAGAAACTCCATTCTTACTGCCCGGAAGAAAAGAGACCACAAAATTAAAACGCATGAAAAACAACGCCCATCTAGCCTGTCTAGGATTCAAGCGTTTTGCCAACTCCAGATAAATCAAATTTTTGTGATCGGTGAGGACCACAACTTGATGTCTAGCTCCCTCCAACCAATGTTTCCACTCCTCAAATGCCCACTTCATGGCCAACAATTCCTGATTCCCCACGTCATAGTTGCGTTCAGATGGGGAGAACTTACGAGAAAAGAGGGCACAAGGATTCATCTTAGAAGTCACAGGGTCTTTTTGGGACAAAACAGCTCCTGCACCAATCTCAGAAGCATCTACCTCCACCTGAAATGGAAGAGAGACATCAGGTTGCCGTAAAACTGGAGCTGAAGTAAATCTCCGCTTAAGCTCCTGAAATGCTGAGACAGCCTCAGGAGACCAATTCAGCACATCAGCGCCCTTCTTGGTTAGATCAGTCAGTGGTTTGACAATACCAGAAAAATTACCTATAAATTTACAATAGAAATTAGCAAGACCCAAAAACTTCTGGAGAGACTTCAAAGAAGTAGGCTGAACCCAACCATAAATGGCCTGTACCTTGGCCGGGTCCATTTCAATAGTCGATGGAGACAAGATAAATCCCAAAAATGAAATCCTCTATACACCAAAGAGGCATTTCGATCCCTTAACAAACAGGGAATTCTCCCTCAAAATCCGGAACACAGTCCGAACATGTTCCACATGAGAATCCCAATCACTGGAAAATACTAGAATATCATCCAAATAGATGATCAAAAACTTATCCACAAAGTCCCGGAAAATATTATTCATTGGAATTGGAAGACAGAAGGGGCATTATTGAGCCCAAAAGGCATCACCAGGTACTCAAAATGTCCCTCCGGAGTATTAAATGCCGTCTTCCATTCATCCCCGTGCTTGATGCGAATAAGATTATATGCCCCCCTGAGGTCAAGCTTAGTAAACCAGCAGGCACTCTTAACTCTGGAGAATAAATCAGACATCAGAGGTAACGGGTACTGATATTTAACCGTCATCTTGTTAAGGGAAAGATAATCAATACACGGTCTTAATGAACCATCTTTCTTGGCCACAAAAAAAACCCAGCACCTAAAGGTGATGAGGATGGTCTAATATGATGACCCTTCTCCAACGACTCCTTAATATAGGATCGCATAGCATCATGTTCGGGTACTGATAAGTTGAAAAGCCGACCCTTGGGAAATTTACACCCAGGCATCAACTCAATTGTCATAACTCCTATGAGGGGGCAAAGACGTGGACTTACTCTCACTAAATACATCAGAAAAATCGGCCAGATAATCAGGAATATCATGAGACTGAGGAGAGGTGGAGAAAACAGGAGCGTCCCTAAGAACACACTGGCAGCCCCAACTCACCACAGACCCAGATTTCCAATTCAAAACTGGATTATGAGCTTGCAACCAGGGAAAACCCAGAACAATAGTATCATGCAAATTACGCAGCACCAGAAATTTACAATCTTCTTGGTGGTCTGGGGCAACTCACATTATCACCTGGGTCAAAAACTGAGGTTTATTCTCCGCCAAAGGAGTAGCATCAATACCCCTCAAAGGAATAGGCATCCGCAGAGGCATCATGGAAAAACCACAACATTTAGCAAAGTCCAAATCCATCAAATTCAACGCTGCTCCAGAATCCACAAAAGCCTTAGTGGAAAACGTGGATAAGGAGCAGATCAGAGTAATTGCCAAAATAAACTTAGATTGTACACAACCTACAGCAAATGTGTGTGCAAAACATTTCTCTCGTTTAGGGCAGATAGAAATAGTATGAGAGGCATCTCCACAGAAAAAACACAGCTTATTACGCCTTCTAAACTCCTGACGATGCGCCCTAGACAAAACCCCATCACATTGCATGCATTCAGACATTTGTTTAAAAGGTGGCAGCGCCTCCCGTATAGTTTTACGTTCACGTAAACGCCGATCAACATGAATGGCTAATGACATAGAATTATCCAGACCAGAGGGAACAGGAAATCCCACCATAACATCTTTTACGGTCTCTGATAAACCCTTCCGAAAGAGAGCTGACATTGCACTATCATTCCATGTAGTAAGGACTGCCCACTTTCAGAATTTTTGACAGTATAACTCTGCAGAATCCTGACGCTGGCTTAATGCCAACAGGGTTCTGTCAGCTTGATCAACAGCATTAGGTTCATCATACAACAACCCCAAGGCCTGAAAAAATGCATCCACGTTAGCCAAAATAGGATTTTCAGGTATCAGAGAAAAGGCCCAATCCTAGGGATCGCCGCGCAGCAAGGAGATGACAATTTTAACCTGCTGTACAGAGCTCCCTGATGAGTTAGGCTTCAAACCAAGAAATAATTTACAATTATTCTTAAAATTCAAAAATTTAGACCCATCCCCAGAAAACACATCAGGAGTGGGGATCTTAGGTTCAGCAGCATGTGACTGAATCAGGTAAGTGGAAATTCCCTGCAGTTCAGCAGCAAGTTGCTCCACACGATCAGACAATTGCTTAATCTCCATTAGGAAAAAAAAAAATCCTCCTACGGCCCCAGAAAAAAAAGAGGAAAAAATATGTATAAAAAATAATATTCTGACACTTTTTTTTTTCTTTTAAACAATTTTCTCCTGCTTTTGAGTACCCTAGAATCTGCTGTATGGCTGGTGATTCTGTTATGAATGGGTTACCGAGGAGGACAACAAAAAGCTCAGTCCCAGAAAACCAGAGAGTTTGGTAACTATGCAGATTGCAGATCCCTGATCCTAACCACACAACTAACAGTAGCAGTGTAGCGTTCCTACGATGATCTAGACGCCTCGTCACCGCCGGAGGACTACATAAGCCTAAAGCAAGAAAAGGGAAAAACTAACTGCCCCAGAGCAGACCCCAAAGGAATAGACAGCCTCCACACATGTATTGACAGTGAAACAAGATGAAAACACAAACACAGGCAGGAAAATAGGCTGAGCAAATGATGGGGCCCAAACTAACTATAAAGAATAGGAAAGGAAAGACACTGTCTGCAATCTGCCAAAAACCCTACAAAAATAATGTCCAACACTTCTGATTACAAAATTAAGCCTGAAGTCACTAGAACTCACAGCTGGTGGACCAAAGAATGAACCCACAACAGGTGGCTGAAGGTGTAGCTGATTTTCTAAAATTGCACACAGGCGGCGTACTTTCACCAGCAGATCCGGCAGCTCTGGGAAGCTTTTTAGGAAAAGTTGAACAACGAGGTTAAGCACATGGGCTAGGCATGATATGTGTGTCAGTTCGCCTTGCCTCAGAGCCGCCACCAGGTTTCTGCCATTGTCCCATACAACCATGCCTGGCTGGAGGTTCAGCGGTGTCAGCCACACATCTGCCTGCTCTTTCAGAGCTGTCATCAACTCTTCAGCATTGTGCGGTTTGTCACCTAAGCAAATTAGCTTCAGCACAGCCTGTTGCTGCTTGGCTTTGGCAGTGCTGCAGTGCTTCCAGCTTGTGACTGATATGCTCATTTCAGAGATGGAGGCTGAAAAGGAGGAGGAGGAGGTACAGGATCTGTACACTGTGGGGGCAACCCTGATTGACGTAGGGTCTGCAATCCTTGGCGTCGGGAGGAAGTGTTCCATCCCAAGGTCTGACTGGGTCCCGGCTTCCACTATGCTAACCCAGTGTGCCATCAGCAAGATGTACCATTCCTGGCCACAAGCACTTGTCCACGTGTCCGTGGTTAGGTGTACTTTCCCAGTAACTGCATTGTTGAGGATATGGGTAATGTTGTGGGACGCGTGCTTGTGTAATGCCGGGACGGCACAGCAGGAGAAATAGTGGCGGCTGGGGACCAAGTACTTTGGTATGGCCACCGCCATCAGGTTGTGGAAAGAGTCCATCTCCATGAGCCTAAAAGGCAACATTTCGAGCACAAGCAGACGAGAAATGTGTGAATTTATTACTGTGGTCTGTGGGGCATTGGCTGTGTATTTCTGGGTCACCCTCCCAGGGCTGTGGGGTACTCGGTACCGGGCCAGTCTCTCAAAGGGGAATGTCACAGCAGCGGTGACCCGGTCAGTGGCCCTGGGCGCCCATGTAAAAGGGGTTAAGTGAAGGAATAAAGTTTATGAGTGAATGATTTGTGACGCCACCTGTGGTGTTCCGTGATGAAGATGTTAAGCGGACGCTGCAGACAGATCCCCTGGGACAGATGGTGTGGTGCAGCTATGATGTTGTGGCCCTCCACAGGTAGGGCAGTAATCCGAGGGCAGTGAGGATAGGTGTTGAGGAAGAGGGTGTAGTGTCTGGCGCAGAGATATAGCAGTGCTGGCGGGGTTGCAGGAAGAAGGCAAGGACACAACAGAGTGCAGTTTCTTTACCTTTACTTTGCTTGACAAATGCAGTCCAGGGTCCGGATTACAGATGGCACAGGAGCTGGCTAGCCTGGAAGCAACTTAGGAATCTCTCTAGGCAGATGGGTTGTGTAGTCCCCTTCCTAGCGCTTATTTTTAGGTACTTGCAGTACAGTGTAAACACTGAAGTTCCACTTGCTTATTCTCTTTAGAACTCCCTCGTATGGCAGACAGCTGTAGCCTTCCTCTTTTGGCTCACACGTCGCTCTTGTGCCTCCGAGTCTTATGTGGGAATAGAGCATTTACAGCTTCCTATTCCTCCGGTTTCTGTTGCAGGACCATCAGTGTCCGTACAGCCTTGGAGACCGGGCTCCAGATCATGCGCTATAGCTGGGAATGAGCCTGAACTCTCTGCTCAATCTCCCAGCTCTTCTCCTCCACATCCACACACGTTGCCCTCCTCACACGAACTCCCAAATCTTCCTTCCTGGCCCCCCAGAGAGTAGCTCCTCCCCCAGTTTTAGTTCAGATCTCCCTCTGCTGACCTGGAATGGAAGCTGTGTTGTATGTTGTGGTTAACTGCCAGAGAGATCCTTTATTGCTTCCAAGCATGACATCACACTCCCTAGGAGAGAGGCAATGCCACTGTGGTGACCAAACTCCTGGGGGCGCCACATTTCCTCTTACGTTCCAATGACTGGGATATGGACAACTGAAGGCTGCGCTGGACAAGGACGTGGACATGCTTGATGATGGTGCTCTTTGACTGTGGGCAACGACAGATGCAGGACAGGAGGCAACTTCACATGCACCGTGGACAGTGGATTGACTTGCATGCACAACAGTGTTAGAAACAGTGGTGTTACCCGCAGACACTGTTCCTGGAGCCTGGGGTCGGGTCCACAAATTCGGGTGCCAGGTGCCTGATCATGCTGGTGATGGGAAGGCTGGTAGTTTTGCTACCCCTGCTGATGCTGGAATGACAGGTGTTGCAAATGGCCTTGTCACGGGGTCCTTCTCTGGTATCACACAATCAACAGAGCAAGCGAAGAGTGAACAATTCCAAGACCTTTATTTAGGAAAAATACAAAAAGGTCCATATTCAGTCCACCACACAAAGGATAAGATATTCCAGAATAAGAATGCAGTCCAGTAACAGGATAAAATGTCCAGGGAAACGAGATTTCAAAACTCTAGCACCAGAGGATAAAATGGGTCCTTCTCTCTGAAATGCAGTCTTTACATGATCCTGTCCACACCGGAACAGACTTGCCCAGCTCCTGTTCTCTCTCCACCCCCTTCATTGTCCAGGGAAAGTCAAACAAGTTGGGGCGGTTTCCAGGCCCCCCAGAGGAGAACAAAGGGCCTTAGGGATTAATGCACTACAGGGGGGTCATCAAGAGACAGATACAGTGAGGCTGTAGACTTACAATGTAATAAGAAAAACACTGTGAAAATAACTGAAATAGAAAAATAGGAATATACAAAAAATGACATCCACCTAGCATATCACACCATCACAACCTCTCCCCCCATAATAAGTGAGCATGCCATGAGGTCTACACAGACCTCTGGCCTGCTCACTTTAGTCCACATTGCTCAGTTATTTATAGTTCCTTGTACAGTGGCAGGGGTAGGTCGGCCTGGGGAGCCTATGGTTCTTCTTGTCAAGACAGTCCATCGGCGTTCTGGTGTTGGCTTCCCCGCTTGTATTGGATGGAGAAGCTGTAGGGTTGTAAGGACAAGCTCCACCGCAGCAATCTTCCATTGTCCCCTGATACGCGATTCAGCCATGTGAGGGGGTTGTGGTCTGTAATGATTTTAAAGTCTCTGCCATACAAGTATGGCTGCAATTTTTTTAGCGCCCATACGATGGCAAGGCACTCCGTTGGCATAGGCAACTTCCCGATCCAGTAGTTTCCGACTGGCAAAAGCAACAGGATGTTCTTCTCCGGCGGCGTTCACTTGGCTAAGTACTGCCCCAATCCCAAAGGTGGATGCATCTGTCTGTACGAGGAACCTGCGTTTGTAATCCGGGGCAGCCAAGACAGGAGCAGTGACGAGGGCAGTCTTTAACACTGAAAAGGCATCTTCGCATGCCGTCGTTCACTTCACATTCCTAGGCATGTTCTTGTGGGTCAGGTCGGTTAGGGGCTTGGCCAAGGTGCTGAAGTTAGAAACAAATTTGCGATAGTAACCAGCAGTTCCTAAAAATGCAAGTACCTGCTTTTTAGTCTGGGGTCTACACCAGTTGCTAATTGCTTCCACCTTGGCAGGCTTAGGCCTTAGTGTTCCACCCCCTACTCTATGCCCGAGGTGCTGCACCTCAGCCATCCCTATTTGGCACTTATCAGGGCGAATGGTCAGTCCTGCAGTAAGGATACAGTCCAGCACTATGCCCAAGTGTTTAAGATGTTCCTCCCAGGTTGTGCTAAAAATGGCAATGTCGTCTAAGTAAGCACAGGCAAAGTCCTGACATTGTTGTAACAGTCGATCCACCAGTCTCTGGAAAGTAGCGGGGGCAGTTTTCATCCCAAAGGGCATTCCCAGGAACTCATAAAGCCCAAATGGAGTAATGAAGGCTGAGCGCTCCCGAGCGTCCTCCGTTAGGGGTATCTGCCAGTACCCCTTGCTCAAGTCTAACGTGGTCACAAATTGGGCACTGTAACTCCCCAATGTCGTTCCCAAGGAGGATATCTGCAGAAAGTCCTCCCATAACTCCAATCCAACACAGTTTTTCTCCACAACCATAATCCAAACGCACAGAAGCTCGCTGTATATATTTGCGGGCACCCCCCGCCAGGACAATGGGAATTCCCGGACCCTGGTAAATTGCCTCGGGTCGAACCACACGGGGGTCAGCGATAGTCAAGAATGCCCCGTGTCTCTAAATCCTGACACTTTGTATCCATCAATAAAGACATCCCGCAGGTGGCGTTGCCGTTGCTCTGAGTAGCTAAAGGACAGAGGCCGAAGTCCGTACACTCCAGGAGGGGTATCTATGGTGCTGTGGTCGGTGGTCCACTCTGGTGGGGGTGGTGGTAGCTCTTCCTCAGGTGTGGTGGAGTGTACAAGATGCACTGGACGAGGTGGGGCTGCTTGGGGCTCCCTCCGAATCCTGGAGGGACAGCCAGACTGCAAATGTCAAGGTTGCCCACACCCATAACACTCCTCTCTGTGATACCCCCAGGTTGTGGTCATAACTGTTGGGGCCTAGGATTGTGAGGCGTGATTGTCATCGGCTTGCGACTAGGTGGAAGGGCAGATATAATTGGAGGGGGACGGGGCGTGGGAGCAGGCCATGGTTCATTGTCCAGAAGCCTCCTCCATTGCGGCCGGATAGTAAGGGCTTCATCGGCCAGGGCTGCAGCTCTATCCACGGTACACAGCGTGCGCTCCCGGACCCATTCCCGTACCTCTGCAGGGCACTTGGCAACAAATTGTTCTATAAGGAATGCCTGTATAACATCTTCAACAGTAAAGGCGTTTTCTGCTTCCAGCCATCTCCGACATGCCTCGGACATCTTATGTGCATACATCCTAAACGATCCCCCCGTAGTGCATGGGAGGTCTCGGAACTTGGCCCTATATGAGTCTGGGGTGATAGCATGGTAATCCAGGATAGTCCGCTTTACAATGTTATAATCCCGATTCCGCAGTGCATCAATGGTTCGGTAAGCCTCCACCATGCTTCCGTTCAGGAGCCCCACTAACAAACGCATCCAGCTAGAGTGGGGCACCTCCATCACAGCATACTGCTGCTCAAAGTCCTTGAAAAACCCCTCCACATCTCCGGAAGCCTCATCAAATGGCTTAAACTCTGTCCGGGTGATCCGTACAGGCTCCCGGATTGTTGGGGTTACACTACACATTGCGTTACTCCCTTTTTCAAGCTCCATTGCTTCCTGTCTCCGCTGTGCCCGGCGGGCAGCCTCCTCCTTGTACTCCTGAGAGACGCCAGGGCCCAGAACCGCCATCTCTTCTTCGTACCACACCAACCACTGGCTTTTCTGGAAGGGGATCCCTGTCTCCAGTGCTCGTCCTTCAGACATCTGGGAGGAGGTGGCCGGGCTAGCGCCCACCAGTAGATCGATTAAGGCCTCTTTAGTCAGTCCCTGGTAGTTCAGGCCCAGGTCTCTGGCTCTCTCCTGTAAACTGCATACAGTCCAATTTCTGTACTCACTCTGTGGGTGGTTCTCCATTGGGTTATGCTCTGTTGATCCCACTGCTGCCACCAGTTGTCACGGGGTCCTTCTCTGGTATCACACAATCAACAGAGCAAGCGAAGAGTGAACAATTCCAAGACCTTTATTCAGGAAAAAATACGAAAAGGTCCATATTCAGTCCACCACACAAAGGATAAGATAGTCCAGAATAAGAAAGCAGTCCAGTAACAGGATAAAATGTCCAGGGAAAAGAGATTCCAAAATTCTAGCACCAGAGGATAAAATGGGTCCTTCTCTCTGAAATGCAGTCTTTACACGATCCTGTCCACACCGGAACAGACTTGCCCAGCTCCTGCTCTCTCTCCACCCCCTTCCTTGTCCAGGGAAAGTCAAACAAGTTGGGGCGGTTTCCAGGCCCCCCAGAGGAGAACAAAGGGCCTTAGGGATTAATGCACTACAGGGGGGTCATCAAGAGACAGATACAGTGAGGCTGTAGACTTACAATGTAATAAGAAAAACATTGTGAAAATAACTGAAATAGAAAAATAGGAATATACAAAAAATGACATCCACCGAGCATATCACACCATCACAGGCCTGTTTGGAGTTATTGGCAGAGTCTTTGAAAAATAACCAGACTGGCAACTTCCGTCATGGTGGTGTTACGGGGAACGTTTGCCCGCCTTCTGTCTGCAGCCACCACACTGCTTCTTCCTGCCTGAAGGTGTGCTATGCCTCCCTGCCCCTGTGCGCTGCTGTCCTTGCTCTGCATGTCTTCCTGCCTGGTTGGGTCAGTTACTATATCACCAACTACCTCCTCCTCCTGGTCCTCCTCCTAACTTTCCGGCAATTGTGTCTCATCATCGTCCACCTCTTGTGACCGTGGCTGCTCAAATATTTGTGCATCGCTACATAGAATCTCATCTTGCCCCCTTCAAGTGGACTAGGTGACAGGCACAATTCTATAAATGGAAAAATGAACAGCTCTTCGGAGTGTCCGAGTGTGGGATCAGTTGTCTCAGGGCACTCAGCATGGTGGTAGGAAGGAGGATCAGGGTGAGGAACATGTGGTCCAGATTCACGGCTACTCAGACTTTACCGTGTGGAAGACAGGGTGCTGGTGGTGATGGATTAGTAACTGGAAGTATTATACACTATCATACCAGCAACCTTTTCACACTGCTCTGGCTTCAATAGTGCTGTCTTGCTGCGGTCCCCTAGGACTTTGGACACTAAGGTACAGCGAGAAGATGTGGGTGTTTTTGGTGGTCCAATTTCAGCTTGCCCACGGCCTCGGCATGCACCATCACGTCCACCTCCCCGTACCTTGCGATGCACCTTGCCCATTGTAAATGGACTAGAATATTATACACGTTCACTACAAATGGCTTAATTGGGAGCGAACTTGTATGTGATACGTGTGCGAGAAAACCACACTTTAAACTATCTGGACTGTAGTTAAAAATGTTTTTTTGGTTATCAAATTGGTGTCAATAAATACGGTAACTGACTGCAAAAACACTAGAATATGTAGGCCTAAAATGGCAATATTTTTTGCACAGATAGATGAGGCCTGTCACGGAGATACCACACTGCCAAATATGTGGTCTGTTTTTTATTTAAAATGCAAAACAGTGTTGTATATGACTAGAGTGACAGACAGCAAAAAAAATGGAATTTAGGTCTAAAATGCCTAAATTTTTAGCACACGAATGTATGAGAAACATCACAGATTTACCACACTTTTAAATATGTGGCCGTTTTTTTTTATATGCAAAATAGTGCTGTATATACTGTAACTAGAGTGACAGACAGCAAAAAAATGGAATACCGGCCTAAAATGCCCAAATTTAGAGCACAAAGATATATGAGGCCTTTCACAGAGATACCACACTGCCAAATATGTGGTCTGTGTTTTTTTCTTTTTTATGCTAAATAGTGCTGTATATACCTAGAGTGACAGACAGGAAGACACTGGAATATTGGCCTAAAATGGCCAAATTTGGACCACGCAGATATGTGAGGCCTGGCACAGAGATACCACACTGCCAAATATGTGGTATGTATTTTAAAGAAAATGCAAAATAGTGCTGTATATAACCAGAGTGACAGACAGCAAACAAAATGGAATTTAGGCCTAAAATGCCCAAATTTTTAGCACACGGATGTATGAGGCGTGTCACAGATAAACCACACTGTAAAATATGTGGCCTGCTTTTTTTAAATGCAAAATAGTGCTGTATATACAGTAACTAGAGTGACAGACAGGAAAACACTGGAATACCGGCCTAAAATAGCCAAACTTGGACCATGCAGATATATGAGGCCTGGCAAAAAAAAATGGAATACCGGCCTAAAATGACCAAACTTAGAGCACAAAGATATATGAGACCTTTCACGGAGATACCACACTGCCAAATATGTGGCCTGTATTTTTTCTTTTTTATGCTAAATAGTGCTGCATATAACTAGAGTGACAGACAGGAAAACACTGGAATACCAGCCTAAAATGGCCAAACATGGACCACGCAGATACTGTATATGAGGCCTGGCACAGAGATTCCACACTGCCAAATGTGTGGCCTGTTAACTCTACCCGTCCGAGCACATGCCCAGCTGGATGAAGTGGAAGTTCAATTGGAACCCCCATTAGTCCAACAACTGCCTGCAGGACTCTTGGTAGCTCGGATGCTGGCCGTGGTATGAGAGGGTACGGTGCTGGTATGCTGCATGAACCTCACTGATCAGGAAATTGTCGTCCCACGCAGAGGTGAAATAGCCTGGGTAGTGTGCATGCCTGAAGAAATCATACCACCCCAGGACATAGAGCTAGCGATGAATCCAAAAGACCCATGTTGAAAGTCACTACCTCTCCGAAGGCCGAAATTCAATACATCCAAGAGGGTTGGTGCATCTTAGAACAGATGCGTGCTGAACTGTCCGAACTCACGTCCACCCAAGTGCATCAAGTGGAAACGTTACTGTGGCAATATCAGTCCATTTTTTCGAACCACGAAGATGACTTCGGCTCCACCACAGAAATTACTCACGAAATTCCCACTAGGGATACAACATCCATTCAAGAGCACTACCAGCAGATTCCCCCTCAGTTATATCAAGAACTGAGAGAAATGCTCGGTAAAATGCTACAAGTAGGTGTCATTAGAAAAAGCCAGAGTCCGTGGGCGACCCCTATTGTCTACTCCGAAAGACCGCGGGCTGTTGCAGCTTGTACATGTTCTCACGACCCATGCCCGGCGCTATTTCTAAGGAATCCACATAAAGGACTGTTTCCATGCTCCCGCGCACCCAGTCAAGTAGGGCTGAGTCCATCAGCACTGTCGGGCGGCAGTGTTACACATATCTCCGTAGCAGGGCCAGAGACTTTGTGCATCATTTGAGAAGCTGCCGGGAGATTTTCCAGCCTTCCCCTTGCCAGAACTGCAACCGACAAGTTTTTCCTGTTTTCTTGTATATTCTTTCTCTGATTGTTTTTACCTCCCTGCGTGGAGTACTACTTGTTATTGATTGTTCAGCAAATCATTGTTAATCCCTTCTCTGTCTCCGGTTACTCACTGCATCCCACGAACTGTTTGTTCCTTACACCAGTGACTAAGAGAACAAGGTGACAAAAGCTTTGGGTCCATGAGTACAGTGCACATGCCACATGATGTTGGTATTGTCAAGTATTTACCTCGTAAGGGGATATCAAGCGTCTTGACTTACCCCAAAACCCCCCACCGTGACCATAAAATGACCACCCCCAACACGGCGCCAACTAATACACAGATACCGGTATTTCTTTTTGGAATTTTATGGCCACAGCAGCCTTTTATTATAACAATAAACACTGTATCATAAACAATACAATGAATTTAACCCTGGAAGGAGAAGTCCTTGAAGCCACAAGATCGTGGTGAAATAGTACAAATATCGTGGACAACCCCCGACCATTTGCTCCCAGCCGTTACCCCACAGGCTCGGGAGCACCAGCACACCAATAGATGTTGTCCACAAACTCCTTGGGGATTCGCCCTCTTCCGACGGAAAACTCCCCATCCACCTTTCACCAGATCACGACCAGCATACCTTTAAACGAAGGAGACCCTACCCAGAGAGTCTCCCAAACCAATTTCCACCGACTTCAAGGACTCCCCCTCCCCCAAAACCGCCATGACCCAAAATAGAATCACGTACTACCAACCCAAAAAAAAGAGGGAGGGAGGGTGGGACTGCTCAGGAGCTGGCACAACAGGAACAGAGGGCGGGCACCCCCCAGACCCTGCATTAAATACCCCCTAGCTCCCCCTCCCCTTTAACCCTTCACCTTCCCTCACTAACTTCCAACCCCCCGTCATGTTGGCCTCCGCCCACGCCTCCTCTAGGGGGTTGGGAGGCTCACTCCGGCCATTTCTTGACGTTTGTATTGTCAAGTATTTACCTCGTAAGGGGATATCAAGCGTCTTGACTTACCCCAAAACCCCCCACCGTGACCATAAAATGACCACCCCAACACGGCGCCAACTAATACACAGACACCAGTATTTCTTTTTGGAATTTTATGGCCACAGCAGCCTTTTATTATAACAATAAACAGACAATAAACACTGTATCATAAACAATACAATGAATTTAACCCTGGAAGGAGAAGTCCTTGAAGCCACAAGATCGTGGTGAAATAGTACAAATATCGTGGACAACCCCCGACCATTTGCTCCCAGCCGTTACCCCACAGGCTCGGGAGCACCAGCACACCAATAGATGTTGTCCACAAACTCCTTGGGGATCCGCCCTCTTCCGACGGAAAACTCCCCATCCACCTTTCACCAGATCACGACCAGCATACCTTTAAACGAAGGAGACCCTACCCAGAGAGTCTCCCAAACCAATTTCCACCGACTTCAAGGACTCTCCCTCCCCCAAAACTGCCACAACGAGGGGCCTTTGAACACCTCAATGACCCGAGACCCCCACAACCCGCCAAGCGACAGCCTTCTCTATCCCCTCCTGAAGGGCGAGGGCCCAAATATCGGAACCCACTGCATTCAAGTGAATCCCGTCCGCCAACCAGTAATCGCCCTCACCCTTCTCCAAATCAAAATGTCGCACGGCAACTCCCCCGTTTTTAACTATAAAAGCGGACACCGCTCTGTTAACCTTGATCCTTGCCCGGTTGACCTTCTCCAATGATCTCATGGACCGCCAACGCCTGCGTGGCACGATCTCTGACCACACAATCGTGACTTCCCGATAAGTCACCCACAACCGCAAGCAATCTTGCTTAATGTCCTTGATCAACTCCCGGAAGGGACGAACAGCCAGATCATTACCCCCAGCGTGAATAACGAGAACATCTGGTGCCCGGTCCAAACGAACACACTCGTGAATTTCCGGCAACACCCGACGCCACACCAGGCCCCGAAAACCGATCCACCGCACCACCGCCGCCGATCTGGAAATTCCCAACTGCCCGCCGTCGGTCCTGACATCGGCTCTCACCGCTCCCCAGTAAACAAAGGAGTGACCAAATATCCAAACCAGCAGCGGTTCCGTACCTGAAACACAAAACGACACTCACAGAAACATATCGCAAGAAAACGCTCCAATACTTGCAATATTTAATCAACCCCATGGACCACACCAACCGGACACACCTCCTGCACGCCAGAAGGCCAAACATAACTCCGATAACGATTAGACCTCCACCCTCCTATACGCTGTATGAAAGAGGGACCCAAACCACGCTCAGCTGCCTCAGTCGCCGCACCAATCCGAAAAGAATGCGAAGCAAACCTAGAATCGTCCAAACCCAAACACCGAATTGACTTCTTAAACACCGCACCAAACTGATATCGAGACAGACTTCCCCCGTCTGCGTGACACAACAAAAATCCGCCCAGACTAGGACGAAGATCCCAAAATCTACGCAAACACTGAGCCGGGCACATTCTGGAACCAGAGACAACTCCCAACACAACTCGACGGCCTTTCCCAGCCTGGTCCGTTTTCGACCTCCGTAGCCAGAATTCGACGCCCTGAGTGGTCAACATCACATCCCTGGCTAACAACCCGCCCACAGACTCTTTATTGTGAGACACGAGTTCCCCGATCCGCAGTGCCCCAAAAAATGCAAAGGAAAAAGCCAACCGAAACAACTCAACCTCATAACCATCCGCGCATACCGATTCCAGAACCAAACCCAATTGCTCAAGCATATTAAACGACACTGGCCGCCGTAAATCACCCCCCCCCGAAAGCGGCGAAAACCTTTCGCCGCCTCTCTAACCAAAAACGTTTTTGTCAAATCCCTGTGCCCGCGCAACCGAAAACTGAAAGACAATCCGTCCAACAAACGTGTCACCCTTGCCCGAGACCAACCTTCATTTGCGCCCTGCCCCAACCATGACAACAACAGACCCTCTTCCTCAAGCCTGGCCCCACTGGTGGAGCCAGCCGTAATGACCTCTTCCCACGCACACCACACATTCCGGTAGGCCTCCCAGGTTTTTGGTGCCAAAGACGATACGATCAGTGACTCCGCGGCTCGTAAGCCACCCTCCACAGTTCCTCTGGACAAATCAGACCCTCGAACTCTGCCTCCGGGGCCAAGGAACGAAAACGATCCCACTGTAAGCGAGAGAGAGAGTCAGCTATCTCATTCTTCACTCCAGGCACATGTGTCGCCGTCACATGCGCATTCAAAGACAAACATGCTAGCACCAACTTCTGCAAAACCCTGACCACTGGAGGGGATGATGCAGTAAGACCATTAATCGCGCTCACCACCCCCATGTTGTCGCAATTAAAACGAACGCGCCGATTCAGAAACTCCTGACCCCACAAATGAACTGCCACCAGAATCGGAAAAATCTCCAACAACGTGATGTTACGCACCAACCCAGCCGAAACCCAAGCGGCAGGCCACTGAGCGGCGCACCATTGCCCTCCAAAATAAGCACCAAAACCGAATCCGCCTGTCGCATCCGTAAACAAATCCAAAGCATCGTTGCAGACCACATCAGCCATTACCAACGAACGACCGTTGTACTTCATCAAAAAGGACTCCCAAACCTCCAAGTCGGCCCTGAGCTCCGCCGACAATCTCACAAAATGATGGGGAGCCCGAGCCCCCGAAGTAGCGCTAGCCAGCCTATGTGAAAAAACTAAACCCATCGGCATTACCCGACAAGCGAAGTTCAGCTTTCCCAACAGCGACTGAAGGTCCCTCAACGAAATTTTACGCAACCGACGTGCGCAAACAACCTCAGCCCTCAAATCATCAAGCTTGTCTTCCGGCAACCGGAATTCCCATTCGACCGTATCGATGACGATCCCCAGAAAACGCAAACGCGTACCGGGGCCCTCAGTTTTCCCGGGTGCCAACGGAACCCCGAACTGATCCACCACCCACTCAATTGCCTTCAAAATCCTGAGACAACGCGAAGAATCCGCCGGGCCAATACACAAAAAATCGTCCAAATAATGAACTATCGAATCACAACCAGAGACATCGCACACAACCCACTCAAGAAAAGAACTAAAAGCCTCAAAATACGCACAAGACAAGGAACAACCCATAGGTAAACACCTATCTACAAAAAACCTGTCTTCCCAGAAACAGCCCAACAACCTCACGCTGTCTGGGTGAACTGGAAGCAAACGAAAAGCAGGACTCAACATTAGAGTTGAGCGACTTTTGGTTTTTTAGGGTCGTGTTTCGTTTCGTGAAACCCGACTTTTCCAAAAGTCGGGTCGAGCAAGATCGTCCGATTATAGGGAAAAGTCGGGGTCGTCCCGAAACACGAAACCCAATGTAAGTCAATGGGGAATAAAAGTCGGCAGTGAGAGGAGGACAGGAAACACACCTACAGTTTGCCCATTTGAATGCCAAAAGCATCAATTCTTCTTACTTAAGCTTGTCAACCTTAATTAACTTCATAATATAAGTTACGCACTGAAAAATGGGGGTTATTTGGCTAAAGTTGTGGGGGGGGAGGGCTGGCTGCAGGTTTTCATGTGCCCTGGGCGAAAGCGCGCCCCTTTAACACATACCACAACTCATCATGCTCCGATACGGCAGAGAAATAGCGGTATAGTACAATGAAAAATACCTCACTTTTTACATCTCATGACGAGGCCCATCTATTTCTCCATACAGAATCATTGGTCCCATATAATGTTTGAAACAGTAATGCTACAGTATATGTTGGTCCCCATGGATGAAGCTCCACTGTCTTATGGGCCCAAATAATGCTCCAAACATAATGGGCCCCATTTCTAATGCTCTAGTGTATAATGGGCCCTGTAAATGCTGCTCCAGTGTCTGATGTCCACCTTTGGAATGTTCCAGTGTATGGTGGGCCCCATCTATCATGCTCCAGAGTATAGTGCTCCCCAAAAATTGCTGTCCCAACAATGAAAACAATCAAATAAGTCTCCTCGCTAGGGAATCCCTGTACTTGTCTGGACAGGTGCTGTAGCTTGCTTAACAGCTCGCCAGCCGTTCTCACGCCCAGTATGGATTGCACGTGATTGCACAAAGGTTAGAAAGGGTACCGTATCCCTGGATAACATGTATGGATAGCGTACACATTCAAAATATATGTCTATACAGCATGAGGCAGGCTCAGACGGTGTTAGGCCCAGTATGGATTGCACGTCATTGCACAAAGGTTAGAAAGGGTACCGTATCCCCGGATAACATGTATGGATAGCGTACACATTCAAAATATATGTCTATACAGCATGAGGCAGGCTCAGACGGTGTTAGGCCCAGTATGGATTGCACGTCATTGCACAAAGGTTAGAAAGGGTACCGTATCCCTGGATAACATGTATGGATAGCGTACACATTCAAAATATATGTCTATACAGCATGAGGCAGGCTCAGACGGTGTTAGGCCCAGTATGGATTGCACGTCATTGCACAAAGGTTAGAAAGGGTACCGTATCCCTGGATAACATGTATGGATAGCGTACACATTCAAAATATATGTCTATACAGCATGAGGCAGGCTCAGACGGTGTTAGGCCCAGTATGGATTGCACGTCATTGCACAAAGTTTAGAAAGGGTACCGTATCCCCGGATAACATGTATGGATAGCGTACACATTCAAAATATATGTCTATACAGCATGAGGCAGGCTCAGACGGTGTTAGGCCCAGTATGGATTGCACGTCATTGCACAAAGGTTAGAAAGGGTACCGTATCCCTGGATAACATGTATGGATAGCGTACACATTCAAAATATATGTCTATACAGCATGAGGCAGGCTCAGACGGTGTTAGGCCCAGTATGGATTGCACGTCATTGCACAAAGGTTAGAAAGGGTACCGTATCCCCGGATAACATGTATGGATAGCGTACACATTCAAAATATATGTCTATACAGCATGAGGCAGGCTCAGACGGTGTTAGGCCCAGTATGGATTGCACGTCATTGCACAAAGGTTAGAAAGGGTACCGTATCCCTGGATAACATGTATGGATAGCGTACACATTCAAAATATATGTCTATACAGCATGAGGCAGGCTCAGACGGTGTTAGGCCCAGTATGGATTGCACGTCATTGCACAAAGGTTAGAAAGGGTACCGTATCCCTGGATAACATGTATGGATAGCGTACATATTCAAAATATATGTCTATACAGCATGAGGCAGGCTCAGACGGTGTTAGGCCCAGTATGGATTGCACGTCATTGCACAAAGGTTAGAAAGGGTACCGTATCCCCGGATAACATGTATGGATAGCGTACACATTCAAAATATATGTCTATACAGCATGAGGCAGGCTCAGACGGTGTTAGGCCCAGTATGGATTGCACGTCATTGCACAAAGGTTAGAAAGGGTACCGTATCCCTGGATAACATGTATGGATAGCGTACACATTCAAAATATATGTCTATACAGCATGAGGCAGGCTCAGACGGTGTTAGGCCCAGTATGGATTGCACGTCATTGCACAAAGGTAAGAAAGGGTACCGTATTCCCGGATAACATGTATGGATAGCGTACACATTCAAAATATATGTCTATACAGCATGAGGCAGGCTCAGACGGTGTTAGGCCCAGTATGGATTGCACGTCATTGCGCAAAGGTTAGAAAGGGTACCGTATCCCTGGATAACATGTATGGATAGCGTACACATTCAAAATATATGTCTATACAGCATGAGGCAGGCTCAGACGGTGTTAGGCCCAGTATGGATTGCACGTCATTGCACAAAGGTTAGAAAGGGTACCGTATCCCTGGATAACATGTATGGATAGCGTACACATTCAAAATATATGTCTATACAGCATGAGGCAGGCTCAGACGGTGTTAGGCCCAGTATGGATTGCACGTCATTGCACAAAGGTTAGAAAGGGTACCGTATCCCCGGATAACATGTATGGATAGCGTACACATTCAAAATATATGTCTCAGGAGGCAGGCTCAGACGGTGTCAGGCACAGTATGGATTTGACGGCCCAGATTACACAGCGGACGAGCAGGGAGAGGTAAAGATTGCAAATGCTGGGGCCCTGCCCAAGCAAGGGGGGCCCACTCGTGGGCGTCGGTACTGGCACTGGGCCCCTCATAGTACAGCGGTGTGTCTGACGGCAGGTGTGCACCACCGCCGTCAGAGACACTTGATTGCACTATGAGGGACCCTGTGCCAGTGCCCGCGCCCAAGAGTCGGCCTACCCACCTGTCCAGGGCAACGGCACTCGCACGGTGTCGTGCGCTAGGTGGTTACCCCGGCCATGGGGGGGGAGGCAGCACAGTTAGGGAGTTTTAGAAAGTGGCATATGTTGATGTTGGACATTCAGCTGATGCAAAAGGCGAAATAGGTGAAGTACCAGGAAGAGGTGGACCAAAGCAAGCCATTTTTCTGTCACCCTATGTGTCATCAGGGGAAGGTGGGACAAAATCCTTGGAAACCCATGCGTGGTTCATTTTAATGAAGGTTAGATCATCCACATTTTGGGTTGACAGACGGGTCCTTTTTTCTGTCAGGATTGATCCAGCTGCACTGAAGACTCTTTCCAATAGCACACTTGCAGCTGGGCAAGCGAGCTCCTGTAAGGCATATTGGGCCAATTCAGGCCAGGTGTCCAGTTTAGCGGCCCAATAGTCAAAGGGGAATGACCTGTGTGGGAGAACATCGATATGGGAGGAAAAGTAGTTTGTAACCATAGTTGACAACTGCTGTCTCCTGTCACTTTCCATCGATGCAGTATTACCAGTTGTGTGAGCGGTATTTGAAAAATCAGTCCACAACATTGTCATGAAACCCCTGTCTCCAACGCCACTTCTGCTGTGTGCACCACGAACACCTCTGCCAAGCTGCCCCCGGCCCGTACGGCTCGTGTGAGAACCATCACCGCTGCTGTGTGCTGGGAATGCCTCAAGCAACCGATTTACCAGAGTTGCTTGTTTATTAGCCAATATTAGGTCAAGGTTCTCCTGTGGCATGATGTTTTGTAATTTGCCTTTATAGCGTGGATCCAGGATGCTGGCCAACCAGTAGTCGTCATCGTTCATCATTTTGGCAATGCGGGGGTCCCTTTTTAGGATCCGCAAGGCATAATCTGACATGTGGGCCAATGTTCCCGGTGTCAATGATGCACTGCGAGTGCTGGGTGGAGGAGCACTTTCTGGCAAATCCACATCCCTCCAGTCACGCACAAACCCTGTACCAGACCTTGCCACGCCAACATTTTCACTTGCCCCACGACATGCATCCTGCTCCCCTAAGTAATCATCCCCATCATCCTCCTCCTCCTCCTCCTCTTCTTCCTCCACCTCGTCCAGGAGAGGTCCCTGAGCAGACAATGGCTGAATGTCATCAAGGATTCCCTCCTCCTCTTCCTCCTCATCAACATTGGCTGCAGACGCCTGCTCCTTAAGGTGCGTCAAAGTTTGCATGAGCAGACGCATAAGTGGGATGCTCATGCTTAGGATGGCGTCGTCTGCGCTTACCAGCCGTGTGCATTCCTCAAAACACTGAAGGACTTTACAAAGGTCTTTCAGCTTCGACCACTGCACGCCTGTCAACTCCATGTCTGCTCTCAAAGTGCCTGGCCGTGTATCCTCCCACAAATGCATTATGGCCTGCCTCTGCTCGCACAGCCGCTCCACCATGTGCAGGGTGGAGTTCCACCTTGTTGCAATGTCGATAATGAGGCGGTGGTTGGGAAGGTGGAGCAATCGCTGCAGCTTCTGCATACGAACGGAGTGTACAGGCGACCGGCGGATGTGCGCGCACAGTCTTCGCACCTTCTGGAGCAGGGCTGTTAACACCGGATAATTTTTGAGGAAGCACTGCACCACCAGGTTCAAGGTGTGAGCCAAGCAAGGTATGTGGCTGAGTTTTGAAAGGGCTATGGCTGCCACAAAATTACGGCCGTTTTCACTAACTACCTTGCCTGCCTCTAGATGTACACTGCCCAGCCATGACTCAGTTTGTCGCTTCAAGTACTCGGCCAGCACCTCGGGGGTGTGTCTGTCGCCCAAACACATCATCTGCAACACAGCCTGCTGACGTTTTCCACTAGCTGCTCGATAGGGGGACACATCGTGTGCAACAGTGGCAGCTGCAGATGGAGTGCTCGTACGACTGCGCTCTGTGGACGAGCTTTCGCTTCTGGAGGAGGAGGAGGAGGGTCGAACGCCTACAGCCAACTGTTTCCTATACCGTGGGCTAGGCAGCACTGTCCCACCACCGCTGTCCCCTGTGGACCCTGCATCCACGACATTAACCCAGTGCGCAGTGATGGACACGTAACGGCCCTGGCCATGCCGACTGGACCATGCATCAGTTGTGAGGTGCACCTTTCCGCTCACTGACTGCTTGAGTGCATGGACAATGCGGTCTTTCACATGATGGTGGAGGGCTGGGATGGCTTTGCGAGAGAAGAAGTGGCGACTGGGTAGGTCATAGCGTGGTACTGCATAGGCCATGAGTTCGCGGAAAGCTGTGCTTTCCACCAACCGAAAGGGCATCATCTCAAACGAGATTAGTTTGGCAATGTGGGCGTTCAAACCCAGTGTACGCGGATGAGAGACTGAGTACTTTCTTGACCTACTCATAGTGTCTGGGAGGGTGAGCTGGACTTGAGAGCTGCATATGGTGGAAGTAGCAGTGGACAGGGCGGACTGAGAGAGGGTTGATGATGGTGATGGAGTTGGTATTCTTTCTGATGGCCTAGAATCAGTCTTTCGTTGATATAACAGTGGGATTCCCTGACTGCTGTGGCCTTGCAACGACACCTCAACATTTGCTGCTGTGCTAACCGGTGGGCTTACAGTGGGGGAAACAATGTAGCGTTGCTGACTACCTTCGTTGTGATCAGTTGCACATGTGGCACTTGAGGTTTGGTGTTGTGTCCACGCTTGCAAGTGCATGCTGGTTAAATGTCTAAGCATGCAACTGGTATTCAAATTTTTCAGATTTTTCCCTCGGCTAAAGGTCTTTGCGCACTTCTTACAGATAACCTTGGCCTGATCATGAGGATTTTGTTCAAAAAAGTGCCACACTGCACTCTTCCTACTTTGGCAGACATTTTGCGGCCTAGCACGCTGTGATCTTTTGACCCTCTGGACAAGCTGTCCAGCAACTCTTTTGATGTTTGAAACCTGTCTTTGGAGTGCTCCGGGCCTGCCAGATAACAGCTGTTGCGATGTTGATGTCTGCTGTGGATGCTCCTCATCTGAGCTATTGGAAGCAGCACCCTCTTCCCCCAATGGATGCCAATCTGGGTCAACAACTGGGTCATCCATCACCTCCTCTTCTATGTCATGTGCACCTTTCTCTGTGTCACCGTGTATGGTGGTATAGTGTGCGGGAAGGGGCACCTGAGTCTCATCAGGGTCAAAATCTGGCTCTGTACACTGCGAGGACAATGTAGTGCTCTGAGTGAATGTACCAGCAGAATCATCCATCAGCGGCTGTGCATCAGTGCACTCCATGTCAGATTCATCTTGGCCTGGGTAATTCACCATTTGACTTGATAATCCAGGCATGGTATGTGAAAACAGCTCCATGGAGTAATCAGTAGTATGGCCTGCGTCATCCTTCAATCTTGGTTGGGGTGAAGGACACAAGGAAAGGTGTGGTTCATGAACATGAGCCTCCAATGACGACTCAGTGCTTTTACTTTTTACAACTTCAGAAGAGGAGGCGATAGAGCTGGAGGCTGAGTCAGCTATGTAAGACAAAACTTTTTCCTGATGCTCTGCCTTTAAAAGCGGTTTGCCAACTCCTAGAAAACTAAGCGTTCGAGGCCTTATGTAGCCAGACGATGACGCAGGGTCAGCACCTCCTGCATTCGGTCCTATTTTGCTCTTGCCACTACCATCAGATCCACCACCAACACCATCATTACCAGCTGCCAATCCCCGCCCAATTCCACGGCCTCTTCCACCAGCCTTCCTCATTTTTGGTAGAAATGTAGACAAAATCCAACAAACTATATAGTAATGTAAAACAAGGTACAAGGTGTCTATAGGACAGGGGAGATTTAGAATTTCTGCACACACTTGTGGACAGTGGACACTTTTGGATTGTGTGAGGCCCACTGATATCTGAGCGCTATGTGACACGCTCGATGGCACAGCTGCCTGTGACCAAAGTAACGAGAGGATAATGGAGATTTTGAATCTCTGCGTACACTTTTGGACACTGGACACTTGAGGATTGTGTGAGGCCCACTGATATCTGAGCGCTATGTGACACGCTCGATGGCACAGCTGCCTGTGACCAAAGTAACGAGAGGATAATGGAGATTTTGAATCTCTGCGTACACTTTTGGACACTGGACACTTGAGGATTGTGTGAGGCCCACTGATATCTGAGCGCTATGTGACACGCTCGATGGCACAGCTGCCTGTGACCAAAGTAACGAGAGGATAATGGAGATTTTGAATCTCTGCGTACACTTTTGGACACTGGACACTTGAGGATTGTGTGAGGCCCACTGATATCTGAGCGCTATGTGACACGCTCGATGGCACAGCTGCCTGTGACCAAAGTGACGAGAGGATAATGGAGATTTTGAATCTCTGCGCACACTTTTGGACACTGGACACTTGTGGATTGTGTGAGGCACACTGATATCTGAGCGCTATGTGACACGCTCGATGGCACAGCTGCCTGTGACCAAAGTGACGAGAGGATAATGGAGATTTTGAATCTCTGCGCACACTTTTGGACACTGCACACTTGTGGATTGTGTGAGGCACACTGATATCTGAGCGCTATGTGACACGCTCGATGGCACAGCTGCCTGTGACCAAAGTGACGAGATGGTAATGGAGATTTTGAATCTCTGCGCACACTTTTGGACATTGGACACTTGTGGATTGTGTGAGGCACACTGATATCTGAGCGCTATGTGACACGCTCGATGGCACAGCTGCCTGTGACCAAAGTGACGAGAGGATAATGGAGATTTTGAATCTCTGCGCACACTTTTGGACACTGCACACTTGTGGATTGTGTGAGGCACACTGATATCTGAGCGCTATGTGACATGCTCGATGGCACAGCTGCCTGTGACCAAAGTGACGAGAGGATAATGGAGATTTTGAATCTCTGCGCACACTTTTGGACACTGGACACTTGTGGATTGTGTGAGGCACACTGATATCTGAGCGCTATGTGACACGCTCGATGGCACAGCTGCCTGTGACCAAAGTGACGAGAGGATAATGGAGATTTTGAATCTCTGCGCACACTTTTGGACACTGCACACTTGTGGATTGTGTGAGGCACACTGATATCTGAGCGCTATGTGACACGCTCGATGGCACAGCTGCCTGTGACCAAAGTGACGAGAGGATAATGGAGATTTTGAATCTCTGCGCACACTTTTGGACACTGCACACTTGTGGATTGTGTGAGGCACACTGATATCTGAGCGCTATGTGACACGCTCGATGGCACAGCTGCCTGTGACCAAAGTGACGAGAGGATAATGGAGATTTTGAATCTCTGCGCACACTTTTGGACACTGCACACTTGTGGATTGTGTGAGGCCCACTGATATCTGAGCGCTATGTGACACGCTCGATGGCACAGCTGCCTGTGACCAAAGTGACGAGAGGATAATGGAGATTTTGAATCTCTGCGCACACTTTTGGACACTGGACACTTGTGGATTGTGTGAGGCACACTGATATCTGAGCGCTATGTGACACGCTCGATGGCACAGCTGCCTGTGACCAAAGTGACGAGAGGATAATGGAGATTTTGAATCTCTGCGCACACTTTTGGACACTGCACACTTGTGGATTGTGTGAGGCACACTGATATTTGAGCGCTATGTGACACGCTCGATGGCACAGCTGCCTGTGACCAAAGTGACGAGATGATAATGGAGATTTTGAATCTCTGCGCACACTTTTGGACACTGGACACTTGTGGATTGTGTGAGGCACACTGATATCTGAGCGCTATGTGACACGCTCGATGGCACAGCTGCCTGTGACCAAAGTGACGAGAGGATAATGGAGATTTTGAATCTCTGCGCACACTTTTGGACACTGCACACTTGTGGATTGTGTGAGGCACACTGATATCTGAGCGCTACGTGACACGCTCGATGGCACAGCTGCCTGTGACCAAAGTGACGAGAGGATAATGGAGATTTTGAATCTCTGCGCACACTTTTGGACACTGCACACTTGTGGATTGTGTGAGGCACACTGATATCTGAGCGCTATGTGACACGCTCGATGGCACAGCTGCCTGTGACCAAAGTGACGAGAGGATAATGGAGATTTTGAATCTCTGCGCACACTTTTGGACACTGGACACTTGTGGATTGTGTGAGGCACACTGATATCTGAGCGCTATGTGACACGCTCGATGGCACAGCTGCCTGTGACCAAAGTGACGAGAGGATAATGGAGATTTTGAATCTCTGCGCACACTTTTGGACACTGCACACTTGTGGATTGTGTGAGGCACACTGATATCTGAGCGCTATGTGACACGCTCGATGGCACAGCTGCCTGTGACCAAAGTGACGAGAGGATAATGGAGATTTTGAATCTCTGCGCACACTTTTGGACACTGCACACTTGTGGATTGTGTGAGGCACACTGATATCTGAGCGCTATGTGACACGCTCGATGGCACAGCTGCCTGTGACCAAAGTGACGAGAGGATAATGGAGATTTTGAATCTCTGCGCACACTTTTGGACACTGCACACTTGTGGATTGTGTGAGGCACACTGATATCTGAGCGCTATGTGACACGCTCGATGGCACAGCTGCCTGTGACCAAAGTGACGAGAGGATAATGGAGATTTTGAATCTCTGCGCACACTTTTGGACACTGCACACTTGTGGATTGTGTGAGGCACACTGATATCTGAGCGCTATGTGACACGCTCGATGGCACAGCTGCCTGTGACCAAAGTGACGAGAGGATAATGGAGATTTTGAATCTCTGCGCACACTTTTGGACACTGCACACTTGTGGATTGTGTGAGGCCCACTGATATCTGAGCGCTATGTGACACGCTCGATGGCACAGCTGTGACAAAAGTGACTAGAGGATAAGGGAGATTGGATTGCTTTTAAAAAAGCAGTTTGCGGAGCAGTGGGTAAACAGCAATGCCAGCATGTCAGGAAGCCTTAAAAGGCAGCCCAACAACCAACACCACTGATACACCACAATATAGCCTCCCCTTGCACTGCACACACAGTGACTTGTGTGTTGTGCAGGCCAAATCTCTAGCAGCAGAAGCAGTTTTTTTGTCTTCTTCCCTGCCTAACGCTCTCCCTACAGAATCAGCAGCAACCTCTCCCTATACTAAGATCGGCAGAAGTAAGATGGCGGTCGGCGTGCACGCCCTTTTATACCCCCTGTGACGCCCACCAAAGCAAGCCAATCACTTGCATGCCCTTCTGAAAGATGGTGGTGACCCGTGCCTATGTCATCACGTTGCCCACAGTGTCCGTCGATCCTGATTGGCTGAAAAAGAGCGCAAAACAAACTTTTGAAACGCGACTTTGGCGCGTAAGTCGCCGACCTCGTGGCCGACCTCATCCTAGGGTCGGGTTTCGTTTCATGAAACCCGACTTTGCCAAAAGTCGGCGACTTTTGAATTTTTTCGACCCGTTTCGCTCAACTCTACTCAACATCAGTCTTAGCCATAAGGGCCCCACGACCACATTTCCGGACCCAACCTGCCGCTTCATCAAATGAAGAGTATACCACTGAACAAATCTCCAGATCGATACCGTCGTTAACTGACCTCCCCCGTGGGTAAGACAAATGCTGAATGAGCCGAAACTTATTGGGCTCCTTCTTCGGAACCACCCTCAACGGGGAAACGACCAAATTCGGAAAAGGAGGAGACACGAAAGGGCCCGCCATGCGCCCCAATGAAACTTCCTTTTGGATCTTCTCCGAAACAACTGACGGATGCTCCAAAGCAGAGCGCAAATTTTTTAAAACAAACGGGATTTCAAACGGAGGATCCGGAATCCGAAAACCCTCCTGAAAACCAGAATACAACAGCTCCGCTCCTACCCTATCAGGGTATCTATTTAGATAGGGGACCATCCTTTCCAGATTCACTGGAGTCTCCCCCTTGCTAATTACCCCCCCCCGGATTTGAACTTCCCTTTCTTAAAACACTTTGATGCCCCATGTGAAGTACCGTTGCAGTTTGAGCAGAGGTGTTTAAATTTACAGTTGGCCCCAAACTTACACTGGCCGTCATTAAACTGCCAGCACACCCCTGCCTTGTGCGTTCCCGACTGCCCTTGACCCCCGCCACCCGTAGAGCTGGCAGTGCCGCTATTCTGGCTGGTGCTTCCAGCCCCCCCAAGAAAGGAACTCCCAGACTTATTTTGCGCTATCACCCGCATCCACAAACCAATGTCTTTTTGGTCCCAGCGGATAGCCGGACGCACAGCTTTCCTCTGATGAAACTGCTCGTCATACCACAGCCACGCCTGCCCGCCATATACTCTATAAGCCTCCCCAATAGCATCCAAATAACAAAATAATGCGGAGCAATTATCAGGGGCCTGTTCCCCGATAACACTCGCCAAAATAGCAAACGCCTGCTGCCAATTTACAAATGTCTGAGGAATCAAGCGCCACCTCCGCTTTTCTTCCTCTTCCTTTTTGCTATCCTCTTTCTTACTTTTGTCCAAATTAAACTTCTCAAGAGGCAATAGCGAAAATATTTCAACATATTCATCCTTCCAAATCCGCTCTTTCACCTCCTTTTTCAAATGGGCCCCCAACGAACCCTCAAAACACACATACACCTCGCCATGCGCCCGATCATCCAGATGCACACGACACTCCTTTTCCTTCTCGGTTTGCACCGACACTGAAACCGGCGTGCCAACACAAGGGCCCGACGCAGTCGCGCCCTGACCCGCCAACCCGCCACCCTGTGGCCCAACCCACGCTGCTACTGGCGACAACCCCACAAAACCCTGCTCCAAACGTAAAAGCAAGCTACGCACATCCGCCAACACATCACATACTCCCCCAGCCGACCCTGAACTGCTAAAACCAGCCTCAACCCCACCACCCCCGGACTCTGCTAAGGGGCCCCCCACCACCACAGACGAAGACAAAAGCGGGTGACAAACAGGGGACATAGACGCATACTCACCGGGCTGCGAGGGGGCTGTGTGCCCTCCAGCCGGAAATCCTGGATCCCCAGACGATGACGCCTCGTGGACCTCCCGCCTCCCGGCGGCGAACTCACCGCCTCGTTGCTGCGGCCCAAACACCCCTGCAGACTGAGCCGGGGTGGGAGGCCTGAACCCCCCGACGGAACTGGGCCGCGACATCCCCACAAAAGAAGGCTCCTGCCTCCCCCCGCAGAGAGTCAATTCGGCCACGCCATCGCGAGGGACCCGGTCGCTCAGGGCCCCCCACGGCAACTGGGAGCCCGACAGCATCCTCCGCTCCAATCTTCTGGCAGCCGGCACAGACTCCGCTGGGCTGCCCTCCGGTCCCGCTGCAGCCATGGGGCTGTGGCACAATCTCGGGGGGTCAGAGGCGAGCACCGCTGCAGGGGCGCCGCAGCAGCGCCCCCCCCGTTCCAGCCAGCTCCCCCCCACGGCCGAAACGCCCGCCGAGGCAGGCTGCACGGCTCGTCCACCACCGCCGCGGCCCCCCGAAGGACCTGGTGCCGCCGGAAGTCGGGCGCGCGCCGGCCCCGCCCCCTTCTGGCCACGGGGCGAAGGTCCGGACGCCGCCGCAGGGCCTCGCCGCGTGACTGGATTCCTCCCAGGCCGCGCACCCCCGGACGGGGAAGGCTGCGTCACGCGGCCTGGAGGGTCCCGGGAGGGGCTCCGGCGGTGACGCGAGGCCCGGGGAGCGGTGTCGGGGGACAGCCGCTCTGGAGGCCGCGCCCGCCGGGGCCTCCGTTCTCTCACCTCGGCCTGCCCCGGCGCTCGGTGAAGCAGGCCGGCCACCTGGGCCTCCAGCCAGCCAGGAGGCTGCCCCGCCGCTGCCGCCCGCAATCTGTCCAAGGCCTGGTCCACCCCCGACATCATGGTGAGTTCTGTGGGACTGCTCAGGAGCTGGGACAACAGGAACAGAGGGCGGGCACCCCCCAGACCCTGCATTAAATACCCCCTAGCTCCCCCTCCCCTTTAACCCTTCACCTTCCCTCACTAACTTCCAACCCCCCGTCATGTTGGCCTCCGCCCACGCCTCCTCTAGGGGGTTGGGAGGCTCACTCCAGCCATTTCTTTAGAGGGACCTGGAACAGGACTGACACTTGTGCCCTGAGTTTTGCCAGTTTATATTTGCTGAGCCACGTTGGGCTCATACAGTACTGTGGCCTGCACCCTTTTCAGCCACTGCAGCATATGGACTAGGCTCAGCACTCACCACTTTTATGCAATGCTGTCACACTTCATGTCCTCAGAATTGACATCCCTTATCCTGGGAGACTTCAACAGCCCCATCTCCCCAACTGCTTCCCAGTTTATATCTCTAGTCAATTCTTGTGGCATCTCACAACTTTCAAACTCTGAGACACACAAAGATGGTAACACCCCTGATCTGGACTTTATCCAGCTCAGTTCAATCTCCTAGATAACTCACCTCTTACCCTTTGTGTCCCATGAAAATACGAGTATAACCACAACTTTGACATTTTTAAGAGCTCCCTATAAACACATTTGTTTAGGCAGGCCTATCACATTCCTTAATCAAAGACCTTTTCATATACAGTATATAGCCTATTCTCTTCTTCTCTGAATTTAATTCCCCATCAAACTCAACTGTACTCAAAAAGCTCATGCAGCCTTTATCTACCCCCCATTTCCTCAAGATGGTTGTACCATCATTGTAAATAAGCACCTGTAATTTGTGTTCCCCCACCTTATAGTAGATTGTAAGTCATAAAGAGCAGGGTTGTCATTATTTTTGCTTTAATTTTTTGATTATCTTTAACTTGGTAACTTCTGACTGTTTTATATGAACTGCTGACTTGTAAAGCTATGCGGATTGTGTTTGCGATATATAAATAAAGGTTATTATTACTAGTAGATTGATGTTGCGGTGTTACTAGTGCAAAAGGGGAAAGACAGACGTACCTGAGAGTGGACCCTCTGGGTCACGGCTCCAGAGCCCCCGAGGGCGAGTGCCCAGGTGAAGACCACCCCCTATACAGGGAGCGTTAGGGACAGGCCCCCAGGAGGTAGAACCGCGACAGCCCGAACCAAAGGGGCGACAGGGGTAGTATACCGGAGAGGTGGCACAGGGGTACCGGATGAGTAGAGCACTGAGACACACGGAGACCTAACGATACACAGGACTGGAGAGCCAAGAGGGAAGACCAGGACTGGAGACTGCAAATGAAAGAGGTATAATGAAGTACACAGAAAAGAGGGAAGACACATGGCAGGTGGGGTGAGGAGAGTAGGAGCAGGTGGCAGGGAAAGGGTAGCGAGGCAGGAAGACCCAGGAAGCAAAGTGTAGCGGCGGAGAACAGAGGACAGGGCAGGGAGCACAGAGGTTGTACGGGCAGCGCAGACAGAGAAGAGAAGGGGCCTGAGAACACAGTGAACGCCGCACAAGACAGGCGTCACCGCATGCAATAACCAGGCGTCTTACCTGAGACACTGAACATAAATAGCGGTGGGTGCCGCCATCTTGGGGCGGGGCCAGCGCATCAGAATACCCAGGAGGCTGCGCGCTGAGTGCCAGACGCCGAGGGAGCCGGAGGCCAGGCGCAGGAGCGCGCCGGGAAGCAGGAGCGCGCTGGCCAGAGCGCGCAGGAGAGAAGGCAGAGCCGGAAGTCGTGACAGTACCCCCCCTTTACGCCCCTCGCTCCTAACATTGGAGAGAAACCGTCTCATAATGCGGGGAGCATTAATATTCTCCTGAGGTTCCCAAGATCTCTCCTCAGGGCCGAAACCCTTCCAATCAGTCAAAAACAGAGTCTTTCCTTTAACAGTCTTCCTAGCCAAAATATCCCGTACCTCAAAGGTGTTCTCTGAGCTACAAGACTGGGAGACTAGGGAAGGAGCAGCATGGAAGTGGTTGAACACCGCTGGTTTAAGGAGAGATACATGGAATGTGTTGGGAATCTTTAGAGAGGCAGGTAGCCTCAACTTGTAGGCCACGTCGTTGATGCGACTCAAGACCTCAAAGGGACCAATGTAACGAGGACCTAACTTGTAGGAGGGAATTTTTAACCTAATATATCGAGAAGCTAACCAAACCTTATCCCCGGGGCGATACGGGGAAGCGTCTAGCCATCTCTTGTCGGCATACCGCTTCATTCTGAGACTGGCACTCTCAAGAGCCACTTTGGTCTCCCTCCAAATCTGAGAGAAGTCCACAGACAAGGAATCCGCTGCCAGTACACCCGAGGTGGGGGATACGGGAAGTGGAATGCCGGGGTGCTGACCAAAAACCACAAAAAAGGGAGATTTGGAGGAAGCCTCACTTGGGTGATTGTTGTAGGCGAACTCCACCCAAGGAAGAAGGGAGGCCCAGTCGTCCTGATGAGCGTTGGAAAAATGTCGAAGGTAAGATGTTAGCACCTGGTTGACTCTCTCGACTTGTCCATTAGACTGAGGGTGATAGGCAGAGGAGAAATCCAACGTTATCTGAAGTAATCCGCAGAGAGCTCGCCAAAAACGGGAAGTAAACTGGACTCCACGATCCGAGACAATATGCTGGGGAAAACCATGGAGGTGAAAAACATGAAGCAGAAAGATCTTCGCTAACTCCAAAGCGGTAGGCAAACCAGGCAGAGCGACGAAATGAGCCATTTTGGAAAACCGATCCACGACCACCAATATCACCGTGCATCTAGAAGAGGGAGGCAAGTCAGTGATGAAATCCATGGCGATATGAGTCCACGGGTTGGTTGGTACTGGTAACGGATGCAGGAGTCCTACAGGAGAATGTCGAGGAACCTTGTTCCGGGCGCAAGACGGACAGGAGGCGACGAAATCTTGGACATCCTTGCAAAGCGAAGGCCACCAGTAATGGCGGGAGACAAATGAAAGAGTCTTCTTAACTCCGACATGTCCGGAGAATTTAGATGAATGACTCCAGCGAAGAACCTTTAATCTGTCTCCACTTCGAACAAAGGTCTTACCAGATGGTGGGGAGACCAGGCTTAATGGAGCCACGGAAAGGATCTTGGTAGGATCGATAAGATGGATTGGACCCTCCTCCTTGTCGACAGACAGGAATGACCGTGAAAGAGCATCCGCCTTGATGTTCTTCTCCCCAGGTTGGAAGTGGAGCTCAAAGTCAAATCTTTCGAAAAACAGTGACCATCTGGCTTGACGAGGGTTGAGCCTCTGGGCGGATTGGAGGTAGACTAAGTTCTTGTGATCCGTGAAAATGATGAACGGATGGAGGGCACCCTCGAGGAGATGGCGCCATTCTTCAAGAGCCATCTTTATGGCCAGGAGTTCTCTATCTCCAACAGCATAATTACGTTCGGGAGCGGAAAAAGCCTTGGAAAAGAATCCGCAGGTGAGAGTGCGACCCGAAGATGATTTCTGCAGAAGAACTGCTCCAGCTCCCACTGAGGATGCGTCAACCTCAAGGATGAATGGCCTGCTGGCATCCGGGCGATGGAGTACTGGGGACCTAGCGAATTCTTGCTTCAGGGTTTTGAAGGCAGCCTCGGCATCAGAGGGCCAGTGACTGGGATCGGCTCCTTTGCGGACAAGAGCTGAGATGGGTTTTGTCAAAGAGGAGAAATGCGGGATAAATTGACTGTAATAATTGGCAAAACCCCAAAACCTCTGAATTGCCTTCACTCCGAGGGGACGTGGCCATTTAAGAACTGCCGAGACTTTCTCAGGATCCATCTCCAATCCTGAGTTTGAGACGATGTAACCAAGAAACGGCAACGAAGTTTGCTCAAAGAGACATTTCTCTAATTTGGCGAAAAGGTGGTTTTCTCTGAGACGTAGAAGAACTTGGCGAACGTCTTGCCGATGGGTAGCCAGATCGGGTGAGAAGACTAAAACGTCGTCCAGGTAGACCACGACACAGGAGTAAAGGAGATCCCGAAAGACATCATTAACGAGTTCCTGGAATACGGCAGGTGCGTTGTACAACCCAAAGGGCATAACCAAATACTCGTAGTGTCCATCACGCATGTTAAACGCTGTCTTCCACTCGTCCCCGGAGCGTATGCGAACCAGATTATAGGCTCCTCGAAGATCCAACTTCGTAAACACCCGTGCCCCCCTCAGGCGATCAAAAAACTCAGAGACGAGTGGTAGGGGATATTTGTTCTTCACCGTAATTTGATACAAGCCTCGATAATCGATGCACGGGCGCAGGGATCCATCTTTCTTCTTTACGAAAAAGAAGCCCGCTCCCGCAGGGGACGAAGATTTTCGAATGCAGCCTCTAGCCAAGTTGTCTCGGATGTATTCAGACATGGCGTCGGTCTCTGCCGGGGAGAGAGGATAAATCCTTCCACGAGGCGGGGTGGTACCAGGAACGAGTTCAATAGGGCAGTCGTAGGAACGGTGTGGAGGAAGAGTCTCAGCTTCTTTCTTATCAAAAACATCCAAAAAATCATGGCACACCGACGGCAAACCAGGAGGAACAAGGGAAGGACTGGGGATACCTACGGGACGCACCGACAGCAGACACCGAGTCTGACAAGACTCCCCCAGTGCAAGATGTTGCCACTATGTCAATCTAAGGTGGGCTCGTGAAGCCGCAGCCAAGGAAGACCTAGCAGGATAGGATGAGAAATTCGCGGCCTGCGAGCTCGTCCTTTATACGGCTCGAAAGACCTCGCCAAAAAGCGCCCACCAGGGTCTCATTATTCCAACCTAAGTCGGAGGAAAGGGTCCTAAACTGAAAAGCGTACTGGCCTACTGAGGCTTTGTTTAATTTATGCCAAGGTTACCTAACTAGGTAACCTTGGCATAAATTAAACAAAGCCTCAGTGGTGGAGGCTAAACGGTCCGGTTCATCAAAAACACAACGAAAGGTCTCAAGAAAAACAGAAAGCTGGGTGACTACTGGGTCATCACGCTCCCAGAGGGGATTGACCCAAGCCAAAGCATCCCACTCTAGATGGGAAATGATGAAGGCCACTTTGGCTCGGTCTGTAGGGTATTGCTTGGGCAGCAGCTCAAAATGGAGACGGCACTGATTTAAAAAACCCTGGCATGATTTAGGGTCACCGATAAACCAGGATGGCTTGGCTAACCACGGAGGGGGATGGGAACCCGCGGTGGAGGGTACAGATGCGGCCGCATGCAGAGCGAGCAACCGACCATCCACCGAAGCCATGTAGCTGAGGATGTGTGACTGCCTGACTGGGTGTCTCGCTGCTGAGCCAATTCCTGTTGTAAGCCAGCCAACTGGGCGGCGTTACCAGGGTCCGAAGACTGGAGAGCGGAGAGACGCGAGTCCATAGTTTTCATGAAGGACATCACACGCGTCTGGTTCTCCCGGAGAAAAGCTAACTCTTTTTGAGCAGCCGTCGCTCCAGCGGGGTCCATGGCCTGGTTATTCTGTTGCGATGTTACTAGTGCAAAAGGGGAAAGACAGACGTACCTGAGAGTGGACCCGCTGGGTCACGGCTCCAGAGCCCCGAGGGCGAGTGCCCAGGTGAAGACCACCCCCTATACAGGGAGCGTTAGGGACAGGACCCAGGAGGTAGAACCGCGACAGCCCGAACCAAAGGGGCGACAGGGGTAGTATACCGGAGAGGCGGCACAGGGGTACCGGATGAGTAGAGCACTGAGACACACGGAGACCTAGCGATACACAGGACTGGAAAGCCAAGAGGGAAGACCAGGACTGGAGACTGCAAATGAAAGAGGTATAATGAAGTATACAGGAAAGAGGGAAGACACACGGCAGGTAGGGTGAGGAGAGGAGGAGCAGGCGGCAGGGAAAGGGTAGCGAGGCAGGAAGACCCAGGAAGCACGGAGAGCAAAGTGAAGCGGCGAAGAACAGAGGACAGGGCGGGGAGCACAGAGGTAGTATGGGCAGCGCAGACAGAGGAGAAGAGAAGGGGCCTGAGAACACAGTGAACGCCGCACAAGACAGGCGTCACCGCATGCAATAACCAGGCGTCTTGCCTGAGGAGTCGCTAAACATAAATAGCGGTGGGCGCCGCCATCTTGGGGGCGGGGCCAGCGCATCAGACTACCCAGGAGGCTGCGCGCTGAGTGCCAGACGCCGGAGGCCAGGCGCGGGAGCGCGCCGGGAAGCAGGAGCACGCCGGCCAGAGCGCGCAGGAGAGAAGGCAGAGCCGGAAGTCGTGACAATTGAACATGGTGTAGTTCAAGCTGTTAGCTTTGCCAGGTGCAGGAGGAAAGTATCTTTTATGTGAGCACAACGGCACAAACGAGGATTTGTTGCTGTGCTGACAGAGGGTGGAATAGGGTTAACACTAGAGATGAGCGACTTTGCCTTTTTTCGGGTCGAGCCAGGTTTCACGAAACCCGACTATCACAAAAGTCTGGTCGAACGAAATCGGCTGATTATTGTGAAGAGTCGAAGTCCGACTGAAACACGAAACCCAATGTAAGTCAATGGGGAAGAAAAGTCGGCAGTGAGTGGAGTACAGGAAACACACCTACAATGCCCATTTTAATGCCAAGAACATCATTTCTTATTCCTTAAGCTTGTCAACCTTAATTTACTTTATAATAATAGCTAGGCATTGAAAACTGGGGGTTATTTGGCTAAAGTTGTGGGGGGGTAGTGCTGGCTCCAGATTTTCATGGGCCCAGGGCCAAAGAGTGTCACTGGGCTCCTTTAACACATGACACAATTCATGATCCTTTGATACGGCAGAGAAATAGCGGTACAGTACAATGAAAAATACTTCAATTCTTACATCACATGACTGATATCCATTTTAAATTCTCCAATAGCTCCAAAAAGAGACAGCATATTCCTCCATACAGTATTATGGCCACCGCATAGTGCGCCATACAGAGTGATGAGGCCCATATATTTCTCCATACAGAATCATCGGTCCCATATACAGTCATGGCCAAAAGTTTTGAGAATGACACAAATATTATATTTTCACATGATCTGCTGCCCTCTGGTTTTTATGTGTGTTTGTCAGATGTTTTTATCACATACAGAAATATAACTGCAATCATATTATGAGTAACAAAAGGTTATATTGACAGTTAGAATGAGTTAATGCAGCAAGTCAATATTTGCAGTATTGACCCTTCTTCTTCAGGACCTCAGCAATTCTCCCTGGCATGCTCTCAATCAACTTCTTTATCAAATCCTGACTGATAGCAGTCCATTCTTGCAAAATCAATGCTTTTATTTTGTCTGAATTTGAAGGTTTTTGTTTGTCCACCCGTCTCTTGATGATTGACCACAAGTTCTCAATGGGATTAAGATCTGGGGAGTTTCCAGGCCATGGTCCCAAAATCTCTATGTTTTGTTCCCTGAGCCATTTAGTTATCACCTTTGCTTTATGGCAAGGTGCTCCATCATGTTGAAAAAGGCATTGTTGATCTCCAAACTGCTCTTGGATGGTTGGGAGAAGTTGCTCTTGGAGGACATTCTGGTACTATTCTTTATTCATGGCTGTGTTTTTAGGCAAGAATGAGAGAGAGCCCATTCCCTTGGCTGAGAAGCCACCCCACACATGAATGGTTTCAGGATGCTTGACAGTTGGCATGAGACAAGACTGGTGGTAGCGCTCACCTGGTCTTCTCCGAATAAGCCGTTTTCCAGATGTCCCAAACAATCGAAAAGGGGATTCATCAGAGAAAATGACTTTACCCCAGTCCTCAGCAGTCCACTCCCTGTACCTCTTGCAGAATATCAGTCTGTCCATGATGTTTTTTCTGGAGAGAAGTGGCTTCTTTGCTGCCCTCCTTGAGACCAGGCCTTGCTCCAAGAGTCTCCGCCTCACAGTGCATGCAGATGCACTCACACCTGCCTGCTGCCATTCCTGAGCAAGCTCTGCACTGCTGGTAGCCCGATCCCGCAGCTGAAACACTTTTAAGAGACGGTCCTGGCGCTTGCTGGTCTTTCTTGGGCTCCCTGGAGCCTTTTTGGCAACAAGGGAACCTCCCTCCTTGAAGTTCTTGATGATGCGATGTATTGTTGACTGAGGTGCAATCTTTCTAGCTGCGATACTCTTCCCTGTTAGGCCATTTTTGTGCAGTGCAATGATGACTGCACGTGTTTCTTTAGAGATAACCATGGTTAACAGAAGAGAAACAATGATGCCAAGCACCAGCCTCCTTTTAAAGTGTCCAGTGGTGTCATTCTTACTTAATCATGACAGATTGATCTCCAGCCCTGTCCTCATCAACACCCACACCTGTGATAATGGAGCAATCACTGAAACAATGTTAGCTGGTCCTTTTAAGGCAGGGCTGCAATGATGTTGAAATGTGTTTTGGAGGATAAAGTTAATTTTCTAGGCAAATCTTGACTTTGCAATTAATTGCTGTTAAGCTGATCACTCTTTATAACATTCTGGAGTATATGCAAATTTCCATTAGAAAAAATTAAGCAGTAGACTTTGTAAAAATTAATATTTGTGTCATTCTCAAAACTTTTGGCCATGACTGTAATGTTCCATACAGTTTATGATGAGCTCCACATAATGCTACAGTATATGTTGCTCACCATGGATGAAGCTCCAGTGTCTTATGGGCCCAAATAATGCTCCATATATAATGGGCCCCATTTCTAATGCTCCAGTGTATAATGGGCCCTGTAAATGCTTCTCCAGTGTCTGATGTCCACCTTTGGAATGCTCCAGTGTATGGTGGGCCCCATATATCATTCTCCAGAGTATCGTGCTCCCCAAAAATTGCTCCCAACCTTTAAAACAATTAAATAAGTCTCCTCGCTAGGGAATTCCTGTACTCTGGACTCCTCGTCATCCCCATCTTCCATCTCTCTGCACTTGGACTGTTTAGGCAGAGGGCGTACAGACGTGATTTCATCGCGCTCTTTGACCAGAATGTCACTGTCAGGAAAAGTGTTTGGTTTCTGGGGGCAGTATGGTTGCAAAGCTGAACCTTAAAGGAATGTCCAGAAGGGCACCACCAGGAGTGGAGCCTGCGGCTTATTTGGACTCAACACGGGCAACCTCAAACATGCCATCCACAAAAAGCTGCACAGATTGCAAGCTTAATTCCATTAACGAACGAGACTCAGGCATGCCCCCGCGGTCCGCGTCCAGCTTACTAGAGGGACACGCGAGGCTCTGGCACGCGAGATCGGCCAATAACAGGTCTGTCATGCCCTTACATGTCCGGGGCTGCACGTGTGCTACAATGAAAGGACCAGTATGTATCGCTTACAGGTGCGGAAAACACGCTGAACCCCGTTAGTGATGGGGATCTGGGATTACAATTCTTCCCCGCGAACAAGCATTACCCAGTAAGTGCAGGTCAACCCTAATTCCGGAATTAGGACTAAACGGCATTCCAGAAAGAATGTGAAAAAATTAAGTGTCCAAACCACAGGTGCTGTAGCTTGCTTAACAGCTGTGCTCCTCTGCTGAGTAGCACACAGTTCTTACATAAACAGGTGGCATAGCTTGGTTCACGGGTGGCCAACTCTGCTGAGTAGCATACACAGTTACTAGGCCCAAAGTATTAAGTGGTGTAAATGCAGTCAAAAATTGGTTCTTTCATAAACAGGCGGCATAGCTCGGTTCACGGGTGGGCTCCTCTTCTGAGTAGCAGACACAGTTACTAGGCCCAAAAGGATTTTCAGTACAATATGCGGTAAAAAATTATTAGAAACACACACGGTGTAGCTCCTTCACAGGTGTACTACACCGCTGGCTACCAGACACCGCTACTATGCCCTAAAATTGTCTATTATCATTGAAAACCATTATTAATGTGAAAAAAAGATACGCTTTTGTTTAACAAAACATTCTCGGAAACTCGAACAGCCGAATTTTAATCAAAGTGTTATAGTTCGACGAACGGATCTAACACCGCCCAAAACAGCTAGAATTTGAACTTGGCAAACAGTTCCACTCAAACACCACTCATCTGTAATCAGGAAGCAGACTAAACCACCACTGCATCTCATTGTGAGTCGACGTCCATAAGAAATGGAAGCCATTGGTCATCTGAAGCTAGAGCCCGGCCAGCAGGACAGGGCATAGCTACGTCTTAACCATCATCTATCAGTTCACCAAATTTGTAGTGGCAGTCCCAGGGAAGGATTTGACAGCCCAGACTACACAGTGGAGGAGCAGGGAGAGGTAAATATTGCAAATGCTGGGGCCCTGCCCAAGCAAGGGGGGCCCACTCGTGGGTGTCGGTACTGGCACTGGGCCCCTCATAGTACGCCGGTGTGTCTGACGGCGGGTGTGCACCACCACTGTCAGAGACACTTGATTGCACTATGAGGGACCCTGTGCCAGTGCCAGTGCCCAAGAGTCGGCCCACCCACCTGTCCAGGGCAATGGCACTCGCACGGTTGCGTACGCTAGGTGGTGACCCCGACCATGGGGGGGGAGGCAGTCCAGTTAGGGAGGTTTAAAAAAATGGCATATGTTGATGTTGGACATTCAGCAGCTGCAAATGGAGGAATTGGAGAAGTCCGAGGAAGAGGAGGACAAAAGCGAGCCATTTACCTGGCAACCTATGTGTCATCAGGGGAAGGTGGGACAAAATCCTTTGAAACTCATGCATGGTTCATTTTAATGAAGGTTAGATCATCAACATTTTGGGTCGACAGACGGGTCCTTTTTTCGGTCAGGATTGAGCCAGCAGCACTGAACACTCTTTCCGATAGCACACTAGCTGCAGGGCAAGCGAGCTCCTGTAAGGCATATTGTGCCAATTCAGGCCAGGAGTCCAGTTTAGAGGCCCGATAGTCAAAGGGGAATGACCTGTGAGGATGAACATCGATATGGGACGAGAAGTAGTTTGTAACCATAGTTGACAACTGCTGTCTCCTGTCACTTTCAATCGATGCAGTATTACCAGTCGTGTGAGCGGGACTTGAAAAATCAGTCCATAACATGGTAATGACCCCTGTCTCCAACGCCACTTCAGATGTGTGCCCCACGAACACCTCTTCCATGTTGCCCCCTATGGCTCATTGGAGAACCATCACCGCTGCTGTGTGCTGGGAATGCCTCAAACAGACGGTTTACCAGAGTTGCTTGTTTGTTAGCCAATATTAGGTCAAGGTTCTCCTGTGGCATGGAATTTGCCTTTATAGCGTGGATCCAGGATGCTGGCCACCAGTAGTCATCATCGTTCATCATTTTGGCAATGCAGGGGTCCCTTTTTAGGATCTGCAAGGCATAATTTGACATGTGGGCCAATGTTCCAGGTGTCAATGATGTACTGCGAGTGCTGGGTGGAGGAGCACTTTCTGGCAAATCCACATCCCTCCACTCACGCACAAACCCTGTACCTGACCTTGCCACGCCAACATTTTCTCTTGCCCCATGAGAAGCATCCTCCTCCCCTAAATAATCATCCCCATCATCATCCTCCTCCTCCTCTTCCTCCACCTCGTGCAGGAGAGGTCCCGGAGCAGACAATGGCTGACTGTCCTCAAGGCTTCCCTCCTCCTCTTCCTCATCCTCCTCGGCTGCAGATGCCTGCTCCTTAATGTGCATCAAAGTTTGCATGAGCAGACGCATAAGTGGGATGCTCATGCTTATGATGGCGTTGTCTGCGCTTACCAGTCGTGTGCATTCCTCAAAACACTGAAGGACTTTACAGAGGTCTTTCAGCTTCGACCACTGCACACCCGACAACTCCATGTCTGCCCTCAAAGCGCCTGGCCATGTATCCTCCCACAAATGTATTGCAGCCTGCCTCTGTACGCACAGCCTCTCAACCATGTGCAGGGTGGAGTTCCACCTTGTTGCAACGTCGATAATTAGGCGGTGCTTGGGAAGTTGGAGCAATCGCTGCAGCTTCTGCATACGACTGGAGTGTACGGGCGACCGACGGATATGCGCGAGCACAGTCTTCGGACCTTCTGGAGCAGGCCTGTTAACTCCGGATAATTACTGAGGAAGCACTGCACCACCAGGTTCAAGGTGTGAGCCAGGCAAGGTATATGTCGGAGTTTTGAAAGGGCTATGGCTGCCACAAAATTCCGGCCGTTACCACAAACTACCTTGCCTGCCTCAAGATGTAGACTGCCCAGCCATGACTCAGTTTGTCGCTGCAAGTAGTCGGCCAGTACCTCCGCGGTGTGTCTGTTGTCACCCAAACACATCATCTTCAACACAGCCTGCTGACGCTTACCACTAGCTGTTCGATAGTGGGACACCGAGTGTGCAACACTGGCAGCTGCGGATTGAGTGCTCGTGCGACTGCGCTCTGTGAATGAGCTTTTGCTTCAGGAGGAGGAGGAGGAGGCGGGTCGAACGCCTAAACCCAACTGTTTCCTATACCTTGGGCTAGGCAGCACTGTCCCACCGCCGCTGTCCCCTGTGGACCCTGCATCCACCACATTAACCCAGTGCGCAGTGATGGACACGTAACGGCCCTGGCCATGCCTACTGAACCATGCTTCTGTTGTGAGGTGCACCTTTCCACTCACTGATTGCTTGAGTGCATGGACAATGCGGTCTTTCACATGAAGATGGAGGGCTGGGATGGCTTTGCTAGAAAAGAAGTGCCGACTGGGTAGGTCATAGCGTGGTACTGCGTAGGCCATGAGTTCGCGGAAAGCTTCGCTTTCAACCAACCGGTAGGGCATCATCTCTAACGAGATTAGTTTGGCAATGTGGGCGTTCAAACCCAGTGTATGCGGATGAGAGGATGAGTACTTTCTTGTCCTACTCATAGTCTCTGGTAGGGTGAGCTGGACATGAGAGCTGCATATGGTGGAACTAGCGGTGGATATGGCGGACTCAGAGAGGGTTGATGATGGTGATGGAGTTGGTGTTCTTTCTGATGGCCTAGATTCAGTCTTTCGTAGCAATAACATTGTGATTCCCTGACTGCCTTGGCCTTGCAACGACACCTCAACATTTTCTGCTGGTGGTGTGCTAACCGGAGGGCTTACAGTGGGGGAAGCGATGTAGCATTGCTGACTACCTTCATTGGGAGCAGTTGCACATGTGGTGCGTGAGGTTTGGTAGTCCGTCCACGCTTGCAAGTGCATGGTGGTTAAATGTCTAAGCATGCAACTGGTATTCAAATTTCTCAGATTTTTCCCTCGGCTAAAGGTCTTTGCGCACTTCTTACATATAACCTTTGCCTGATCATTAGGATTTTGTTCAAAAAAGTGCCACACTGCACTCTTCCTACTATGGAAGACATTTTGAGGCCTTGCACGCTGTGCTAATTTGACCCTCTGGCCAGCTGTCCTGCAACTCTTTTGGTTTTTGTAACCCGTTTTTGGACTGCTCCGGGCCTGCCAGATAACAGCTGTTGCAATGTCGATGCCTGCTGCGGATGCTCCTCCTCCTCTTCTGAGCTATTGGCAGCGGCACCCTCTTCCCCCAATGGATGCCAATCTGGGTCAACAACTGGGTCATCCATCACCTCCTCTTCAATGTCATGTGCACCTTCCTCTGTGTCACCATGTAAGGTGGTATAGTATGCGGGAAGGGGCACCTGAGTTTCATCAGGGTCAGATTCTGGCTCAGTACACTGCGAGGACAATGTAGTGCTCTGAGTGAATGTACCAGCAGATAAATCTAGCAGTGGCTGTGCATCAGTGCACTCCATGTCAGATTCTTCTTGGACTGGGTAATTCACGATTTGACTTGATAATCCAGGCATGGTATGTGAAAAGAGCTCCATGGAGTAATCTGTAGTGTGGCCTGCCGCATCCTTTACTTTTGGTAGGGGTGAAGGACACAAGGAAAGGTGTGGTTCCTGACCATGAGCCTCCAATGATGACTCAATGCTTTTATTTTTTTGAAAGTTCAGAAGAGGAGGCGATAGAGCTGGAGGCTGTGTCAGCAATGTAAGCCAAAACTTGTTCCTGAAGCTCCGTCTTTAAAAGCAGATTACCTACTCCCAGAAAAGGGAGCCTTCGAGGCCTTGTGGAGCCAGACAATGACACAGGCTCAACACCTCCTGCATTAGGTGCTATTGTGCTTTTGCCACTACCAGCAGATCCACCACCACCAACACCATCATTACCAGCTGACAACCCCCGCCCACTTTCACGGCCTCTTCCAACACACTTCCTCATTTTTGGGAAAATGTACCCAAAATACCACCGGCAATATGGTACTGTAAAACAAGGTACAAGGTGTATATAGTATTGGGGAGAATTTGAATCTCCCTACAGACTTGAGGACACTGAGCTATTATCTCAGGCCCAGTGTAGATTACACCTCAATATAACAGGCTGAAATTGGATGGTGTATAAAATGTCTATATAGGATTGGGGAGAATTTGAATCTCCCTACAGACTTGAGGACGCTGAACTAATATCTCAGACCCAGTGTAGATTACACCTCAATATAACATGCTGAAATTGGATGGTGTATAAAATGTCTATATAGGACTGGGGAGAATTTGAATCTCCCTACAGACTTGAGGACACTGAAATATTATCTCAGGCCCAGTGTAGATTACACCTCAATATAACAGGCTGAAATTGGATGGTGTATAAAATGTCTATATAGGACTGGGGAGAATTTGAATCTCCCTACAGACTTGAGGACACTGAACTATTATCTCAGGCCCAGTGTAGATTACACCTCAATATAACAGGCTGAAATTGGATGGTGTATAAAATGTCTATATAGGACTGGGGAGAATTTGAATCTCCCTACAGACTTGAGGACACTGAACTATTATCTCAGGCCCAGTATAGATTACACCTCAATATAACAGGCTGAAATTGGATGGTGTATAAAATGTCTATATAGGACTGGGGAGAATTTGATTCTCCCTAGAGATTTTAGCAAGCTGACAATGATGCTCTCAGTCCCAAGTATGGCAGCAGGCAGCCTAATAAGCAGGACTGCTGCACACAAAAGTGTGGAAAAATGAACGCTTGGTAACTGGGCAAAAAAGAGGATGAAAAGTATTTTTGCTTTTAAAAAAGCAGTTTGCACAGCAGTGTGAAAACAGCAATGCAGCCATCAGGGAGCCTTATAAGGCAGCCTAACCAACAGAGCTGATGCACAAAAATATAGCCTCCCCTTGTACTGCACACTAACTGGTGTGTTGTACAGGCAAAATCGCTAGCAGCAGAAGCAGTTTTTTGTATCTTCTTCCCTGCCTAACGCTCTCCCTACAGAATCAGCAGCAGCAGCAGCTCTCCCTATTCTGAGATCAGCAGAAGTAAGATGGCAGTCGGTGTGCACACCCTTTTATAGCCCCTGTGACGCCACACAACGCAAGCCAATCACTTGCATGCCCTTCTCAAAGATGGTAGTGACCGCTGCCTATGTCATCGCGTTGCCCACAGTGTGCGTCCTCCATCATTGGCTGAAAAAGGGCGCTGAAGCATCATTTGAAACGCGACTTTGGCGCCATGGTCGCTGACCTCGTGGCCGACCTCACGCTATGGTCGGGTTTCATTTCATGAAACCCGACTTTTGCGAAAGTCGGTGACTTTTGAAATTGACCGACCCGTTTCTCTCAACTCTACATTAGTTAACACGACAAACTGCTGGACTGTTAGAAAGGTGCAGGCGGAGATGTTGTGGTAGGGGGCCGGGATTGGGGGGCGGTCCACTGCTTACCACATCCGGACGCCACAGACATCAGGCGAAGCAAGGACAAGACGGAGGCAGAGTTCAGCTGTAACAGTTCTGGATTTTATTCATCATCCTCCTGACGACCACAACCACACACCGCAGCCTCTTTATAGTTCTCTGTCTCCAGGCCCAGGTATCTGCACCTTCCTTCCAGTCGAAGTAACGACCCTCGCGGATCTTTCGCTGGGGCTGTCCTAGACCAATCTACTGCCAGCGCTTCACCTGCCCGAGGTTGTCGTCCAATTGATACCCCCGGGGCCTCGTCTGTCCTGTGGTCCGTCGGGTCAGGGCCACCCCCCTGACTGTCTCTTTGCTGTCAGTCCCCTGGTCGAGCTCTTCTCTGTTCACTGTCTTCTACCGAGCTCCTCCCGGGACTAGCCTGCCTGGAACCCTACCCTGTCCTATTTATCCCCTCTCACCGGGAATTCCCCTCCTGGGTCCCTATCTCCCTGCCCCCCATGACTAAGCATTTCTCAAGCCGTAAACTGATGTTAAGTCCTAAGCTACTCCCCCTGCCATCTTGTGGTCATTTCTAGGTACTGCACTTATCTGGATGCTGGAATTTTTTTTCCATATTACGCTTTGCTGCAGAGGGATCCTGTTTCCACATTCCGTGCACCGATCAGACTTATAGCTGTCTTCTTTGGGGTGAGCTGAAAAAATTTTCTTTTTTTACTGCACTCTCTTGTCTGTCTTTCCCAGCTATCACCCTGCTGTCCTTGTCAATCTCCGTCCATAGTGCATCAACCATTGCCTCCTACTTCCAGTCAAGTCTGTCCGTCAAGTGACCTTGCCCACAATGTTTCGGTGAATAGAGAAAGATCTGATGTGCTTGGTATGTAAGATCAAAACAGCAGTCATGTCCAATTCCGTATCAGCTGACAGGCTCTCAGTCACCCCAACTGTAGGGGTAAACAAGTGGAAGTTCTTCAGCCGGATACCTGTGTGACAACACATGCCACGGTGAGGAAGGAGGAAGAATCAGAAGAAGCTGTTGATGGGGTGGTGGACGGTGGTTGGCGAGGCCCGCTAGTCTGCATTTTAGCACATTGACATTCACAGATTTACGTATGTTGATCACGCATGAGGCAGGTCATGCATGTAGTACTGAAATTAATTTTTTTTTTTTACTCTACTAGGTTCGCTTTTTAAAAAGATGACAGATAACGTGATTTTCTAGATTTTTGCCGATCTGAAAAAAAGACCCAAGATAGGCAGCTGCAGAGCTGCAGAACTGCGAACGCTACTGTACACTGCCAGAGGTGTGGCTCAGGATGCATTGGTTCTTGCTTAATTCTGTGTTTACATAAACTCCTTGTCTTCCTCTGCCTCTTCCTCTGCTGAGCTACACAGCTGAATGCCTCTGGCTTCACACCAAGTGTGATCTACTACCTCAACATCATCCTCTCTGTTCACCCTCCTCCTCTTCCTGCCTTGACAGCACAGCAGCATCCACTGGTGCTTCAAGTATTTGAGTCTCTTCATGAGTGGATCACCTTCACCCAAAAGGATTAACATTTGTTGACGAGGGTTTGGATTACGCTCATACCCAACTTCGTCCGGCCATGGATCAAACTGAAAAATAATTTGGCTATTAAGCAGATGATTATCTCCTCTTGACTCTGTGATTCTTTAGAGTACACTTCCAATGCCTATGGCATACACTGTGTGATGAGATCTGCAGACTCAGACATCTTTGGTTCCCAACAGTCAGTTGGGCAGTTGGAGAGTTTTGATGTGGGGGAAAACAAGGGTAATTAGGGTGGCAGCACTGAAGACTGTACTGTGTGTGATGATAAGGTGGAGGAAGAGGAGCAGAGGCCACTCAATGCAGCACCATCTACTGGAGCACATGTTCTTTCCACTGTACGGCTGCCAAAGAAAAGAAGTGGAATAGCCCATACAGTAACAGAAGTTGTAAAAATGCTGCGCAATTGCTCATGTGGCGCCCCTGAGGGTTCAGTCGCCACAGAGGTACTGCACCTCCTCCTGAGGTGTAGTATCCCACTCTCCAGGTAAGATGGTAATGCCTGACCAGCATCCAACACCTGCATCCAGCACACACACCAGTAGTGTAGCAGAGCACCCTTGGTGGCTCCCTGCTTGGAAAACGAAGAGTGCTGGGTGGTGGGTGGAGCTTAGACTGCACAAGAGAGCAGGAGAATGTTAGGAAGTGGTCAGATGGTGAGAGGAGATCCCCAGAGAGGGACGAATGAAAGCAAGTGCTGCAGCAGACTTCAGTGACCTGGAGCTGCTGGCACAGGAAGGATCAATAGAAAGCCTGATTCTTCAGAAGAAAGATAGTTTAGTATGGAACGTAAGGAGAAGAGAACTAAGGACTAGGGTCAGAGCAGAGCCCTTCCTAAAGTTCAGAGCACATGGCCGGGGTCCGGTCCCCGAGGCTGTTTGTGAAACTGATGCTCCTGCAGCAGACACCGGAGGAATAGGAGTTGTGACTAGTGTTGAGCATTCCGATACCGCAAATATCGGGTATTGGCCGATATTCGCGGTATCAGAATTCCGATACTGAGTTCTGATACTTTTTGCATATCGAATACCGGAATCAGAAGTTCCCATAATGCTGTGAGCCAGTTTGATTTGATTCAGCCAACGAGGAATCCTCAGAAGTGTAGGCACATTCTGTTAGGCATGTAGGCATGTTAACTAGAGTTGAGCGAAACGGGTCGAAAAATTTCAAAAGTCGCCGACTTTTGGCAAAGTCGGGTTTCATGAAACGAAACCCGACCCTAGGATGAGGTCGGCCACGAGGTCGGCGACTTACGCGCCAAAGTCGCGTTTCAAAAGTTTGTTTTGCGCTCTTTTTCAGCCAATCAGGATCCACGGACACTGTGGGCAACGTGATGACATAGGCAGGGGTCACCACCATCTTTCAGAAGGGCATGCAAGTGATTGGCTTGCTTTGGTGGGCGTCACAGGGGTTATAAAAGGGCGTGCACGCCGACCGCCATCAGCCTCACACAATCCAAAAGAGTCCAGTGTCCACTAGTGTGTGCAGAAATTCAAAATCTCCCTTATCCTGTAGTCACTTTTTACACACCTGTGCCATCGAGCCTGTGACATAGCGCTCTGATATTCAGTGGGCCTCACACAATCCAAAAGTGTCCAGTGTCCACTAGTGTGTGCAGAAATTCAAAATCTCCCTTATCCTGTAGTCACTTTTTTCACACCTGTGCCATTGAGCCTGTGACATAGCGCTCTGATATTCAGTGGGCCTCACACAATCCAAAAGTGTCCAGTGTCCACTAGTGTGTGCAGAAATTCAAAATCTCCCTTATCCTGTAGTCACTTTTTACACACCTGTGCCATCGAGCCTGTGACATAGCGCTCTGATATTCAGTGGGCCTCACACAATCCAAAAGTGTCCAGTGTCCACTAGTGTGTGCAGAAATTCAAAATCTCCCTTATCCTGTAGTCACTTTTTTCACACCTGTGCCATTGAGCCTGTGACATAGCGCTCTGATACTCAGTGGGCCTCACACAATCCAAAAGTGTCCAGTGTCCACTAGTGTGTGCAGAAATTCAAAATCTCCCTTATCCTGTAGTCACTTTTTTCACACCTGTGCCATCGAGCCTGTGACATAGCGCTCTGATATTCAGTGGGCCTCACACAATCCAAAAGTGTCCAGTGTCCACTAGTGTGTGCAGAAATTCAAAATCTCCCTTATCCTGTAGTCACTTTTTTCACACCTGTGCCATCGAGCCTGTGACATAGCGCTCTGATATTCAGTGGGCCTCACACAATCCAAAAGTGTCCAGTGTCCACTAGTGTGTGCAGAAATTCAAAATCTTTCTAATCCTCTAGTGACATTTTTCACACCTGCGACATCGAGCCAGTGACATAGCGCTGTGATATTCAGTGGGCCTCACACAATCCAAAAGTGTCCAGTGTCCACAAGTGTCTGCAGAAATTCAAAATCTCCCCTGTCCTATAGACACCTTGTACCTTGTTTTACATTACTATATAGTTTGTTGGATTTTGTCTACATTTCTACCAAAAATGAGGAAGGCTGGTGGAAGAGGCCGTGGAATTGGGCGTGGGTTGGCAGCTGGTAATGATGGTGTTGGTGGTGGATCTGATGGTAGTGGCAAAAGCAAAATAGGACCGAATGCAGGAGGTGTTGAGCCTGCATCATCGTCTGGCTCCACAAGGCCTCGAAGGCTTAGTTTTCTAGGAGTTGGCAAACCGCTTTTAAAGCCAGAGCTTCAGGAAAAAGTTTTGTCTTACATTGCTGACTCAGCCTCCAGCTCTATCGCCTCCTCTTCTGAAGTTGTAAAAAATAAAAGCACTGAGTCATCATTGGAGGCTCATGTTCATGAACCACACCTTTCCTTGTGTCCTTCACCCCAACCAAGATTGAAGGATGACGCAGGCCATACTACTGAATACTCCATGGAGCTGTTTTCACATACCATGCCTGGATTATCAAGTGAAATGGTGAATTATCCAGGCCAAGATGAATCTGACATGGAGTGCAAAGATGCACAGCCGCTGATAGATGATTCTGCTGGTACATTCAATCAGAGCACTACATTGTCCTCGCAGTGTACAGAGCCAGATTCTGACCCTGATGAGACTCAGGTGCCCCTTCCCGCACACTATACCACCATACACGGTGACACAGAGGAAGGTGCACATGACATTGAAGAGGAGGTGATTGATGACCCAGTTGTTGACCCAGATTGGCATCCATTGGGGGAAGAGGGTGCTGCTTCCAATAGCTCAGATGAGGAGGAGCATCCACAGCAGACATCGACATCGCAACAGCTGTTATCTGGCAGGCCCGGAGCACTCCAAAGACAGGTTCCAAACATCAAAAGAGTTGCTGGACAGCTTGCCCAGAGGGTCAAAAGATCGCAGCGTGCTAGGCCGCAAAATGTCTGCCAAAGTAGGAAGAGTGCAGTGTGGCACTTTTTTGAACAAAATCCTCATGATCAGGCCAAGGTTATCTGTAAGAAGTGCGCAAAGACCTTTAGCCGAGGGAAAAATCTAAAAAATTTCAATACCAGTTGCATGCTTCATTTAACCAGCATGCACTTGCAAGCGTGGACACAACACCAAACCTCAAGTGCCACATGTGCAACTGATCACAAAGAAGGTAGTCAACAATGCTACATTGTTTCCCCCACTGTAAGCCCACCGGTTAGCACAGCAGCAAATGTTGAGGTGTCGTTGCAAGGCCACAGCAGTCAGGGAATCCCACTGTTATATCAACGAAATACTGAATCTAGGCCATCAGAAAGAACACCAACTCCATCACTATCATCAACCCTCTCTCAGTCCGCCCTGTCCACCGCTACTTCCACCATATGCAGCTCTCAAGTCCAGCTCACCCTCCCAGACACTATGAGTAGGTCAAGAAAGTACTCAGTCTCTCATCCGCGTACACTGGGTTTGAATGCCCACATTGCCAAACTAATCTCGTTTGAGATAATGCCCTATCGGTTGGTGGAAAGCGCAGCTTTCCGCGAACTCATGGCCTATGCAGTACCACGCTATGACCTACCCAGTCGCCACTTCTTCTCTCGCAAAGCCATCCCAGCCCTCCACCATCATGTAAAAGACCGCATTGTCCATGCACTCAAGCAGTCAGTGAGTGGAAAGGGGCACCTCACAACTGATGCATGGTCCAGTCGGCATGGCCAGGGCCGTTACGTGTCCATCACTGAGCACTGGGTTAATGTGGTAGATGCAGGGTCCACAGGGGACAGCGGTGGTGGGACAGTGCTGCCTAGCCCACGGTATAGGAAACAGTTGGCTGTAGGCGTTCGACCCTCCTCCTCCAGAAGCGAAAGCTCGTCCACAGAGCGCAGTCATACGAGCACTCCATCTGCAGCTGCCACTGTTGCACACGAGGTGTCCCCCTATCGAGCAGCAAGTGGAAAGCGTCAGCAGGCTGTGTTGCAGATGATGTGTTTGGGCGACAGACACACCGCCGAGGTGCTGGCCGAGTACTTGAAGCGACAAACTGAGTCATGGCTGGGCAGTGTACATCTTGAGGCAGGCAAGGTAGTTAGTGATAAAGGCCGTAATTTTGTGGCAGCCATAGCCCTTTCAAAACTCAGCCACATACCTTGCTTGGCTCACACCTTGAACCTGGTTGTGCAGTGCTTCCTCAAAAATTATCCGGAGTTAATAGCCCTGCTCCAGAAGGTGCAAAGACTGTGCGCGCACATCCGCCGGTCGCCTGTACACTCCGTTCGTATGCATAAGCTGCAGCGATTGCTCCACCTTCCCAACCACCGCCTCATTATCGACATTGCAACAAGGTGGAACTCCACCCTGCACATGGTGGAGCGGCTGTGCGAGCAGAGGCAGGCCATAATGCATTTGTGGGAGGATACACGGCCAGGCACTTTGAGAGCAGACATGGAGATGACAGGTGTGCAGTGGTCGAAGCTGAAAGACCTCTGTAAAGTCCTTCAGTGTTTTGAGGAATGCACACGGCTGGTAAGCGCAGACGACGCCATCCTAAGCATGAGCATCCCACTTATGCGTCTGCTCATGCAAACTTTGACGCACCTTAAGGAGCAGGCGTCTGCAGCCAATGTTGATGAGGAGGAAGAGGAGGAGGGAATCCTTGATGACATTCAGCCATTGTCTGCTCAGGGACCTCTCCTGGACGAGGTGGAGGAAGAAGAGGAGGAGGAGGATGATGATGGGGATGATTACTTAGGGGAGGAGGATGCATCTCGTGGGGCAAGTGAAAATGTTGGCGTGGCAAGGTCTGGTACAGGGTTTGTGCGTGACTGGAGGGATGTGGATTTGCCAGAAAGTGCTCCTCCACCCAGCTCTCGCAGTGCATCATTGACACCGGGAACATTGGCCCACATGTCAGATTATGCCTTGCAGATCCTAAAAAGGGACCCCCGCATTGCCAAAATGATGAACGATGACGACTACTGGTTGGCCAGCATCTTGGATCCACGCTATAAAGGCAAATTACAAAACATCATGTCACAGGAGAACCTTGACCTAATATTGGCTAATAAACAAGCAACTCTGGTAAATCGGTTGCTTGAGGCATTCCCAGCACACAGCAGCGGTGATGGTTCTCACACGAGCCGTACTGGCCGGGGGCAGCTTGGCAGAGGTGTTCATGGTGCACACAGCAGAAGTGGCGTTGGAGACAGGGGTTTCATGACAATGGTGTGGACTGATTTTTCAAGTACCGCTCACACAACTGGTAATACTGCATCGATGGAAAATGACAGGAGACAGCAGTTGTCAACTATGGTTACAAACTACTTTTCCTCCCATATCGATGTTCTCCCACACAGGTCATTCAACTTTGACTATTGGGCCGCTAAACTGGACACCTGGCCTGAATTGGCATAATATGCCTTACAGGAGCTCGTTTGCCCAGCTGCAAGTGTGCTATCGGAAAGAGTCTTCAGTGCAGCTGGATCAATCCTGACAGAAAAAAGGACCCGTCTGTCAACCCAAAATGTGGATGATCTAACCTTCATTAAAATGAACCATGCATGGGTTTCCAAGGATTTTGTCCCACCTTCCCCTGATGACACATAGAGTGACAGAAAAATGGCTTGCTTTGGTCCACCTCTTCCTGGGACTTGACCTATTTCGCCTTTTGCATCAGCTGAATGTCCAACATCAACATGTGCCACTTTCTAAAACTCCCTAACTGTGCTGCCTCCCCCCCCATGGCCGGGGTCACCACCTAGCGCACGACACCGTGCGAGTGCCGTTGCCCTGGACAGGTGGGTTGGCCGACTCTTGGGCGCAGGCACTGGCACAGGGTCACTCATAGTGCAATCTAGTGTCTCTGACGGTGGTGGTGCACACCCGCCGTCAGACACACCGCCGTACTATGAGGGGCCCAGTGCCAGTACCGACGCCCACGAGTGGGCCCCCCTTGCTTGGGCAGGGCCCCAGCATTTGCAATCTTTACCTCTCCCTGCTCCTCCGCTGTGTAGTCTGGGCCGTCAAATCCATACTGTGCCTGACACCGTCTGAGCCTGCCTCCTGATGTATAGACATATATTTTGAATGTGTACGCTATCCATACATGTTATCCGGGGATACGGTACCCTTTCTCACCTTTGTGCAATCACGTGCAAGCCATACTGGGCCTAACACCGTCTGAGCCTGCCTCCTGATGTATAGACATATATTTTGAATGTGTACGCTATCCATACATGTTATCCTGGGATACGGTACCCTTTCTCACCTTTGTGCAATCACGTGCAAGCCATACTGGGCCTAACACCGTCTGAGCCTGCCTCCTGATGTATAGACATATATTTTGAATGTGTACGCTATCCATACATGTTATCCGGGGATACGGTACCCTTTCTCACCTTTGTGCAATGACGTGCAATCCATACTGGGCCTAACACCGTCTGAGCCTGCCTCCTGATGTATAGACATATATTTTGAATGTGTACGCTATCCATACATGTTATCCGGGGATACGGTACCCTTTCTCACCTTTGTGCAATCACGTGCAAGCCATACTGGGCCTAACACCGTCTGAGCCTGCCTCCTGATGTATAGACATATATTTTGAATGTGTACGCTATCCATACATGTTATCCAGGGATACGGTACCCTTTCTCACCTTTGTGCAATCACGTGTAATCCATACTGGGCGTGAGAACGGCTGGCGAGCTGTTAAGCAAGCTACAGCACCTGTGGTTTGCACACGTAAGTTTTTCATTTTTTCAGGAATGACGGTTAGGCCTAATTCCGGAACTGCGGTTGACCTGCACTTACTGGGAAATCATCGTTCGCGGGTAATAATTGTAATCAGTGATCCCCATCACTAACGATGTTCAGCGGGTTATCTGCACCTGTAAGCAACAAACGCTGGCCTTTTCAGTGTAGCGCACATTCAGCCACGGACATGTAAGGGCATGACACACCAGTTATTGGCCAATCTCATGTGCCAGAGCCTCACGTGTCCCTCTAGTAAGCCGGACTCGGACCGCGGGGCATGACGGAGTCTCGTTCGTTAACGGAATTAAGCTTGCAATGTGTGCATCTGTTCTATAGCTGGCATGTTTGAGGTTTCCCAGGTGGAGTCGAATTTAACCGTAGGCTCCACTCCTGGTGGTGCCCTTCTGGACATTCCTTTAAGGTTCAGCTTTGCAACCATACTGCCCACGTAAAACAAACACTTTGCCTTCATGAACGCTGTGTCATGTCGGACGCTGTTCACACCACAGCGTCCGGCAGGCAGCGGTAGTTCCATCTCCGTCCACTATAGCCTCAGTGGCGCCGGCTTGATTTTACTCAGGTTATCTGGGGTTAATCTAGCTGGAAATCAGGTGGGAGGTTTGGTCACGCCCACGGTCTTTAAATAGTCGTGCTGGCCTGTGGGCGTCGCCGATTATAGCTTGTGTTTTGTGCCAAGTGGTTCCGGTCTGGAGTGGAGGTGTTGGAGAGAGAAATTCATAGCTGGTGTCGTATGATCCGTTGTTACCTTTTCGTCTTCCTATATTTGTGCTTTGTTTTGCCCTGTTCACATTATAGTATTGTCCTGTGTGGTTGCGGCGCGGTGTGGTTTGAGTTCTCCCTGTCTGTCATTACTGTGTGGGTTTTGGTGGTTTGACAACTCACTGGGTGGAGGGTGGAGGGTTCAGCTTAGGGCTGAGCAGGAGATAAGGAGAGGCTGGAGGCTCAGGCATTTGCACCTTTAGCAAAAACCCTGGGTTGAGGGTCAGACAGGGTTTTCCCTAGTTTGAGGGACTCCGCAGGGGCCCGGGTTTGTCAGCCTCCTTTAACCTAAGCCCCGCATAACATTATAATCGGCCCAACATTTTTCCATGGATTCCATGACTTCCATAAACCGCCAGTTGGCGGCGCTGTCCGTACAGGTCACCGAGTTGAAGGGGGCAGTTCAGCAGCAGGGCCTGGTTGTAGCTAATGTACAAGCGGCTTCTGCTGGTGCAGGTGCAGAGCCTAAGATTCCGCTGCCTGAACGATTTTCTGGGGAACGCAGCAAATTTGTCATCTTTCGGGAGGCCTGCAAGTTATACTTTCGCATGCGCCCGGTCTCCTCAGGTAATGAGGCTCAGCGGGTGGGTCTGGTGTTATCATTACTGAGTGGGGACCCCCAAGCATGGGCGTTTTCCTTACCAGCCGACTCTGCTACATTTCATTCGGTTGAGAATGTTTTTTCAGCACTCGGGCTCATTTATGATGACCCCGACAGATTGGCTTTAGCTGAATCTAAGATCCGCGCCCTCCGTCAGGGGGAACGTATGGCGGAAGACTATTGTTCAGAATTTCGCCGTTGGGCAGTAGACACACAGTGGAACGACCCAGCGCTGCGGAGTCAGTTTATTCTTGGGGTCTCAGAAAGAGTTAAACAGGCCCTCCTGATGTATGAGACTCCTGCATCGTTAGAATCTGCCATGAGTTTGGTTATCCGTATTGATCGCCGTTTGCGTCAAGGGGCGCAGGAGACGCTGCCTCTGGGGGAAAGCAGGGGTGCCAGTGTGGTTGCTGCAGATGAGCCCACGGAACCTATGCAAATCGCTGGGGTATCACATGTGCAGCGTCGCGTTCCTGGGTTCAGGAAGCATGGAGCATGTTTTTACTGTGGTAAAAGAGGTCATTATGTACATGCTTGTCCTGTGCTACCAAAGAAAGTCGCACCGGCGGAAAACTGGTAAGCTCAGAGGGTATGGAGGAGGCCCAACTGAGCGTATGCATATCCTCCATGATGGTATCTCAATGTATGCTCCCTGCCAGGGTTATTAGTGCGGGCAGAGAGCTACCAATATCAGTGTTTGTGGATAGCGGTTCAGCCACCAATCTCATGGATGAGGAGTTTGCACGCATGGCAGGTTTCAAGATCGAAAAACTCCCTCATCCTATTCGCGTGGTTACCATTAATGCCGCTCCCCTCCCACAGGGGGAGATTACTGAGTTTGTAGCTGAGGTTAAACTCCACATTGGGGTCCTACATTCTGAGTGGGTTACATGTAAGGTACTCAATAATCTCCCAGCACAAATAGTCCTGGGTTTCCCATGGTTGTCTAAGCACAACCCGGTGATTGACTGGAGAACCCAGGACATAGTCCAGTGGAGCAGTTTCTGCCAGGAAAATTGCTTGGCCACATGTGTGTCCGCCGTGAAGTCCAGCCTTCCGGAGGCATTGCTGGATTTTGCGGACGTATTCTCTGAGAGGGGTTGCTCAGAACTACCTCCACATCGAGCCTATGACTGTCAAATTAGGTTAAAACCCGGGGCTAAATTGCCAAAGGTGAGGATGTTTAGTATTTCTGGTCCGGAGAGACAAGCTCTTAAGGACTACATTGCGGAGAGTTTAAGTAAAGGGCACATCCGGCCTTCATCCTCACCTGTAGCAGCGGGGTTTTTCTTTATTAAGAAGAAAGATGGGGGGTTACGCCCGTGTCTGGATTTCCGGGAGTTAAACCAGATTACGGTCCGTGATCCCTACCCGATGCCTCTTATCCCTGATTTGTTCAACCAGGTGGCTGGTGCGAAGTGGTTTTCCAAACTTGACCTCAGGGGGGCATATAACCTCATAAGGGTCCGTCAGGGGGATGAGTGGAAGACGGCATTTAATACCCCTGAGGGTCATTTTGAAAGCCTAGTTATGCCATTTGGGTTGACAACCGCGCCTGCTGTGTTCCAACATTTCATAAATGATGTATTTGCTCATGTGCTGGGGAAATTTGTGATTGTGTACCTGGATGATATCCTTATTTATTCGAGCGACCAGGGCACTCATTTAGAGCATGTCAGGCAGGTGTTACAGCTGCTCCGTGAGAATAAGCTCTATGCTAAGCTTGAAAAATGCGTGTTTTTTGTTCAAGAGTTGCCTTTTTTGGGATATATTGTGTCCGCCGCAGGGTTTAAAATGGATGCCGCGAAGGTGCAAGCGGTGCTGCGATGGGAACGGCCTGGTAATCTAAAGGCGCTCCAGCGGTTCCTTGGGTTTGCCAACTATTATAGGAAGTTTATTAAGAATTTCTCTACTATAGCCAAACCGCTCACGGACATGACGAAAAAAGGTACCAATCTCGCTATCTGGTCTGAGGATGCGGTGCGTGCATTTGAGCTTCTGAAGAACCGTTTTGCTTCAGCCCCCATTCTGGTGCAACCGGACGTATCTAAACCTTTTACGGTGGAGGTCGATGCGTCTGAGGTGGGAGTGGGGGCAGTACTGTCACAGGGCTCGTCCTTGAGCAATTTGCGTCCATGCGCCTACTTCTCCAAGAAGCTGTCGCCGGCCGAACGGAATTACGACATCGGCAACAGGGAGTTGTTGGCCATCAAATTGGCTTTTGAGGAATGGCGACACTTCTTGGAGGGGGCGGCCCACCAGGTCACAGTCATCACCGACCATAAAAACCTGCTCTATCTGGAGTCGGCCAAGCGTCTGTCTCCCAGGCAGGCTCGCTGGGCATTGTTTTTTACACGTTTTAACTTTCTGGTGACTTACCGTCCTGGGGCGAAAAACACCAAGGCGGATGCCTTGTCCAGGTGTTTTCCGGGGGGAGAACCTCGGGAAGAGCCGGTACCCATCCTCCAGGAAGGTGTAGTGGTTTCGGCTCTCACGACTGAGGTAGAGGCGGAGATTGCCGAGGCCCAGGAGGAGGTACCACCAGGACTTCCCGCTAATAAGTCGTTCGTACCCCTTCATCTTCGTCTTAAAGTGTTGGGGGAACACCACGACTCGGTCCTGGCCTGTCATCCAGGGGTTAGGGGCACCTTGGAACTGGTATCGCGCCGCTTCTGGTGGCCAAAAATCCGGCAGGATGTGGTTTCCTACGTGACAGCTTGCATCACGTGCGCCAGGGCCAAGTCGCCCAGAACCCGTCCTGCTGGCACTCTACAGCCTCTGGGGATACCTAGTAGGCCATGGACAGAAATCTCCATGGACTTTATCACAGACTTGCCTGCCTCGGCGGGGAACACGGTCATCCTGGTGGTGGTTGATCGATTTTCAAAGATGGCGCATTTTGTGTCGTTGCCTTCCTTGCCCAACGCGAAGACGTTGGCTCAGGTCTTTGTGCAGGAGGTGGTCAGACTGCACGGAGTTCCGTCGGACATAGTGTCTGATAGGGGTACCCAGTTTGTGGCGAAGTTTTGGAAAGCTTTTTGCTCACGATTGGGGATCAAGTTGTCTCATTCGTCGGCGTTTCATCCGCAGTCAAATGGTCAAACTGAGCGCATGAACCAAAATCTGGAGCAGTATTTGCGATGTTTTGTGTCTGACAACCAAGAGGAGTGGTCGACGTTCCTTCCCTTGGCCGAGTTCGCATTAAATAATCACCGCCAAGAATCATCGGGAGAGTCTCCATTCTTTTGTGTTTATGGGCACCATCCTCAATTTTGTACCTTGCATCAGGGGGGCTCTGGGGGCATCCCAGAGGAGGACTGGTTAGGAGTTCAACTATCATCGGTCTGGAGGAGTGTGAAACAGCGATTGCTGAGCATGAGTGCAAGATACAAACGTGTGGCTGACTCTAGACGCGTGCCAGGTCCGGACCTGTGTGTGGGTGATTGGGTGTGGTTAGCTACTAAAAACATAAAACTCAAAATTCCATCATTGAAATTGGGTCCAAGGTTTATTGGCCCTTTTAAGATTGCTGCCATCATAAACCCGGTTGCTTTTCGGTTGGAGCTTCCTGCGGTATACAAGATACACAACATGTTTCACAGGTCTTTATTGAAAAAGGTGGTAGGCTCTGTGGACACGACGCCGATGCCACCTCCAGTCATGGTGGATGGCGATTTAGAGTTTGAAGTCTCCAAAGTGGTGGACTCTCGAGTACTGCGCCGTACTCTTCAGTATTTGGTGCACTGGCGGGGGTATGGTCCGGAGGAGAGGTCTTGGGTTCCAGCCTCAGACATACATGCGGATCGGCTGGTCAGTTCCTTTCACCGCCGTCATCCGGACAAGCCGGGTCCTATGATTCTTGAGGGCCCTGGGGTCCCTCGTAGAAGACGGGGTACTGTCATGTCGGACGCTGTTCACACCACAGCGTCCGGCAGGCAGCGGTAGTTCCATCTCCGTCCACTATAGCCTCAGTGGCGCCGGCTTGATTTTACTCAGGTTATCTGGGGTTAATCTAGCTGGAAATCAGGTGGGAGGTTTGGTCACGCCCACGGTCTTTAAATAGTCGTGCTGGCCTGTGGGCGTCGCCGATTATAGCTTGTGTTTTGTGCCAAGTGGTTCCTGTCTGGAGTGGAGGTGTTGGAGAGAGAAATTCATAGCTGGTGTCGTATGATCCGTTGTTACCTTTTCGTCTTCCTATATTTGTGCTTTGTTTTGCCCTGTTCACATTATAGTATTGTCCTGTGTGGTTGCGGCGCGGTGTGGTTTGAGTTCTCCCTGTCTGTCATTACTGTGTGGGTTTTGGTGGTTTGACAACTCACTGGGTGGAGGGTGGAGGGTTCAGCTTAGGGCTGAGCAGGAGATAAGGAGAGGCTGGAGGCTCAGGCATTTGCACCTTTAGCAAAAACCCTGGGTTGAGGGTCAGACAGGGTTTTCCCTAGTTTGAGGGACTCCGCAGGGGCCCGGGTTTGTCAGCCTCCTTTAACCTAAGCCCCGCATAACACGCTGTTTGGAGGGTCATGACTCGTGGGAATAACGCCGCCCAATCAGTTAACCTGCTAGAGAGATCCTTCGTTGCTCCCAAGCATGACATCACACTCCCTAGGAGGAAGGTAATGCCACTGTGGCGACCGTACTCCTGGAGGCGACACAAGTGCACTGCTGCCCAGCCACTGCTCGATGAATCTGCTGGTACATTGACCCAGACCACTACATTCCCCTCGCACGCTACACGGCCTGAATCTGACCCTGATGAAACTCAGGTTACCCTTCCCATATACAGTTCCATCTTACACGGTGACAAAGAGGAAGCTGCAGATGAAAGTGCAGGTTCGGCCCACCCGCCATCAGACACACCACAGTACTATCAGGGGCCCTGTGCCAGTGCCGTCGCCAACGAGTGGGCCCCCCCTGCTTGCTCAGGATCACAGCACTTGCAAGGTTGAAATACTGTGCAGTGAGATGGAAGATGGGGACAACGAGGAGTCCAGACTAGTACAGGGATTCCCTAGCGAGGAGACTTATTTGATTGTTTTCAATGTTGGGACAGCAATTTTTGGGGAGAAAGATAGATGGGGCCCACCATACACTGGAACATTCCAAAGGTGGACATCAGACACTGGAGCAGCATTTACAGGGCCCATTATACACTAGAGCATTAGAAATGGGGCCCATTATGTTTGGAGCATTATTTGGGCCCATAAGACAGTGGAGCTTCATCCATGGGGACCAACATATACTGTAGCATTATGTGGAGCTCATCATATACTGTTTCAAACATTATATGGGACCAATGATTCTGTATGGAGAAATAGATGGACCTCGTCATGAGATGTAAAAAGTGAAGTATTTTTCATTGTACTATACCGCTATTTCTCTGCCGTATCGGAGCATGATGAGTTGTGGTATGTGTTAAAGGGGCGCGCTTTCGCCCAGGGCACATGAAAACCTGGAGCCAGCCCTACCCCCCCACAACTTTAGCCAAATAACCCCCATTTTTCAGTGCGTAACTTGTATTATGAAGTTAATTAAGGTTGACAAGCTTAAGTAAGAAGAATTGATGCTTTTGGCATTCAAATGAGCACTGTAGGTGTGTTTCCTGTCCTCCTCTCACTGCCGACTTTTATTCCCCATTGACTTACATTGGGTATCGTGTTTCGGGACGACCCCGACTTTTCCCTATAATCGGCCGATCTTGCTCGACCCGACTTTTGGAAAAGTCGGGTTTCACGAAACGAAACTCGACCCTAAAAAACCAAAAGTTGCTCAACTCTAATGTTAACTAATGGCATGGCTGTGATTGGCTGCTGAAATGATGTCATGATGCACTATAAAAGCCGCCGCCATTTAGGGTTCACTCTGCTGTGAATTCAGTTAGGGACAGGCTGCTGTTCAAGACTCTGAGGGACAGGTAGAGATAGCGATTTGCTAAATAATATTGTGCTTTACACAGGCTACATTATCAATCACTGAAGTTTTCTTTTGCCTTGCAGCGCTGTTCACAGCTGTCTGCAAGGTCTGTGTGAGTGCAGCTCATGCTGTAGTGTGTCCTGCAGCCACCTCTGGTTGTAGGCCGCTCAGCGTGCGTCACTGCCTCATACATATTTTTGTTTTATTGCTGCTCATTTTTCATTAATTCTCCTATTAGTGTGCATCCATCCGTATCCATATACATTGGTTGAAAACACTATAGGAGTAGACAGCAGAGCCTTTCTGCAGCCTTTCAGTGCTAGTGCCCAGTTCTCTGCACTGTTCATGGCTGTCTGTTAGGTCTCTGTGTGTGAGTGCAGCTCACGTTGTAGTGTGTTCTGCAGCCACCTCTGGTTGTAGTCCGCTCAGCTTGCATCACTGCCTTATACATAGTCCTTTTTTTTGTTTTATTGCAGCTTATTTTTCCTGATTTTTTTCTCCTATTAGTGTGCTTCCATCCGTATCCATCTACATTGGTTGGTTGCAAACACTATATAGGAGAAGATAGAGGAGCCTTTTTTCTGGCTTGTGCCCTGCAGCTGCAGCCAGATTAGTATTAGCCTATTTTTTGGAGCCTCATCTATTGCATTGTAGGTTACCTTCCTGCATTGTAATAGCTCCAAAAAGTTTGAGATACTATCGCCTTCACAACTTTGGTCACAATCTTTTTGTTTTTTTGAAAAAAAACACGTAAATAAAGTTCACCAAACACTCCACTTGACAGTTGTGTAGGCCACATTAGCTCATATTAAAGTGTAGTCCACACACTTTATAAAATTAGTGTTTCTTATACCTGTTAGCAGCTGTTCAGGAATAAGCACACTAAGCCCCCCTTTGCACTTTTCTGCCTATCTTTATCAGTCTACCAAGATGAAGAAGGCAGGGAGTAAGGCACGTGGTCGTGGGCGTGGAGTTTCAGCAGGGAGAGGACGTGGGGATTCTGTGCCTGCTGCGGGCACCAGTGACTCAGCGTCCCCCAGTTTTACCAAGCAACAGTCCTTTATGCGCAGCTTTGTAGGACCTCGCCGCACCCCACTGCTGCGGGACGAACAAATTGAAGCCGTTGTCGGATGGATGGCAGCTAACACATCGACTTCAATGACTTCCACATCCTCTCAGGGCCAGAGCACTGAAGAGCAACCATCTGTCTCTACACCACCTGCCAAATTGCCCAGGCAGTCAGAGAGCCCTGGACAGGAGCCATCTCTACTTCTGTTCTCTGAATCTCTTGGCTTGGAAACAGGGGGCCAGCCAAGCAGCATTCTAGAATGTGAAGAAGAGGGAGTATGCAGTGATGCGCAACTGCTTTGTCCCTCTGAATCTGAAGAGGTGGGTGGGCCAGTGCCTAGGGTCAGCACACCTCAGTACGCATCAGATGATGAGACTCAGGTGCCGCTTTCTGGTGCGTACTGTGCTGGCGAGACTACCCAGGAGAAGCAGGTGTTTGAAGAGGGGAGTGCAGATGATGAGGTCTTTGACCCATCATGGCGTGAGGAACAGGAAGGTGGTGGGAGCACCTCTGAGGAAGAGATTCCCCGAACGGCCAAAACAGGAGGGAGAGGGAGGGGGCAGACTTGGTTGCCTGTAGCCTCCACTTCGGCACCCGTTAGGAGCATTCCTCTTGCAAAACTCAAAACCGGTGCTCCCAGGACTTGCAGTGCGTGGTCCTTTTTTGACGCAGTTGCAGATGACATTTGCTTTGTCAAATGCAAGCTGTGTAATCAGAAAGTCAAAAGAGGGAAAAGTGTCAGCAACCTGAATACCACAAATATGTGGAAACATGTACGGACCAAGCACATGGTGGAGTTACAAAGACGCACTGAAGACGTAGGCCTACAGCACCACCTACCACCGCTTCAGCTCGTGTTGGGGCCTCTTCCTCCAGCTCACACACAGCTGGTTCGGCTTCCTCACTGGATCGCCATGGAAGAACCTCTGGCACTGTTGTCCAGAGACCCAGTGACATTCCACCCACAGCACCACGTTCCCTGTAATCCTCACACTCCCAGGCCACTCTACAGCCATCGGTAGCACAGGCATGGGAGAAAAGGCGGCCATACTCGGCAAACCATCCTCGAGCACAGACTCTGACTCGTCAGTAGCAAGGTCCACCTGATCACCAATGCGTGGACCAGTAACCATGGACAGGGACGATACCTTTCCTCACTGCCCATTGGGTCAATGTTGTGGAGCCGGGTACAGATCTTGATAGTGGCGCTGTACGTGTTCTGCCAACTCCAAGGATTGCAGGAATCCAGTCTGTACACATTGACTCCTCCTCATACTCCAATTCCTCAGAATCAGCGCTGCAGGAGCCTGTTACGACCGATATGAGCACAGCCATGGCCAAACGTCAACAGGCCGTACTGAAATTAATTTCTTTGGGGAATCGAAGCCACACAACGCAGGAGCTCTGGAATGCCATCAAGCAGGAGAGCGACGTGTGGTTTGTGCCAGCAAATCTCCAGCCAGGCTTGGTAGTGTGCGACAATGGCCGAAATCTGGTGGCAGCTCAGGGCCTAGGCAACCTCACTCACATCCCATGTCTGACACATGTGCTCAACTTGGTCGTACAGAGCTTTCTGAGGGACTATCCAGATCTTGATGCACTGCTGCACTAGGTCCGCATAGAGTGTGCTCACTTGCGGCGTTCCAGCATGGCAAAATCGCGCTTTGCAGCTCTGCAGTGCCGATTCCGCCTTCCAGATCATTGCATCATATACAGTGGGGCAAAAAAGTATTTAGTCAGTCAGCAATAGTGCAAGTTCCACCACTTAAAAAGATGAGAGGCGTCTGTAATTTACATCATAGATAGACCTCAACTATGGGAGACAAACTGAGAAAAAAAAATCCAGAAAATCACATTGTCTGTTTTTTTTTCTTTTTATTTGCATATTATGGTGGAAAATAAGTATTTGGTCAGAAACAAAATTTCATCTCAATACTTTGTGATATATCCTTTGTTGGCAATGACAGAGGTCAAACGTTTTCTGTAAGTCTTCACAAGGTTGCCACACACTGTTGTTTGTATGTTGGCCCATTCCTCCATGCAGATCTCCTCTAGAGCAGTGATGTTTTTGGCTTTTCGCTTGGCAACACGGACTTTCAACTCCCTCCAAAGGTTTTCTATAGGGTTGAGATCTGGAGACTGGCTAGGCCACTCCAGGACCTTGAAATGCTTCTTACGAAGCCACTCCTTCGTTGCCCTGGCGGTGTGCTTTGGATCTTTGTCATGTTGAAAGACCCAGCCACGTTTCATCATCAATGCCCTTGCTGATGGAAGGAGGTTTGCACTCAAAATCTCACGATACATGGCCCCATTCATTCTTTCATGTACCCGGATCAGTCGTCCTGGCCCCTTTGCAGAGTAACAGCCCCAAAGCATGATGTTTCCACCACCATGCTTTACAGTAGGTATGGTGTTTGATGGATGCAACTCAGTATTCTTTTTCCTCCAAACACGACAAGTTGTGTTTCTACCAAACAGTTCCAGTTTAGTTTCATCAGACCATAGGGCATTCTCCCAAAACTCCTCTGGATCATCCAAATGCTCTCTAGCAAACTTCAGACGGGCCCGGACATGTACAGGCTTAAGCAGTGGGACACGTCTGGCACTGCAGGATCTGAGTCCATGGTGGCGTAGTGTTTTACTTATGGTAGGCCTTGTTACATTGGTCCCAGCTCTCTGCAGTTCATTCACTAGGTCCCCCCGCATGGTTCTGGGATTTTTGCTCACCGTTCTTGTGATCATTCTGACCCCACGGGGTGGGATTTTGCGTGGAGCACCAGATCGAGGGAGATTATCAGTGGTCTTGTATGTCTTCCATTTTCTAATTTGCTCCCACAGTTGATTTCTTCACTCCAAGCTGGTTGGCTATTGCAGATTCAGTCTTCCCAGCCTGGTGCAGGGCTACAATTTTGTTTCTGGTGTCCTTTGACAGCTCTTTGGTCTTCACCATAGTGGAGTTTGGAGTCAGACTGTTGGTGTGCACAGGTGTCTTTTTATACTGATAACAAGTTTAAACAGGTGCCATTACTACAGGTAATGAGTGGAGGAAAGAGGAGACTCTTAAAGAAGAAGTTACAGGTCAGTGAGAGCGAGAAATCTTGATTGCTTGTTTCTGACCAAATACTTATTTTCCACCATAATATGCAAATAAAATGAAAAAAAAACAGACAATGTGATTTTCTGGATTTTTTTTTCTCAGTTTGTCTCCCATAGTTGAGGTCTACCTATGATGTAAATTACAGACGCCTCTCATCTTTTTAAGTGGTGGAACTTGCACTATTGCTGACTAAATACTTTTTTGCCCCACTGTATGACCTACCCACCAGGTGGAATTCAACGTTACATATGTTGGAGCGTTTGTGTGAGCAGCAGGCAGCAGTAATGGAGTACCAGCTGCATCAGGCGCAAACAAGTCGCACTGTGCGCCGGTCACACTTTAACACCACTGAGTGGGCCTCTATGAAGGACATCTGCCATGTTTTGCGTGCCTTCAATGATTCCACTGGGATGGCGAGTGCAGATGATGCACTAGTCAGCATGACTCTCCCCCTTATCTGACTGCTTCAAAAAACACTGCAAGCACTAAGGGAGGAGGTTTTGGAAGAGGTGGAGGATGAGGAGTCACAAATGCCATCTGCTTCTGGACAGTCTGCGCAACGTGGTTCCTCACAAAGGCCTAGGCAGGGGACACTTTGTGAGGAGGATGAGGAGGTGTCAATGGAGGAGGAAGACATCTCTCCAGAGGAGGGAGGTACACAATGCTCCAGTAGTCAGCATGTACAGCGAGGGTGGGGTGATGCAGAGCAGGCAGAGATGACGCCTCAAGCAGGGGACAGCGTTTCTTGGGCAGTTGGGAGTCTGCAGCACATGGTTGATTTCATGCTGCAGTGCCTGAGAAATGACCGCCGCATCACCCACATTCTCAACACGGCTGATTATTGGGTGTACACCCTCCTAGATCCTCGCTACCGGAACAACTTACAAAGCCTCATAACACCGCTGAAGCGGGAGCGTAAAATGCGGGAGTACCAAGACACACTGGTGCATTCCATCATGTTCTCCATTCCACCCGAGAGCAGTGCTGCTAGTGCTTTACAAAGCATCTCTGTGCATCGAGGCAGTGGAGGAAGCTCTGCACAAAGAGGGAGCAGAGTCAGCGCCTCAGCACAAGGCAAGACCAGTATGGCCCAAATGTGGCAAAGATTTGTGGGCCCGCCAAAATTGTCTACACCATCACAGATGGCTCCAGTCAGCAGGAGGCAACGTTTCCGTCAGATGGTGACAGACTACATGTCTTGCCCTGTCAGTGTACTCCCAGACGGCACTTCCCCCTTCAAGTTTTGGGTCTCTAAGCTGGATACATGGCCAGAGCTTAGCCAGTATGCATTGCAGGTGCTGGCTTGCCCTGCTGTTAGTGTATTATCGGAATGTGTCTTTAGTGCCGCAGGTGGTGTACTAACAGACAGTCGCACACGACTATCCTACCGATAACATTGACCGGCTTACTTTTCTGAAAATGAACGAGGCCTGGATCTCACTGGAATTTGCCAGTCCTCTTCCAGAATAAATAATTTGTTGGCAACAGTATCCAGGTCTCCTGTTGTGTTCATGTTTCTACCACCTGAACTGTAATCCCTGGGCTCCAACACTGCCAGTTGTTGCTCAGAAGTGCCATCTGCACAGAGAAAAACACTAGCTCCTGTGTTAGTGGGGTTCAGTAACGCCAGCTGCTCCCCTGCTGTGTGTCCGGCAATATCTCCTGCTCACTCCACATTCAAACTACATCAGATTTTACACTTGCTCCAAGTAGGCCTCAGCCTAATCCCTGATTAACCCTGGGCTCCAACACTGCCAGTTGCTGCTCAGAAGTCCCATCTGCACATAGAAAAACACATGCTCCAGTGTTAGTGGGGTTCAGTAACGCCAGCTGCTCCCCTGCTGTGTGTCCGGCAAAGTCTCCTGCTGCCTCCACATTCAATATACATCAGATATAAAACTTGCTCCAAGTGGGCATCAACCTACTCCATGATTGACCCTGGGCTCCAACACCGCCAGTTGCTGCTCAGAAGTGCCGTCTGCACAGAGAAAAACACTAGCTCCTGTGTTAGTGGGGTTCAGTAACGCCAGCTGCTCCCCTGCTGTGTGTCCGGCAATAACTCCTGCTCCCTCCACATTCAAACTACATCAGATTTTACACTTGCTCCAAGTAGGCCTCAGCCTACTCCATGATTGACCCTGGGCTCTAACACCACCAGTTCTTGCACAGAAGTGCCGTCTGCACAGAGAAAAACACTAGCTCCTGTGTTAGTGGGGTTCAGTAACGCCAGCTGCTCCACTGCTGTGTGTCCGGCAATATCTCCTGCTCCCTCCACATTCAAACTACATCAGATTTTACACTTGCTCCAAGTAGGCCTCAGCCTACTCCATGATTGACCCTGGGGTCCAACACTGCCATTTGCTGCTCAGAAGTGCCGTCTGCACAGAGAAAAACACATGCTCCTGTGTTAGTGGGGTTCAGTAACGCCAGCTGCTCCCCTGCTGTGTGTCCGGCAATGTCTACTGCTGCCTCCACATTCACACTACTACTGATTTCAAACTTGCTCCAATTAGGCCTCTGGCTTCACTCTGTCTCTAGTATTTACCCTGGCCTCCAACACCGCCAGTTGCTGCTCAGAAGTGCCGTCTGCACAATCAACACTTGTTCCTGTGTTACTGGGGTTCAGTAACGTCAGCTGATCCCCTGATGTGTGTCCGGCAATGTCTCCTGCTCTGTCCACATTCCCACTACTAGTCACTTGTCATGCCAGTGTAGATTGAATAATATCAAGAAGGAGGAACTTCAGTGTAACTCAGTACTGCAAGTACCTCAAATAAGCGCTAGAGAGGAGACGTTCAGAACAGGCACACAAAAAGGAGAGCGGGAAAGGTTAATTCCATCTGCCTGGGAGTTGGCTGAGCCCCTGATCTGGAGACCGCGGCATTGAAGCGGGCACCGATTTGTACTGAGAACGTGAGTAAAAGAACTGGAACTGCACCTAGCTGTCTCATTGCCTTCTTCCTGCGCCAACCCACTCAGCACTGCTACATCTCTGTGCCTCACACTGCACCCTCTTCATCAACACTCTACTGCCCTGGGACTAAATCTCTACCTGTGGGGAGCTATTACATCTTGCTGCCTCATAACATCTGTCCCAGAGAAGCAACCCTGCAGCGCTGGTCAAACTGACCAGGAACCACAGGTGGCATCACGAATCATCTCAATAACTTTTTCCTCATCAATCTACCCCTTTTACATTGACCGCCTGAGGCCACGGACCGGGTCACTGCCACTGTGACATCTCCCATTAAAATTAACGGGCCAGGAGCCGAGTACCCCACGGCCTCTGGGGCGAGTCAATTTTGGCATCACGAACAGGATGACGAAGCCCTGTACCACGTACCACCGGGTTCTGAGTGCCGAAGATTTATTGGACTTAAAAATTGCTGAAAATGTGCAAAAGATAGAAAATGATAGCCTGTAAAATGGACTCTCAAAATGGCTGACGGCACGGTGAAGAAGGGCACTCAGAACAGAAAAACAAACTGATTTCTCATCCCTCATATCATACCTGCCTCAAAACCCTAAACAGCTATTCAGTACTTTCAATTCTCTCAAATCAGCTCCCACTGATTCTTAAAGCAGGAGATTGACAATGCAAGGCAAAGCTTTTGCTTAACGCCCCACAGCCCCTCCTCATAACTACTTAACTCTCCTCTCAAAACCAGTTTCTCCACCATCCTGGAAGATCATCTTTACTCTCCAAATCACATCTCACTACCAGTTAACTTGACCCAATATTGTCCCACCTCATTACAAACCTTACTGCAGTCTTTATCACAAGCCAAACCCACCTCTTCAACCTGTCTCTAACAGCTGGTGTCTTCCCCTCATGATTCAAACATACCTCGATCACACATATCCTCAAAAAGCCCTCCCTAGAATCATCCTTTGTGTCTAGCTATCGCCCCAACTCATTTCTCCCCTATGCCTCCAAACTACTGGAACAACAAGTCCATTTAGATTTGTCCTCCCACCACTCTTCTTGTCCTACTAGCTGCTAAATCCAAGGGATACTAGTTTGTTCTCCTCCTCCTGGACTTGCCATCTGCCTTTGACACAGTGGACCATTCGCTCCTGCTAAAGACTTTCTGATCTCTTGGCATTACAGACTTGGCCCTTTGCTGGATCTCCTCATACCTAACAGACAGGACATTCAATGTCTCCCACTCACACACCACCACCTCATCTCACCCCCATGTGTCGGTTTCCCCTAAGGTTCAGATGTAGGACCCCTGCTCTTCTCGATCTACACCTTCGGCCTGGGACAGCTGATAGAGTCTCATGGCTTTCAGTATCATCTCTATGCTGATGATGATTTATGCCTGCCAGACAGCCTGAATACATGTGGGGATTCCCTAATAGACAGGCAACCCCCACATGTATTCAGGCTGTCTAGCAGCCATAAATCATGCAGCTGTGTCGACACAAACTAAGTCTCTGAGCACGCCAAAATACTCGGAGGACACCCAAGCATGCTCGGGAAAACCCGAGCAACGAGTATACTCGCTCATCACTAATCTTCTTCTTTACTTCCCTCTTATCTCTTCTTGCCACAATTGCTTACAAGACTTGTCCTGTGCATAACCCCTTCTGTGGAACTCTCTAACCCAGCACATCAGTCTCTTGCCTGCGGTAGAAGCCTTCAAAAGGATGCTGAAGGCCCACTTCTTCCAACAAGCGTATAGCCTGCAGTAACACTTTCTCCACCATACTGTTGCATGACCAACTGTACCTGCACCTACTGTATCATGACTCAACCCTTGTAGACTGTTTGTGCGCCCTCGTCGCAGGGTCCTCTCTCCTCTTGTACAAGTCGATGACCCCTTTTCACTTGTAAAGCGCTATGGAATAAATGTCGCTAGAATTATAAATAATAATAATAATTATACTACTTGAACTCTGGGTCTATTGATACCACTTTCCTGGTGTCAGGCCCTAATTTTTGTAAATGTGGAGACTCCTGTTTGGGTCTCCATCTGCTGAACTGGCTGTAGTGGAAGAAATGTTGGTCCCTATTATACTATTTCTACTCTGGTGAAATTGTCACCTTGCTACACTATCTCTCTGCTGACATACCCACCATCATCAAGGGTGACTTCAATATCCCCATTCAAACCTGCCAATCAGCAGCCTCCAAACTCCTGTCTCTCTCTCATCTTTTGGACCTACTCCATGGTCCTCCTCAGCCACTCACAGAGACAGACATACATTAGACTCTGGTCTTCATCTGTCTCTGCTCCCTTTCTAACTTTACAACCTCTCCTCTCCCACTATCTGATCCCCGTCTCCTCACATTCTCATCACTGTCCTCCTCACCTTTTAACAATGTCCAACAACTAGCACACCCCCGCAGAAACCTCACACATCTAGAAAATCGCATACTCTCTGACTCTATTCTACTACTGTCCTCCATATCTTCACTCCCCAATGCTGACACTGCCACTAGTTTCTACAATACCACTCTCGCATCGGCAATCGATTCGATTACCCCTCTCATGCATAGCAGAGTGTGATGAATAAATAGACAACCCTGGCACAATAACATCACTAAAATGCTTTGGCAAGTATCCAAAATTGCAGAGCGGCGTTGGAATAAAATGCATATACAAGGCGACTTCACCGCATTCAAGCAAGCAACACTCACATTCAAATCATCCCTCACCTCTGCTAAGCAGGCCTACTTTAAATCTCTTCTTATCCTACAACCCCAAACAATTATTCAACACATTCAACTCCCTCCTCTGCCCACCACTTCCCCATTTGACTTACCTAATCTCTGACGAGGACTTTGCCACGCACTTCAAAATTAAGATAGACCAAATAAGGCAAGTCTTTATTGGTCGACCACCACAACCCCTTTGTATACCAGACCAATGCCCTAACCCCATAACTTCCCTCTCCAAAATCACTGAAGGAAAGCTTATGCATCTCTTCTTCAAATCACATCTCACTACTTGTGCACTTGACCCCATCCCATCCCACCTCCTCCCCAACCTCACCCACCACACTTATCCCATCCATAACCCAACTCTTCAACCTACCACTAATATCTGGTACCTTCATCTCTGCTTTCAAACATGCCACAATCACACCTATCCTCAAAAAGCCATCCCTTGACCCGAGCGCTATGTCCAGCTATCGCCCCATATCGTTGCTCCAATTTGCTTCCAAACTCCTTGAGCAGCATATAAATGCTGAACTTTCCTCTTACTGTGCATCTAACTCACTCTTCGACAACCTACAATCTGGCTTCTGTCTCCACCATTCCACTTAAACTGCCTTGACCAAGCTTACTAATGACTTACTTACAGCCAAAGCTAACAGACATTTCTCCTTACTCCTCCTTCTAGATCTGTTCTCTGCCTTTTATACAGTTGACCACTGCTTCCTACTACAGATCCTCTCTTCGTTTGGCATTAAAGACGTTGCCCTATCCTGGATCTCCTCATACCTTACCAATCGCACATTTAGTATTTCCTACTCCAACACTACCTCCTCATCTTCCATCTCTCTGTTGGTGTCCCTCAAACCTCTGTACTAGGACCCCTACTCATTTCAATCTATACCCTTGGTCTGGGACAACTCATAAGGTCCTATGGCTTCCAGTACCATCTATATGCTGATGACTCTCAAATCTACCTCTCTGGCCAGAATCCTTAGCCATATCCTCCTTCTTTTCCACTCGCTTCCGCAAGCTCAATGTGGAAAAATCTGAACTAATTATTTTTCCTCCATCTCACATATCTTCCCTACCTGATCTATCTATCATAATAAATGAAATCACACTTTTCCCTCTCACAGAAATCTGCTGCCTCAGAGTAACCCTTGACTCTGCCCCATCCATCAAACCGCACATCCAAACTCTCGCCACCTCCTGTCGCTCCAGCTCAAAAATATTTCCAGAATCTGTCCTTTCGTGAACCCTCACTCTACCAAAATGCTTGTGCATGCCCTAACCATCTCCCATCTTGACTACTGCAACATCCTCTTCTGTGGCCTACCTTTTAGCACTCTAGCACCTCTCCAGTCAGTCCTTAAATCTGCTGCCCAACTAATTAATCTCTCTCCTCTCATGCTTTCCCCATTTGCAAATTCTTTCACTGGCTCCCAATATACCAGTGTATCGAGTTCAAACTACTAAAACTGACCAAGAAAGCCATCCATAACCGTTCTCCTCCGAATATCTCCAAACTAATCTCCCAATATCTTCCCCATGTAATCTCCAGTCCTCCCAAGACCTCCTTCTCTCCTCCACACTTATTCACTCAATCGCCTCCAAGACTTTTCCCGAATACTTCCCATCCTCTGGAATTCTGTGCCCCAACACGTCCGACTATCTACCACATTTGGATCCTTCAGATGGAACCTGAAAACAAATCTCTTCAAGAAAGCTTACAGCCTGTAATGACCACGTTTCCACCTCAACACCACCGGAGCCACTGCAACTCCCAACCTACTGTCTCCTTTGCCATCATCCTGTAGAATGCAAGCCTGCAAGGGAACAGTCCTCTTCCCTCTGTACCAGTCTACCTTTGTTAGTTTGTCTACTGTAAGAGATATTTTAATTTTGATGTAGCTCCTTCTCATGTACTGAACCATGGAATCATTGGTACTATATAAATAAATAATAATAATACTGTATATAAGAGTCTATGTAAGGGCTCATACTGTATATGCTGTAAGGAAGCTAGGGGGCTTGCTGTGATTGGCAGCGTTTATCGGAGGCGCGTGCAAAACATTGTACTGCACTAAGATGTCATCCGAATGTAGTGCAATTACCACGGATGCCGGCAATGATATTACTTTCTCTGTCTCTTCCGCACCTGTGCTGTGATTCTCTCTTTCCAGAGTATCGGAGCACAGTAGTGGGTCACCCTCCCAGGGCTGTGGGGTACTCGGTACCTGGCCGGCGTCAGGGGGAATGTGTCACAGCAGCGGTGACCCGGTCCGTGGCCCTGGGTGCCCAAGCAATGGGGAGTTGTGATTAATGGTAGAATAGTTCATGACGCAACCTGTGGTGCTCGGCAAGTGTGGTGTTAGGCTGTCGCTGCATACAGATCCACTGGGACTGATGGTGTGGTGCAGCTATAGGTGGTGTAGCTCCCCACAGGCGGAGCTGTAGTCCCAGGGCAGTGTAGATGAAGTAATGGCGGGGAGGCGCAGATGGTATAAGTGCAGGTACACAGGTGTAGCGGTGCAGGAATGACTGGAGGACACCAGAGTATGCGGTTCCAAAGCTTTACTCACTGTTTGCAGTTCACACAATTGCCAGCCTCTGCACTGTGTTCTTCGGGTCAGGGCCTCAGCCAACCTCCAGGCAGGATAGGATTCTCCCCACTAGCACTCCGCCAACATGTACCTTTCTGAACGTCTCCTTTAACGCGCCTTTAAGTGTGAAGCACCCCAGTACTGTGGTTCCCTGGAGTACCTCTTGTCTCGGGTTCCTATGACCCTTATTTGTATGACAGACAGCTGTAGCCTCTATCAGGGACTCCTCAATAAGGAGTCCTGGCTCACTATCCAGGTGCTGTTGTGTCCCAAGTCTATGAAGGGAGCAAGGCGTTAGCGGCTCACTACTCCACCGGTGTCTGTTGTCGGATATAAAAGTTCCAATCAACCTCGGGGACCGGGCCCCGGCCTTTGCGCTCTGGACTGGAAGGGTTATCTCTCTTTCTCATCCTGCTTCCCACCGTCCTTCTGTTCTCCTTCGTTCCGATCTGTTCTATCTCTCTTATGGAATCTGTACTCTCAAGTCTACGTCTTTTTCTCCTTCTCTTCCTTCTTGTGCCAGCTGGCCCAGTTCACTGGGGCAGCTGCAGCACACCTTCCTCCATCCCTTCTTCCAGGGATCCTCACTCTTCTCTGAGTGACTTTCCTTCCTACTCCGCCTGCCCTCTTAACAGACTGACTTGTAATTCTACACTTTCCCTCTCTTTTATATCTAACTCCACGTGCCTCCCCAGCACCTCTTGAGTTATGAAGCCAGGGACCACAAAAGGCACCCCATGACCTTTCCAGCATAAAGCATGGATGGGTCCCTGCTGAACTATCCTGTGTGTGGGGTGCAGGTGTTGGAGTGTGGAAGGGAGTTCCCACCTTACCTGGATGGTGGAGCACCACACCCTAGGAGAAGGTGCAGTACCTCTGTGGTGACTGAAGCCTCAGGGGCGCCACATACCCCCCGTTAAACACAGCACGTTCGCGGGCTGCAAGACAACAAAAGAAACAATACAGGAACACACAAAAATTTTTAAATGCTGGTTAACAATACTTATCTAATCTTCCTAATGTAGGAGGCACATTTCTTGAACGTTACAAACAGGCTAACTTCCTATCCTACTATCAAAACTTTTCAAGTGCAATTCCTAATTCAAAGTGCTATACTTTCTATATTCCTTCTCTCTCTTTCTACTGGATGCAAGACACTGACCATCTATACTCGGCCTGTCACCTGTCACTTTCAATTCTTTATTCTTTATTCAATTTTCACATTCTGTCTCAAAACTTTCTTAATTCTCTGTATCAAAACATTCTATAAAAGACATTTACTTTTCATAAGACACGATATTATCAAATACATTATCATAAAACATTTAAAGATTCTTGCAAAGTGCTGAACACTGCTCCCAGCCGGGATTTCTTGCAATGTCCTTTGAGGTAGACATCATTCTTCGAAAAGTGTCCATTCAAAAACATCATCTTCGCAAAGTGTTTCTTATGTAAAACCAAGAGAGAGCACCCAAAGGGGTGCAAACTATGTACAATAAAGTTTTGGACCAATCAGCGTCTATGATCTCCACAGTTCCATTTCAAAACAACGCTGCCAATCAAAAACGGGGCAACATGATAACAAAAAGACAAAACGAAAGCACAACTGGTGCAAATAACCCTTCTGGGTAACGAGATTTGTGTACATTGATATTTTACTGTTACTGGTGATCCCCTCCTGGGGTTCTGGTACTAGAACCTTTACCGGATGAAACACTTTGGGTATCGTCATCCTGGATTAAAGGTGACATGCTGACTAGGGCTGGTTGTTCTGCCACCACGAAGTTGAGTCATTCATGATCCTTCTGATTCCTTGCTAAGCGCATGCACTCCACTTCCCATAGAGAGGGATAGGGATTAGTGGGGCCCAGGGAAAGGGCCATGGAGATTTCCTCTGTCTGCGGGGATATGGGTCCCTCCAGTTCCATGGGAAGTTTAGGGGACGGGGCTGCAGCCCGAGGCCGCTAGCCAGGAACAACTTGATCATCCCCCTCTGTGGATACCGCAGCCGGGGATCGTCGGTGAAGGTCGTTGGGCCTGTTCCTGTCTATGGGTTCCGCTCCCAAAACCAGGGGTAGACCAGGAGTAGCAGTCATACCTGGCGTTTCCAGCCGCGGTTCCGGCTCCGGCATCTGCTGGGGAATGGCGGTGGCTACAACTCCCAGAGTGGTAGAAGGGATGGACCGCCACCGGGCCCGGGATGGGGTGAGGCTGTCTTCGGCCGGGGTCATCAGTGGAGGCCGGTGCAGCCGCGTCCGGTCCAGACAGGAACGCGGTCATGGACCTCCATTCTGCTCCAGCGCCCTCAGATACCTTCTCCGAACGGGACTCACCCAATGGGAATAGCGGGGATGAGGTGGTGGCGGGTGAAACTGCGGGTGGATCAGCGGCCGCAGCCTCTGCAGGGGCGGCCTGGGGGTCAGTAGCTTCTTCCCCTCCTGTTCCTCTGTCTTCTCCTCTTTTTTCATCATGGCGTTCTGGCGTTCTTCTTCTTGCTCCGCCCTTCTGCTCGCCACTGGCTTCCTCTGCCCCTCCTTCTGGGGGCGGCGTCTTCTTTCAGTGCCTCCATACCAAGCCAGTATACGAACCCCTCGGGGGGTGGGCCATGCATCTGTCACATAATAATTCAGGCAGGGAAGGCCCAATACTCTTTGCGGTCTTTTCTTAGGACCTCCCATCTCTTCACGCCCTTCTTCTCCGCGCCCACGGCCATTTTTGAGATTCATGTCACAGTCTATTAAATTTGGCCTTTTGCACATTTTCAAAAATTGTAAATCCAAGGCACACAGAACCCGATGGCATCGAGTCTCATCATCCTGTTCGTGATGCCAAAATTGGGTTGCCCTCCCAGGGCTGTGGGGTACTCGGTACCTGGCCGGCGTCAGGGGGAATGTGTCACAGCAGCGGTGACCCGGTCCGTGGCCCTGGGTGCAAAAGCAATGGGGAGATGTGATTAATGGTAGAATAGTTTGTGACGCCACCTGTGGTGCTCGGCAAGTGTGGTGTTAGGCCGACGCTGCATACAGATCCGCTGGGACTGATGGTGTGGTGCAGCTATAGGTGGTGTAGCTCCCCACAGGCGGAGCTGTAGTCCCAGGGCAGTGTAGATGAAGTAATGGCAGGGGGCGCAAATGGTATAAGTGCAGGTACACAGGTGTAGTGGTGCTGGAATGACTGGAGGACACCAGAGTATGCGGTTCCAAAGCTTTACTCACTGTTTGCAGTTCACACAATTGCCAGCCTAAGCACTGTGTTCTTTGGGTCAGGGCCTCAGCCAACCTCCAGGCAGGATAGGATTCTCCCCACCAGCACTCTGCCAACATGTACCTTTCTGAACATCTCCTCTAACGCGCCTTGAAGTGTGAAGCACCCTAGTACCGTGGTTCCCTGGAGTACCTCTTGTCTCGGGTTCCTATGACCCTTACTTGTATGACAGACAGCTGTAGCCTCTATCGGGGACTCCTCAATAAGGAGTCCTGGCTCACTATCCAGGTGCTGTTGTGTCCCAAGTCTATGAAGGGAGCAAGGAGTTAGCGGCTCACTACTCCACCGGTGTCTGTTGTCGGATATAAAAGTTCCAATCAACCTCGGGGACCGGGCCCCGGCCTTTGCGCTCTGGACTGGAAGGGTTATCTCTCTTTCTCAACCTGCTTCCCACCGTCCTTCAGTTCTCCTTCGTTCCGATCTGTTCTATCTCTCTTATGGAATCTGTACTCTCAAGTCTACGTCTTTTTCTCCTTCTCTTCCTTCTTGTGCCAGCTGGCCCAGTTCACTGGGGCAGCTGCAGCACACCTTCCTCCATCCCTTCTTCCAGGGATCCTCATTCTTCCCTGAGTGACTTTCCTTCCTACTCCGCCTGCCCTCTTAACAGACTGTCTTGTAATTCTACACATTCCCTCTCTTTTATATCTAACTCCACCCGCCTCCCCAGCACCTCTTGAGTTACGAAGCCAGGGACCACAAAAGGCACCCCATGACCTTTCCAGCATAAAGCATTGATGGGTCCCTGCTGAACTATCCTGTGTGTGGGGTGCAGGTGTTAGAGTGTGGAAGGGAGTTCCCACCTTACCTGGATGGTGGGGCACCACACCTTAGGAGAAGGTGCAGTACCTCTGTGGCGACTGAAGTCTCAGAGGCGCCACAGTAGCATGACAATCATCTCTCACATTGGATTCTGTGCGCTATTATGACTCTGGCCTAATGGGTATACAACTGTTAGGCGTCAGGTTTCTGCGTCTGCTCTGCAGGAATCCAGAGCCTCACATTCTGAGGTCTCCTGCTGTCTTTCTACTGCAGAGGAGATTGCTTTGCAGCAGACCGCTCCAGAGACTAAGTCCGTCTGTGCTCCTACTGGGCATGCTCACAAGACGATCTCCCATTGGAGATCTGGAGTCATGTGCCCAGGTCCTGTTCCAGATCTCATTGGTCCATCTCGGAGATCTGGAAGGTCCCACACGGCTATATAAAGCACGCATGGCCGTTCCGCCATGCGCTAGTATAGACTATACTTGCCATGTGTGAATGGTGACGGATGCATGATTCTGGTGACTGACTCATTTGAAACCCCTTCCCTCTGATAATACGCATGTGGATAGGGAATTAGTTTTGCAGTCAGCGCCAGTCAGTGGCAAGCCTTAAGCCATTGTGCTCACCACACCGCTATGGTAGCTTCCGACATCGCTCTTGCTTTCTGCTTTGTCGTCGAGCGGCAGCGTCCTACTCCGCACTGCAGTTGCAGCCCTCCTTGGCGTCCGCAGAAGCGACGCCGCACACACGGTAGGTCTAGAGGGACGCAGCTCCTCTGTCTTGGGTCCTGCTCCTTGACCAGATACCGTGTGTGCATCTACCTGAAGCCTGTGTCACTAACAGGTTCAGCGTTCTTTATGTTTTTTGTTGTGGCACCTCTGTGTGTGAACAGAGACCGCTCTGCGCACTCCGGGTGAAGTTTAACCCGTGTGCACCTTATCGCCATATTGCTTGTCTGCCACCACTTAGCAGCAGTTATACCACCTACTGCACGGTGGACCCCGAGCAGCGAACGCACTTTATTATTATTTTATTTAGTGTGTTCCGCCATTCCTAACAACAACTCTGTGATTTAAATGTATGTCTGTATGAAAAAATCAGAATTAAATTGCTTAATAAGATCCTATTACTGGTGTAACATATGCTCACTACAGCTTTCTTACCGTATTTTTATTTTTGCAGAAAAGAGCTTTCATTTTATGCCAGCATTGAGTACTGTCATGAGACAATACTTAATAATAAGAAATTCCAAGTTAAGAGGATTATTTCAGGATAGGATGTTAGCGGATGAAAAGATCTTGAATAATAGCGTAGTTTGTTCTACTTTAGCGAGCGTCATGACTGTATTTACTTCTCAGGGTGTAACTTCTGGTTCGTGCAACTTCTGGCTTTGGCTCAAGTTAGCTATTATACTTCTGAGAAGTGAAGCAGTTTCTTTCCTCCTTAGTACAGAACAGTAGTTAAGCCAATTTAAATACATTGTATTTTTGCCAAAGTCTGATTCGGCATATATCCAAGATAAAACCTTAGCTTTATGACAATATTATATTTGAGACAACAAAAGATGAGTCTCTAACCATAAGAAAGCCTGCAAATGTTTCCATGCTGTCGATGAGATACAATATAGTAAACGGGGTAATAAATAGAGATGAGCGAATCTTCTAACATTTTAATTTGCCAGTTTTACCATAATTTACAATAAATATTGAATTTGAAAAGACTTTACCATAAATAGAATGTAATCCAAACCCTCCAAATACCCTGAATAACTGTTGTAGTGCAACACTCACTGAGTGCGTTGAGGGACACTCGCTTGTCACGAGATTAACGTAGGCAGGCACGGTTTTTCACATAAAACAGTCTATTTTGGTTTATTTTACACAGCACAAACCACACGATAGGTCCTGTTGCACGTCACAGGCCTACCACCGTCCATAATATTTCAACATTTGACTTTAACTTGCAGTCCCTAAACTTGCTGGACCTCTAATACCAGTTACCGGGTGCGACCGCACGCCAAACAGTTCCTTAACGTTTATGGAACAATACAAGCATCAACAGTCTGTGGAGGCATCTTACAGGAGCTACTGCTCCAGATGCCGACTCCTCATCAGTTCTCTCTCCAAGGGAAGCTGCCTTGCTGGGATCACCGTCCTTGTGGCCAGGGCACGCCTGACAGTCCAGATGCTCAGAATGTCGGTAGCTCCCCCAATGCAGGACCATCACAGACTCTGGTCACACATGGACTCTGCGGGTGCTATTCAAGACGTCCGTCCCCCCCCCGGGACCGTCCAACACACAGGCCTCTCCGGATGCTTTTCAGGATGTCCACCCCCCCGGGACCATCCAAAACACAAGCTTCTCGGGGTGCTACTCAGGACGTCCGTCCCCTCCTGGGACCGTCCAACACACAGTTCTCCAGGTCCAAGGCCTCACTATGTGCTCTTCAGAAAGTTAGCAACTTCCAACACACAGGCCTTAAATGACCTTGCACTCTGACCACTCAGGTTCAGACACTCCGCCATGTGGCCAGACCTCAGTAATATTATATATCCTAAATTACCCCCATATGTGGGCGGTGTATGTGTGGCTAGCCGATCCCGCCCAGCTTTCTGACTAGCCCTATAAGCCCCCCTTATAGGTAAATAAACTCATGGAACTACAAGTCCCAGCACAACAAGATCATTTTTGGGCTTACAGCGCAGAGGACGTCTGCGACACATACCGGCCATTTGCAATCATGCCGGTCACTGTTTCACCATAACAATCAAGGAAACGCCTACATGCATATCCTGAGGAGCATGTACAGTGCCCTCTAGCCATAACAGGGGTCACTGCATCACATACCCTCCTTTGTTCAAACTTGTGGGGTTGAACATTTGTCACACACCATGGGCCTCGAGACTGGGTACCCATATTACCTTGCCCTACAAGTCAAGAGGACCATCTCAGTCTGTTTTGGGCATCATTCAGCATCATACATTTGTTAGGACTCCCCCACCCCCAGTGGTCAGTATGTTGGCCTTTGGCTTCTGCCCTTGAGTCACCATCTGTCTGTGTCACCAGACCCTTTTTAGTCAGTCCACTTTCCAAGTGTGCCCCTTCACGCGACCTTTCTCTCCATGGCCGCCTCCCATGGTTGTTGCGGTCATGAGACCCACATCCAGTCGAGCCTACTAGCTGCTCTGAGTCTGACCCTTTGTCAATACGTCTGCTACCGGATCTCCCACCTAATTCACTCAGCCCTGAGCTAACTGAGGCAATAATACTTCTACCTCTTTCTTCAGGCCTCTTTTTGTAATCTTTCTGCTGGCCAGTTCTCCTATGGTCTTTATTGCCCAGAGAGCAGTTCTTCCAAATGTCTCTATGTCCTCTGTTAGCTTCAGCTTGAGGACCATCAGTCTTTAGCGTACCTCTTCGTCTCTCTATCCCATGAGATGAAGGTGGCGGCCATCTGTTTCCATTTCCTGCAGCTCTTTATTGATCTGCTCCCTCTCACGTTTTAGCTGCTTGATTTCCTTTAGGTATGTCACATGATACCCCAGGAGCATCTGGATATTCTCAAGACTCTCCATGGATCCAACAACAAGGAATGGAACCATCCCATCTTCACCCACAACCTGGGCCTCGTCATCAGCCAGAATCCTCAGTCTCTTCACACCGGATCTTTCTTAAACAATGTTTTTATTGAAGTTTTTCCATAATTGAAAATTATATTACATACAGTAAGTGAGACAACAACATATGTCTCTATAAACAGTCATTTTTATAACAGAACAGGTTTAGCACAACACAACTTGTGCATAATAACAAATATAACATATTTATAATACATTAGATCAAGTAATGTAGGTATCAGAAGTAGTCATCAATATAGTTCTAAAGAGTTGACATTCTATAATGAGAAAAAGTCATCGATTTTAGATTTTTGCTCTATCCATGTGCCCCACCTGTCTTTGTATAGCTCCAGTGTAAGATTGTTCATGTAAAAAAATTTTTCATATGTACAATGTTGTTCCACTAGCATTATCAATGTCTTGACGTCAGGGGTCGTATATTGTTCCAACCCTTCGCTATAAGATATGATGCTGACATCAAAACATGAGCCAAGAGGAATCTGGTTTTTGTATATTGTTTAGGTCAATCAACAGTAGAGCCAATACTGGACAGGGGCGAATAGAGCGTCTGCACAGTAATGAAATTAACCCGAAAACCTTAATCCAGTATGTTTTCAGACAGGGGCAATCCCAAAAAATGTGCTTAATATCAGCTAAGTTACCACAATTTCTCCAGCACAGACCCAGGTTGTCACTTGTAAAATGTCTGAGTCTAGCTGGAGTAAGATAATATCTGTGTATAATTTTAAAATGAGTTTCCAAAATGTTCATACACTTAGTAGCTTTGTGAGCTACTTTAAAGGAAGCAGTCCATTGTGTCATAGATATTTGTGTTTGTAGATTATTCTCCCACCTTTCGAAACAGTCTCTGTTCGAGAATACATATTTATTTGTTAAAATAGAATATAGAGCTTGTAGGTAGCTTTTGTGTCTGGGTGGGGGATTCCTAAAAAAATTACATATGGTATTAAACAAAATATTTGAAGAAAGTTCTTTTTTTTTTTTCTTATTATATTCCTCTTTGAGGAGGAGATATGCCATATATTCAGTGTTGGGAATATTAAATTTGGTCTTAACCATTTGAAAAGACATTAATTTATTACCCACAAAGAGGTCCTCCGTGTGAGTGATTGTTGTTTTAGACCAATTATCAAAGTAAGGTCGTAGTGAGGGTCTGATCGGTAGCAAATATGGGATTTTTAGAAAACTGGTTGAGTATGCAAACTTATTAAATTTCTTTTTATGAAAATGGGACCAGCAGGTGATAGAGGTACGAATTATTAGATTTGTAATATCTTTTATCCTTTGTTTGTTTCTGAGAAAGTAACAAATGTAGAGTAATGGTTCCCTATCGGGCATCAGGCCAAATTCCATTCTAGGCCACTCCAGGTTTTCCTGATTATTGAACCATAATTTTGTGAGTTCCACTATGGTAGCGAAGTAATAGGCTTCAACATCTGGCAATGACACACCTCCATTGTCACCAGATTTAAGCAATATATATTTTTTCACCCTGGGTTTACCTCCATGCCATATGAATTTATTCATTTGGATGGTGAATTTTTTTATGAGCTGTAGAGATAGAGGCATGGGGACATTTCTATATAAAAATAATATTTTAGGAAGGCAGAACATCTTGTATAGAAGTATTCTGCCTAACCATGTGGCAGGGGTCTTTGATAAGTCTTTGAGTCTCTTCTCTAAATCTTGGAGAAGGTGGTTTGAATTTACTTCAATGATCTCATGTAGCCTGGTGGTCAACCATATCCCAAGGTAGGGCATTTCTTTACAATCCCAATTAAAGGGATATTTGTTTTTTAAGTATTGTCTAGTTGGGAGTGGGATAAAGAATGATAGGACGTTGGTTTTTTTTATATTTAACTTATAAAAGGAAACAGAACCGAATGATTCAATGAAGTCCCAGATTTGCTCTAGTGAGCCGACTGGATCAGTCAGAGTAAGAATGATGTCGTCTGCATACATGCTGATTTTGTGTTCTACATTCCTCAGCTTAATTCCCTTCACTTCCTCCGCTCCTCTGATCATCTGAGCCAAAGGTTCTAGGCTCAAGATAAAGATAATCGGGGACAGAGGACAACCCTGTCTCGTACCGTTTGTGATAATGAATTTATCAGACATAGTGTTATTAACCAGCACTGAAGCAGAAGGGTTAGAATACAGGGTCTTGATACTATTAATGAGATCTCTACCAAAGCCCATTTTTTCTAGAACTAGGAAGGCGAAGTCCCAATTTAATCGGTCAAACGCCTTCTCAGCATCCAATGCTACAAAGGTACTGGGAATCTGTTTTTCTTTGCATAGAGACATTAGGTGCAGCACATATCTAGTGCTGTCACATGTCTGCCGATTCCTCACAAACCCGATTTGATTAGGGTGGACAAGATGGGGTAAAATTTCCTGTAGTCTGTCAGCCAGGATTTTTGCACATATTTTGGCATCTACATTTAATAATGAAATTGGCCTATAGTTTTCTATTTTAGTAGGGTCTTTATCTGGTTTTGGAATGACCACTATAGTTGCATTTAATAGGTCTGTACTGCAGCTCCCCTTAGTTTTAATAAAATTTAGGGTTTCTGTTAAATGGGGTAGTAAAAACTCTTGAAATTGTTTATAGTATTCTATGGAGAAGCCATCTGGGCCAGGGGCTTTGTTGTCTTTAAGGTTTTTGATAGTGAAAGAGACTTCTCCCTTACTAAAAGGTAAGTCTAGAAATTCACTTTGTTCTGTTGTGAGGTTATTCAATCTAACTTTATTCAAGAATTTTTCTATATCTTTCTTTGAGGGAGGTTTGAAGTTTTCTTCTTGTCTGAGATTATACAATTTAGTGTAATACTCTTTAAAGGCGGTAGCTATATCTTTGGGTTTCTCTAGGTTTTGAGATTGTGTAGTGATTTTTTTTATGGTTATTTTTTTATTGATAGGTTTATGTTTGTTGGCCATTATTTTTGAAGTTTTGTTGTTGTTTGTATAGAAACCTGCACTGTAAAAAGTGATCTCTTCTCGTGTGTTTGGATTAAATTTTTTCTTAACTCTATACGGCATGTATTGAGTTCACTATGTCTATTAAAGGCTCCATCATTCTGAGCCAGTCTCTCTAGCTCAGCAATTTTTTCTGTTAAATCCTTGAGTTTAGCTTCTCTTACTTTTTTCAATCTGGAGGCCAGTTGAATTAACTGACCTCTTATTACACATTTATGAGCTTGCCACAATATCTCTGGAGTAACTTCAGAAGAATTATTCTCTTTAAAATAATTAGACAGAGACTGACCCACCAATTCAAGGTTTTCTGGATTCTCCACAATGAATTTATTATATCTCCAATTGTGGTATTTATTATTTAATTGAGAGGTACGCAGGGTCAATAAAATGGGGGCATGATCTGACCAAGTTATAGGGCCAGTGTAAAACTTTTCATATGAATCCAGCATAGAGAAGCTGGTCAAAATATGATCTATCCTGGTGAATGTTTTATTGTGTGGGCAGTAATGAGTGTATTCTCTCGATGTTGAATTTAAAATCCTACAACTATCATGCAAATTGGAGGAATGTAACCAATTAGTCAGATTGACATTTCTATAGTATACTGAGGGAGAGGAGCAATCAATAGATGGATCTGTAATGCAATTAAAGTCTCCCCCCCAGATAATATGTCCGTTGCTAAAATTGCACAATTTTTTCCTAAGATTGTTGAGGAACCTAAACTGTCTAGTATTTGGGGTATATGCATTGACTATTGTGTATGCCACACCCTCTAATGACTACTTGTCATCCCCTGAGGAAGAAATGGTTTTTCATTTCGAAACGCGATGGGAATAAAGAGTTAGAAGTTTCTCATGTGGTGACTTTATCCTGATCTCAGCAGCGCACAGTAAGCCTAAATAATTTATCCAAAAAGGAACACCCTCTAAGGTGCAATTGACCGCCAGTTGTCTCCCACCTTTGTCTTTAAGTGTATCAATGAGCACAAATGACAGATCTTTATGAAAGGCAATAGCCACTCCTGCTTTTTTTTTCTCATTATTCGAGAAAAAAATTTGGGGATAATTTTTGTGTTTAAATCTCTGATTATCAATCTCTAGCAGATGAGTCTCTTGAATTAAGACTATATCTGCCTTCGAATTAACTGCCTCTCTCCAGAGAGCAAACCTCTTGAATGGGCTGTTTAGTCCATTTATGTTAAAAGACAAGATTTTTAAATCCATAACAAACTAAAAGAAATTTGGCATATTGTTATCTGTAGGCTCAAGGTCCCCCATGAGACCCTCAACCTCACCATACAACAAGGATCATATATATTTTCATGTGTGTAAACCCAACATTGCAAAAACAATAGATGACTTTCATTTGTAACACCTGTAAAAAGACACTTAATGATCAACTGATACCTGAACATAAGGAAAAAAAGGATTACAAAAACTTGAGAAAACTCAAGAGTCCAACTTCTAAAAAGAAGTGTTACTAAATGAGGTCTACTCAGTTAGTATTTGGGGGTAAAGATTAGGCCATAGACTTGGGCTGTAACCTACCCGCGTTCTCATCTTTTCTTTTGGATGGACCAGGTAGTTGGAAGATGATTCGGATGGCGTGAGGAAACGTTCTTATTCTGTATGCTGCTCGGATCCTCCATCTGCGGGAGACCTAAATCTTGAAAAAATCTAACAGAATTATCTGAGTTAGACAAAGCATACGTAACATTGTTCTTTATCACCAACAATTTTGTGGGGAAACCCCATCTGTATAACACTTTTTTCTTCCTCAGATGTTCTGTAATGGGAAGGTATTCTCTTCTTCTTTGAAGTGTGGCCTTGGAGAAGTCAACGAAGATCTTTATATCTTCATATGGCTTTGGGAGTCGAGCTTTTTGTTTGCTGATTCTGAGAACATCCTCTTTAGTTAGGTAATAGTGAAAAAATGCAATCACATCCCGAGGGGCCTTTTCTGGAGCATATTTGGATTTGGGCAATCTGTGAATGCGTTCAATGAGTAAGTTGCCCTTAGGGGCCTCAGGAAGTAGTGTGTGAAGCATCCTTTGGGTATAGGAGTCTAAGTCTCTATCTACTAGTAATGGGAATATGGACAGAGCAGGAGACATTGCCGGACACACATCAGGGGATCAACTGACGTGACTGAGCCCCAGTAACAAAGGAACAAGTGTGGATTGTGCAGACGCCACTTCAGAGCAGCAACTGGCTGGGTTGGAGGCCAGGGGAAATACTAGAGACAGTTGAGCTAGAGGCCTAAGTGGAGCATGGTTAAAAATCAGTAGCAGTTTGATTGAGGAGGGAGCAGGAGACTTTGTCGTCCACACAGCAGGGGAGCAGATGACATTACTGAACCCTACTAACACAGGAGCTAGTGTTTTTCTCTGTCCAGACGGCACTTCTGAGCGACAACTGGCTGTGTTGAAGCCCAGGGATAACAGTTCAGGTGGTAGAAACATGAACACAACAGGAGACCTGGATACTGTTGCCAACCAATTATTTATTCTTATAGAGGACTGGCAAATTCTGGCGAGATCCCGGCCTTGTTCATTTTCAGAAAAGTAAGCCGGTCAACGTTATCGGAGGATAGTCGCGTGCGACGGTCTGTTAGTACACCACCTGCGGCACTAAAGACGCGTTCCGATAATACACTGGCAGCAGGGCAAGCCAGCACCTCCAATGCATACTGGCTAAGCTCTGGCCTTGTATCCAGCTTTGAGACCCAAAACTTGAAGGGGGAAGAGCCATCTGGGAGTACACTGACAGGGCAAGACATGTAGTCTGTCACCATCTGACGGAAACGTTGCCTCCTGCTGACTGGAGCCGTCTGTGATGGTGTAGACATTTGTGGCGGACACACAAAACTTTGCCACATTTGGGCCATAGTGGTCTTGCCTTGTGCTGAGGCACTGCCTCTGCTCCCTCTTTGTGCCGAGCTTCCTCCACTGCCTCGACACACAGAGCTGCTTTGTAAAGCACTAGCAGCACTGCTGTCGGTTGGAATGGAGAACATGATGGACTGCACCAGTGTGTCTTGGTACTCCCGCAGTTTACACTCCCGGTTCAACGGCGGTATGAGGCTTTGTAAGTTGTCCCAGTAGCAAGGATCTAGGAGGTTGTACACCCAAAAATCAGTCGTGTTGAGAATGTGGGCGATGCGGCGGTCATTTCTCAGGCACTGCAGCATGAAATCAACCATGTGCTGCAGACTCCCAACTGCCAAAGAAACGCTGTCCCCTGCTTGAGTCATCATCTCTGCCTGCTCTGCATCACCCCACCCTCACTGTACATACTGACTACTACAGCCTTGTGTACCTCCCTCCTCTGGAGAGATGTCTTCCTCCTCCATTGACTCCTCCTCATCCTCCTCACAAAGTGTCCCCTGCCTAGGCCTTTGTGAGGAACCACGTAGCGCAGACTGTCCAGAAGCAGATGGCATTTGTGACTCCTCATCCTCCACCTCTTCCAAAACCTCCTCTCTTAGTGCTTGCAGTGTTTTTTGAAGCAGGCAGATAAGGGGGACAGTCATGCTGACTAGTGCATCATCTGCACTCGCCATCTGCGTGGAATCATCGAAGGCACGAAAAACGAGGCAGATGTCCTTCATAGAGGCCCACTCAGTGGTTCTGAAGTGTGACCGACGCACAGTGCGACTTGTTTGCGCTTGATGCAGCTGGTACTCCATGACTGCTGCCTGCTGCTCACACAACCGCTCCAACATATGTAACGTTGAATTCCACCTGGTGGGTAGGTCACATATGATGCGATGTTCCGGTAGGCGTAATCGGCGCTGCAGAGCAGCAAGGCGCGATCTTGCCGTGCTGGAACGCCGCAAGTGAACGCACTCTATGCGAACCTTGTGCAGCAGTGCATCAACATCCGGATAGTCCCTCAGAAAGCTCTGCACGACCAAGTTCAGCACATGTGCCAGACATGGGATGTGAGTGAGGTTGCCTAGGCCAAGAGCTGCCACCAGATTTCGGCCATTGTCACACACTACCAAGCCCAGCTGGAGATTCGCTGGCACAAACCACACGTCGCTCTTCTGCTTGATGGCATTCCAGAGCTCCTGCGCTGTGTGGCTTCAATTCCCCAAACAAATTAATTTGAGTATGGCCTGTTGACGTTTGGCCACGGCTGTGCTCATATCGGTCGTAACAGGCTCCTGCAGCGCTGTTTCTGAGGAACTTGAGTAGGAGGAGGAGTCAATGTGTAGAGACTGGATTCCTGCAATCCGTGGAGTTGGCAGAACACGTACAGCGCCACTCTCCAGATCTGTACCCGGCTCCACAACATTGACCCAATGGGCAGTGAGGAAAGGTATCGTCCCTGTCCATGGTTACTGGTCCACGCATCGGTGGTCAGGTGGACCTTGCTACTGACGGCGTTTAGTAGTGCATGTTTTATTTTAACCTCCACATGTTTTTGCAGGGCAGGGATGGCTTGCCTGCTGAAATAAAAGGGGCTGGGCATGGTGTATTGTGGGACTGCCAATGCCATGAGGTTACGGAAGGTGTCAGTCTCCACCAGCCTGAATGAGAGCATTTCAAGGGCCAGTAGTTTGGCAATGCCAGCATTCAGAGCCTGTGCTCGGGGATGGTTTGCAAAGTATGGCCGCCTTTTATCCCATGCCTGTGCTACCAATGGCTGTAGAGTGGCCTGGGAGTGTGAGGATGACTGGGAACGTGGTGCTGTGGGCGGAATGTCACTGGGTCTCCGGACAACATTGCAAGAGATTCTTCCTTGGCGATCCTGTGAGGAAGCCGAACCAGCTTTGTGTGAGCTGGAGAAAGAGGCCCCAACACGAGCTGAAGAGGTGGTAGGTGGTGCTGTACATTGGCCTACGTCTTCAGTGTGTCTGTGTAACTCGACCTCGTGCTTGGTCAGCACATGTTTCCACATATTTGTGGTATTGAGGTTGCTGACATTTTTCCCTCTTTTAACTTTCTGATGACACAGCTTGCATTTGACAAAGCAAATATCATCTGCAACTGTGTCAAAAAAGGACCACGCACTGCAAGTCTTAGGAGCGCCCGTTTTGGCTTTTGAAAGAGGAATGCTCCTAACGGGTGCCGAAGTGGAGGCTACAGGCAACCAAGTCTGCCCCCTCCCTCTCCCTCCTGTTTTAGCCGTTCGGGGAATCTCTTCCTCAGAGCTGCTCCCACCACCTTCCTGTTCCTCACGCCATGATGGGTCAAGGACATCATCATCTACACTCCCCTCTTAAAACACCTGCTTCTCCTGGGTTGTCTCGCCAGCACCGTACGCACCAGAAAGTGGCACCTGAGTCTCGTCATCATCTGATGCGTACTGAGGTGTGCTGACCATAGGCACTGGCCCACCCGCCTCTTCAGATTCAGAGGGATAAAGAAGTTGCGCATCACTGCATACTCCCTCTTCTTCACATTCTTGAATGCTGCTTGGCTGACCCCCTCTTTCCAAGCCAACAGATTCAGAGAACAGAAGTAGAGACTGTGATGGCTCCTGTCCAGGGCTCTCTGACTGCCTGGGCACTTTGGCAGGTGGTGAAGAGACAGATGGTTGCTCTTCAGAGCTCTGGCCCTGAGAGGACGTGGAAGTCATTGAAGTCGATGCGTTAGCTGCCATCCATCCGACAGCGGCTTCAATTTGTTCCTCCCGCAGCAGTGGGGTACGGCGATGTCCTACAGAGATGCGCTTAAAGGACTGTTGCCTGGTAAAACTGGGGGATGCTGACTCACTGGTGCCAGCAGCAGGCACAGAATCCCCACGTCCTCTCCCTGCAGAATCCCCACGTCCTCTCCCTGCTGAAACTCCACGCCCACGTGCCTTACTCCCTGCCTTCTTCATCTTGGTAGACTGATAAAGATAGACAGAAAAGTACAAATGGGTGGCTTAGTGTGCTTATTCCTGAACAGCTGGTAACAGGTATAAGAAACACTAATTTTATGAAGTGTGTGTGTGGGCTACACTTTAATAGGAGCTAATGTGGCCTACACAACTGTGAAATGGAGTGTTTGGTGAACTTTATTTTGTTTTGTTTTTTGAAAAAAAACTAAAAGGATGTGACCAAAGATGTGAAAGCGATACTATCACTTACTTTTTGGAGCTATTACAATGCAGGAAGGTAACCTACAATGCAAAAGATATGACTCCAAAAAATAGGGTAATACTAATCTGGCTGCAGATGAAGGGCAAAAGCCAGAAAAAAGGCTCCTCTATCTTCTCCTATATAGTGTTTGCAACCAACCAATGTAGATGGATACGGATGGATGCACACTAATAGGAGAATAAAAAATGAGCTGCAATAAAAGAAAAATATGTGTGAGGCAGTGACGCACGATGAGCGGCCTACAACCAGACGTAGCTGCAGGACACACTACTCAGCGTGAGCTGCACTCACAAACAGTCAGAGACCTCTCAGACAGCCGTGAACAGTGCAGATAAGTGGGCACTAGCACTGAAAGGCTGCAGAGAGCGTCCGCTGTCTACTCCTATAGTGTTTGCAACCACCGTATATGGATACAGATGGATGCACACTAACAGGAGAATAAAAAATGAGCTGCAATAAAAGAAAAATATGTGTGAGGCAGTGACACACGCTGAGCGGCCTACAACCAGATGTAGCTGAAGGACACACTACTCAGCGTGAGCTGCACTCACACACAGTCAGAGACCTCTCAGACAGCCGTGAACAGTGCAGCAAACTGGGCACTAGCACTGAAAGGCTGCAGAGAGGCTCCGCTGTCTACTCCTATAGTTTTTGCAACCAACGTATATGGATACGGATGGATGCACACTAATAGGAGAATGAAAAATGAGCAGCAAAAAATGAAAAATATGTATGAGGCCGTGACACGCTGAGCATCCTACAACCAGACGTGGCTGCAGGGCACACTACTCAGTGTGAGCTGCACTCACACAGACCTTGCAGACAGCTGTGAACACTGCTGCAAGGCAAAATAAAGCTACACTTATTGAGAATGTAGCCTGGGTAAAGCACAATGTGATTTGTAAAATCGCTCTCTAACTGTCCCTCACAGTCTTGAACAGCAGCATGTCCCTAACTGAATTCACAGCAGAGTGAACCCGAAATGGTGGCGGCGGCGGCGGCTTTTATAGTGCATCATGTCATCATTTCAGCAGCCAATCACAGCCATGCCATTAGTTAACATGCCTACATGCCTAACAGGATGTGCCCACACTTCTGAGGATTGTCATTGGCTGAATCAAATCAAACTGGCTCATAGCATTATGGGAACTTCCGATTCCGGTATTCGATATGCTAAAAGTATCGGAACTCAGTATCAGAATTCCGATACAGTGAATATCAGCCGATACCCGATACTTGCGGTATCGGAATGCTCAACACTACTCATATCCTGAATAAAAGCACAAGGTACTATTTTTCCTTTATTCATGTCTTCACAGGATGCAATTTGTTGAGCCTCTTTGAGCCCCTTACGTCTCCAGCGTTGGGAGGACGCCCTCCTTGTGGGGCCTTTCCTTACTGTACTCCCTTTCTTCCTTAGAGTCATAGTCATCTTCAGAGTCTGTGTCACATCCCACAGTATGATGAACCCTCAAAATACTCTATCTGGATGTCAGCTCCACTCTGTTTAACTACCACATCAGTATCAGTTGTTATTCCCATCGTCCTTATTGTGACAACTGCTGAAGTCACTTCAATTTACATAATACACATAATCAGTTATGGAGGGAACCCTAACAGATATGTAGTGAGAAGGAGAGTAAGTAAGTTAAAATAGCAATTTTATTTGATAAATTTAAAATGGTACAGAAAAAAGTTAAAAACAGGACAAAAAATGGACCTCCAAAAAAGGGGAGGGGAGGTAAAGACCAGCAAAACCTTCAATGGGATAGGCTACTATATACTCACAAATCATGAATATTTAAAGTGCAGAGTTGCATTGTGAATTCACAGTGATATTTTTGAATAAATAATTGCCTAAAGCATCCAATGAATTAAATACAGATATAAAGTGGGCCCAAGGAAGAAGCAAGTCTGCGAAACGGCGCTCGTAGGGCGGGCGGTGGGGAGCCTTCCAGCATTTATTCTCGTGCACTAGCTCTGCATCTCCTTACCCTGCCACACCAGGGTATTTACCAACATGGTGCTTTGTCTTTTCTTGCCTGATTTATGCCTTATGTTCTCTATATCTTTTGTCTTGGGCCATGACTATTTGCCATCACACATGTAAATTAGTGCCTTAGCACTGGGTGGATTAATCAGCAATATAGCATTGCCTTACCACTATATTCACTATTACCATTATAAACAGCATTCTGCTAATATAATTCATGTCCAGTAGTCTTGGCCTAGCTATTTTACCATATGCATAAATAGTGCTTTTTGTACTTTGTGTACAAACTCAGCAATAGCAACATTGCTTTACGACTTGAATTATATTAAACTGCTATTATTGGTAAATTTATATACCTAATTTTTGCACAATTGGCACTCCAGCAAGGGTTATATTCATTTCCAACTTCAGTGCACATTATACCTGTATTTAATTCATTGGATGTTTTAGGCAATTATTTATTCAAAAATACCACTGTGAATTCACAATGCAACTCTGCACTTTAATTATTCATGATTTGAAGAGTTGAGTGAAACGGGTCGGTCAAATTCAAAAATCGCCGACTTTCGCCAAAGTCAGGTTTCAGGAAATGAAACCCGACCATAGCGTGATGTCGGCTATGAGGTCGGCGACCCGAGTGCCAATCGCGTTTCAAATGATGCTTCCAGCGCCTTTTTTCAGCCAATGATGGAGGACGCACACTGTGGGCAACGCGATGACATCGGCAGCGGCCACCACCATCTTAGACAAGGGCATTGAAGTGATTGGCTGGCTTTGTGTGGCATCACAGGGGCTATAAAAGGCCATGACTGCCGACCGCCATCTTACTTCAGCCGATCTTAGAATAGGGAGAGATGCTGCTGCTGATTCTGACTAGGGAGAGCGTTAGGCAGGGAAGAAGAAAAAAAAAACTTCTGCTGATAGCGCTTTTCACTGTACAGTTAGTGTGCAGTGAAAGTGGAGGATTTTAGTTGTGTGCAGCAGCGCTGGTGGTGATTAGGCTGCCTTTTCAGGCTACCTGATAGCTGCATTGGTGTGTGCACACTGCTGTTCAAACTGATTTTTTCAAAGCACTCCAACTTTTATTATTTTGTTCTGCTCAGTTACCGAGCATTCATTTTTTCACACACCGTATAGCGGTGTACGCTCCTCACAGACTACCGTGTACCGGCTGGTAGCACGAATAAGTACAAGCTATCTGTGTGTGACTCTGGAAAAACCGAGGAGTTTTTCCATTTTTCCATACCTACACCCTATACAGCTGTCCGCTCTTCAAACAGTTTCGTATATCTGCTGTTTGATTACGGTCCAAACTATACAGAGACAGCGTGTGTCACTCCGTGTAAACATAGACAGAGATTTACAATTTTCCATACAGACACCGTATAGCGGTGTACGCTCCTCACACACTACCGTGTCCCGGCTGGTAGCACTGATAAATGCAAGCTATCTCTGTCTGAAAAACAAACCGAGGAGATTTTTCATTTTTCCAGACCTACACCCTATACTGCTGTGCGCTTTTCAAACAGTTTCATATATCTGCTGTTTGATTACGGTGCAAACTATACAGAGACAGCGTGTGTCACTCCGTATAAACATAGACGGAGATTTACAATTTTCCATACAGACACCGTATAGCGGTGTACGCTCCTCACACACTACCGTGTCCCGGCTGGTAGCACGGATAAATACAAGCTATCTGTGTGTGACTCTGGAAAAACAAACCAAGGAGATTTTCCATTTTTCCATACCTACACTGTATAGAGCTGTCCTATTCTCAAACAGTATTGTATATCTGCTGTTCGCATTACAGTCACATCTATACAGAGTCAGCGTGTGTGTATGACACTCCGTAAATACATATACGGAGATTGTTAGTCACACGACAAACATATACAGCTGTACACTTCTGATACAGTAACGTATATCTGCTTGTTGTATTACGGTCAAATACATACTGGGAGAGCGTCTGTGACTAACAAAATATATACTTAGATTTAATTTTTTTAATACACCTTACACAGCTGGACGCTCCTCATACAGTACCATCTCTCTGCTGGTATTTTGGGCACATTTTCCCAAACATGAGGAAGTATGGTGGAAGAGGCCACAGACGTGGGCAGGGGGGCACGGCTGGTACTGATGTGGTGGTGCATCGGTTGGTTCTGGCAAAAGCACAATAGCAGCTAAGGCAGGAGGTGTTGAGCCTGCATCATCGTCTGGCCCAAGAATGCCTGTAAGGTTGCCTTTTCTGGGAGTAGGAAAACCACTTTTAAAGCCGGAGCATCAGGAACAGGTTTTGGCGTACATTGCCGAAACAGCCACCAGCTCTATTGCCTCCTCTTCTGAACGTTCGAAACCTGCAAGCACGGAGTCGTCAGTGCAGGGTTCTGGTCAGGAAAAACACCTTTCCTTGTGTCCTTCACCCCCACCAAAAGTTAAGGATGCGGCAGCCCACACTTCAGATTACTCTATGAAGCTCTTTTCACATACCATGCCTGGGTTATCCAGTCAAATCCTGAATTCCCCAGTCCAAGATGAATCTGACATGGAGTGCACTGATGCACAGCCACTGCTAGATGATTCTGCTGGTACATTGACCCGGAGCACTACATTGCCCTCGCACTCTACTGAGCCAGAATATGACCCTGTCGAAACTCAGGTGCCCCTTCCCGCATACTATACCACCTTACACGGTGACACAAAGGAAGGTAAAGAGGAAGGTGCAGTTGACTTTGAAGAGGAGGTGATGGATGACCCAGTTCTTGACCCAGATTGGCATCCATTGGGAGAGGAGGGTGGCGCTGGCAATAGTTCAGATAAGGAGAAGGATCCGCAGCAGGCATTGACATCGCAGCAGCGGTTATCTGGCAGGTCTGTAAGCTGTCCAAAAACGTGGACCAAAAAATAGAAGAGTTGCAGGACAGCTTGGCCAGATGGTCAACTTAGCACAGCGTGCAAGGCCAGAAAACGCATACCATAGTAGGAAGAATGCAGTGTGGCACTTCTTTGTCCAAAATCCTACTGATTAGGCAAAGGTTACCTGTAAGAATGCAGAAGGACCTTTAGCCGAGGTAAACAACTCAGAAATTTGAATACCAGTTGCATGCTTAGACATTTAACCAACATGCACTTGCAAGCGTGGACGGACTACAAAGTGTCAGGTAGCACATGTGCACCTGCTCCGACTGAAAGTAGACAGCAACGCTCCATCGCTTCCACCACTGTAAGACCACCGCCAACGTTAAGCACACCACCAGCACTAAATGTTGAGGTGTCGTCGCAAGGCCAAAGCACTCAGGGAATCACAATGGATTTGCACCAAAACACAGAATCTAGGCCATCACCACCAATACCATCACCAACCCCCTCTCACTCTGTCTGTTCCACCGCTAGTTCCCCCAGTGGCTTGGTATACACTTTTTTGCAAAAAAAACGTATCGACTACTTTAAATACCCTGTATTTGTTGTCGTCTTTTTACCAGCACTTAATGATTATTGTCATATTTTTTACTGCAGGGTATTTTTGCACATTTGTTATTCTGTGCTTTCTTTTTGTGTTTTAGTACCCCCATATGCAGCACTCCAGTCCAGCTCACCCTACCAGACACTCTGAGTAGGACAAGAAAGTACTCATACTCTCATCAGCGTACACTGTGTTTGAACGCCTACATTGCCAAACTAATCTTATTAGAGATGATGCCCTACCGTTTGGTTGAAAGCAAAGCTTTCCGTGAGCTCATGGCCTACGCAGTCCCACGATATGACCTACCCAACCATCCCAGCCCTCCACCTGCATGTGAAAGACCGCATTGTCCATACACTCAAGCAATCAGTGAGTGAAAAGGTGCACCTCACAACAGATGAATGTTCCAGTAGGCATGGCCAGGGCTGTTACATGTCCATCACTGCGCACTGGGTTAATGTGGTGGATGCAGGGTCCACAGGGGACAGCGGCGGTGGAACAGTGCTGCCTAGCCCACGTTATAGAAAACAGTTGCCTGTAGGCTTTCGACCCTCCTCCTCCTCCATAAGCGAAAGCTGGTCCACAGAGCGCAGTTGCACGAGCACTCCATCCGCAGCTGGCAGTGTTGCACACGAGGTGTCCCACTATCGAACAGCTAGTGGTAAGCGTCAGCAGGCTGTGTTAAAGATGATGTCTTTGGGCGACAACAGACACACCGCGGAGGTACTTGCCGACTACTTGCAGCGACAAACTGAGTCATGACTGGGCAGTCCACATTTTGAGCCAGGCAAGGTAGTCAGTGATAATAGCTGTAATTTTGTGGCAGCCATAGGCCTTGCAAAACTCACACACATACCTTGCCTGGCTCACACTTTGAACCTGGTGATGCAGTGCTTCCTTAATAATTATCCAGAGTTATCATCCCTGCTCCATAAGGTGCGAAGACTGTGCTCGCACATCTGTCGGCTTGCCCGTACACTCCTGTCGTATGCAGAAGCTGCAGAGATTGCTCCACCTCCCCAAGCACCGCCTAATCATAGACGTTGCAACAAGGTGGAACTCCACCCTGCACATGGTTTAGAGGCTGTGCGAACAGAGGCAGGCTGTAATGCATTTGTGGGAGGATACACGGGCAGGCAGTTTGAGGGCAGATCTGGACTTGTCGGGTGTGCAGTGGTCAAAGCTGAAAGACCTCTGTAAAGTCCTTCAGTGTTTTGAGGAATGCACACAGCTGGTAAGCGCTGATGACGCCATCATAAGCATGAGCATCCCACTTATGTGTCTGCTCATGCAAAATTTGATGCACATTAAGGAACAGGCGTCTGCAGTGGAGGAAGAGCAGGAGGAGGAAGGAAGCCTTGCTGACAGTCAGCCATTGTCTGGTCAGTGAACTGTCCTGGACGAGGTGGAGGAAGACGAGGAAGAGGAGGAAGCTGAGGGGGATGATTATTTTGGGCAGGAGGATGATTCTCAGGGGGCAAGAGAAAATGTTGGCGTTCCAAGGTCAGGTACAGGGTTTGTGTGTGACTGTAGGGATGTGGATTTGCCAGAAAGTGCTCCTCTACCCAGCACTGGCAGTGCATTATTGACACCTGGTACATTGGCCCACATGTGCGATTATGCCTTGCAGATCCTAGAAAGGGACCCCCGCATTGCCAAAATGATGAAGGATGACGACTACTGGTTGGCCAGCTTCCTCAATCCACGCTACAAAGGCAAATTACACAACATCATGCCACAGGAGAACCTAGAGATAATATTGGCTAACAAACAAGCAACTCTGGTAAACCGTTTGTTTGAGGCTTTCCCAGCACACAGCAGCGGTGCTGTTTCTCCCACGAGCCGTAGTGGGCACAATGGAAGAGGTGTTCGTAGTGCACACAGCCGAAGTGGCGTTGGAGACAGGGGTTTCATGACCATGTTGTGGACTGATTTCTCAAGTACCGCTCACACGACTGCTAATACTGCATCTATTAAAAGTGACAGGAGACAGCAGTTGTCAACTATGGTTACAAACTACCTTTCCTCCCATATCGATGTTCTCCCTCACAGGTTATTCCCCTTTGACTATTGGGCCTCTAAACTGGACACCTGGCCTGAATTGGCACAATATGCCTTACAAGAGCTCGCTTGCCCTGCTGCTAGTGTGTTATCTGAAAGAGTCTTCAGTGCTGCTGGATCAATCCTGAGAGAAAAAAGGACCCGTCTGTCGACCCAAAATGTTGATGATGAAACCTTCTTTAAAATGAACCACGCATGGGATTCAAAGGATTTTGTCCCTCCTTCCCCTGATGACACATAGGTTGCCAGAAAACTGCCTCGCTTTTGTTCTCCTCTTCCTCGGACTTGCCCAATTCCGCCATTTACAGCTGCTGAATGTCCAACCTACACATCAACATATGCCATTTTTTAAACCTCTGTAACTGGGGTGCCCACCCCCCCAAAGGGCTGGGGTCAACACCTGGCGCACCCGGGCAAGTGCCAGTACTCTGAACAGGTGGATGGCCCACTGATGGCCGACTGCACTGGCACAGGGCCCCTTATAGTACAACACAGTGTCTCTGACGGTGGGGGGGCCCACTCACCATCTGACACACCAGCGTACTATGAGGGGCCCTGTGCCAGTACCATCGCCCACGAGTGTGCCCCCTCTGCTTGGTCATGGCCACAGCACTTGCAAGTTGCAATACTTACCTCTCCGTGCTCCACCGCTGTGTAGTCTGGGCAGTTAAATCCTTCACAGGGACGGCCACTATAAATTTGGTGTATTGATCAATGATGTTTAAGATGTAGCTATGGCCTGTCCTGCTGGCCTCTACCTTCAGATGATTAATGGCTACCATTTGTAATGGACGTCAACGTACAAGCGGATGCAGTGGTGCTTTATGATCACCTTTCACAGTTGTCATAGTCACAGATGTGTGACATTCCTGCCACCATTTTTCAATGTCTCCTCTCATGCCAATCCAATAGAATTGCCTATGGCCTGTGGCTTCTGTCTTTTACCCTCCAAAATGACCAGACACATCATGATAGGCAGTGAGGACCATGTCTACATCTCTCCCTGTGATCACAATTTGATGGAGACGAGTAACGGTGACGGGATCCACGCTACCTCGATAAAGCAATCCTTTCTTCACAAAGCAATGTTTTCGCTGTCTCCACAGACACAGTAATTGAGGGTCTGCATCGCCTCTGCAACATCTACTGGGAGGTTTTCACGCGATGACTAATTCCCAAATGTCTGCAAACACTCAACTTTCCGTCAGTACTTTTATCCATGTACTTTCCAGTTGCAGAGAGTCTGGACTGGCTTACTGAGATTGAAATATATACGAAGATTTAAAAGCACCACAACACTGTATACTGGTGTATGCCTCGCATACCTTTCCCTTTTTCTACTTTTTAAATTCTGGTGTAATGCATAATGAGCCTGTGAACGTCTGTCTGTTACTCCGGAAATATATTTGGAGATTTACCCAACGCTGTATACAGCTGTCCACTTGTGTTACATTACCCATTCACAGTATTTCATATTCTTGTGTAATCCATACTGGGCCTGAGAGTGTTTATGTCTGCCTCCTGAAATATATACGGAGATTCAGAATGTTTACACTATACTATATATACCTTGTATCTGGTGATACTGTACCCTTTTGCAAATTTTTATTCTATTGTGTAATCCATACTGAGTCTGTGAGCATCTGTGTATGACTTTTAAAATATAAAGAGATTTACTGTTATCCATAGACTGTCTAGAGCTGTACGCTTCTGATACAGTACCATATGTCTGCTGGTATTTTGGGTCCATTTTTCAAAACATGAGGAAGTATGGTGGAAGAGGACGCGGACGTGGGTGTGGGGAGCCACCTGTTAGTGATGGTGGTGGTGGTGCATCTGCTGGTAGTGCCAAAAACACAATACTAACTAGGGCAGGAGGTGTTGAGCCTGCGTCATGGTATAGCTCCGGAAGGCCTGTAAGGCTCCCTTTTCTATGAGTAGTGTGGTGTAGTGACCACTGTGTCCACTAGGGGGTGCTGTATGGATGTCCTAGGAGAGAGGATGAATGGCAGAATCCTGAAGGACCATTATGTATCTCAAGGTGGGTGGCCTTGAGATGGAGACTTATGTGTGTGTTGATCAGCAGTGATACTGCTGAGGTGCTGTTTTAATGTGTCAGGGAGAAGTCTCCAGGTAACTGGGGAGATGGGCAGTGCCATTTACCTACAAACCCACCCAGGGGGTGTGTTTAAGAACGCCTGTAGTAAAAGACTATGAGTGTGTGAAGGACCTGCGATGAGGTCATAGCCACATGACCCAGTGGGTGTGGCTACGGACCATATAAGATGGCCAGAGTAGGTCACATGAGTGAATGCAGGGACCTGGTTGGTCCGTTGTGGAAGGTCCCATCTGAGAGAGATGGGGCTGCCTTCTGACAGCAAGTGAATGCTGTGTTAATAGCTGCACGTGCCTGATAGTTGCCTGGAGGGAAAGGACGCTGCAGTATGGAGAAACATCCATGAGGGAACCCTGATGGGTGAGATAACTGTGAGGCTAGAGAGCCTGATTGATGGAACATTGCATAGCCTGTGTGACCACAGGCTGGACAGAGAGAAGCTCTGTCATGGATACTATGCTGTTTTCTATTGCTATGATGGTTTATGTTGCATGAATAAACCGCATGGACTGAGATTGTTTTAGTGAAAACCCGTGCCGGAACTGATTATTTGGCTGCCAAGCGAGTGTCCCCTATCTGAATGACAGCGCTACCTTACAATTGGTGGAGAATGCAGAAAGTGTTGTAACCTTGTTGCTGGGAGCAACGGAAGAGGACTGCAAAATTCGGTTGCTAAGGGTAACGGCTTCCAAAGGCACATGGTGCAGTGAGACTGTGGATTGCTATAGGATGCCTCTGTGGAGAAGAGGTATCCGAGGACCTGTGTGGCCACAGGAACCCCTGAGGAAGGAACTTTTCCGAAACGCGCGTTGGGGTACGGCTGTGTATACTGAGCTGCATTTCCCATTAGGTATGTGATCATATTAAGTCAATGTCTAGGCAGCATTTCCACTCTTGATGGTCTAGCCAGGGATTGTTCCCTTTATTTGGATGGCATTTCTATGTATCATTTTTTGCCTATACAATACTTGTTTTCACACTGCCAATGGGTTACTTTAGCTATATATTTATTATTTATTTACTTGTGGCTCACTATACACTGCTATTTTTGTAGTGTCACTTTTTTAGCTCTATTGTGCCTCATCTGTTTACAATAAAGATTTCTATTTCAATTTCTATATACCGGACTTGTTACACTGTCTCTCTTTGGTGTTTATATTATATATATATACAGTGTGTCTTGGTGTTTATATTATATATATATACAGTGTGTCCTGCACTGTCCCATGATATGCTGGAATCTTGATGGTGGTCACCAGTACATTCATTGGTAATATGTGGTTGACTAAGTTTTCCGGCTCATTTTGCTACCATTTGTTCTTACAACACAGGTAACGGACAGGTGTTCGTGTGGTACTGACCTGGGTCAGTGAGTAAGACTGTGACCTGGAGGGTTCAGTGAGCAAGGGGTTCAGTGTTGGGAGATTCTAGGAGAAGAATCGGATCCCTGAAGCACGTAGTATGACCTTGGACCTGATGAGGCGTGAGTTTTGGGTAGTCTTAGGAGGAGACGGATGTCCTGAAGAGCACCCGCTGAGCCCCTGGACCTCGTGAGGTCGGTGTTTTGGGAAACCCTGGGAGGGTCGCTCCCTGAATAGCACCCGGTGCGCCCTGTGTGTTGGACGGTCTCAGGCGGAGACAGGAATGTCCTGAATAGCACACAGACAGGACACGTGAGTTTTTGTGTGGTGTGTTTTTTTCATTTCTCAACTCAGCTGCGGTGGCTCAGTGGGAGTCAAGAAGGTGACAAGAGTCTTGCTGTAACTCGGCGGTTTTATGAATGTGACAAGTGGCTTGTTGTAACTCGGCGAGGTTACGAAGGTGACACCAGCTGCTGTGTGTGAACGGCAGCCTGGGGTGTCGAAGATCGGTGACAGCAGGAGCTGTGGTGGTGCCAGCAAGGACTTGTGTGGTATCGTAAGAGACATAAACTGTGTTGTGTGAACTGCGGTCTAAGGAGACCGGTAAAACGGACATGGGGAAATCCCGAAAGGGGGCGGTGGCCTAAATCGGGGTGGTAGCCCAAAAGTGGGTGGAGTCCCAAAAGGGCGCAGTGACCCAAATTGGGGTGGTAGCCCCAAAAGGGGTGGAGTCCCAGAGGGAGGTGGTAACCCAAAAAGGGGTGGAGTCCCAGAGGGGGGCAGTGGCCCAAATTGGGATGGTGGTCCAGAAAGGGGCAGAGTTTTCAAAAGAGGCAGCTCTGGGTACCTCAGTGGACATGTCTGGGGAACCACAGTGTGTGTGTATGACTTTTCCGGAATGTGTAATATTCTTTCCGGAAAATGATGAGCCACAGATGTGTTCCGTAATGCTGCTCTGAGAAGGAGTCTTGGGTCGGCTGGGCTCAAAGTGTCAGGTGACTCTGATAGGATCTCCTCTCACTTTCTGTCTGACCGAGAGAATGGTCCAGGTTCGCTGTAAACATGGGGTCACGGTGAACTATACGGTAGACAGAGTGATGCTTGAGCGGCCCATAGGTGCTGAGTACCAAGTGGGTGGGATACCACGGGACTTAGTCTATGCTTTGGAGTGGGGCCGGGACTTTGTCAGGTTTGATGACCTAGGGCAGGAGGTTGGAGACGTGTCCACTGTTAGGCTAACAGATATTGAGACGGTGACTGCTCCTGAGGTGGACAAGTCAGAGGTAGATGTGACTGGACGAAGGGGTACGTCTGCCCAACTTACGGATCTGGTTGATAACACGGCTGAAGTATTCACACGGGTGGTGGGTAACTGGGAGGATTACTCGACAGGCCGGGGTGACTCAGACTCTGGGGGTGACTGTGGCTCTGGGAGAAAGAGAGCACAGAATAGAAGAGCTAGAGAAGGAAGTCTCCGAGCTCAAAGGTCACATGGTAATGTGGCAAGGTCTGAATAAGACCCTCAGAGAAGAGGTGGAAGAACATGTTCAACGAGAAAGAGTCCTGAGTAGAGTTGAGCGATACCGTCCGATACTTCAAAGTATCGTATCGGATGGTATCGGCCGATCTTTAAAAAAAGTATCGGTATCGCCGATTCCGATACCGGAAGTCCCATTCAAGTCTATGGGACTTCCGGCATCGGAATAAGAAAATCCCTTTCCTGCCCTTGTACAGCCTCTCTGGGGTCTGTACGGGCCTTTCGGGGGGCTGTGCCGGCCTGCCAGGGGGTCTGTGCAGGCTCCGGTGGTCTGTGCCGGCCTGCCGGGGGGCTGTGCCGGCCTGCCGGTGGTCTGTGCAGGCTCCGGTGGGCTGTGCCGGCCTGCCGGGGGGCTGTGCCGGCCTGCCGGTGGTCTGTGCAGGCTCCGGGGGGCTGTGCCGGCCTGCCGGGGGGCTGTGCCGGCCTGCCGGGGGGCTGTGCCGGCCTGCCGGTGGTCTGTGCAGGCTTCAGGGGTCTGTGCAGGCATCGTCCGATGGGACTACAAGTCCCATCGGGCGATGCCTGCTACCATGACAGTGATTGACACATTAGCCAATGATGGGACAGTAATAGTCCTATCATCCGGCTAATGTGTTGAATGTAAAAAAAAAAAAAAAAAAAAATTACATGCTACATACATACAACATGCATACTACATACATGCTACATTCATACTACATACTACATACATGCTACATACATGCTACATTCATACTACATAAATACTACATGCAACATACATACTACATATATACTACATACATACTACATATATACTACATGCATGCTACATACATACTGCATGCTACATACATACTACATGCTACATACATACTACATGCTACATACATACCACATATATACTACATGCATGCTACATACATAGTACATGCTACATGCATACTACATACATACTACATGCATGCTACATGCATGCTACATGCTTCATACATAACACATATATACTACATGCATGCTACATACATAGTACATGCTACATGCATGCTACATACATACTACATGCTACATACTACATATATAATACATGCATGCTACATACACACTACATGCTACATACTACATATATACTACATGCATGCTACATACATACTACATGCTACATACATACTACATATATACTACATGCATGCTACATACATACTACATGCTACATACATACTACATATATACTACATGCATGCTACATACATACTACATGCTACATACATACTACGCATATACTACATGCATGCTACATACATACTACATGCTACATACATACCACATACATACTACATACATGCTACATGCTACATATATACTACATATATACTACATGCATGCTACATACATACTACATGCTACATACATACTACATATATACTACATACATACTACATACATACTACATGCATGCTACATACATACTACATACATACTACATGCTACATACATACCACATACATACTACATACATACTACATGCTACATACATTCATACATATATACTACATGCATGCTACATACATACTACATGTATACTACATGCATGCTACATACATACTGCATGCTACATGCATGCTACATACATACTACATACATACTACATGCTACATACATACCACATATATACTACATACATACAATACATTCATACAATACATACATAGACATACAGTACATATAACATAGAGTAACATACTTACCAATACTTGTCACATTGTTCCCCGAAGCCATTGTCTTTTCCGGAATAAATATTAACATAACAAACCACAAAAATACTCACCCACGATCCGAAGCAGTCCACGAGTGTGTCCCACGACGATCTTGGGTAGAGAACTGCAGCATCAGCTGATGCTGCCGTTCTCTACGGGCTGCAGGAATCCAATGACGGAAGGTAGGTATCCTTCCGCACTGTATTCCTCCGCCACTTAAAAAAAAAAAAGTCCCTAGTCTCACTTTATGCCATTGCTGTGTGGGGTTTCGGGGAACAATGTGACAAGTATTGGTAAGTATGTTACTCTATGTTATATGTACTGTATGTCTATGTATGTATTGTATGAATGTATTGTATGTATGTAGTATATATGTGGTATGTATGTAGCATGTAGTATGTATGTAGTATGTATGTAGCATGCATGTAGCATGCAGTATGTATGTAGCATGCATGTAGTATATATGTAGTATGTATGTAGCATGCATGTAGTATATATGTAGTATGTATGTAGCATGTATGTAGTATGTATGTGGTATGTATGTAGCATGTATTATGTATGTAGCATGCATGTAGTATATATGTAGTATGTATGTAGCATGTAGTATGTATGTAGTATGTATGTAGTATGTATGTGGTATGTATGTAGCATGTAGTATGTATGTAGCATGCATGTAGTATGTATGTAGTATGCATGTAGTATGCATGTAGTATGTATGTAGCATGTATGTGGTATGTATGTGGTATGTATGTAGCATGTAGTATGTATGTAGCATGCATGTAGTATATATGTAGTATGTATGTAGCATGTATGTATGTAGTATGTATGTGGTATGTATGTAGCATGTAGTATGTATGTAGCATGTAGTATGTATGTAGCATGCATGTAGTATGTATGTAGTATGTAGTATGTATGTAGTATGTATGTGGTATGTATGTAGCATGTAGTATGTATGTAGCATGCATGTAGTATGTATGTAGTATGCATGTAGTATGTATGTAGTATGCATGTAGTATGTATGTAGTATGTATGTAGTATATATGTAGTATGTATGTAGCATGTATGTGGTATGTATGTAGCATGTAGTATGTATGTAGCATGCATGTAGTATATATGTAGTATGTATGTAGTATGTATGTGGTATGTATGTAGCATGTAGTATGTATGTAGCATGTAGTATGTATGTAGCATGCATGTAGTATGTATGTAGCATGCATGTAGTATGTATGTAGCATGCATGTATGTATGTAGCATGCATGTATGTATGTAGCATGCATGTAGCATGCATGTAGTATGTATGTAGTATGTATGTAGTATGTATGTAGCATGCAGCATGTATGTAGCATGTATGTAGTATGTATGTAGTATATATGTAGTATGTATGTAGCATGTAGTATGTATGTAGCATGTAGTATGTATGTAGTATTTTTTTTTTTTAACATTTAACACATTAGCCGGATGATGGGACTACTACTGTCCCATCATTGGCTAATGTGTCAATCACTGTCATGGTAGCAGGCATCGCCAGATGGGACTTGTAGTCCCATCGGACGATGCTTGCACAGACCCCCGGACATCAGCACAGCCCCCCGGCAGGCCGGCACAGCCCCCCGGCAGGCCGGTACAGACCCCCACAGGGTGCACAGACCACCGGCAGGCCGGCACAGCCCCCCGGCAGGCCGGTACAGACCCCCACAGGGTGCACAGACCACCGGCAGGCCGGCACAGCCCCCCGGCAGGCCGGTACAGACCCCCACAGGGTGCACAGACCACCGGCAGGCCGGCACAGCCCCCCGGCAGGCCGGTACAGACCCCGGGCAGTCCACACAGCCCCCCGGCAGGCCGGCACAGCCCCCCGGCAGGCCGGCAGAGACCCCCGGAAGGCCCGAAATGACGGCGCATCATGATGCGCACACACCGCGCATCATGATGACGTCAGGCTGTCAATCAACTGAACTTCCGATTCCGATGCCGACTTCCGATATTGAAAAAATATCGTAAGTCGGTATCGGAATTCCGATACAGCAAGTATCGGCCGATACCCGATACTTGCGGTATCGGAATGCTCAACACTAGTCCTGAGACAAACGGCTGAGCACAGGGTCGAGGAGCTCGAGAAAGAAGTCTTGGAGCTCAGAGGTCACCTGTCCACCTGGCAAAATGTGAACAAGACCCTTAGGGAAGAGATGGACAAACTCAGAGGAGTCATAAAAGGTCTTCTGCAGGAGAGGAGCTTGGACGAAGGTGTGCAGCGGCCAGGCCCGAGTGATAACAAGACGGAGCTGCCAGTACTAGAGTTGAGCGATACCGTCCGATACTTCAAAGTATCGTATCGGATGGTATCGGCCGATCTTTAAAAAAAAGTATCGGTATCGCCGATTCCGATACCGGAAGTCCCATTCAAGTCTATGGGACTTCCGGTATCGGAATAAGAAAAACCCTTTCCTGCCCTTGTACAGCCTCTCTGGGGTCTGTACGGGCCTTTCGGGGGGCTGTGCCGGCCTGCCAGGGGGTCTGTGCAGGCTCCGGTGGTCTGTGCCGGCCTGCCGGTGGTCTGTGCCGGCTCCGGGGGGCTGTGCCGGCCTGCCGGGGGGCTGTGCCGGCCTGCCGGGGGGCTGTGCAGGCTCCGGGGGGCTGTGCCGGCCTGCCGGGGGGCTGTGCCGGCCTGCCGGTGGTCTGTGCAGGCTCCGGGGGTCTGTGCAGGCATCGTCCGATGGGACTACAAGTCCCATCGGGCGATGCCTGCTACCATGACAGTGATTTGACACATTAGCCAATGATGGGACAGTAGTAGTCCCATCATCCGGCTAATGTGTTAAATGTAAAAAAAAAAAAAAAAAAATTACATGCTACATACATACAACATGCATACTACATACATACTACATACATGCTACATTCATACTACATGCAACATACATACTACATATATACTACATGCATGCTACATACATACTGCATGCTACATACATACCACATACATACTACATACATACTACATGCATGCTACATGCATGCTACATGCTACATACATAACACATATATACTACATGCATGCTACATACATACTACATGCTACATACTACATATATACTACATGCATGCTACATACATACTACATGCTACATACTACATACATACTACATGCATGCTACATACATACTACATGCTACATACTACATACATACTACATGCATGCTACATACATACTACATGCTACATACTACATACATACTACATATATACTACATGCATGCTACATACATACTGCATGCTACATGCATGCTACATACATACTACATACATACTACATGCTACATACATACTACATATATACTACATGCATGCTACATACATACCACATACATAACACATATATACTACATGCATGCTACATACATACTACATGCTACATACATACCATATACATACTACATGCATGCTACATACATACTACATGCATGCTACATACATACTACATGCTACATACATACTACATATATACTACATGCATGCTACATACATACTACATGCTACATACATACTACATATATACTACATGCATGCTACATACTACATGCTACATACATACTACATATATACTACATGCATGCTACATACATACTACATGCTACATACATACCACATACATACTACATATATACTACATGCATGCTACATACTACATATATACTACATGCATGCTACATACATACTACATGCATGCTACATACATACTACATGCTACATACATACTACATATATACTACATGCATGCTACATACATACTACATATATACTACATACATGCTACATACATACTACATGCATGCTACATACATACTACATGCTACATACATACTACATATATACTACATGCATGCTACATACATACTACATATATACTACATGCATGCTACATACATACTACATGCTACATGCATGCTACATACATACTACATACATACTACATGCTACATACATACCACATATATACTACATACATACAATACATTCATACAATACATACATAGACATACAGTACATATAACATAGAGTAACATACTTACCAATACTTGTCACATTGTTCCCCGAAGCCATTGTCGTCTACGGAATAAATATTAACATAACAAACCACAAAAATACTCACCCACGATCCGAAGCAGTCCACGAGTGTGTCCCACGACGATCTTGGGTAGAGAACTGCAGCATCAGCTGTTGCTGCCGTTCTCTACGGGCTGCAGGAATCCAATGACGGAAGGTAGGTATTATATGTACTGTATGTCTATGTATGTATTGTATGAATGTATTGTATGTATGTAGTATATATGTGGTATGTATGTAGCATGTAGTATGTATGTAGTATGTATGTAGCATGCATGTAGCATGTAGTATGTATGTAGCATGCATGTAGTATATATGTAGTATGTATGTAGCATGCATGTAGTATATATGTAGTATGTATGTAGCATGCATGTAGTATATATGTAGTATGTATGTAGCATGCATGTAGTATATATGTAGTATGTATGTAGCATGTAGTATGTATGTAGTATGTATGTAGTATGTATGTGGTATGTATGTAGCATGTAGTATGTATGTAGCATGCATGTAGTATATATGTAGTATGTATGTAGCATGTAGTATGTATGTAGTATGTATGTAGTATGTATTGTATGTATGTAGTATATATGTGGTATGTATGTAGCATGTAGTATGTATGTAGCATGCATGTAGTATATATGTAGTATGTAGTATGTATGTAGTATGTATGTGGTATGTATGTAGCATGTAGTATGTATGTAGCATGCATGTAGTATGTATGTAGTATGTATGTAGTATGTATGTAGCATGCAGTATGTATGTAGCATGTATGTAGTATATATGTAGTATGTATGTAGCATGCATGTAGTATGTATGTAGCATGTATGTAGTATGTATGTAGTATATATGTAGTATGTATGTAGCATGTAGTATGTATGTAGCATGCATGTAGTATGTATGTAGTATTTTTTTTTTTTTTAACATTTAACACATTAGCCGGATGATGGGACTACTACTGTCCCATCATTGGCTAATGTGTCAATCACTGTCATGGTAGCAGGCATCGCCAGATGGGACTTGTAGTCCCATCGGACGATGCTTGCACAGACCCCCGGACATCAGCACAGCCCCCCGGCAGGCCGGCACAGCCCCCCGGCAGGCCGGTACAGACCCCCACAGGGTGCACAGACCACCGGCAGGCCGGCACAGCCCCCCGGCAGGCCGGTACAGACCCCGGGCAGTCCACACAGCCCCCCGGCAGGCCGGCACAGCCCCCCGGCAGGCCGGCAGAGACCCCCGGAAGGCCCGAAATGACGGCGCATCATGATGCGCACACACCGCGCATCATGATGACGTCAGGCCGTCAATCAACTGAACTTCCGATTCCGATGCCGAATTCCGATATTGAAAAAATATCGGAAGTCGGTATCGGAATTCCGATACAGCAAGTATCGGCCGATACCCGATACTTGCGGTATCGGAATGCTCAACACTAGCCAGTACCCATCTTGGCAAAGGGTCATGAAGAGATAAGATCTCGTGAAGTGGGTGAGCTAAGAACTGAAGAACCCGGTCGGGTCAACTGCAGTGAGGGAAGTGTCCGTGGTAAAGCCAGAGCCTTCTGCCCAGGAAGAGAGCAAGACCAGGACCTTCAAATCTGTGATCGAGGTACCCGAAGACATGTAAGAAGCCAGTGCTGAGGAAGGAGTGCATGAGGCTTTCAAAGAGGCGGTCAAAACTTGCACTCTGACCACTCAGGTTCAGACACTCCGCAATGTGACCAGACCTCAGTCACATTATATATCCTAAACCACCCCCATATGTGGGCGGTGAATGTGTGGCTAGTCGATCCCTCCCAGCTCTCCGACTACAAGTCCCAGCACAACAACATAATTTTTGGGCTTACAGCGCAGAGGAAGTCTGCGACACATATCGGCCATTTACAATCATGTCGGTCACTGTTTCACCATCATAATCAAGGAACAGCCTACATGCATATCCAGAGTAGCATATACAGCGCGTCCTAGCTTTAACAGGGGTCACTGCATTACATAGTGTATGATACTCTGAGGTTGACCAGTCTATATCAGACCTTGGCACAATGCAGCTCATGGGCTACATCTGGCACTCTGGATATTTCAGTCCAGCCCACGTGTAGGGAGGGTGACCTGACGGATGGACTTGTCTATAGGGAGAGAAGGGATGGTTGGTGCACTGAAGATGGATGCTTGTAATAGTAGAAGGGAAACAGCTAGGGAAAATGGAATAGGAGTGCAGTACCTAAGTTTGACCCCAAGATGGCAGGGGGAGTGTGAGAACAGGACTTTACAGCAGCTTAGGGCTACGAAAACGCTTAGTCATGGGGGGCGGGGAGATAGGAACCCAGGAATTCCCGAGGAGGGAGATAAATAGGACAGGAGAGGGTTCCAGAGAGTTCCAGTCCTGGGAGGAGCTCAGGAGGAGAAGAGACAGTGAAGGAGAACGAACAGTAGTGGAGATCTCGACCAGGGTACTGAGGAGAAAAGAAGTCAGGGGGGTGGCCCCAACACAAAGAACCGCAGGACAGACGAGGCCCCGGGGGTACCAAATTGACAATGACCTCGGACTGGTGAAGCGCTGGTGGTAGATAGGCCTAAGGCATCCCCAGTGAAAGAGCCGCGAGGAACGTCACTACGACAGAAGGAAGGTTCAGGTACCCGGGCCTGAATACGGAGAGATGTGGAAGTGCTGCGGTGTATTGCTGCGGTAGTCAGGAGGACTGCCAATAAACTTGGACCTGTTGTACCCGAAATCTGTCTCCGTCTCGTGTCTGTGTTATCTGTTCGCGGTAAGCAGTGGACCACCTCCCAACCTGGCCCTTACTACACATGGGCCCAGACAGATGATGGGCTGAAAGCACAGGCCCACAGTCCTCCCTCATAATCCATCCACCACTGTCTGTTGTCACCACTATCCAAATCTTCAGGATACAGGCGACGGTGAATACACTGCTGGTGAATGGGCATCGTCCCCTTCTTCCACCAATCAACATCTGTCACAGCAGACGTGATTGCGTCATCACATCTGCTGTGCGGACATTCAGAGTAAAGGAGATCAGAGCAAAGCACCAAGAAAACAGAAGCAAAATAAGTGTGCGTCGATGTTTTTTTTTTCACGTGTATGAGTTTGCGTGTATTTAGGAGGTTACGTGACCACTCATTCTGTATTTAGGAGGCAATGTGATGACTCATATTATATATATAGAGAGTGACTGTGTGGGGGGAACATACTGTATATTGAAAGACTGTGGGGGCTCATTGAATATAAGTGGAGGCTAATACTTTACACAGGGAGCTATGTGAGGTCTCATACTGTGTACAGAGAGGCTAAGTTTGGGCTCATATAATATATTGAATATAATAGAGAGGTTATGTGAGAGCTAATACAGTATATGGAGAGACTATGCGGGGACTCATATTTTAAATACAATAATCAAAAAGCACGTCCTATTATCAAAGGTCAAGAGCATGATTCAGTTATATCTCTCCCACTAAATCAATAAAGTATTTTATCAGGTGTGATACTCCGAAAAGTGCAATATGACAGGACTTCTTTACCAACTCCCCTTTGAGAAAGCCATCGCATGAAACGTGCGTCAGGGGAAGGTCATCCTCCTGGAGTCCTGGCTAATTATAGGTGAGCATTTGTTTAGTGGCATAAGCATGTATTAGACGGACACCTTGGTACTTTGTTACTATAACACCTTTCATTGACACCATGTAAATGATAATCTTTGCACCCTGGTCTGATTGTGTAGATACTTTACACTTCTCTTGCTCGCCCAAGCCATACAATGGACTTGTAAGCTTCCCTCTGTGTACCTGTTATTGTTTCCTCCTTTTTTCCATTTTTACTTTGACTTTTATGTTATATGTGATGTTGATTACTTGTTTAAAGATGTAATAAAGGATACTATTATTTTTATTAGGAGCGGCGGAACGCACTAAATAAAAATATAAATAAAGTGCGTTCGCCGCTCGGGGTCCACCGTGCAGTAGGTGATATAACTGCTGCTAGATGGTGGCAGAGACAATATGGCGATTATGCACACGTGTTAAACTTCACCCGGAGTGTGCAGGACGGGCTCTGTTCACACCCAGAGGTACCGTAACAAAAAACACAAAACACTGAACCTGTTTGTGACACAGGCTTCAGGTAGAATACACACAGGACGGTAAACGGTCACAGGAGTAGTCCAAGATGGCGGTACTAAATCCTTCTAGACCTACCGTTGTTATCAGAGAATATAGCGTCGCATCCGCGAACGCTCAAAGGGCTGCTACAGCAGCGCTGCGTGGATACTGCCGCTTAATGACACCACTATGGCGCAAGCGCGATGTCGGACGCTAGCAGCTGTGGTAATGCAACAATAGCGCGCTGGCGCTGGTACTGGTAGAAACTCAATCCCTCACACAGTCGTAATATCAAAGGGAAGGGGTTTCAAATGAGTCATACACCAGATCATGCATCCATCAACACACACACAGCAGCAAGTATGACTATAGTAGCGCATGGCGGAACGGCCATGCGCGCTTTTTATAGCAGCCGGGACCTTCCGGAAGCTTCCAGACCTCCGAGATGGACCAATGAGATCTGGAGGGGGACCTGAGCACATGACTCTCATCTCCAGTGGGAGACCTTCTCATGAGCATGCTCAGAAGGCAGATGGAAGAACTTAGCCTCTGGAGAGATCTGCTGCAAGGCAATCTCTTCTGCAATCTCCTCTGCAGTAGATAATGAGCAGGAGACTGCAGAATGTGAGGGTCTGGATTCCTGCATATTAACCGCAGAAATCTGGCTCCTAACAATTTTATCATTTATCTTGTAATGTTTCTAGTACTCCTTTGTATCAGTCTCATATTGTATATAGAGAGACTATATGGGGAATCATACTGTATATAGGGTAACTACATGGGGCTAATACTGTGTATAGAGAGGCTATGTCGATGTTCACACTGTATACAGGAGACTGTGCAGGCTCATACGGCATGTAGAGTATGTCAGCATACTTAGTTTAAATCATTATTAAGTAATACCACTAATGCCTTCACATAATTTGATGTACCTGAAGGGGGGCCACAAAAAGCCCTCAAACACATCCCGGATTGAAAGGTACAAATGTCTGTAGTAATTGCCTTGTAATGAATCTGCGTATCTTATACTATGTTTTGTACACATGTATTTCTAGTGTTCTTGTGACTGTATTGTGTTGAGTTCATTTTCCCCTTCACCATTGAGGTCTGATGAACTCCCTCTTCTGGTGAAGGAAGGTAGTGAGGCTGATTACCAAGCACCTGGGCAGGATGATGATCACTGGGTGACGGGAATTGCTGACTGGATATAAGGCAGCCGACGCCCTTCTGCCTTGCTGGTGATCTCTCTGAGGGATTCTAGGAGACCAGTCTGATTCCTGCTCCTCAAAAGCTAAGTTTTCCGCTCTGCTTTTTGCATTTGTGTTTTGGTTTTGTTTTGACTTGTTTTTCTGGATTTCTGCCATTCCCTATTGTAGTGAGCTGAGTTCCTTTTTGCTCTGTCTTCAGAAAATACCCGAGTACTGATATAGTCTTTTTGAAGCCTAGCGTCTTCAGGGCTTTTTTCCCTATCAGCCTGTTGGCTCTTGTTTTGATAGGGTTTTGGCGGATTGCAGACAGCAGCTTTTCTATCCTGTCCTATGTAGTTAGCTTGGGCCCCATCGTTTGCTCAGCCTATCTTTCTATCTGTGTGAGTGTTTTTTCATCTTGCTTCACCATCATTATATGTTGGGGGCTGCCTATTGCTTTGGGGTCTGCTCTGGGGCAGTTTAGATTTCCCTTTCTGTCTTTAGGCTATTTAGTTCTCCGGCTGTGATCAAGGGGTCTAGGGCACCGTAGGAATCCCCCATGGCTACTACTAGTTGTTGTTGATAGGTTCAGGGGTCTGCAATCCGATAGCTGCCAACTTCTCTGGTTTTCTGGACTTAGCTAGTATTTCTGTTTTTGCCTCCTACGGTGACTCATTCATAACAGTATTGTAAATGATATATAGGGTATATGATATATAGGGAGAGTGTAATATACGTTTAGGCCACTAGATGGCAACATAATAGTGTATATAGTATAGAACAGTAGGTTAATAGGGAACAGAACAGTTAATATAGGAGGGGTTAGCTGAGGAGTAAGGGAGAAACATTTTCTGGTTAGATCCAGTCAGGGTAGGTAGCCCGAAGTGCTCGGGTGGGCTAAATGCCCAAGTTACTCAGCTCCCCGCAACGTTCAAGGAGGAACCCAGCCATCTAGAGTTATTGGGACAGCTGTTATGAGCTCATTTTCTGCTCCACCAGTTGAGCGTTCTCCTTCCGTTCTCCCTCTGGTGGTGACAGGAGGTAGTGAGGTTGGTTTAAGTGGTAGTGATCTGCCACCTGATGAGAAGGATAACGATTGGATCTCTGGAGTATCAGACTGGATATAAGACAGCCGACGCCCTATCCTAGTGCTGGTGATTCAGTCTGCTTCTCAGGTCTTGGACTTCAGCTCTCTTCCAGTCTTCTTAAGTTAAGTTTGTTTTTTGCTAATGTTCACACTTGCGCTTGTTGGTCAATTCAGTTTCTTGTATGGTCAGCTTGCCCCTGCTGGGGCTATGCTGAACTTCCTCTCCTATTTATCTGTATTTGCCAATTTGCCTTTTTGTCCCTTATTAGAGTGGCCTCTTTTTGCTCTGTTTCAGAATATTTCAGAGTGCTGATATAGTGGGAGAAGTCTAGTGACTTAAGGGTTAATTTTGCTATCAGACGTGTTGGACATTATTTTTGGTAGGGTTTTTTGACAGATTGCAAACAGTGACTTTTCTTTCCTGTCCTTTCTAGTTAGTCGGGCCCCATCGTTTGCTCAGCCTATTTTCCTGCCTGTGTTTGTGTTTTTATCTTGCTTCACCGTCAATACATGTGTGGGGGCTGTCTTTTCCTTTGGGGTCTGCTCTGGGGCAGTTAGTTTTCCCTTTTCTTGCTTTAGGTTTATGTAGTCCTCCGGCGGTGACGAGGCGTCTAGGAACAATGTAGGAACGCTCCACTGCTACTGTTAGTTGTGTGGTTAAGATCAGGGATCTGCAATCTGCCTAGTGACCAACCTCTCTGGTTTTCTGGGACTTAGCTTTTTGTTGTTCCTCCTCGGTGACTCATTCATAACAGACAGCATAGCCTCAGTAAGGGCAACAACAGCATCTACAGGAACTTGGGACATAGGAGAAGTCACGGCAGCACCGCAGGGCAGGTTCCTCACCATGTAGCAGGTCATTGTGTATAGGGGTTATGTAAAAATGTTCATTGTTGTATTTATTTCTCTTTGCTTACTGGTACTGCTACATGTTTGCATGTATTACCGCACATATGAAATGGTACTGCTACCCCTTCTGTGTATTACCATTGTTTTGTCTTTATGTTTTACTGTATTATTGCTTTTATTTGCACTTAGTTGTGATAATGTTTACTGCATTTCATGGTTTGTCATTTACAGTATAGGGAAAGTGTAGTGCTCTTTTTTGGACACTAGAGGGGGGCACTCTAGTGTATAGACTTCATAGCAGGATAGGGTTAAGTGTAGGAGGGACTGCCAGGAGTTAAGGTTAGAGAAGAGGGGAAGTTAGTTCAGACGGAGCCAGGGTGCCCAAAGTGTTCACATGGGCTATAGGTCCAAGACGGCTCTGCAGCCATGCAACATTAAGCAGCGACAGCCCACGTTATCCACGGCCACTGGACATCATTGCAGTGGGCCAGCACAGTAAAGAGAAGATGTGGCAACTCATAGCCTGGGTGGATGCCTTTAGGGCGGGAGTCGGTTGGAGTGAGGAACAGAAGGAAGTTGAAGCTTCATAGGGAATGGTACAGACAGGTCGGATGCTTTTCCTGAGGCAATCAAACCGGGTGGCGGATGATTTCAAGTCTGTGGCGAAACAGGCAGAAGGAATTGTCATCATGGCGAGGTCAGGACAGGAAGAACCTGGGAAGCAGTCTAAGACGGTCTGGTCCGGACATGTGCCGTATTGAAGCGTCAGCAAAGTAGGGAGAGATGAGGAAGCATGTAAAGATGAATGTGTATCCCATGATGTGCCAACTGTGGATATATTGTGTGAAGTTATCAGTAAAGAAACCATTCAGGTTACTCTGGACTGTGTCTCAATTACTGGGAGTCACCTCTGAGAAGGGCCATCGCCACTTGGGAAGTGCCCAGTGGGACCCGAACCTGGAGACCCAGGTACGCTGAATAGCGAGATGCAATTTTCTGCCAGGAAAGGTCGGGACACTGATGCTTTAGTGTCTCTGGCCATGACTATAGTCCTGGCCTCCCCTTACAATTGCTTGGGCTGATGCCCTCAGCACTGGGGCAAAATGGCTGAGGGAACACCCGTACATAGTGAGGCTGACCAGGGAGGATGCTGAGGAGCCGTTGTAAATGGTCCGACCCAGGAAAGTGCAGTGTGACAGGGAGAAGAGTGCAGGGAAAGATGAAGTAACGTGTAACGTACAAGCTGTTGAAAATGTTGTAATGGATCTGGATGTGCTGCGAAGTCCTGAAAGTAAAGTTTTACATTTTAAGTTGCATCTGGACTGTGTCTCTGTTTGTTCAGAAGTGGCTGGAGGTGACCATAAAGAATTGAGATCAGCACCTGATGATGCAGGGGACTGAGAGGCAAGTAAGCAGGCAGTGAAGCATGATTTTTATGTATTGGAAGACAAGGCACACAAGGTCAGATGAACTCAGCCACGACTACGGCCCTGGCTGACCTCTACATACCCATATGTCATAGAAAGGAAAATGGTTTCTGACCTTTGACATATGGGTACATCATGGTGATCATGAAGGCAAAGGAAATGTGCACATGCGTTCGCCGCTGGGAGCTTGGCTTGCATTACAACTGAGATCAAGTTCTCACAGTTCATAGTGGTGTCTGCACTGCCCCTGGCCATTTAAGTCTCTAAATGTCAAGGTCGATGGTGGGAACATTTAGGAAGCTGGGAGAGGGAGAGGGCTCCCTCTCCCTTCCAATTGACTCACAGTGAGGGCCTGATCGTTACCATGGCAACCTAAGGTCATCATGATGACATTTGGGTTGCCAGGCTACAGAAAGCCTGTTTCGCCATGCTCAGAGAATTGTCTAAGAGGCATCTATCAGTGCTGCTCTGACAGATATAAAGCATTGCAATGCTTTATGCTTATACCCCCTAAATACAGGCTTAGCCACTAAACACGCTCTCTATCTCGCCATGGCTTAATAAAGTTGATGTAGTACACATGTTAGTGTGGCGCCCCCAGGAGTATGGTCGCCACAGTGGCATTGCCTTCCTCCAGGGAGGGTGATGTCAGGCTTGGAAGCAATGAAAGGTCTCTCTAGCAGTTAACCATAACATGCAACACAGTTCCCATTGGGGAGGAGTGCGCTCTGAAGGCCAGGAAGGGAAATGAGTTAGTTAGTGTGAGGAGGCCGAAGTGTGTAGACATGGCGAGAGAAGCTAGGAGACTGAGCGAGTTTGAGAGCTCATTCCCAGCTGGAGCGCATGATCTGGAGCCTGGTCTCCACGGTTGTATGGATATTGAAGGTCCTGCAACAGAAACCAGAGGAATAGGAAGCTGTAAATGCTCTATTCCATCTAAGACTCGGAGGCACAACAGCAACGGGTGAGCCAAGAGAAGAGCTAAAAGGCTACAGCTCTCTGCCATACGAGGTAGATCTGAGAGGGAACAAGAAGGAGGAACTTCAGTGTTACACAGTACTGCATGTAACTCAAGTAAGTGCTTGGAAGGAGACTACACAACCTATCTGCATAGAGAGATTCCTGAGTTGCTTCCAGGCTAATCAGCTCCTGTGCCATCTGTAATCTGGACCCTGGACTGCACTTACAAAGTAAAGGTAAAGAAACTACATTCCGCTGTGTCCTTGCCTTCTTTCTGCAACTTCTCCAGCACTGCTACATCTCTGTGCCAGACACTGCACCCTCTTCCCCAACACCGATCTACACTGCCTTGGGACTACAGCCCTGCCTGTGGAGGGCTACACCATCATTGCTGCATCACACCATCTGTCCCAGAGGATCTGTCTGCAGCGTCGGCTTGACATCTTCATTGCCGAATACCACAGGTGGCGTCACGAAACATTCATTAATAAACTTTATTCCATCACTCAATATTCACCCTTTTACATGGACGCCCAGGGCCATGGACTGGGTCACCGCTGCTCTGACACCTCCCTCTGAGAGAGACCGGCCCGGTACCGAGTACCCACAGCCCTGGGAGGAGGACCCATTTTGGCGTCACGAACAGGATTTACGGAGCCCGGTGTCCCCGGGTCCTGTGTGCCAGAGACTGTGTTGTGTGCTATAGACTGTTTGTGAAAGTGCCGCCATTATCCCGCTGCTTGGCGCGCGCGGGAACCGAAAGAGGCGGGCCGTCGTGGGTGGAGCCAGCCGAAAAGCGCGAAAAGTGAAATGCCGCGCTGGAAGAGGCCAGCGCGCGAGAGGTGGGAGGAGCAGAGGCCTGCAGCCCCAATCATCCAGCCTGCAAAGGTGCAGCCGGTAAGCCTGCTCAACCCCGGGGCCTGGCTAATGTTAGCTAGGGGGGAAGAGAATGTCGGAGGCATGCGCCGATGCAGCGGCGAATGCCCCCGCCAACCCCTCAGCGCCGCAAGATGCAGGGCCCAACGCGGCTGCTGCTCCAATAGCACCCAACGTAGCGGTCCCCATAATGCCGCTGTCTATGCCTTACACACCGGGAGCAGCATGGCTACCACAGTATTCAGGGGAGTCACATACCCTGAGTGAATTCAAAGAGAGACTGTGCAGTTTGTTTGAAGTGTATCCTCGGTCTGAAAGCCAGAAGGTGAACATCCTTATTGGGAAGCTAACAGGTGCAGCACAGAGAGAAGTAAAAGCCTGGCAGGACACTGATAAGGAGACTGTTAAAAAGATCCTGGCTAAGCTAAGAAGCACCTTTGACACCTGCACTGCATCTGAAATCAAGATGAGATTCTTTGGGTGTAAGCAGAAAGCGCTGGACAGTATAAAGGGCTATGCTCTTAACCTGCAGGAGGCGCTGCGAGCCATCAAGCAGATTGACCCAGACAGTGTGGAAGATCGAGACGGACTGTTAAAGGAGCAATTCATTGAGGGACTCCTATCCAGTACCCACAGAGCACAGCTGCGCATCATAGCCCTACAAAACCCTGACCTAGACTTTGCTGATTTCAAAGACAGGGCTATCCGGGTACTGCATGAACCAAATGTCAGCCGTCCAGCGCCCTCTAGGCGCCCAGCGATTACATACCACCAGGAAGCAACATCTTTCCCTTCCATCCCTGTGGAGGCTGATGCACAGACTCTGGACAAAGATCCATCTGCAGAACTGCGTCTTCAGGTCCAGGAGTTGACCAAGGGTATGGCTGCACTTGCTAAAACCGTGCAGTCCCTGCAGGTATCCTCCAAGGAGAAGATCCAGCTCACCTCCAGTCCAGAGGATGTCCCGTGGCTAAAGAAGAAGAGGATCCCGCCACTCCGAGGAAGGAACAACGATCGCTATGACCAGGACGGACGTCCCATCTGTCGTCACTGCCACAAGGCAGGCCATATCGCAAGATTCTGTTATTTAAACGAGCAACCCCTGGGGCAGAGGGCCAACCCCCAGGAGTAGGACCACAAGGCCCAAAGAATTGGCGAGCCAAGTATGTTGGAGGGAGACCAGTCCTCCCAGTGGTGATTGACGGTATCCCCATGAACGCTTTGCTGGACACTGACTCCCAGGTGACAACTATGCCCCATATCCTTTAAAAGCGGTATTGGGCTGATTCTGAACTTACTCACGGCCCAAGTGATGAACTCACAGTAATGGTCAGTCTTTACCGCAAGTGGATGTAAAGAAATTACTGTTAAAGTGGGTCGAGTAGAGTTAAAATCTCAAGGTCTGATAGTTGTGGATATTGATCGACGAGAATGTAACCCAATGATGACTCTTGGTACCAATGTGATTGAAAATTGTCTTTCCGAGGTTATTGTCTTGTTGCAACAGGTGGCTGAGACTGCTGGTTCTAGTGAACAACGAGTCCTGCAGAAGGAGATCAGAGCCCTGATGCAAAGACAGCAGGTAGAACTCTCTGGCGGAGAAATTGGCAGCATCAGAGTGAGTGATTCTTTCCCAATTGCAATACCCCTCAGATGTGAAATGTTGATTTGGTGTCGGGCAGCCACAGACCTCAGAGGAAAAGATTACCAGGCAATGGTAGAACCAGTGTAGTCTGATAGCAGGCCCACTGTCCTGACAGCCAGAGAGGTAGTTGATGTCCGTAAAGGGAGGTGTTATGAGTTCATTTTCTCCTTCACCTCTGATGTCTGATGAACTCCCTCTGCTGGTGAAAGGAGGTAGTGAAATTGATCTGGATGGGAAGAACCTGTCATCTGAACAGGTGGAGTGTGATTGGACATCCGGAATTTCTGAGTGGATATAAGGCAGCCGACGCCCTCCAGGGTTGCTGGTGATCCTTTCTGCTCTGTGCTCTGGTATCCAGTTTAGTTCCTGTCTACTAAAAGCTAAGTTTTTGCTCTGCTATTTTTCCATGAGATTTTGTCTGTTTACTTAGTGTTTGTGTTCAGCCTGCCCTGGTTGGGACGGGCTGAACTCCATTTTTGTCTCTGATCAGTTGATCTCTTTGCTCTGTCTTCAGAATATACCTGAGTGCTGATATAGTGATTTTGAAGTCTAGTGACTTCAGGGCCTTTTCTATCAGACGTGTTGGACATTATTTTTGGCAGGGTTTTTTGCGTGATTGCAGCCAGCATCTTTTCTGTCCTTTCCTATCTAGTTAGTTGGGCCCCATCATTTGCTCAGTCTGTCTTTCTGTCTTTGTTTGTGTTTTCATCTGTTTTTCACCGACAATACATGTTGGGGGCTGTCTATTGCTTTGGGGTCTGCTCTGGGGCAGTTTAGATTTCCCCTTTCTTTTTTTAGGCTTATTTATCTCTCCGGCTGTGACGAGGGGTCTAGGGCACCGTAGGAACCCCCCACGGCTACTGTTAGTTGTGGTGTATAGGATCAGGGGTCTGCAATCCGCTAGCTACCAACCCCTCCGGTTTTCTGGACTTAGCTTGTGTTTTTGTTTTTCCTCCTCCGGTGACTCATTCATAACAGGGAGGGTACCTGTATGCCTCTTGAATTGTGGGGAGGAGGAGGCCACAATACCTCGGTATGCCACAGTTGCTAAGCTGCTTACTTTCAGTAACAATGCAATGCAGGCAGCAGAGCCCTTGGTCTCATCTGACCAGGTGGAGGACAATGGCTCTGTAAAGCATCTGGAGGAATGGGGCCAGCAACTGCAGGTGGGAACTGACTCCACCCCTTCATACCAAAAGAATGGGGTTTACCGAGTGACTCAGGAGTATGATCGGGTATTCAGTAAACACCCTCTAGACTTTGGGAAGGCAAAAGGGGTTCAACACCATATCCCCACTGGAGATAATCCACCCATTAAAGAAAGGTACCGGCCTATACCCCCAACACAATATCAATGTGCCAAAAGTATGTTGCGGGAAATGAAGGAGGCTGGGGTGATCAGAGACAGTTGTAGCCCCTGGGCAGCTCCAATAGTCTTTGTGAAAAAGAAGTTTGGTACCATGAGAATGTGTGTTGACTACAGAAAAATTAACAGCATTACACATAAAGATGCCTACCCATTACCCAGAATTGAGGAGTCATTAGCTGCACTTAAAACTGCTAACTATTTTTCCACCTTAGATCTCACTAGTGGGTATTGGCAGGTTCCCGTGGCAGAGGCAGACAAGGAGAAAACAGTGTTTTCCACCCCAATGGGTCTCTGTGAGTTCAACTACATGCCATTCAGGCTCTGCACCGCTCCAGGGACATTCCAGCGGCTAATGGAATGCTGTCTTGGGCACAAGAACTTCGAGACAGTTCTGTTATACCTTGATGATGTCATTGTATTCTCCAAGACTTATGAAGACCATCTGCAGCACCTGGCTGAGGTGTTTGAAGCCTTATCCAACTTTGGCCTGAAGGTGAAGCCTTCCAAATGCCACCTCCTGAAGCCCAAGGTTCAGTACCTCGGTCATGTAGTGAGTGCAGAATTTGTGGCACCGGATCCTGACAAAGTCACCGTCATCCGGGACTGGCAGAAGCCCAGCAACCTCCATGAGGTTTGTCAATTCCTTGGGTTGGTAGGCTACTACCAAAGGTTCATCAAAGGCTTCACTGAGATAGCCACTCCTATGCAAAATCTTCTGGTGGGTCAGCCCAAGAAGGCCAGAAAGCAGAGTCCTACATTCGAATGGAATGAGGAGCTGGAGAGGTCCTTCACTTGACTGAAGATGGCTCTCACAGGAGATGAAGTTCTGGCCTACCCAGATTATGACCAACCCTTTGTGTTGTATACTGATGCCAGCAACTTGGGACTTGGAGCAGTACTATCACAGGTACAGAATGGCAAAGAAAGAGTGATCTCCTACGCCAGCAGGAAGCTTTGTCCTACTGAAAGGAACCCTGACAACTACAGTCCCTTCAAGCTGGAGTTCCTCGCCATAGTCTGGGCTGTGACTGAACGATTCAAGCATTACCTAGCTTCAGCCAAGTTTACCATCTTCACGGATAACAACCCGTTGACTCACTTGGAAACTGCCAAGCTAGGTGCTCTGGAGCAGCGATGGATTGCCCGGCTGTCTAACTATGAATTTACCATCAAGTACTGAGCGGGGCACAAGAATGCCAATGCTGATGCGCTGTCCAGAATGCCTAATCTGCCAGATGCAGGAGAAGACCCTGAGGCACTCGAAGAGATAGAGTTACCTGCCTTCCACCGGCCAATTGCAGCCCAACGTGCCCAAGGATTGAGAAACAGTCAATCATGAAAGAGGCCACCCTAAATCCATTGCCTCATCATGACTGGGCAGAAATGCAGGATAGCGACCCCGCAGTCCGCCTGCTGAAGGAGCTACTGTCACAAGCTGACTCATGCCCAGAGTCGGATGCTCCTGAAGAAACCCAGCAGTTGTGGAAGGAAAGAGGCCGGCTGTTCATCTATGAAGGAAAGCTGTGTCGGAGGAGTATCAATGCCCGCACTCATGAGGTGGTTTGGCAAGTGGTAGTCCCAAAGAGGGAAGCATCAATGGTCTTGGAAGCATACCACAATTGAGCTGGACACTTTGGATGGAAGAAGTTGGAGGCCTTGCTCCGGGAGAGATTCTACTGGGCTGGTATGAGGAAAGCCATTGAAAATTGGTGCCGGGAGTGTGGACAATGTAACCTACGCAGAAAGGACAGTAACAGCCAGTGAGCTCCTTTGCTGCCAATAATAAACAAACAACCTCTTGAGTTGGTCGCCCTGGACCATGTGAAGCTGGTCCCAAGCCGTTCAGGCTACATTTATGCTCTTACCATAGTTGACCACTACTCGAGATTCCTGGTAGTCGTGCCTGTCAAGGATCAAACAGCCAGAACAGCAGCCAGAGCATTCCAACAGCACTTTTGTAGACCACACGGATATCCAGAGCGAGTGCTTACAGATCAAGGTCCAGCTTTTGAGGTGGAAATGTTACAGAATTCCTAGAACTTGTACGGTTGCAAGAAGATCAGGACAACACCGTACCATCCACAGACCAATGGCATGTGTGAAAAGATGTACCAGGTGGTGATCGACCTACTGAAGACCTTGCTTTTGGAAGAGAGGAATTTGTGGCCAGAAAAGTTGCCAGATCTGGTAGACCTCTACAACCACATTCCTGTGAATTCCACCAACTGCACTCCAGCCTACCTAATGAGAGCGAGGCCTGGTAAGCTGCCTAATGATTTGGATATGGGAGTCCTTACACCTGAGGTGACGTCACCAGATGCTGACTGGGACACAGAGAGGCAGCAACAGTGTCGAAGAGTACAAGAGTGTGTAGAAAAGAGTCTAGCTCAGGCAAGACAAAAGCAAGAAAGGCACTACAATCATCATGCACCTGCAGTTCCCTTGTCACCAGGAGAACAAGTCCTAAAAAGGAAGAGGAGGATGCATAAATTAGATGACCAATGGGAAGCTGAACCCTACACCATCTTACCATCAAACTTCGATAACACCAAGGTGTGCCTTATCAGTAAGGATGGGGGAGAAACCTCAGCAGCCGTATCAAGGGATCATTTGAAATTGTGCCCTGACAGGTTAAAAGAAAGAATGGAAGATCAAAACAACATCCAACCCATAGAGGAAGAAGAAAAGGTCAGCACTGTACTTGGAGAATTCCCTGCAAATTGGACTAGAGCGAATAATGCCATAGTGGTGCCAGTTTTGACCTTTCCCCAACTGGTAGTACAAGAAGAAGTGACTCAAGAGAAGTCTGAAAATCAGGAAGTTCAGGTAGCAAATGCCACACCAGCAGTGGAGCCAGAGAATCCTCACCTTGCCAGTGGTGAATCTGTCATGCCCATGGTGAGTCTAAGAGTTTGCAGACAGCTACTACCCAGTTTACCCACAGCGAGTAGAAGTGGTCCTAGGAAATCTAGTATCCCTGTGCTACGCAAAACCACCAGTATTGTAGCCAGTACAGTACACACTACCCCAGTGGTTAGCACCAGACAACCAGTGAGATCCCCAACAACACCAGTGCTACGTAGGTCTGTCCGTAGTACCCAAGGTATTCCACCCCTCAGATATCGTGCATAAATTAGTTCATGTAAATGTTAAATTGTATGTATATATGTAACATTTAAGTTTTGTGCCTACAGAGACTCTGTAAGAAATCCCCTTTTTGAATTTTCCAGTTTGTTTTGATGGACAATTGGGCCACAGGACTAGGTGTGGTCAAAAACTTCTTTTGTACATAGTTCACCATTTGCCCAGGAATGGACCATGGACATTGACGCATGGACTTATCGTCTCAGGACTATTTTTGGAGCTTTTGGCTTTTGTATTTTTCATTTTTTTTCTCTAAATCTTGTACATTTATAATTGTTTATTTGTTTATATGTTCTTTTTTCAGTCCAGGAGTACTGAATTGCACTAGGGGGGAATGTGGCACCCCCTGGAGCATGGTCACCACAGTGGCATTGCCTTCCTCCAGGGAGGGTGATGTCAGGCTTGGAAGCGATGAAGGGTCTCTCTAGCAGTTAACCATAACATGCAACACAGTTCCCACTCCGGGCCAGCAGAGGGAGCTCTGAACCAGAATTGGGGGAGGAGTGCGCTCTGAGGGCCAGGAAGGGAAATGAGTTAGTTAATGTGAGGAGGCCAAAGTGTGTAGATGTGTAGAGAGAAGCTGGGAGACTGAGCGGGGTTAAGAGCTCGTTCCCAGCTGGAGCGCATGATCTGGAGCCTGGTCTCCACGGATGTATGGATACTGAAGGTCCTGCAACAGAAACCAGAGGAATAGGAAGCTGTAAATGTGCTATTCCCATCTAAGACTCGGAGGCACAACAGCAACGGGTGAGCCAAGAGAAGAGCCAGAAGGCTACAGCTGTCTGCCATACGAGGTAGATCTGAGAGGGAACAAGAAGGAGGAACTTCAGAGTAACACAGTACTGCATGTACCTCAAGTAAGCACTATGAAGGAGACTACACAACCTATCTGCATAGAGAGATACCTGAGTTGCTTCCAGGCTAATCAGCTCCTGTGCCATCTGTAATCTGGACCCTGGACTGCACTTACAAAGTAAAGGTAAAGAAACTACATTCCGCTGTGTCCTTGCCTTCTTTCTGCAACTTCTCCAGCACTGCTACATCTCTGTGCCAGACACTGCACCCTCTTCCCCAACACTGATCTACACTGCCCTGGGACTACAGCCCTGCCTGTGGAGGGCTACACCATCATTGCTGCATCACACCATCTGTCCCAGAGGATCTGTCTGCAGCGTCGGCTTAACATCTTCATTGCCGAATACCCCAGGTGGCATCACGAAACATTCATTAATAAACTTTATTCCATCACTCAACATTCACCCTTTTACATGGGTGCCCAGGGCCACGGATCGGGTCACCGCTGCTCTGACACCGCCCTCTGAGAGAGACCGGCCCGGTACCGAGTACCCCACAGCCCTGGGAGGGCGACCCAGTAGTTCTTCCTTCTTCCTGGTTGTTGGTCTCCAACCTTTTCAATTATTTCAGAGTGGCCTTGCTACTTGGCCAGGAATTTCCTCTCCATCGTAGTTAACAGCAACAGTACTCGATCTCCAGGGTTGAAGTGTCTCACCCTCTATTGTACATCTGTAAGGAGGTGGCAGGGACTCTCACATGTCTCCTCTCCCCTGGACACTGTTCATATATCACATGCGGTACCTTGAATGCTATTCATGTTCATTACTGTAAATGTATTTGCTATGTGTCATGTACTGTAATGTGGATGTGTTTAATATGTGTTCTGCATTGAATTAGGGCTAGGATAGTATCTTAAGTAGTATAGTACAATAGAGGGAGGCACTTTAGAGAATAAAATAGAATAGGAGTGTTAGTTAGGTATATGCAGCTAGGGATTTGTCAGCAGGGAGGAGTTAGAGCCGAGCAGGGCAGAGCATAGAGATATAGCAGAGACACTTCCTGATTAGGCAGCAGAGCCCAGCAGCCTTGCCCAGGGCAAGGTGTTAGGAGCAGAGAACCAGATGGTCTTACCAGCCGTGGGGATAAAGCTGCTATGGCAGGAAGGGGCCCCAGGCTGAGGATTGTGCAGTCAGGTACCAGCTAAGAAGGACTATCCAAAGAACGAGCGACCGGGCCTGGAGTAGCTGAGATGGTGTTCCTGGCACCATTCCCTATTGGAACCAGAGGAGAGGCTGGCAGGGAGCTGGTGACAATGAAAGCACGGATGGGACATGGATTGTCTGGAGATACAGCAGGGATTGCCAGAAGAAGGGAGACAGAGCGTGGCCAGTCAGTCTGAGGTAAAATGGGTTGCACGTCAATTGAAGTTGTCTTCCTGCCAGAACGCTAAACAGGTGCGGACCATGGCTGCTGTGAGGAAAGCGACAGGCCGTAGTGCATATGGACAGGGTCACGTCATGAGAGACTTAGGCCGGGGTCACACTGCGTTTTGGCAGTCCCTGCATTACAGACAGAGATAGCGTTAATGGCACTAGAAGGGGAGGCCCGGTGTTCTGTGATGTTCTGCCCTTCTCATGAGCGAGATACATTTGAAAAAGTGGTCCAGATTTTGGAGGAGATGCCTAAAGGGATTTTATGGGAAGCCAGTGGCTGTGTAGATCTAGTGGTGCTTATTATAGGACAGGATTTTACCAACATTTTCCCTTTAAGAAAGCTAGTTCATTTCATCATTTGACTACACTGGTTGATTTCAGTACCATTTGCAAGTTGAGCTAGCTTTCTTACTGCTTCTAGGTCTCTGTGCCCAAGACGTCTGTGCCATACATGAATATAGTTCTTATGTAGTTCTTGTCTAACACTGTACACTCTTTCTTTGCATTTTAGCTGATAGAGTTCATCTTGGATTTTTCCTACTGCAAGAGTTTAACCCTTCTTTGAAATGATGCAGCTGTTAATTTTAAAAATAACTACATTCCCCTTTTGCGCGAGCTTCTTTAATGACAGAAGTTTGTTTTCCAGGCTGGGAACATAGAGAACATCCTTTATTGGGCTCTTTCTGCTTTGTGCTGAGGAAAATGGACAGTGGAGGCAGCCGTGTCCTACTCCTTCTCAAGTCTTATAGTGGCCATTAGCTAAGATTACCTTTTCTGACTTGCTTTCATTAAGGTCAGTGAAAAAATCCTTGTTATTTGTCATATGACTGCTTACACCAGAGTCTACAGTCATGGCCAAAAGTTTAGAGACTGACACAAATATTATATTTTCACATGATCTGCTGGCCTCTGGTTTTTATGTGTGTTTGTCAGATGTTTTTATCACATACAGAAATATAATTGCAATCATATTATGAGTAGCAAAAGGTTATATTGACAGTTAGAATGAGTTAATGCAGCAAGTCAATATTTGCAGTGTTGACCCTTCTTCTTCAGGACCTCAGCAATTCTCCCTGGCATGCTCTCAATCAACTTCTGGATCAAATCCTGACTGATAGCAGTCCATTCTTGCAAAATCAATGCTTTTATTTTGTCTGAATTTGAAGGTTTTTGTTGGTCCACCCGTCTCTTGATGATTGACCACAAGTTCTCAATGGGATTAAGATCTGGGGAGTTTCCAGGCCATGGTCCCAAAATCTCTATATTTTGTTCCCTGAGCCATTTAGTTATCACCTTTGCTTTATGGCAAGGTGCTCCATCGTGTTGAAAAAGGCATTGTTGATTGCCAAACTGCTCTTGGACGGTTGGGAGAAGTTGCTCTTGGAGGACATTCTGGTACCATTCTTTATTCATGGCTGTGTTTTTAGGCAAGACTGAGAGAGAGCCCATTCCCTTGCCTGAGAAGCAACCCCACACATGAATGGTTTCAGGATGCTTGACAGTTGGCATGAGACAAGACTGGTGGTAGCGCTCACCTGGTCTTCTCCGAATAAGCCGTTTTCCAGATGTCCCAAACAATCGAAAAGGGGATTCATCAGAGAAAATGACTCTACCCCAGTCCTCAGCAGTCCACTCCCTGTACCTCTTGCAGAATATCAGTCTGTCCATGATGTTTTTTCTGGAGAGAAGTGGCTTCTTTGCTGCCCTCCTTGAGACCAGGCCTTGCTCCAAGAGTCTCCGCCTCACAGTGCATGCAGATGCACTCACACCTGCCTGCTGCCATTCCTGAGCAAGCTCTGCACTGCTGGTAGCCCGATCCCGCAGCTGAAACACTTTTAAGAGACGGTCCTGGCGCTTGCTGGTCTTTCTTGGGCGCCCTGGAGCATTTTTGGCAACAAGGGAACCTCTCTCCTTGAAGTTCTTGATGATGCGATAGATTGTTGACTGCGGTGCAATCTTTCTAGCTGCGATACACATCCCTGTTAGGCCATTTTTGTGCAGTGCAATGATGACTGCACGTGTTTCTTTAGAGTTAACAGAAGAGAAACAATGATGCCAAGCACCAGCCTCCTTTTAAAGTGTCCAGTGGTGTCATTCTTACTTAATCATGACAGATTGATCTCCAGCCCTGTCCTGATCAACACCCACACCTGTGTTAATGGAGCAATCACTGAAATGATGTTAGCTGGTCCTTTTAAGGCAGGGCTGCAATGATGTTGAAATGTGTTTTGGGGGATAAAGTTCATTTTCTAGGCAAATATTGACTTTACAAGTAATTGCTGTTAAGCTGATCACTCTTTATAACATTCTGGAGTATATGCAAATTGCCATTAGAAAAAATGAAGCAGTAGACTTTGTAAAAATTAATATTTGTGTCATTCTCTAAACTTTTGGCCATGACTGTATACACCATATATGCTTTGCTGATGGGCGTGTACTTGCATTAAATGCAGCTTCAGCACATGCAGTATCTTCCTTTACAGCTGTTTTAACCCTTTGATGACTGTTTCTGCTTTTTAAGCTGACTAATTCTTTTTTCCAAACTCTGCAAACTGCTTTAAGGTGGCCAGACATTTTACAGACAAAACATTCACGAGTTTCTCTTAGATTGTTCTTATATTTAGGGAAATCTTGTGTCTTTAATGCTGTTTCTGCTTTGGATTCATTTCTGCTTACATGCTGCGTTTTTCTCTTTACTTCATCCACAAGATTGCCTATAACATACTCTAGTGTAAGCTCATCATCTGGCTGTGCATTTAGTGCAGTCATGAGTGTGTCACAACTCTCTGGAAGACGACTTAATGGAAGTGCAGTAACATGAAAATCTTTAATTTTAATTGAGGGAGATCGTGCTTTGTGCTTTCTGATCCTTCTCTAGCCAATCATCTGGTAATGGATGAGGCACTTGTTCCAGAGTATATTTCCACGTACCTTCTCTTATGAGCAACATCTTCACCTTCAATTTCCAGGACTGGTAGTTCTGGTTAGTGAAGCTTGGCACTGAGAACTTGACAGGATTGCTGCTAGTGGACATCTTCTCTGTTACTCTGTGCTGCTGTTGCTTTGGGATTCTGTTGCTGTGTTACTCTGGGGTTGTGTGTCACTCTGGGCCCATAACCTGTTGGCAGCGGATTATTTAGGATACTCTCCAAGCTTGTGACAACAGAGCTTCTTTATTAAGAAACAATTAGGAACAATATACAGTATGATAAGCTTAACAGATCAGGAATAAATCATTTGTGTGTCTCTATCCGTGCAGCGTCTAAGGCAGGCTGCTTTTCTCATACATAGACACAGGAAAGAACAGGACATACAGTCGCATGCTCTCCCTTTGTGAGCCTCTGGGAGTTTTTTTTTCTCTAACTTTAAGAACAGCATAGAAATCTAGCAACTAAACACTCAGACAGGAATGGAGTTGCTGCACCAAACATATTCCCACAAGGGCCCTCCAAAATTTCTAGAGGAGGGCACTTCCAAACGTAAGTTATGGGGCCACATTAGGGCTCTCACTAAACTCAGGTTTCCTGCCTACTGCAGGCCCTCTGAACATTTGAATTTAAGGCCACAGAATCAAATGGACGTGTAGGAAGGGGGGGAGGGTGAAGCTCAATGCTACAATGTGCACATTGTAAACTGCTATGGAATATGAATTCCACTATCTGAGTGTCAATGAGGGAGGGACCGCCCAAATGTATAGGTAACAGCAGTCCCTCCAAAATGCATTTCACAGTGCCACCTGAGGCCTCTCAGGTCAAAGATCAGCATACCTACTGGTATGTTGTAGCTGGCCTTGTAAAGTGCTGGGGAATAGCAAACTAAAAATGATGTATGACAGAGGGACCTACAAAATGTATAAGTCAGGGCCCTCCCAATTGTAAAAGGTGGAAAAAAACACAACAGTACGTGTGAACAAACACTAAAAGGAATATTTTTTGTTTCTCTGGTTTATTAGATTTATATATAATTGATTATGCAGGATAAACCGTTTCTTAACCTTTTTGGTGTGTTAAAGGCAATTTAGGGTAGGTTTGTTAGTTGTTCTTGTGTATCTGTAAAAGTGGCGCAATACTGCGACAAACTTATTCCCAGAAACCATATGTGAGTCAGAAATGCATGCAGGCATATTCTCCAGGCTCTCTCCATTCTGTTTCATCACTTTCCCATCCATGTCACCCTTTTCCCCAGGCCCCCAGACCTCTTTTTTAGGTTCCAGTAGAAAATTACTCACATTTCCCATGGACTTGCATTGTACTCGCTATTTGGAACGAATACGCAGTTTTTACAAAGTGCACGTTACAAGTATAGGGATTACGAATATTACGTTACCCGCTCATCACTAAGCACTATATGTGCTGGAGCATGCTTTCTGAGCTCACATCACCAAAGCTACCATCCTTAATGATACATATCTCCCCTCAAGGACCTGTCCGGCGGCAATCTTACAATCCATAAACATGTATATTTAGGTAAAAAATAACCAAAAAAATACACATATTTGGTATCGCCATGACAAGAACAACTCGACCTATAAAACTGCCACATTAGTTAAAGTAAACATCATAAAAATAAAATAATAAAAAATGAAGCAAAAAAACTTTGCTTTTTCATCACACTGCTGAACAAAAAGTGGAATAAAAAGCAATCCAGTGTATGCAAACAAAAATGGTGTCTCTGAGATTGAGAAAAAGCCAGATGAGGTCGCGGGGGTCCTGCTCAGAGCTGAGGGGCTGCCACAATGTTCCCCCAGTCTGGGACCCCACATAAAGTCTCTACTGACTGACAGACGAGGACATCGTGTTCTGTGCACAGGCCGTTACAATGGATTGTATACGACACTCGTAAAGTCATTGGAATAGGTGCTCAAGTAGGGTATCCATCCCATTATCAATATAAGTAAAGAACTTGCTGCTCAAAATGTATCGTGTTAAAAAAAGTTCCAATTTATTTTGCATACAGTGATCAATTAAACATTTTCGGTCTGGGTATAGAAACTTCATCAGAAACTATGGAGATATACAAAAAAAGTGTCAAAAAAGTGACACGTGCAAATATATCAAAATAAAGTGGTGGTGACGAACATAAAAATTGGTTGACATCATTGTATAGATAATAGTAGAACGTCCTATCTTCAATACAGTATGAGCACTAAAACAGCCAGGGAGAAAATATTCAGAGTCACGGCTATAATCAACATCACATCTTTAGCAATCTTCTGGCTAGATTTTTGGAAGAGCTTCTAGCATAGCAGTGAAATATAAAGATTGTCCCACAGAAAAATAAAGATAGAAGGTATTTCTGCCAGAATAGCAAACAATAGAGCAGGAAGATCAGTGCTCTTAGAAAGATCCAGCTTGATAAGAGATAGGAGTAGGCAGTCACCAGACACCTGGATGGTTGAGGAAAGGGTTAATAGAATAATGCACTCGGTTTGGAGACTCTAGTGAACGTAATTTTTTTTATATTAAAACCTTTATAAATTGTAACACTAAAAACGTGGTTTATATCATGGAGTGTGCCACTTGACATTTGGAATATGTGGGTAGTACTAAGCACATACTGAAAACAAGAATTAGGGAACATATTTATGATATAGAAAATGTTAGTATTAATAGAAATACATCCCAAATATGAAAATATTTCATCGATTGTCATAAGGATGATTTACATTCACTTTCAGCTTATGGTATAGAAAAAATACATAAACCTTTTAGAGGGGGCGATACTGAAACCACACTTAGAAATTAGGGAAGCCTGGTGGATTTTTAAATTAAATACCAGACAACCGCTAGGCTTGAATAAAAGGCAAGATATTATGTTGTTTTATTAGGCATAAAATCATTGCCTTTTTGTCCTTTTATTCTATTTCCTCGTTTTCTTCTCCCCCCCTTCTTCTACATGTAGGAAGGTTTTTCTGACATTCATTGCCTGTATAATCCTATATTACCCCTAACATGTATGTTTTTTTGCGCCTAATTTTGCATACCATTTAATGAAGAATTCATTCAATCTGCACATGTTATATTTTATAATCAAAAATATACTATATTAAATCAGTATATATTTCCCTTTCCTTGGTTTATAGACAATATGATTGCTATCTGGATTCTCTCTATTTTACCACCTGAATCGCCCTTTACACGGCTTATGTTTATGGAGTGATATATAGACTCATCCTGCTGTGCGATTTCTATGCAACATTTATTCAATTTAATATAAGTAATACTTTACTTCTCCTTTATAGAAAAATAATTTGGCTGTATACTACTATATGTGTATCACTTACATCTAAAAAAATTCTCAAAATTATGTGTCATGTTAAATTTGTATATTTTTGTGGTTTTAATTCTGTCTGTCCTCAAATGCCACTACTTCTCTAATTGATAATTATGTTACCGGAGTGTCGACTGGATTTCAGCATAAAACCTCTGTGTTTAGTAATGCTTGTTATCATGACTAAGGTTGCTGTGACACCTGAAACGCGTTGATAACGCAACAATCCGCACTACCTATGCTGACATTTTATCCTCTAGTTTGTAATTGATTCAAGTGAACAAAAGAATTCGCTTTTCACTTTATCGTGGAGCTGGATTATCTTCTTGCCTTGAAAAATATTCAGGATTGAGAGTCCTCAGTAGTTGATACCTTTTAATGGCTAACTGAAAAGATGGTAACACATTGCAAGCTTTCGAGACTGCTCAGGTCTCTTCATCAGGCTAGACTAATACAAAATCTGAAGTCACATATTTATGCACAATACAGCCTAGAAAAAATGCAATAGATAAGACAAGTGACGTGAAGCAGAACTATCAATATGGGAGAGGGAGAAACATAAATATAAACATTGGACCAGTTCATAGATAAGGAGTCCGGATGTTTTATGGTCCTCTGATTGGGGTCTAGTTCTGTGTTGTGATGCCCCCACAAGGTTTTAAAAGGAAATTCCTTAATTGCTGTAAAAAGACATAAATCCATGCGACACATTCATTCCAGCACTGAGAGTGTCAAAGTTCGTCATAAATTTGTACTCCCAAACTCGTCTCTCTCTCTGAGAATTGAAGTTACCTTTCAATACCAGTAATTTCATATCCACGTTGCTGTGATCAGGGATACAGAAATGTTTTGCCACAGGTAGATCCATTCTTTTTTCTCTTATTGTGTGACGATGAGCATTCATCCTTGTTCTAAGCTTTTGCCCTGTCTCCCCCACATACAGACCCCCAGTTGGACATTTAGTACAAATAATTAAGTACACCACATTAGATGTAATGCAGGTGAAAGTACCTGGGATCTTGTAGTCCTGATGTGAGTTGGGGTTCTTTATCTTGTCCGTGGTCATTATAAATGGACAGGTTTTACATTTTTTCTGGTTGCAAGGAAAGGTTCCGGCAGCTGTTGGAGAGGACAGGGAGCTTCTGACAATGATGCTTCTTAAATTTGGGGGCTGCCTAAAACACAGCAGTGGGGGGTCTGGAAAAATGGATTTTAATCGGGCATCTTTTTGTAGTAAAGGTTGTAATTTCCGTGCAGCTCCCCTTAGCACCTCCAGATTTGGGTTGTAGGTGTTAAGGGCTGGCGGAACACACCAAATAATAAGATGGTGTTTAGGTGCGTTCGCAGCCCGAGGTCCACCGTGCAGAGGTGTTAACTGCTGCTCGGTAATGGCGGACGCGATATGGCGGTGCAATAACGGCACACACGGGGTTAACCACACCCAAGGTGTACTGAGGCGAACTCTTATGACTTAGAGCCGCACCACCGCAAATAATAGATGCCGTAGCCTGTTTTCGCTCACAGAGCTCGGCAGAGTAAGCGCTAGCGTAACGTCACAGGACTCAGCCCTTAGACAGCAGGACTGAAGTCCCTCTAGACCGCTAGCGCCCGGCACCGCCACTGCGATACCAACAGGGATCAAATAAATGGCGTGTGCAAGTGTGCAGACGGCCGGTATGCACTGTGGCCTACAGGCTAGCCACTAGCAGGCGCTGACTCAGACTCTAAACCCTAACAACAGACGTATCAAAGGGTAGGGGTTTCATAATGAGTCAGACACCAGATACATGCATCCATCATCATACACACCAAACTATTTGAGTCTTTCTTAGCGCATGGCCGAGCGGCCATGCGAACCTTTTATAGCCGCAGACGTCCATGATCCTCCTTGCTTCTCGGATGGGCCAATCCGAACACGAGCAGGACCTGAGCACATGACCTTTGATCTCCAATGGGAGGTCACTCCACAGGCATGCTCAGTGGCCCGACATGAGGACTTAGTCCCTGGAGGATCTTGCTGCTGAGCAGCATGCATTGCCAAAGCTGAACCAGGGGTGGCAGCAGCAAGCAAACCCATGGAGCTGGTCTGGACAGAGCGCCGGGACCGACGAGTTTGCTGAGCAAGCTCCTCTGCGGCTGGGGAGGAATGGGAGACCGTCGGAGGCAAGGCTCGGGATTCCCGCTGTGCAGCGCCGGAAATCCGACGCCTAACATTACCCCCCCTCCTAGGGCCCCCTCCTCTCTGAGCCTCGCTCCGCTCAAACTCTGCAATGAGAAGAGGAGCATGGATATTCTCCACCGGCTCCCAGGTCCGGGCCTCTGGACCATGACCCTTCCAATCCACCAAGTAAAACTTTTTGCCTTGCATCCCACGATGGCATTGACCTCAAACTCATCAGACGACAGATCTGATGTTCTGGCAGCTGGCTCAGAAAACCGGGACATGTGAACTGGCTTGAGGAGAGACACATGAAACATGTCCAAGATAGCCAAGTGTGGTGGAAGGGCTAGACGGTAGACCACAGGATTAATCTGCTCGAGGACCTTGAAAGGACCGATGTAGCGTGGTGCGAACTTAGCGGATTCCACCCGCAGCCTGATGTTACGGGCAGAGAGCCACACTAAGTCGCCAGGGGCAAAGGTCAGAGCAGGGCGCCGGCGGATATCAGCGGAGGACCTCATTCTCTCCTTGGAGGCCCGGATAGCATCCTGCGTGTGGTCCCAAATGTCACGTGCCTCCACCGCCCAGTCTGCCACCCTAGAGTCGGTGGATGACATGGGCATGGGCACGGGGACGCGCGGATGCTGACCGTAATTTAAGAGAAATGGGGTCTGACCGGTGTTGTTCTACCGCGTTGTTCAAGGCGAACTCCGCCCACGGCAGTAAGGACGCCCAATAATCCTGCCTAGCCGAGACAAAATGTCGCAGATATGTCACCAGGGTCTGGTTGGCTCTCTCCACCAACCCATTCGTCTCGGGATGATAGGCCGAAGAGAGATTTAGCTCAATGCTGAGCAGAGAACAGAGCTCTCTCCAGAACCGAGAAGCAAACTGGGGACCCCGGTCGCTGACAATCTTATCCGGCATGCCGTGTAGGCGGAAAACATGTTTAATGAACAATGCCGCTAGGCCTCGTGCCGATGGTAGCCGAGAGAGTGGTACTAGGTGCACCATCTTGTTAGAAATGATTGGTGATCACCCAGATGACGGTGCTGCCACTGGACTTGGGCAGACCCACCACAAAGTCCATACCAACCATCTCCCAGGGCCTGTCCGCAACCGGCAGAGGATAGAGTAACCCAGCGGGCCGCTGCCGAGAGGGACGATTCTGGGCGCAAGAGACGCACGCCTGAATATAGTCCTTGACGTCACGGGCCATATGCGGCCACCAGTACGTCCTCGCCAGTAGTTCAGTGGTCCGTTTGATCCCGAAATGACCTCCCACTCTGGACGAATGAGCCCACGAGAGGACCTCCGGTCGCAGATGGACAGCGACAAAAGTCTTGCCCGGAGGTACAGACTCAAGAGCAACCGGAGCCATGGTCCTCAGGCTCTCCGATGGGACTATCAGTCGAGGCTCCTCCTCCTCCTCTGATGACACCACAGAGCGAGAAAGAGCATCGGCTCGGACGTTCTTCTCCCCGGAGAGAAAATGTAGTGTGAAATGGAACCGGGAGAAGAACAAGGACCATCTGGCCTGACGAGAATTCAGCCGCTGAGCCGTCTGCAAATAGACCAAATTTTTGTGATCGGTGAACACCTGGAAAGGATGGCGAGCCCCCTCCAGGAGATGTCTCCATTCTGAGAAGGCCAGCTTCATTGCTAGCAACTCCCTGTCCCCGATGGAATAATTCCTCTCCGCCGGTGTGAAGGTCTTGGAGAAGAAGAAGCATGGGTGCTTCCGACCTTGCGAGTCCTTCTGGAAAAGGACCGCCCCAGCACCGACTGAGGAGGCATCCACTTCTAGAATGAATGGCTTATCTACATCAGGGCGATGTAGAATGGGAGCGCTAGCAAAATGGGACTTAATGGAGGCGAAAGCCTTGGAGACAGTCTCCGACCACAGTTTGGGATTCGCACCCTTCTTGGTGAGGGCTACCACGGGTGCAACCAAAGTTGAGAAATGGGGAATGAATTGGCGATAGTAATTTATGAACCCCATAAAGCGCTGCACCGCTTTGTGAGAATGGGGTTCCTGCCAATCCATCACCGCCTGTAGCTTGGCAGGATCCATGGCCAAACCCTGGGCTGAGATGATGTAACCCAGGAAAGGCAAGGACTCCTGCTCAAACACACATTTCTCCAATTTGGCATAGAGGGAGTTGGCCCGCAGGAGATCGAAAACTTTGCGAACATCTCTCTGGTGGGAGTCAATATCTGGAGAAAAAATAAGAATATCATCCAGATAGACTACTACCGAGGTGGCAAGCATATCCCGGAAGATATCGTTCACAAAATCTTGGAAGACGGCTGGGGCGTTACATAGCCCGAAGGGCATCACCAGATATTCATAGTGCCCATCTCTGGTGTTAAATGCCGTCTTCCATTCGTCCCCATCACGGATGCGAATCAGGTTATAGGCTCCCCGCAGATCAAGCTTAGTAAACACTCTCGCTCCCCGTAGCCTATCAAATAGTTCCGATATCAGGGGCAGAGGATACTTGTTCTTAACGGTTATGGCGTTAAGTCCCCTGTAATCGATGCACGGACGTAATTCCCGATTCTTCTTTTGGACAAAGAAGAATCCCGCTCCCGCCGGGGACACCGGCTTCCTAATGAATCCCCTTGCCAGATTCTCCCTGATATACTGCGACATGGCCTCTGTCTCTGGGAGAGATAGGGGGTATACTCGACCCCGAGGAGGCTCAGCGCCGGGCAAGAGGTCAATAGGACAGTCGTAAGGGCGGTGCGGCGGAAGGATCTCCGCCGCCTTCTTGGAGAAAACGTCTGCATACTGCCGATATGGCTTGGGAAGCGAGGAGAGATCTGCAGGAACCTCAGAAGTAGTGACCTGAATGCAGTCCCTCAGACACCTACCCTCGCAGGACTTACTCCAAGCGAGGATTTTCCCCGAGGACCAGTCTATGTGGGGAGAGTGGGCCCATAACCAGGGAACCCCTAGGAGGACCTGGTCGATACCTTGTGGCATCACAAGGAGAGACAGCATCTCCTGATGAGACGGAGACAGTGAGAGTCTCAGTGGAGCCGTTTGGTGGGTGATTAGGGACGGGAGTGTCGCCCCATTCACCACCCTAATGGTGACTGGCTGAGGTAGCAAGACCAGAGGGACTGCGTGTTGTTGAGCGAAGGCAGATGACATAAAGTTGCCCTCCGCTCCAGAGTCCACGCAAACCTCCACCATCAGAGTGGAAGCCTCAAACTCTAACGCCCCTTTAAACAGGAGCTTGGAGGAGAAATTAGCTGTGTCTAGTAGACCCCCTCCGATAACCACTAGACGGGGGCGTTTCCCGGCCGCTGTGGGCACAGGTTAGCGTGGTGCCCAGTCTGACGACAACGGAAGCAGACTGGGGGTACCCGCACGGACCGGACCCTGGACCCAGAGCGGGACACCTCCATGGCCTCTGGAGGCTCAGGCGGTGGGCCGAGGGGTTCCAGCGGTCTGGCAAAATTTGGAGCCAACTTATAGCGTTGGCGGGACCTGGAGCGCTCCAACCCTCGCTCAGTGAAGCGAACGTCAATCTGGGTGGAGACTGTAATGAGCTCTTCTAGGGTGGTAGGCACCTCCCTGGTGGCCAGGGCGTCCTTGACATGATCAGCCAGGCCTCTCCAGAAGATGGGTATGAGCACCTTATCTGGCCACTCCAGCTCAGAGACCAGAGTTCTGAAGAGGATGGCATACTGGCTGACCAAAGACGAACCCTGGGTTAGCGCCAGCAACTGGAGTGCCGTGTCATGTGTGACCTGAGGTCCCAGGAACAGCTGTTTCAGAGCGACCAAGAAGTGGGTGGCACTCTGTACCAGGGGATCCCCACGCTCCCACAGTGGAGTGGCCCATTCCAAGGCCCTGCCCGACAGGAGGGGGATGATAAATCCCACCTTGGCCCGCTCAGAGGGAAATCGTGTAGCCAGCAGCTCTAGGTGAATGGAGCACTGACTCACGAAACCCCTACACAAAGCACTATCCCCTGAGAACTTCTCGGGCAGCGGGAGGCGGGACAAGGACGGGGCAGGACTGGCCGTGGAGACACGAGCGACAGCCTCTGTAGCTGCCTGAACGGAGACCGAGGTAACATCCGCAGCTGAGGTGGAATGCTCTAGCGCTGCCAACCTACCCTCCAGCTGCTGGATGTACCTATGCAGTCGTTGTTCATCCGCCATTATCGGCCAGACCCTGGCGCTAAGATAATGTTAAGGGCTGGCGGAACACACCAAATTATAAGATGGTGTTTAGGTGCATTCGCAGCCCGAGGTCCACCGCGCAGAGGTGTTAACTGCTGCTCGGTAATGGCGGACGCGATATGGCGGTGCAATAACGGCACACACGGGGTTAACCACACCCAAGGTGTACTGAGGCGAACTCTTATGACTTAGAGCCGCACCACCGCAAATAATAGATGCCGTAGCCTGTTTTCGCTCACAGAGCTCGGCAGAGTAAGCGCTAGCGTAACGTCACAGGACTCAGCCCTTAGACAGCAGGACTGAAGTCCCTCTAGACCGCTAGCGCCCGGCACCGCCACTGCGATACCAACAGGGATCAAATAAATGGCGTGTGCAAGTGTGCAGACGGCCGGTATGCACTGTGGCCTACAGGCTAGCCACTAGCAGGCGCTGACTCAGACTCTAAACCCTAACAACAGACGTATCAAAGGGTAGGGGTTTCATAATGAGTCAGACACCAGATACATGCATCCATCATCATACACACCAAACTATTTTAGTCTATCTTAGCGCATGGCCGAGCGGCCATGCGAACCTTTTATAGCCGCAGACGTCCGTGATCCTCCTTGCTTCTCGGATGGGCCAATCCGAACACGAGAAGGACCTGAGCACATGACCTTTGATCTCCAATGGGAGATCACTCCACAGGCATGCTCAGTGGCCCGACATGAGGACTTAGTCCCTAGAGGATCTTGCTGCTGAGCAGCATGCATTGCCAAAGCTGAACCAGGGGTGGCAGCAGCAAGCAAACCCACGGAGCTGGTCTGGACAGAGCGCTGGGACCCACGAGTTTCCTGAACAAGCTCCTCTGCGGCTGGGGAGGAATGGGAGACTGTCGGAGGCAAGGCTCGGGATTCCCGCTGTGCAGCGCTGGAAATACGACGCCTAACAGTAGGTGACTACTAGAGGCACTCGGTTATTTTCTTCTTTAGCTTTGTAATGTAGCAGGTGATTCCTTGACATTCTGGTGGCTCTTGTAATTTGGTTTTCAATTGTTCTTGGATGGTAACCCTGATTCAAAAAGGTCTTTTTGAGGCGACCAAGGTGTTTGTCTCTATCCATGGGGTTGGAACATATACGATTGTATCTGATGGCTTGGCTATAGATAATAGCGTTCTTTATGTGTTTTGGATGGAAACTGTCCCATTTAAGGTATGTTGGACGGTCGATTGGCTTCTGATACAGGGATGTCTCTATTTCATTGTTTTTTAGCTTAATGATGGTGTCCAAATGATGTCCAAAAAATTAATCTCAGTACTGGAGTAGTTGAGTGTTAAATTGATAGTGGGATGAAATTGATTAAACTGTTCGTGGAACGTCTTTAGCTGTTGCTCAGACTCCATCCAGATGATTAAAATATTATCAATGAAGCGCACCTGTGGCAAAACATTTCTGTATCCCTGATCACAGCAACGTGGATATGAAATTACTGGTATTGAAAGGTAACTTCAATTCTCAGAGAGAGAGATGAGTTTGGGAGTACAAATTTATGATGAACTTTGACACTCTCAGTGCTGGAATGAATGTGTTGCATGGATTTATGTCTTTTTACATCAATTAAGGAATTTCCTTTTAAAACCTCGTGGGGGCATTACAACACAGAACTAGACCCCAATCAGAGGACCATAAAACATCCGGACTCCTTATCTATGAACTGGTCCAATGTTTATATTTATGTTTCTCCCTCTCCCATATTGATAGTTCTGCTTCACGTCACTTGTCTTATCTATTGCATTTTTTCTAGGCTGTATTGTGCATAAATATGTGACTTCAGATTTTGTATTAGTCTTTGCCTGATGAAGAGACCTGAGTAGTCTCTAAAGCTTGCAATGTGTTACCATCTTTTCAGTTAGCCATTAAAAGGTATCAACTACTGAGGACTCTCAATCCTGAATATTTTTCTATCTACTGGCTTATACGGTACAAAGATATACATCTTTCCTGTATCTTCTTGCCTTGGAAAATTAATGAGCCATGACACGGCGTCTCCTTGCTCCGATTTCCAAGATGTCTTTACTGGTGAGGTTGACTTTCTTCTATTTGTTAAAAGAATAACCTGTACATGTTCTGTCACACAAGGAGGTAGTACAGTATGTAGTAAATCTAATTACGTGCATTGTAGTGGCCATAAGGTTTAGTAACGGCCATAACTGTATGCTGCTTGTTTTGGGAGGCATGTGTCCTGGCACAGGGGAGGTTATCTTTGCCATGGGTCTGATAAACAGACCGAGTAAATGTAGTTCGGTGTAACTGTAACAAGGTGGTACAGGGTGGTAGTCGTGGATGAGTACACTAAGGAACAATCAGTCCACACCCTGACCCTTTGCACATGTATAAGTAGTTCTGGTCCCAGCCCCGTGTCACAATGGGTTACCTCAGACATCTGGCTCCTCACCTTGCTGGAACGGATGCAACACACGTCACACTCTTTAGGGCAACTTGAATTTAATAGAGGTAAAGAAGAAAAGAAGGTACAATTCCTGAGCTGTCCCTATGTCCAGCAATGGCTGCAGCAGACCAGGCAATAAATCCCAGTAGGCTCTGTGGAGCTAAAGGTCTCTGGTGCCTCCAGGGGTATGGCAAGCTCCCAGCCGAGGAGCATGTTCTGCCACAGGCACGCCTGCCCGGGCTCTGCTCTCAAAGCAGGAGTTTCCTGTTTCCTTTGAGGCTGCTGAGCCAGCCCCCTGAATTAACAATTTCCTATTCCTAAGCTAACATATATATATTACATGGTGCAATGGTAACACATTAAAACAAGGCAAACACAGCACATACATTAATATACATAGCAAACATTACAGTAGAACACACATAAATGACCACATACCGGGAAGGAAACAGAGCCTTTGTGCTTCTGATGTTTAGAGGATTGTCTAGACTGACACACTGTAACATACCCTCAGCGATAACTCTAATTATTTTTTCAATAAAATAGTTTTTATTGCATTAAAACGGCAAAACATAAAAAAGTTTTATAAATATAGTATCGCTGTAATCGTACTGATGCAAAGAACAAAGCTGTCTTATCAATTTTACCACAAGTGGAACAGCATAAAAAAACTTCAACAAACACAATTCCTAAAATTGCTGGTTTTGTACATTCTGCCACTAAAAAATCAGAATAGAAAGTGATCAAAAAATGTTATGTGCTTGAAAATGGAGCTAATAAAAATGTTAACTCTTCCCACAAAAAACAAAGTCTCTCATGACTCAGTAGAAATTATAGCTCTAAAAATCTTTTTTTTTGTAAAAAAAGCATCTGTTAGTGTGTGACAGAAGCCAAATTTAGAAAACCAATATACATCCAATATTGCGGTAATCACCCTAAACCCAAAAATACATTCATCTTATCACCTGTACTGCATGAGGAACAGCGTAAAAAATAAATTAAACCAATTCTTGACCAACTATTGATTTGTTCATTCTGGCATCCAAAGTAAGGCTCTGCTCACATTTATTGTGCACGCTACGCTGAGCTCTTACACCGGGGTTTCCATGTAAATCTCTAAGATACGTGATTCAGATAGAACTTCCGGCAGACAATTTCCTATAATGAGACAGATGGGGACACTTTGGATGCTATCTACACTCCCTGACAGAAGTTATGTCGCTTATCCATATTATGTACATAAAAGCTTATAACCTGACGTTAAATTAATCCATTGGTTGTATAAATTATTCTTTTGAGACCTGAAACCCTCCAAAATGTGATTTAGGTTAAGAAAATAAATTGCCATCAATGCAGAAATATTGATCATTTAATGGACACGGAATGGTCAGATTTTGGCAAGACAAAAGTTTTGTCGCCTGGTCACATAATGCACCCAATCCTAGTTTACATCCTCACCTGTGCTCAGTAAATGATCGGTTAATTAGTGGGTGTGAATAAAAAGAAACCCAGCATCCCAGACCTTCACTTGAGCTGCAACTTGAGCTCTGATAACATGCCAAAAATCCACCCTGCAACCAAAGCCTGGATTATAAAGAGGCTGAAGACCAGATTCACTGCAAAGGTGGCTGGCACCTTTAATGTGTCTCAGCGTCAAGTACAAAGAATTTAAAAAAAGATTAGAAGAGACTGGAGATGTGTTTGACAAGCCCGGGTCTGGCAGACCCCGCAAGACAACTGCTCAGGAGGAAGGTTTGTTGGTTATAAAATCCAAAGCAAGCCCCTCTTCCACTGCAGCAGAGCTCCAACAGGTCTGGTCACCTCAAGTCCCTGTGTCAACTAGAACAGTTTGTAGGATTCTGTCTCAAAATGGCCTCCATGGTCGAATCAGTGCCCAGAAGGCAGCACTAAAGGCAAATAAAAAACCGTGTGGCATTTGCAAAGTCCCACAGCCTACTAAACAGATGGATGCTGGAAAAGTGGCAGAAGGAGGATCTCTCTGATGAATCTTCAGTTGAATTACACCATAGCCACCGCAAATACTGCAGGAGACCTACTGGAGCCCGTATAGATCCAAAATACACCCAGAAACAGTTAAATTTGGTGGTAGGAAGATCATGGTCTGGGGTTACATTCAGTATGGGGGTGTGCGAAACATTTGCAAGGTGGAAGGCAATATCAATTGCCTAAAATATCAAGAAGTATTAGCTACGTCTTATATTCCAAATCATAAAAGGGGTCAAATTCTGCAGCAGGATGGTGCTCCATCTCATATATCCATCTCTACATCAAAGTTCCTCCAGGTAAAAAAGATCAAGGTGCTCAAGGACTGGCCTGCTCAGTCACCAGACATGAACATCATTGAGCATGTTTGGGGTATGATGAAATATGAAGCTTGGAAGACAAAACCAAATAATCTAGATGAACTCTGGGAGGCATGTAAGACTGCATTCTTTGCTATTTCTGATGACTTCATTAATAAATTGTATAAATCATTGTTGAACTGCATGGATGCAGTCCTTCAAGCTCATGGAAGTCACTCAAAATATTAAATATGACTCTAATAGCACCACAAATTCATTCACCGATGTTATGCAACATATATTTGTATTTTAAGTTAATTATTTGTTTGAACATCACATTACTTTTTGTGGGCGACAAAACTTTTGTCTTGCCAAAATCTGACCATATTGTGTCCATTAAATGATCAATATTTCTACATTGATGCCAATTTATTTTCTTAACCTGAACCACATTTCGGAGGGTTTCAGCTTTCAAAAGAATAATTTATACAACCAATGGATGAATTTAACGTCAGGTTATAAGCTTTTATTTACATAACATGGATAAGCGACATAACTTCTGTCAGGGAGTGTAACCTATGATGCGGTCTTTTTAAGCATGCATAAAAGTGCGGTCAGCCACAATTTTGTGCACTTTGGAAAAGAAGGACAACTCTTACCTTATGTCAGAGCAACTCTGCTGCCTTTTTATAGTGAATGGATCTCTCAGGATTTCATCTGAATCATACCATTTGGAGATTTAGATGGAAACCCCCATGTACTCTTTGCTCAGCATAAAGCACAGGATTAACATGATCAAAAATGTTATGTTAAATGTACTCAATAAAAACTTCAACTCAGTCCACAAATAAGCAAATCTCCAGTCAGGTACATCATCTATTAATGGAAATATAGGAGGCTTCCACGTTACTGTTAGTACAAAGGTTCTGGAAAAGCGAAATGGAACCTCACCCCTCAAAGGAAAGCCAGGGAATTCTGCACTTTAAATCCAAGTGGTCCTCTCCCTTTTGAGCCCCCACAGTGTGCCTAAACCACATTTAGGGTCTATATGTCTGAGATTTTTGTAACTATGCAAGGCCACCTAATTTATAGGTGGATGTCTCCAGACACACGGGCTGGACATAATGTACTGGGCACTATAACGTACTGGGCACTATAACGTACTGGGCACTATAATCTAATGGGCACAACAATGGCAGATTAGGAATTATCACTCAGCAATATCAGCTGCTGCTTGTTTCTGGAAAACACCTGTGGCGCCCCTGAGGGTTCAGTCGCCACAGAGGTACTACACCTCCTCCTAAGATGTGGTGCCCCACCATCCAGGTAAGGTGGAGACACCTGACCACACTCCAACACCTGCATCCCACACAACATAGTAGTGTAGCAAAGCACCTTTGGTGGCTCCCTGCTTGGAACACGAAGAGTGCTGGGAGGTGGGTGGAGTTAAGTTGCACAAGTGAGCGGGAGATGATTAGGACAGGGTCAGTCTGTGAGAGGAGATCCCCTGAGTGGGATGGATGGAAGGAGGTGCTGCAGCAGTCTCCTGTGACCTGGAGCTGCTGGCACGGGAAAGAGATATAGAAAACCTGATTCTCCAAAAGGAAGATAGTTTGGTGCGGAACGTAAGGAGAAGAAGAGAACTAAGGACTAGGGTCGGAGTGGAACCCTTCCTCAAGTTCTAAGCGCATGGCCGGGGTCCGGTCCCCGAGGTTGTATGGATACTAATGGTCCTGCAGCAGACACCGGAGGAATAGAAAATAGAATAGTTGTCACCACTTTATTCCCACACAAGACTTGGGGGCACAACAGCAACAGCAGGCTACAGCTGTCTGCCGTACAAGTAGAGTTCAAAGGAACATCTTAAAGGAGGAACTTGGGTTTAACACACAACCACAAGTACTTCATTACAAGTGCTAGAAAGGAGACGTTCAGGAAAGGCATATGTTGGCGGAGTGTTGGAACGGAGTACTTCATCTTGCCTGGAGGTTGGCTGAGTCCCTGACCTGGAGGACACGGCACCAACGCCGGCACCTGTATGCACAACAGACTGTGAGTAAAGCTTTGGAACTACATGCCCTGGTGTCCTCCGCTTATTCCTGCGCCAACCCACTCAGCACTGCTACATCTCTGTGCCTAACACTACACCATCTACTTCTCCTCACTATCTCCTCATTTGCCAACCTCATCTACTCTGCCCTGGGACTACAGCCCTACCTGTGGAGGGCTACAACATCATTGCTGCACCACACCATCTGTCCCAGAGAAGCAACTCTGCAGTGCTGGTCAAACTGACCAGAAACCACAGGTGGAGTCACAAATCATTTCAACAACTTTATCTCCATCACTCTACACCTTTTACATGGACGCCCAGGGCCACGGACCGGGTCAATGCCACTGTGACATCTCCCATTGAAATCAACAGGCCCGGCTCCGAGTACCCCACGGCCCTGGCGGGCAGTGTTTAAGTGCTATTGCAATACGTGTATATTGCTGCTGCACCATTAAAACAAAAGTCCTTTTCAGGGCTACATACTTTCCTTTCTCTGGTAAAACTACTGTTACCTGCATTCAGTGTAGGGTTAGCTGGTGGAGGAGGGATAATTTTGGATTAGAGACATTATTGCCTTACAGTCTTTCTATAGGTATACTGCTGCTGCAACCTGAAAACAAAAGTCCTTTTCAGGGCTACATATTTTCTTTTCCCTATTAATATTGTAATATTTGCAAGCAAGTATTATGTATCTAATTCAAAATGCTCAAGGGACACCTTATCGCAATTGTTCCTTTTTATTTTCGTGAACAGGTAACCCTCGTTCATAATTTTTAGAGGGTAAACAGGCGTCCCTCGTTCATAATTTTTAGGGGGTGATCACGCGGCTCTCGCTCATAATTTTTAGATGGTAAACAGGTGGCCCCCATTCATAATTCTCAAAAGGTCATCAGGTGGCCCTCACTTTTAATCTTTAGAGACTAAAGAGGCAGCCCTTGCTTGTAATTTTAGAGGATCATCAGGCAACCCTCGCTCATAATTTATAGAGGGTAATCATGTGACCTTCGCTCTTAAGTTTTCTAGTGTATGTATGATGCCCTCCTTCATAATTTTTAAAGCATGTGTATGAGGCCTACTTCTACAATTCTCTTACATATATATGCATAACCCCAGGGGCAAATGTTTTTCATCCCTTACACTGAGAGCACAGGCTTTATCTGTCTGAGAGTCACACTCCCTAAAAATGTGGAAAATATGTTTTCTGAGGCCCACATGTCTACATGTCTTGCAGGGTGTATTGCTGTCCCTCCTTCCAATTTTTGGCAGCCCTTGCACACACCATATGCCCAGATAAGGTAGTAAAATATTAAAATTACAATTACCGATGACTACCGGTGGATGTAGTTTTATTTCCTCCTCTGCTATGCCATCTACTGCAGCCATAGACAATGGGGAAATACGGTGAGAGATGACCCAGCTATTAAGGGGTGGAGGAGGCTTATTTTTTTTCTCTTTTTAATTTTGAATTAAATATAAGTCATTATACAGGAAATAATGTTTCCTAACATTTTTTCTTATAAAATCCATATTATCTTTCATTTTGTATGTTTTATTGTCAGGCTTTCAAAGTGGAGTAATACTCTGCCAACATTGTTCTCAGCAGTGACCTGGGAGTCGGAGATGGTCCAGGCATCTTCCCTGTGTTCGCATTCCATTTGAGCCCTGTATCCATCCATTTCAGCTATTTTCATGACTCTCCAGCCCTCCTGGTAGTGTGTTCTGGAAAAATGCTCAAGTTTCCCATTGACTTCCTTTATACAGCGTACTCAAGTCGAGCCCGCCCGAGCGTTCGACCTGTTTGAGTACCAGGCACTCGAATTTTATAGTGTTCGATCATCACTAGTAAGCAGTACTGTCCAGCCACATGTGGAATGTCCACATTCAGCAGAAATTGTTTTCCCATTATAACTTGTGTTGAGCATTCCGATACTGCAAATATCGGGTATCGGCCGATATTCGTGGTATCAGAATTCCGATACTGAGTTACGATACTTTTAGCATATCGAATACCGGAATCGGAAGTTCCCATAATGCTATGAGCCAGTTTGATTTAATTCAGCCAATGACAATCCTCAGAAGTGTGGGCACATCCTGTTAGGCATGTAGGCATGTTAAGTAATGGCATGGCTGTGATTGGCTGCTGAAATGATGTCATGATGCACTATAAACGCCGCCGCCGCCATTTCGGGTTCACTCTGCTGTGAATTCAGTTAGGGATAGGCTGCTGTTCAAGACTCTGAGGGACAGTTAGACATAGCGATTTTCCAAATCATATTGTGCTTTACCCAGGCTACATAAAAAACCTCTGTAGCTTTCTTTTGCTTTGAAGCAGTGTTCACAGCTGTCTGCAAGGTCTGTGTGAGTGCAGCTCACGCTGTGTAGTGTGTCCTGCAGCCACGTCTGATTGTAGGCCGCTCAGCGTGCGTCACTGCCTCAATCATATTTTTCTTTTATTGCTGCTCATTTTTCATTCTCTTATTAGTGTGCATCCATCCGTATCCATATACAGTCATGGCCAAAAGTATTGACACCCCTGCAATTCTGTCAGATAATACTCAGTTTCTTCCTGAAAATGATTGCAAACACAAATTCTTTGGTATTATTATCTTCATTTAATTTGTCTTAAATGAAAAAACACAACAAGAATTGTCCTAAAGCCAAATTGGATATAATTCCACACCAAACATAAAAAAAGAGGGTGGACAAAAGTATTGGCACTGTGCGAAAAATCATGTGATGCTTCTCTAATTTGTGTAATTAACAGCACCTGTAACTTACCTGTGGCACCTAACAGGTTTTGGCAATAACTAAATCACACTTGCAGTCAGTTGACATGGATTAAAGTTGACTCAACCTCTGTCTTGTGTCCTTGTGTGTACCACATTGAGCATGGAGAAAAGAAAGAAGACCAAAGAACTGTCTGAGGACTTGAGAAACCAAATTGTGAGGAAGCATGAGCAATCTCAAGACTACAAGTCCATCTCCAAAGACCTGAATGTTCCTGTGTCTACCGTGCGCAGTGTCATCAAGAAGTTTAAAGCCCATGGCACTGTGGCTAACCTCCCTAGATGTGGCCGGAAAAGAAAAATTGACAAGAGATTTCAACGCAAGATTGTGCGGATGTTGGATAAAGAACCTCCACTAACATCCAAACAAGTTCAAGCTGCCCTGCAGACCGAGGGTACTACGGTGTCAACCCGTACTATCCGTCGGCATCTGAATGAAAAGGGACTGTATGGTAGGAGACCCAGGAAGAATCCACTTCTTACCCCGAGACATAAAAAAGCCAGGCTGGAGTTTGCCAAAACTTACCTGAAAAAGCCTAAAACATTTTGGAAGAATGTTCTTTGGTCAGATGAGACAAAAGTAGAGCTTTTAGGGCAAAAGCATCAACATAGAGTTTACAGGAGAAAAAAAGAGGCATTCAAAGAAAAGTACACTGTCCCTACAGTCAAACATGGCGGAGGTTCCCTGATGTTTTGGGGTTGCTTTGCTGCCTCTGGCACTGGACTGCTTGACCGTGTGCATGGCATTATAAAGTCAGAAGACTACCAACAAATTTTGCAGCATAATTTAGGGCCCAGTGTGAGAAAGCTGGGTCTCCCTCAGAGGTCATGGGTCTTCCGGCAGGACAATAACCCAAAACACACTTCAAAAAGCACTAGAAAATGGTTTGAGAGAAAGCACTGGAGACTTCTAAGGTGGCCAGCAATGAGTCCAGACCTGAATCCCATAGAACACCTGTGGAGAGATCTAAAAATGGCAGTTTGGAGAAGGCACCCTTCAAATATCAAGGACCTGGAGTAGTTTGCCAAAGAAGAATGGTCTAAAATTCCAGCAGAGCATTGTAAGAAACTCATTGATGGTTACCGGAAGCGGTTGGTCGCAGTTATTTTGGCTAAAGGTTGTGCATCCAAGTATTAGGCTGAGGGTGCCAATACTTTTGTCCGGCCCATTTTTGGAGTTTTGTGTGAAATGATCAATGTTTTGCTTTTTGCTTCATTCTCTTTTGTGTTTTTTCATTTAAGACAAATTAAATGAAGATAATAATACCAAAGAATTTGTGTTTGCAATCATTTTCAGGAAGAAACTGAATATTATCTGACAGAATTGCAGGGGTGTCAATACTTTTGGCCATGACTGTACGTTGGTTGCAAACACTATAGGAGTAGACAGCGGAGCCTCTCTGCAGCCTTTCAGTGCTAATGCCCAGTTATCTGCACTGTTCACGGCTGTCTGAGAGGTCTCTGTGTGTGAGTGCAGCTCACGCTGTAGTGTGTCCTGCAGCTACGTCTGGTTGTAGGCCGCTCAGCGTGCGTCACTGCCTCATACATATTTTTCTTTTATTGCAGCTCATCTTTCATTCTCCTATTAGTGTGCATCCATCCGTATCCATCTACATTGGTTGGTTGCAAACACTATATAGGAGTAGATAGAGGAGCCTTTTTCTGGCTTGTGCCCTTCAGCCGCAGCCAGATTAGTATTACCCTATTTTTTGGAGCCTCATCTTTTGCATTGTAGGTTACCTTCCTGCATTGTAATAGCTCCAAAAAGTTTTTGATACTATTGCTTTCAAATCTTTGGGCACATCCTTTTTGTTTTTTTGAAAAAACAAAAAACAAAATAAAGTTCACCAAACACTACATTTGACAATTGTGTAGGCCACATTAGCAAATATTAAAGTGTAGTCCACACACTTTATAAAATTAGTGTTTCTTATACCTGATAGCAGCTGTTCAGGAATAAGCAAACTAAGCCCCCCTTTGTTCTTTTCTGCCTATCTTTATCAGTCTACCAAGATGAAGAAGGCAGGGAGTAAGGCATGTGGGCATGGGCATGGAGTTTCAGCAGAGAGAGGATGTGAGGATTCTGCAGGGAGAGGACATGGGGATTTTGGGCCTGCTGTGGGCACCAGTGAGTCAGCATTCCCCAGTTTTACCAGGCAACAGTCCTTTATGCGCAGCTTTGTAGGACCTCGCCGTATCCCACTGCTGCAGGAGGAACAAATTGAAGCCGTTGTCGGATGGATGGCAGCTAACGCATCGACTTCAATGACTTCCACGTCCTCTCAGGGCCAGAGCACTGAAGAGCAACCATCTGTCTCTTCAACACCTGCCAAATTGCCCAGGCAGTCAGAGAGCCCTGGACAGGAGCCATCACAGTCTCTACTTCTGTTCTCTGAATCTGTTGGCTTTGAAAGAGGGGGCCAGCCAAGCAGCATTCAAGAATGTGAAGAAGAGGGAGTATGCAGTGATGCGCAACTGCTTTGTCCCTCTGAATCTGAAGAGGCGGGTGGGCCAGTGCCTATGGTCAGCACACCTCAGTACGCATAAGATGATGACGAGACTCAGGTGCCACTTTCTGGTGCGTACGGTGCTGGCGAGACTACCCAGGAGAAGCAGGTGTTTGAAGAGGGGAGTGTAGATGATGAGGTCCTTGACCCATCATGGCGTGAGGAACAGGAAGGTGGAGGGAGCAGCTCTGAGGAAGAGATTCCCCGAACGGCCAAAACAGGAGGGAGAGGGAGGGGGCAGACTTGGTTGCCTGTAGCCTCCACTTCGGCACCCGCAAGGAGCATTCCTCTTCCAAAAGCCAAAACGGGCGCTCTCAAGACTTGCAGTGTGTGGTCCTTTTTTTACACAGTTGCAGATGACATTTCAAGTCAAAAGAGGGAAAAGTGTCAGCAGCCTCAATACCACAAATATGTGGAAACATGTGTGGACCAAGCACGTGGTGGAGTTACAAAGACACACTGAAGATGTAGGCCAACCTACAGCACCACCTACAACCTCTTCAGCTCGTGTTGTAGCTTCTTCCTCCAGCTCACACATAGCTGGTTCGGCTTCCTCACAGGATCGCCATGGAAGAACCTCTGGCACTGTTTACCAGAGACCCAGCGACATTCCACCCACAGCACCACGTTCCCGTTCATCCTCACACATCCAGGCCACTCTACAGCCATCGGTAGCACAGGCATGGAAGAAAAGGCGGCCATACTCGGCAAACCATCCCCGAGCACAGGCTCTGAATGCTGGCATTGCCAAATTACTGGCCCTTGAAATGCTCTCATTCAGGCTGGTGGAGACTGACACCTTCCGGAACTTCATGGCATTGGCAGTCCCACAATACACCGTGCCCAGCCGCTTTTATTTCAGCAGGCAAGCCATCCCTGCCCTGCAAAAGCATGTGGAGGGAAAAATTAATCATGCGCTACTAAACGCCGTCAGTAGCAGGGTCCACCTGACCACCGATGCGTGGACCAGTAACCATGGACAGGGACGATACCTTTCCCTCACTGTCCATTGGGTCAATGTTGTGGAGCCGGGTACAGATCTTGAGAGTGGCGCTGTACGTGTTCTGCCAACTCCAAGGATTGCAGGAATTCAGTCTGTACACATTGACTCCTCCTCATACTCCAGTTCCTCAGAATCAGCGCAGCAGGAGCCTGTTACGACCGATATGAGCACAGCCGTGGCCAAACTTCAACAGGCCGTACTGAAATTAATTTATTTGGGGAATCAAAGCCACACAGCGCAGGAGCTCTGGAATGCCATCAAGCAGGAGAGTGACGTGTGGTTTCTGCCAGCGAATCTCCAGCCAGGCTTAGTAGTGTGTGACAATGGCCGAAATCTGGTGGCAGTTCTGGGCCTAGGCAACCTCACTCACATCCCATGTCTGGCACATGTGCTCAACTTGGTCATGGGACTATCCGGATCTTGATGCACTGCTGCACAAGGTCCGCATAGAGTGCGCTCACTTGTGGCGTTCCAGCACGGCAAGATCGTGCATTGCAGCTCTGCAGCGCCGATTACGCCTTCCGGAACATCGCATCATATGTGACCTACCCACCAGGTGGAATTCAACGTTACATATGTTGGAGCAGTTGTGAGAGCAGCAGGCAGCAGTAATGGAGTACCAGCTGCATCAGGCGCAAACAAGTCACACTGTGCGCCGATCACACTTCAGCACCACTGAGTGGGCCTCTATGAAGGACATCTTCCTCGTTTTGCGTGCCTTCGATGATTCCACGTGGATGGCGAGTGCAGATGATGCACTAGTCAGCATGACTGTCCCCCTTATCTGCCTGCTCCAAAAAACACTGCAAGCACTAAGGGAGGAGGTTTTGGAAGAGGTGGAGGATGAGGAGTCACAAATGCCATCTGCTTCTGGACTGTCTGCGCTACGTGGTTCCTCACAAAGGCCTGGGCAGGGGACACTTTGTGAGGAGGATGAGGAGGAGTCAATGGAGGAGGAAGACATCTCTCCAGAGGAGGGAGGTACACAATGCTCTAGTCAGTATGTACAGCAAGGGTGGGGTGATGCAGAGCAGACAGATGACGCCTCAAGCAGGGGACAGCGTTTCTTGGGCAGTTGGGAGTCTGCAGCACATGGTTGATTTCATGCTGCAGTGCCTGAGAAACGACCGCCGCATCGCCCACATTCTCAACACGGCTGAATATTGGGTGTACACCCTCCTAGATCCTCGCTACCGGGACAAATTACAAAGCCTCATAACACCGTTGAACCGGGAGCATAAAATGTGGGAGTACCAAGACACACTGGTGCAGTCCATCATGTTCTCCATTCCACCCGAGAGCAGTGCTGCTAGTGCTTTACAAAGCAGCTCTGTGTGTCGAGGCAGTGGAGGAAGCTCTGCACAAAGAGGGAGCAGAGGCAGCGCCTCAGCACAAGGCAAGACCAGAATGGCCCAAATGTGGCAAAGTTTTGTGTGCCCGCCACAAATGTCTACACCATCACAGATGGCTCCAGTCAGCAGGAGGCAACGTTTCCGTCAGATGGTGACAGACTACATGTCTTGCCCTGTCAGTGTAATCCCAGACGGCTCTTTCCCCTTCAAGTTCTGGGTCTCTAAGCTGGATACATGGCCAGAGCTAAGCCAGTATGCATTGGAGGTGCTGGCTTGCCCTGCTGCCAGTGAATTATCGAAACGCGTCTTTAGTGCCGCAGGTGGTGTACTAACAGACCGTCGCACGCGACTATCCTCCAATAACGTTGACCGGCTTACTTTTCTGAAAATGAACAAGGCCTGGATCTCGACAGAATTTGCCAGTGCTCTTCCAGAATAAATAATTGGTTGGCAACAGTATCCAGGTCTCCTGTTGTGTTCATGTTTCTACCACCTGAACTTTAATCCCTGGGCTTCATCACAGCCAGTTGTTGCTCAGAAGTGCCATCGGCACAGAGAAAAACACTAGCTCCTGTGTTAGTGGGGTTCAGTAACGCCAGCTGCTCCCCTGCTGTGTGGACGGCAATGTCTTCTGCTGCCTCCACATTCACACTACTACTGATTTCAAACTTGCTCCAACTAGTCCTCTGGCTCCACTCTGTCTCTAGTATTTCCTCTGGCCTCCAAACCCGCCAGTTGCTGCTCAGAAGTTGTGTCTGCAAAATCAACACTTATTCCTGTGTTACTGGGGTTCAGTAACGTCAGCTGATCCCCTGATGTGTGTCCGGCAATGTCTGCTGCTCTGTCCACATTCCACTGAACCCCAGTAACACAGGAACAAGTGTTGATTGTGCAGATGCCACTTCTGAGCAGCAACTGGCGGGGTTGGAGACCAGGGGAAGTACTAGAAACAGAGTGGAGCCAGAGGTGTTGTGAGTTCATTCTCTGGTTCACCAGTTGTAAGTTCCCCTTCTGGACTTCCTCTGGTGGTGATGGGAGGTGGTGCAGCTGGTTTGATCGGTGGAGAACTGCCACCCGAGAATGAGGATGACGATTGGATCTCAGGATTCTCAGATTGGATTTAAGACAGCCGACGCCCTATTCAGTTGCTGGTGATTCCTTCTGGCTTGTCAGCTCTTGGTTTTCAACTCTGTTCCAGTCATCTAAAGCTAAGTTTTTCTGCTAATGTTCATACTTGATTTTGTTGGTCTATTCAATTTTTTGTGTGGTCTGCCTGCCCCGGCTGGGGGCTGAGCTGAATTTCCACTCTTATTAATCAGTATTTTGCCAATTGGCTTTTTGTTCCTTACTAGTTCGTTCTCTTTTTGCTCTGTCTCAGAATATTTCAGAGTGCTGATATAGTGGGAGAAGTCTAGTGACTTCAGGGTTAATTTTGCTATCAGAAGTGTTGGACATGATTTTTGTAGGGTTTTTTGCAGGTTGCAGACAGTGTCTTCCCTTTCCTTTCCTGTCTAGTTAGTGTGGGCCCCATCATTTGCTCAGCCTATTTTCCTGACTGTGTTTATGCCTTCATCTTGTTTCACCGTCAATACGTGTGGGGCTATCTATTCCTTTGGGGTCTGCTCTGGGGCAGTTAGTTTTCCCTTTTCTTGCTTTAGGCTTATGTAGTCCTCCAGCCGTGACGAGGCGTCTAGGTTCATCGTAGGCATGCTCCACGGCTACTGCTAGTTGTGTGGTAAGATCAGGGATCTGCAATCTGCATAGTTACCAACCACTCTGGTTTTCTATGGCTTAGCTTGTTTTGCTTTTTTCTCCGCGATGACCCATTCATAACAGAATCACCAGCCATACCACAGATTCTAGGGTACTCAAAAGCAGGAAAGAGTTGTAAAAAAAAAAAAAAAAGTGTCAGAATTTTTTTTTTTTTTATGTGTATATTTTTTCCTCTTTTTCTCTGGGGCCAAAGGAGGATTTTTTTTATTGGAGATTAAGCAATTGTCTGATCGTGTGGAGCAGCTCACTGCTGAAGTGCGGGGAATTTCCGCCTATCTCGCTCATTCACATGCTGCTGAACCAAGGATCCCTACTCCTGATGTGTTTTTTGGGGATCGGTCTAAATTTTTGAATTTTAACAATAATTGTAAATTATTTCTTGCCTTGAAGCCTAATTCATCGGGGAGCTCTGCGCAGCAGGTTAAAATTGTCATCTCCTTGCTGCGCGGCGATCCCCAGGATTGGGCGTTTTCTTTGACACCTGAAGATCCTATTCTGACTAATGTGGATGCATTTTTTCAAGCCTTGGGGTTGTTGTATGTTGAACCTAATGCTGTTGATAAAGCTGAGAAAGCCCTATTGGCATTGAACCAGAGTCAGGATTCTGCAGAGTTATACTGTCAAAAATTCCAAAAGTGGGCGGTCCTTACTACATGGAATGATGGTGCCTTGGGAGCTCTCTTTCGGAAGGGTTTATCAGAGACCGTAAAAGATGTTATGGTGGGATTTCCTGTTCCCTCTGGTCTGGATGATTCTATGTCATTAGCCATTCAAATTGATCGGCGTTTACGTGAACGTAAAACTACACGGGAGGCGCTGCCGCCTTTTGAACAAACGTCTGAACCTATGCAATGTGATGGGGTTTTGTCTAGGGGGCAACATCAGGAGTTTAGAAGGCGTAATAAGCTGTGTTTTTCTGTGGAGACGTCTCTCATATTATTTCTGTCTGCCTAAAACGAGAGAAAGGTTTTGCACACACATTTGCTGTGGGCAGTATACAACCTAAGTTTCTTTTGGCAATTACTCTGATCTGCTCCTTATCCACGTTTTCCTCGAAGGCTTTTGTGGATTCAGGAGCAGCGTTGAATCTGATGGATTTGGACTTTGCTAAACGTTGTGGTTTTTCCATGACGCCGCTGCGGACGCCTATTCCTTTGAGGGGTATTGATGCTACTCCTTTGGCGAAGAATAAACCTCAGTTTTGGACCCAGGTGACAATGCGAGTTGCCCCAGACCACCAAGAAAATTGTACATTTTTGATGCTGCATAATCTGCATGATACTATTGTTCTGGGTTTTCCTTGGCTGCAAACTCATAATCCAGTTTTGGATTGGAAATCTGGGTCTGTGGTGAGTTGGGGTTGTCAGTGTGTTCTAAGGGACGCTCCTGTTTTCTCCACCTCTCCTCAGTCTCATGATATTCCTGATTATCTAGCCGATTTTTCTGATGTATTTAGTGAGAGCAAGTCTGCGTCTTTGTCTCCTCTTAGGAGTTATGACTGTGCAATTGAGTTGATGCCTGGGTGTAAATTTCCCAAGGGTCAGCTTTTCAACTTATCAGTACCTGAACATGATGCTATGCGATCCTATATTAAGGAGTCATTGGAGAAGGGTCATATTAGACCATTCTCGTCACCTTTAGGTGCTGGGGTTTTTTTTGTGGCCAAGAAAGGTGGTTCACTAAGACCATGTATTGATTATCGTTCCCTTAACAAGATGACGGTTAAATATCAGTACCCGTTACCTCTGATGTCTGATTTATTCTCCAGAGTTAAGAGTGCCTGCGGGTTTACTAAGCTTGACCTCAGGGGGGCGTATAATCTTATTCGCATCAAGCACGGGGATGAATGGAAGACGGCGTTTAATACTCCGGAGGGACATTTTCAGTACCTGGTGATGGCTTTTGGGTTCACTAATGCCCCTTCTGTCTTCCAGTTCTTTATGAATGATATTTTCCGTGACTTTGTGGATAAGTATTTGATCATCTATCTGGATGATATTTTGATCTTTTCTAGTGATTGGGATTCTCATGTGGAACATGTCCGGACTGTGTTCTGAATTTTGAGGGAGAATTCCCTGTTTGTTAAGGGATCGAAATGCTTCTTTGGTGTACAGAGGATTTCATTTTTGGGATTTATCTTATCTCCATCGACTATTGAAATGGACCCGGCCAAGGTACATGCCATTTATGATTGGGTTCAGCCTACTTCTTTGAAGGCCCTCCAGAAGTTTTTGGGTTTTGCTAATTTCTATCAAAAATGTATAGGTAATTTTTCTGGTATTGTCAAACCACTGACTGATCTGATCAAGAAGGGCGCTGATGTGCTGAATTGGTCTCCTGAGGCTATCTCAGCATTTCAGGATCTTAAGCAGAGATTTACTTCAGCTCCAGTTTTACAGCAACCTGATGTCTCACTTCCATTTCAGGTGGAGGTAGATGCTTCTGAGATTGGTGCAGGAACTGTTTTGTCCCAAAAAGACCCTGTGACTTCTAAAATGAATCCCTGTGCCTTTTTTTCTCGAAAGTTCTCCCCATCTGAATGCAACTATGACGTGGGGAATTGGGAATTGTTGGCCATGAAGTGGCCATTTGAGGAGTGGAGACATTGGCTGGAGGGAGCTAGACATCAAGTTGTGGTCCTCACCGATCACAAGAATTTGATTTATCTGGAGTCGGCCAAACGCTTGAATCCTAGACAGGCTAGATGGGCCTTGTTTTTCATGCGTTTTAATTTTGTGGTCTCTTTTCTTCCAGGCAGTAAGAATGGAGTTTCTTTGCTGATTCTCTTAATGTGACCGAGCCTACTACAATCCTAGGTGAGAGGGTAGTTCTTTCTGCCATTTCGCCCAATTTGAGACGCACCCTGGAGGTATTTCAGGAGGATAAACCTGAGCGTTGCCCTATGGGAAAATTGTATGTTCCTGACCAGTGGAGAAAGAGAGTGATGTCTGAAATTCATTGGACCGCATTGGCTGGTCATCCAGGTATTTTTGGTACCAGAGATTTGATGAGTCGGTCCTTTTGGTGGCCTGCCTTATCTCGTGACGTCAGGAATTTTGTACAGTCCTGTGGGACTTGTTCTCGGTCTAAACCCTGTTCTCGTTCTAGTGGGTTGCTGATGCTCCTGCCATTGCCCAAGAGGCCATGGACCCATATCTCAATGAATTTTATTTCATATCTTCCTGTCTCTCAGAGAATGACTGTTATCTGGGTGATTTGTGATAGATTTTCGAAGATGGTCCATCTTGTACCACTCCCAAAGATGCCATCTTCCGCTGAGTTGGTGCCCTTGTTTTTACAACCGGTGGTTCGGTTGCATGGGATTCCTGAGAATATTGTGTCCGACAGAGGAGTCCAGTTTGTTTCCAGATTCTGGAAAGCCTTTTGTTCCGATCTGGGAATTCAGTTATCCTTCTCCTCCGCGTTTCATCCCCAGACCAATGGACAGACTGAGAGAACAGACCTTGGAGTCTTATTTGAGATGTTTTATATCTGCTGATCAGGATGATTGGGTCTCATTTTTGCCCTTGGCCAAATTCGCACTGAATAATAGAGCTAGTCCTGCCACTTTGATGTCACCCTTTTTCTGTAATTTTTGGTTTCATCCTCGATTCTCTTCAGGGCACGTGGAATCTTCGTCCTGCCCAGGTGTGGACACTGTGGTTAAGAGAATGCAGCAGATATGGGACCAAGTGGTGGATAAGTTGTCACTCTCTCAGGAAAAGGCCCAGCGATTTTTCCAGCCGGCATAGGACCATTGGTCCCCGGTAGTGTTGAGCATTCCGATACCGCAAGTATCGGGTATCGGCCGATACTTGCTGTATCGGAATTCCGATACCGACTTCCGATATTTTTTCAATATCGGAATTCGGCATCGGAATCGGAAGTTCAAAGTTGATTGACAGGCTGACGTCATCATGATGCGCGGTGTGTGCGCATCATGATGCGCCGTCATTTCGGGCCTTCCGGGGGTCTCTGCCGGCCTGCCGGGGGGCTGTGCCGGCCTGCCGGGGGGCTGTGTGGACTGCCCGGGGTCTGTACCGGCCTGCCGGGGGGCTGTGCCGGCCTGCCGGTGGTCTGTGCACCCTGTGGGGGTCTGTACCGGCCTGCCGGGGGGCTGTGCTGATGTCCGGGGGTCTGTGCAAGCATCGTCCGATGGGACTACAAGTCCCATCGGGCGATGCCTGCTACCATGACAGTGATTGACACATTAGCCAATGATGGGACAGTAGTAGTCCCATCATCCGGCTAATGTGTTAAATGTTAAAAAAAAAAAATAAATACTACATACATACTACATGCATGCTACATACATACTACATGCTACATACATACTACATATATACTACATACATGCTACATACATACTACATGCATGCTACATACATACTACATGCTACATACATACTACATGCATGCTACATACATACTACATGCTACATACATACTACATATATACTACATACATACTACATATATACTACATACATACTACATATATACTACATACATACTACATACATGCTACATACATGCTACATACATACTGCATGCTACATACATACTACATACATACTACATGCATGCTACATGCATACTACATGCATGCTACATGCATGCTACATACATACTACATGCTACATACATACCACATACATACTACATACATACTACATACTACATATATACTACATGCATGCTACATACATACTACATGCTACATACATACCACATACATACTACATACATGCTACATACTACATACATACTACATACATACTACATGCATGCTACATACATACTACATGCTACATACATACTACATATATACTACATGCATGCTACATACATACTACATGCTACATACATACCACATACATACTACATACATGCTACATACATACTACATGCATGCTACATACATACTACATATATACTACATGCATGCTACATACATACTACATGCTACATGCATGCTACATACATACTACATACATACTACATGCTACATACATACCACATATATACTACATACATATAATACATTCATACAATACATACATAGACATACAGTACATATAACATAGAGTAACATACTTACCAATACTTGTCACATTGTTCCCCGAAGCCATTGTCTTTTCCGGAATAAATATTAACATAACAAACCACAAAAATACTCACCCACGATCCGAAGCAGTCCACGAGTGTGTCCCACGACGATCTTGGGTAGAGAACGGCAGCATCAGATGATGCTGCCGTTCTCTACGGGCTGCAGGAATCCAATGACGGAAGGTAGGTATCCTTCCGCACTGTATTCCTCCGCCACTTAAAAAAAAAAAAGTCCCTAGTCTCACTTTATGCCATTGCTGCGTGGGAAATTCCCACACAGCAATGGCATAAAGTGAGACTAGGGACTTTTTTTTTTTTTAGGTGGCAGAGGAATACAGTGCGGAAGGATACCTACCTTCCGTCATTGGATTCCTGCAGCCCGTAGAGAACGGCAGCAACAGCTGATGCTGCAGTTCTCTACCCAAGATCGTCGTGGGACACACTCGTGGACTGCTTCGGATCGTGGGTGAGTATTTTTGTGGTTTGTTATGTTAATATTTATTCCGGAAAAGACAATGGCTTCGGGGAACAATGTGACAAGTATTGGTAAGTATGTTACTCTATGTTATATGTACTGTATGTCTATGTATGTATTGTATGAATGTATTGTATGTATGTAGTATATATGTGGTATGTATGTAGCATGTAGTATGCATGTAGTATGTATGTAGCATGCATGTAGCATGCAGTATGTATGTAGCATGCATGTAGTATATATGTAGTATGTATGTAGCATGTAGTATGTAGCATGCATGTAGTATATATGTAGTATGTATGTAGCATGTAGTATGTATGTAGCATGCATGTAGTATATATGTAGTATGTATGTAGCATGTAGTATGTATGTAGCATGTAGTATGTATGTAGCATGCATGTAGTATGTATGTAGCATGCATGTAGTATGTATATGGTATGTATGTGGTATGTATGTAGCATGCATGTAGCATGCATGTAGTATGTATGTAGTATGTATGTAGTATATATGTAGTATGTATGTAGCATGTAGTATGTATGTAGCATGCATGTAGTATATATGTAGTATGTATGTAGCATGTAGTATGTATGTAGCATGCATGTAGTATATATGTAGTATGTAGCATGTAGTATGTATGTAGCATGCATGTAGTATATATGTAGTATGTAGCATGTAGTATGTATGTAGCATGCATGTAGTATATATGTGTTATGTATGTAGCATGTAGCATGCATGTAGCATGCATGTAGTATGTATGTAGTATATATGTGGTATGTATGTAGCATGCAGTATGTATGTAGCATGCATGTAGTATATATGTAGTATGTATGTTGCATGTAGTATTTATGTAGTATGAATGTAGCATGTATGTAGTATGTAGTATGAATGTAGCATGTATGTAGTATGTAGTATGAATGTAGCATGTATGTAGTATGCATGTTGTATGTATGTAGCATGTAATTTTTTTTTTTTTTTTTTTTACATTTAACACATTAGCCGGATGATGGGACTACTACTGTCCCATCATTGGCTAATGTGTCAATCACTGTCATGGTAGCAGGCATCGCCCGATGGGACTTGTAGTCCCATCGGACGATGCCTGCACAGACCCCCGGAGCCTGCACAGCCCCCCGGCAGGCCGGCACAGCCCCCCGGCAGGCCAGCACAGCCCCCCGGAGCCTGCACAGCCCCCCGGCAGGCCGGCACATCCCCCCGGAGCCTGCACAGACCACCGGCAGGCCGGCACAGACCACCGGAGCCTGCACAGACCCCCTGGCAGGCCGGCACAGCCCCCCGAAAGGCCCGTACAGACCCCAGAGAGGCTGTACAAGGGCAGGAAAGGGTTTTTCTTATTCCGATACCGGAAGTCCCATAGACTTGAATGGGACTTCCGGTATCGGAATCGGCGATACCGATACTTTTTTTAAAGATCGGCCGATACCATCCGATACGATACTTTGAAGTATCGGACGGTATCGCTCAACTCTAGTCCCCGGTTTAAAGCGGGTGATATGGTTTGGTTGTCGTCTAAGAATATTCCTATGAAGGTTGCATCTCCTAAATTTAAGCCAAGATTTATTGGTCCTTATAAGATTTTGGAAATTCTTAATCCTGTTTCGTTTCGATTGTCTCTTCCAGTTACGTTCAAGATCCATAACATATTTCACGAATCTCTGTTGAAGAGGTTTGTTGAGCCAGTGGTTCCTATGGCAGCACCTCCTTAACCTGTGTTGGTTGAAGGCAATGTGGAATATGAGGTGGAGAAAATATTGGATTCTCGTTTGGTTAGACGGAGACTCCAGTATTTGGTCAAATAGAAGGTTTATGGTCAGGAGGATAATTCTTGGGTCTCTGCCTCCGATATTCATGCCAATAGATTGGTTCGTGCTTTTCACCGGGCCCATCCTGATCGGCCTGGTGGCGTGGATGAGGGTTCGGTGACCCCTCCTCAAGGGGGGGTACTGTTGTGAGTTCATTCTCTGGTTCACCAGTTGTGAGTTCTCCTTCCAGACTCCCTCTGGTGGTAATAGGAGGTAGAGAGGCTGATTTGTGGAGATCTGCCACCTGAGAATGAGGATGACGATTGGATCTCAGGAGTCTCAGATTGGATTTAAGACAGCCGACGCCCTATTCAGTTGCTGGTGATTCCTTCTGGCTTGTCAGCTCTTGGTTTTCAGCTCTGTTCCAGTCATCTAAAGCTAAGTTTTTCTGCTAATGTTCACACTTGTTTTTGTTGGTCTATTCAGTTTTTTGGTGTGTCCAGCCAGCCCCTGCTGGGGGCTGTGCTGAATTTCCACTCTTATTTATCAGTATTTTGCCAATTGGCTTTTTGTCCCTTACTAGTTTGGTCTCTTTTTGCTCTGTCTCAGAATATTTCAGAGTGCTGATATAGTGGGAGAAGTCTAGTGACTTCAGGGTTAATTTTGCTATCAGAAGTGTTGGCATGATTTTTGTAGGGTTTTTTGCAGGTTGCAGACAGTGTCTTTCCTTTCCTGTCTAGTTAGTTTGGGCCCCGTCATTTGCTCAGCCTATTTTCCTGCCTGCGTTTGTGCCTTCATCTTGTTTCACCGTCAATACATGTGTGGGGGCTATCTATTCCTTTGGCGACTGCTCTGGGGCAGTTAGTTTTCCCTTTTCTTGCTTTAGGCTTATTTAGTCCTCCGGCCGTGACGAGGTGTCAAGGAACATCATAGGCACGCTCCACGGCTACTGCTAGTTGTTGTGGTAAGATCAGGGATCTGCAATCTGCATAGTTACCAACCTATCTGGTTTTCTGTAACTTAGCTTTTTCTGCTTTTTTTCTCCTCGGTGACCCATTCATAACAGGTTCAGTAACGTCAGCTTCTCCCCTGCTGTGTGGACGGCAATATCTAGTAGTGGCAATGTGGACAGAGCAGGAGACATTGCCGGACACACATCAGGGGATTAACTGACGTGACTGAGCCCCAGTAACACAGGAATAAGTGTGGATTGTGCAGACGCCACTTCTGAGCAGCAACTGGCGGTGTTGGAGGCCAGGGGAAATACTAGAGACAGTGGAGCCAGAGGCCTAAGTGGAGCACGGTTACAATCCTTAGTAATCTACAACCTATATAAAACTTTCTGCATTTAGGCCTCAGCCTACTCCATGATTGATCCTGGGCTTCCACACAGCCAGTTGTTGCTCGGAAGTGCCATCTGCACAGAGAAAAACACATGCTCCAGTGTTAGTGGGGTTCAGTAATGCCTGCTGTTCCCCTGCTGTGTAGACGGCAAAGTCTCCTGCTGCCTCCATATTCAAACTAGATCACATATAAAACTTGCTTCAATTAGGCCTCAGCCTGCTCCATGATTGATCCTGGGCTTCAACACAGCCAGTTTTTGCTCGGAAGTGCCGTCTGCACAGAGAAAAACACATGCTCTAGTGTTAGTGCGGTTCAGTAATGCCTGCTGCTCCCCTGCTGTGTGGACGGCAATGTCTACTGCTGCCTCCACATACACACTACTACTGATTTAAAAGTTGCTCCAATTAGGCCTCTGGCTCCACTCTGTCTCTAGTATTTCCCCTGGCCTCCAACACTGCCAGTTGCTGCTCAGAAGTGGGGTCTGCACAATCTACACTTGTTCCTGTGTTACTGGGGTTCAGTAACGTCAGGTGAACCCCTGATGTGTGTCCGGCAATGTCTCCTGCTCTTTCCACATTCCCACTAATAGTAGTGGGAATGTGGAAAATAGAAAATTTGGGACTAATAGAACTTTTTTGTAGTAAAAATGTAATTATAACTTTTTTAACCAGATATTTTCCCAGTGGTACAAATTTCTGTGAGACAAGTGTGGTGTCAACATGCTCACTGCATCCCCTCATAAATTCATTAGGTGGTACAGTTTCTAAAATACATGGCACTCTCAGATCATTCCAGCAATTTCTGAACTGAAATATGGTGCTTCTTCCCTTCTGAGATTTGCATTGTGCCTCAAACGTAGTGTTTGATCACGCATGGGGTTTTGGCATACGCAGGAGAAATTGCATAACCAACTATTCCATTTATTTTCTCCTAATGTCCCTTTAGAAAACTAAAAATTAAGGGTCAAAGCAACATTTTAGTGGAAAAATGGTAATTTTCCATTTACTCAGACTAATGTTATACAATTCTGTGAATTGCCAGAAAATTAAAAATGCTTACTACACCCCTAGATGAATTCCTCAAGAGATGCAATATCCAAACTGGGGTCACTTGTGTGGGTTCCTGCTGTTTTAGCATGTCAGGGATTTATCAAATGCGACATGGTATCCACAATCCATATCAGCCGAAATTGAGCTGAGAATTCAGTAGGTGCTCCTTCCCTTCGAAGCCCTGTGGTGCGCCCAAACATTAGTTTTCCACCACATACAGGGTATCAGCATACAAAGGACGAATAGCACAAGAAATTGTATGGTCGATTTTCTGCTGTTACCATTGTGAAAATGAAAAATTTGGTTTTAAACAAATATTTTTGCATGAAAAATATTTTTTTTAATTTTCACAGCTAAAAATTATAAAAATCTGTAAAGCACTTGCTGGTTCAAGGTTTTCACCACTAGAGATGAGTGGACACTTGGATCATAGAATCATAGAATCATAGAATCGTAGAGTTGGAAGGGACGTCCTGGGCCATCTGGTCCAACCCCCTGCTCAAAGCAGGATTCGCTAAATCATCCCAGTCAGATGTCTGTCCAGCCTCTGTTTGAAGACTTCCATTGAAGTTGAACTCACCACTTCTCGTGGCAGCCTGTTCCACTCATTGATCACTCTAACTGTCAAAAAGTTTTTTCTAATATCTAATCTGTGTCTCCTCCCATTCAGTTTCATCCCATTGCTTCTAGTCTTTCCTTGTGCAAATGAGAATAAAGTTGATCCTTCTACAATGTGACAGCCCTTTAGATATTTGTAGACAGCTATTAAGTCTCCTCTCAGTCTTCTCTTTTGCAAACTAAACATTCCCAAATCCTGCAACCTTTCCTCATAAGACGGGGTTTGCAGACCGGTCACCATTCTGGTTGCTCTTTTCTGAACTTGCTCGAGTTTGTTGATGTCTTTTTTAAAATGTGGTGCCCAAAACTGGACACAATATTCCAGATGAGGTCTGACCAAAGAGGAGTAGAGGGAAATAATGACTTCACGTGATCTAGACTGTATGCTTCTGTTAATACATCCTAGAATTGCATTTGCCTTTTTTGCTGCTGCATCACACTGTTGACTCATATTCAGTCTGTGATCTATTAGTATACCCAAGTCTTTTTCACATGTGCTGTCACTTAGCCCTATTCCTCCCATTCTGTATATGCTTTTTTCATTTTTATTGCCCAGATGTAGTACTTTGCATTTTTCCCTGTTAAACCCATTCTGTTAGTTGCTGCCCACTTCTCCAGTTTATTTCTATCTTTTTGAATCCTCTCTCTCTCTTCTCTAGTATTAGCTATCCCTCCTAGCTTTGTGTCATCAGCAAATTTAATCAGTTTACCCTCAATCCTTCATCTAAATCGTTGATAAAGATGTTGAACAATACAGGGCCCAGGACAGAGCCCTTTGGTACCCCACTTGAGACATTCTTCCAACTGGATGTGCAGCCATTTACGACCACTCTTTGGGTACGATTACTAAGCCAGTTATGAATCCACCTAACAGTTGCCTTGTCCATTCCATACTTAGTCATTTTTTCAATCAGGATTGTATGAGATACTTTGTCAAATGCTTTGCTGAAGTCAAGATATACTATATCTACAGCATTTCCTTGATGCACCCAATCAGTGATTCCATCATAGAAGGAAATTAAGTTAGTCTGACATGACTTATTAGTTACAAACCCATGCTGACTCTGTTTAATCACTTCATTCTTATCCAGGTACTGACATACATGTTGTTTAATAATTTGTTGAAAGATCTTTCCTGGCATAGAAGTCAGACTCACCGGTCTATAGTTGCCTGGGTCCACCTTCTTCCCCTTTTTAAAGATAGGAACAACATTTGCTCTTCTTCAGTCTTCTGGGACTTCTCCTGTTCTCCAAGAATTTTCAAAGATTATGGAGAGAGGTTCAAAAATTTCTTCTGCTATCTCCTTCAGTACTCTGGGGTGTAATTCATCTGGACTTGGAGACTTGAACTCATTTAGGTTAGCTAAGTGTTTCCTCACTATCTTTCTGTTTATAGATATCCTGGATTCTTCTATTCCCTTAATAGGACAGTGAAGAACAGTTGATGTTACATTTCCTTTCTGAGAGAAAACAGATGCAAAATAGTAATTTAAAAGTTCGGCCTTCTCAACATCCTGTCTTACCATTTCATCATTTTCATCCTGTAAAAATTCTATAGCATCTTTGACTTTTCTTTTACTTTTGACATATCCCCAAAATCCTTTATTATTGCTTTTGACAAATCTTGTAAGCCTCAATTCATTGTCAGCTTTAGATAATCTGATTTGTGCCCTTCCGGTTCTGCAGACAGCATTATATTCTTCTTTAGATATGCCTCCCTCTTTCCATTTTATAAACATTTTTTTCTTCCTTTTTAGCATGTGATTAAGTTCTGTGTTCATCCATCCTGGTTTCCTTAAATGCTTCCTATTCCTCCCTCTTTTCGGAATTGTTAACAATTGTGCTTTGAGAATTTCATTTTTCAAGATTTCCCATCCTACCTGGACATTTTTGTCTTTAAGGATATCCAGCCATTGGATCCCTCCAATTCTCTTTCTGAATCCCTTAAAATCTGCCTTTCTGAAATCTAACCTTGACGTCTGAGTCTTCACAGGTCTTCCTCCTCTAGTTATCCAAAATTCTAAAATAGCATGGTCGCTACCTCCTAGGGTCCCAGCCACTTTTACCTCCTCAACCATTTCCTCCCTGTTTATAAGATTTAGATCCAAGGTAGCAGTTCCCCTTGTTTTCTCCCCTACCTTTTGGAAGATAAAGTTGTCAGCAAGAGAGGATAAGAATTTCCTTGACCTGTTAGTTTTGCTTGAGAGAGATTCCCAACAAATGTCTGGATAGTTGAAATCTCCCATGACAACTATGTTGTATTTTTTGGAGAACTTGGCCATTTGATGCATAAAGAGTTCATCCATATCTTCAGCTTGCACAGGCGGCCTGTAGTAAATGCCTACAATGGATGTTCGGGTCTGGCTGGTTTGACCGAACAGTTACAAAAAGTTTGGGTTCGGGTACCAGAACAGTACCCAGACCGGAACCCGGACCTCATTCACTTGAATGGGGGGCCCGAACATCCAGTGTTTGCCACGCTGTCATATGCATGACAGCATGGTAAACACCACTTCTGAAGGGAAGTGAAATCACCACCACCGGTCAGAGATCCGCAGTTCCAACAGCTGTGATCGGAGGTATAAAGTTCACCTCCGGTTACTGGTGTCAGTTGATGGGACTGCCACTGATGGGAGTATTCATCAGCCAGCTCCTGTGCTGTAAATAAATAATTTAAAAAAATAACAAGTAGGTTCCCCAGTATTTTTGATAACCAGCCAGGCAAAACTCACAGCTGGGGGCTGCAACCCTCAGCTGTCAGCTTCAGCAAGACTGGTTATCAAAAATAGAAGGGTCCCCCTGCTGTATTTTTTAATTATTGAAATAAATATTTTAAAAATTTGGCATGGGGTCCCCTCATTTTTGACAACCAGCCTTGCTAAAGCAGACATCTGGGGGCTGGTATTCTCAGGCTGGTAAAGGGCCATGGATATCGCCACCCCCAAGCATAAAAATAGCAGCCCCCAACCGCCCAGAAAAGGCACATCTATTAAATGTGCCAATTCTGGTGCTTTGCCCAGCTCTACCCACATGCCCTGTAGTGATGGCAAGTGGGGATCATATTTGTGGGGTTGATGTCACCTTTATATTGTCCAGTGACATCAAACCCATGGATTACTAATGGAGAAGCGTCTATCCATTACAAATCCTTCAGTTATATGGTAAATAAAGACATATCTAGAGTAAAGTCTTTTAAATAAAACAAAACACACTTTTACTTTTTTATTTAAAAATAGCAAACACAGTTATACTCACCTAACGCCTAATTCCACTGAATCCCTTGCCTTCTATAATAAAACAAAAATTAAAAACAACCATATCCCTCACCTCTCTGTCATTCTGTTCCACACCGTAATCCATGTCTGGGGGATAAACAGTTTTCAATCTGGACAGTGCCAAGACGCGACCGTCCAGGCTAAGAACCACTGGGGAATGAGCTGCTGAAAGCACAGCCTCAGTGACTAGCGGTGACGTCATTGAGGTTACCACCGGTCACTAAGGCTGCATTCCAAGCCGGGCTGAACTGTGGTGGCCTTGGTGAGATCTCTACTAGCACGGTGTGACAAAACTCCAGCCTATTCGTTTAGCCCTCCACAATGGTCACTATCACTAATGTGACCCTTCAGGAAAATTAATTGTCCACCCCTGTTATACAGGTATGTAGGAGGGATTTATTGGTACCACATTTAGATACTGTATATTTAACTTTTTGATAATTTGTTGATGCAACTGTAGAACAGCTTACATGTTTCTGGGTTTTTGTTATACTTTTTAACTAGTGTTTTACTGTGTTGGACAAAGAGCATGATATTTTTACAGTTTATTGTTCATTATGGTCATTGTGATACCAAATGTTTAGTTTATTAATACTTTATTGCTTTTTCACAAAGTAAAATTTTCAAAAATCAATTAGGTTTTCTTGCTTCACCATTTTTTCTGTTATTTAAAAAAATACAAAAAAATTATTCACTATATCTTCAGTTTAAGCAATCAATGGAACCTTGTGCCAGTCTGTAAGGCAAGTCCTCATACTCTACAGCAGGGTTCCCCAACTCCAGTCCTCAAGGTCCACCAACAGATCATGTTTTCAGGATTTCCTTTGTATTGCACAGGTGAAGCAATTATCAAATCAATTTTGCCACAATTGTGGAGTAAATTGCTGTGCAAAAGTGGAAAATGTTGTGCAACTCAGAGTTGAGCAAAAATATTTTGACTGGTGTTTTCATACCATATTCACTGCCCCCAAATGGGCAGAGCTGGAGCAGGATGGGAGTGTACCAAAAGAGTGACACCACAACTCAACTAATTCATGATGAGCGGTGACATTCCCTTTTGCAATCTCACTCTGGTCAATGACGCACAGAGGTGACACCAATCGTCAGACGTTCCAGATTCATGAAGAGGTGTGACTCTGTGGCGCCCCTGTGGGTCCAGTCGCCACAGATGTACTGCGTCTCAGCCAGAGGTGTGGTATCTCACAACCGGGTAAGTTGGGGGTACCTTACCACACTCTTAACACTGCACTCAACACACACTAGCTAGTCTGGGCACCTCGACGTACCCTTCAGGAGGATGGCCTCATCCCAGACTGGCTAGGAAAGGGTGTTGGGAGCTAGTGGGGAAAGTAGGAAAAGGGGAGGAGCTTAGAAAGTGGAGTGATGTAGAGCAGCCAATGGGAACAGCGAGTGGGCAGAGCTGAGAGAAAGAATGGGAGATTTTAAAGCGGTTAGAGGAGTCCCCTCAGGGGAGAGCAGGTGGAAGGATGCGCTTGGAGCAGATCCTGTCAGGAGGAGCTGCTGGATAGATTGGCTTGGAGGAAAGCTCCCGGGAGGAAAGAGAGGAATTTCTAGAGTCCCACGTTGATTGCTATCAGGTGGGGGAAGAAATTAGGTCGCAGAAGGGTCTCAGCCCCTAGCCTAGCGAAGTGAACGACGAACTTAACTAGCAAGCCGACAGCTGTGGTTGCTGTATTGACCACAGCGAATCCCACAGTTACCTTCCCAGAAAGGCAGCCATATAGGATTAAGAAGTCACCTGAGTGACGAATTCTGACAGGATCCGCGGCAGCTGGCCTGGGACACTGACTGTGAAGGTGCTAGAAAGGGAGGAAGGAGAGTAGAGACTAGCACGGTGAGATGGCCTAGGAAGGAACATACTGAAAGAGAGTGTTGGAGGGGTAAACTCATCTACCCGGAATTTTATTGGACCCCTAACCTGGAGGACTTAGCACTGAAGTGGGTGTCTGTGCGCACCAGACAGTGAGTAAAGCCCTTTGGAACTGCATTTTACTGAGTCCTTTTCTCCTTTCTGCATCCAACACTCAGCACTGCTACATCCTCCACACTGCTTGTCACCATATCCCCTGAAACCACACTCAACAGCCCTGGGACTACTGCTCTACCTGTGGAGAGCTATTGTCACCTCAGCTGCGTCACATCAACGGTCCCAGAGGAACAACACCGCAGAGCTGGTCACCGCTGACCAGAATACTACAGGTGGCGTCACATATTCCTTCATCTATAAACTTTATCCCCAATTTCTTACACTTCAACAACAACAAACTTCCTTTTCATTTGTCCGCCTGGGGCCACGGACCGGGTCCCGGCCACTGTGACACCATCCCCCTTTTAATTCGACAGGCCTGGTACCGAGTACCCCACGGCCCCCGGGGCACGACGATTTTGGCGTCACGAACAGGATCCGCGAAGCTTGGTATCACCAGGTCCTGTGTGCTGAAGATTTTGATAGATTTGAGCAAAGAAAATGCCTAAAATGTGTAAAGAAGCGGATTTATTGAAGGGTGATTTAGACTCTCAAAATGGCCGCCAGAGCGGTGAAGAGGAGCGTGTCATTACAGGTGACACTCAAGGCAAAGCACAAAAAGATGTTAAGTCCCCCTGCCTGTATTATTATGTGACTGCGTCATGGCCAACGCCCAAGGGAGTGCGAGCCCTAGCTTGGTATGGAGGAAAAGAAAAGAGGCGCCGCCCCCAAGGGGAGGGAGGAAGCTCAGCGGCGGGAAAGTCCACCAGGAAGAAGCAACCTTCGCCAGAAGTCATTATGGAGCGCATATTTTCACCCAGATCAGCGAAACCAGGTTCTGGCTTACTGGAGGCCATGGATATGACCCAGTTAGAGGAAGAGATTGGCCGGCTGCACGAACGTCTGAAGGAGCATCAGGCTATGCTGGAGCTGAAACGGCGGTACGCCCAGGAGGGGTCTGCTGTGGAGGAACCCTCACTACAGGTCATGACTGACCCTGTTCAGGTAACCTTACCATTAGTACCCGCCAGCAGCCCAGTATCACCGATGCCAGTACTGGCGTCTGCCGGCACCCTTGTAATCTGGAAGGCCCAGTTGAGGCCTAGTGGGCCCCCACCGATCCCGAAGTCGGGACAGGTGGTGTTAGACCTGGCCTGGGACTGGAAGACATCCTCTGGGGGGGAAGCAGCAGAACAAAGCCCCATACCACCAGCAGTCAGTGATGAGCCTGTGCAGGAGGCAGATGACTTTTGTACACAACAGCTGCGCCAGTATGCTAAAGAGCGAGAGGAGAGAAGGAGACAGCATCTGGTCCTGGAGGAAAAAGAACTCCAAATTAAGAGGTGGACCCAGAGTGTGACAATCAAAGACCCAGAATGAGTGGGCTGGGGTAAGTGTCAGGATCACCGCACTGAACTTGCTCACTGAGCCAGTGTGCGTGTCCTGAGTAAAGCGACCTGTGCTCAAAGATACCTGTGGAGCGGGCAGCAGCCGAGTAGATGCGTACTTCAGAACAGCAGGCCCTGAAGCACGTGACTGCTAGGGGCGTGGCCTAAACTCCAGAAAGCTAGGAGCTGCAAGAGAACTCCTAGCAGGGTAACTGCGAGACAAAGTTACCAAGGGGCATAGACAGGGAGGATAGTCAGGACGTAGCCAATGAGTCATACACAGAGATAGCAGCAAGGTACAAGAGGGGCGAGCAGAGAGAAGTCAGATCACAGGCAATGAGTCATACACAGAGAGGGTAGCGCAGTACAGAATTAACAGGCAAACTCACAACAGGAAACAGAACCATTCAGAACCATATAAACAAGCTATAACAACGGACAGGCACAGGCACACAGAGGTCAGCACACTAGGCCAAAGGCAAAAGTATAACTGGCAGGGATTGGAGTTTCCCCAGGGTTCAAGAAGCTCTCCCAGTACCAAAAAGAGGCCACAATAATTAACCCCAGGTGTGCAGGTCAAAACCTGCACTGAGCTCCACACATTAACCCCTGACGTGCAGCTCAAAACCTGCACTGGGATCATGACACTACCCCCCTCTCAACGGGGGGCCTCTGGACCCCCAGGCTTCCCCAGGTACTTGGCATGGAAAGCCCGAACCAGGCGATCTGCATGTACAAAGCGAGCAGGGACCCATGAGCGCTCCTCTGGTCCATATCCCTTCCAGTGGACCAGGTACTGCAAAGAGCGGCGCACCCACCAAGAGTCCACAATATGTCCGACCTCATACTCCAATTGACCCTCCACCAGCACTGGAGGAACAACAGGCTCGGAGTCCTCTTTGACAGACCCTATGGATTTCAAAAGAGATTTATGGAACACATTGGATTTTGTCAGCAAAATATTTGTACCTCCCCTGGCCCGAGAGATATTATGCTGGACTTCAGCCTAGAGGTTTTTTAACCGTTGAACGGACCCCTCTACCCCTGGACAACGGGAATCCACCCATGAATACTCCCCAAAATGCGGATTAAAACCATATTTAATCAGGAATGGGGACATGTTGGTGGACTGACTCACCCAGTTGTTAAAAGCGAATTCCGCCAACGGTAACGCATCACACCAATCCTCCTGTCTGGCGGAGGTCAGACACCAGAGAATTTGTTCCAAGGATTGATTGGTGCGTTCTGTCTGACCATTACTCTTCGGGTGATATGCCGATGAGAAGGAGAGCAAGATGCCCAATTTCATACAGAACGCCCTCCAAAATTTGGCCACAAACTGCACACCTCTGTCAGACACAACATTCAGGGGTACCCCATGCAATTGGACCACATGCTGCACAAACAACCTTGACAATGTTTCTGCTGAGGGTAATGCTGCCAAGGGAATGAAATGGGCCTGTTTAGAAAACCTATCCACCACCACCCAGATCACGGTATTGCCCCTGGAAGGTGGAAGGCCGGTAATAAAATCCATGAAAAGATGAGTCCATGGCCTATCAGGAACTGGTAAAGGTATGAGTTCCCCTGCCGGCCGGTTATGCAAGCTTTTGGAATGGGCACACACGCCGCAATCAGAAACAAATTTCTTGACATCGGACCTTAGTGAAGGCCACCAGAAACCCCTGGCTACTGCCTCTCTAGTGGCCATGATACCTGGATGAGCACTCAGCCAAGACTCATGAAACTCCTGCAGAAGTCTAGGCTGCAATGAATCTGGAACAAACAGTTTATCCCCTGGCCTGGTTGCCGGAGCTAGGGCCTGAGCCCTTAGAATTTCTTGTTCCAACTCAGTTGAGACCCCCGCCACTACCACCCCTGGGGGAAGAATGGAGGACGTCGGCTCAGGGCGAGACACTGGGTCAAAACTTCTGGACAGGGCATCCGCTTTAACATTTTTGGACCACGGTCGAAAAGTAATGGAGAACTGAAATCGTGAAAAAAAAATGACTAACGGTCTTGTCTAGGTGTAAGCCTCTTAGCAGATTCAAGGTATGCCAAATTTTTGTGATCCGTAACAACCGTGATAGGGTGAGCAGCCCCTTCCATAGAGTGCCTCCATTCCTCAAATGCCAGCTTGACCGCAAGAAGTTCTCTATTGCCTACATCATAGTTTTTCTCGGCTGAAGAGAACTTCTTGGAGAAGAAGGCACAGGGTTTGAGATTGGTAAGGGTGGCCGGACCCTGGGACAGCACAGCCCCCACCCCCACTTCAGAAGCATCCACCTCCACAATGAACGGTCTGGACAGGTCTGGTTGTACCAACACCGGGGCAGACATGAAACATTTCTTAATAGCTGAGAAGGACTCCTTAGCGAGTACCAACCAATTTTTTACATCAGCACCCTTCTGGGTAAGATCCGTGAGTGGTTTAACCACTTGTGAGAAACCTTTAATGAATCTTCGATAATAGTTCGCAAATCCTAAGAAGCGCTGGAGCCCCTTGAGATCTCGAGGCTGAACCCAGTCAGCGATCGCCAGCACCTTCTTAGGATCTATACGAAACCCCTCACAGGACACAATCAACCCCAAAAAAAGACAGTTCCTGTCCAAAAAACAAACATTTTTCCAATTTAGTGAACAATCGGTTCTCCCTGAGTCTCTGGAGAACTGTCTGTAGATGTTGCAAGTGAGATTGGCTGTCCGGGGAATACACCAAAATGTCATCCAAATAAATAATATCAAAACGGCCTATCAGGTCAGAAAACACAACATTTATGAAATTCTGGAAAATAGCGGGTGCATTAGTTAACCCAAACGGCATTACCAGGTTTTCAAAGAGTCCTTCTGATGTGAGGAACGCAGTTTTCCACTCGTCCCCTTCCCGAACCCTTATCAGATTGTAGGCCCCCCGGAGATCTAACTTGGAGAACCATTGGGCCCCAGCTAACTGGTTACATAAGTCTTGGCGCTCAGGCCCAGACAAATTGAACAATCGAGCCTTTGGTAACTTGGCTCCGGGTACTAAATCAATGGCACAATCGTAGAGTCTATGTGGTGGCAGCGCCTCAGCCTCACTTTTGGAAAAAACGTCTTCGAAATCCTTCAGGTACTCCGGAATACCTTCCAGACCGACAGATGACACAGATACGGATTTAACAGCGTTAGCAAGATGTCCCAGGTTACCACATTTATCCTTGCATCCCCATTGAGTGATCTCCCCTGTAACCCAATCAATGCTAGGATTATGGCATTGAAGCCAAGGCATCCCCAGTACCAATCCTGCAGGCAAGTTATCTAGCACAAGACAATTTAGTTTTTCCACATGAGTGGAACCTACCTTTAAAAGAAAAAAGTTCAGACCTGCAACAGATACCGTCCTGGGTAAGAGGGGATGAGTCAATTGCCACAAGTTTAACAGGATCCTGAATCCTGACTGTCCCTATCTTATTAAGAGTCATAATTTTGGTATCAATCAGGTTCACAGCAGAACCACAGTCAACAAAAGCAGTAGTCTGAACCGGACCATTACCAAGTTCCAGTTCCACCTGCAGCACCATTTTTGTACGTGAGAAAAACTGTACCTGAAGGTCAGGGTAGCCTCCTTGACTACTACCCAGACCTAGTCGTTTCCCGCCAACTTGGAGGATGACGGACAGGAGGGGCAGTCCTTCTTCCAGTGTCCAGATTCCCCACAATAGAAGCACAACTGCTTCTCCCGGCGGCGTCTTCTTTCCTTTTCCTCACAGGTGACAGCACTCACCTCCATAGCCACAGGAAGAGTCCGGGTCTCATCTCCACTGAAGATTAATGGTGTTTCCAGTTGCATAACGCCTCTAACCCACAGTCTGTGATCCATGCGAACCGCTTGGGTCATGGCATCCTCCAGGGAGTCAGGTGGAGGATGGAGTGCCAAGGCATCCTTCAGACGTTCACACAGGCCTCTACGAAACAGCCCCCAAAGGGTGGCATCACTCCAAGAAATCTCAGCTGCCCAACGTCTGAATTCAGTACAGAACCACTCGGCTGAGTGCTCCCCTTGACAGACACTCCTCACCTTGTCCTCAGCCAAACTCACTCTATCAGGCTCATCATAAATAAGCCCTAAGGCTTCAAAAAACGCATCTACAGACATTCTCTCAGGGGCAGAAGAGGAAAGCGAAAATGCCCAGGCTTGTGGGGACCCCCTAAGCAGGGACATAACCACCCCCACCCTCTGTTTCTCATCCCCAGAAGAGCGGGGTCTCAAAGAGAAAAAAAGCTTACAGCCCTCCTTAAATGCTCTGAATTCATCTTTGTTACCTGAAAACGTATCTGGGAATTTAACCGGGGATTCGGGTGGGACTAAAATGACATCTCTATTCTCCACCTGCTGGAAGCCTGCGGGACTGGGCCAGAGCTTGGTGTTCCAAACTAAGCTTCTGCAGTGACTGAGTCAAGCTTTTCACCTGCTCAGATAAAGCACACATTGGATCCATGCTGCAGAAGTGAGGAGAGAAAAAAAAATTCAAGGCCAGTTATAATGTGAGGAACACCGCACTGAACTTGCTCACTGAGCCAGTGCGCGTGTCCTGAGTAAAGCGAACTGTGCTCAAAGATACCTGTGGAGCGGGCAGCAGCCGAGTAGATGCGTACTTCAGAACAGCAGGCCCTGAAGCACGTGACTGCTAAGGGTGTGGCCTAAACTCCAGAGAGCTAGGAGCTGCAAGAGAACTCCTAGCAGGGTAACTGCGAGACAAAGTTATCAAGGGGCATAGACAGGGAGGATAGTCAGGACGTAGCCAATGAGTCATACACAGAGATAGCTGCAAGGTACAAGAGGGGTGAGCAGAGAGTAGTCAGAACACAGGCAATGAGTCATACACAGAGAGGGTAGTGCAGTGCAGAATCAACAGGCAAACTCACAACGGGAAACAGAACCGGGTCAGAACCATATAAACAAGCTATAACAACGTACAGGCACAGGCACACAGAGGTCAGCACACTCGGCCAAAGGCAAAAGTATAACTGGGTGGGATTGGAGCTTCCCAGGGGTTCAAGAAGCTCTCCCAGAACCAAAATGAGGCCACAATAATTAACCCTAGGTGTGCAGGTCAAAACCCTGCACTGGGATCATGACAGTAAGATCCTGGAGTTCAACAATAACCAGGGCTTCGGGTTTATCTCTGATTCCAGGGGATCCCCAGACCTCTTTGTTAACTGCCGAGATGTGGAGGCCCATCTGGTAAAAGGACATCCAGGCCGCAATTTGAAACCAGGTGACCTGGTTTCCTTCACCTGGCATCTGGGACCCCGGGGTTGGTATTCCCTTAATGTGAGGAGAATTCCACCAGAACTGGCCGCTGCATATAAACAGCAGGAGGCAACCAGTAAAGTGGCAGTGGTGGCAGCAGAGATCCCCAGGCCGGTTACCACATTCTATCCTGGAGGGAAAATACAGTAATTACAACATTGACCCCTGCATCTGGAGCAGGTACACCCCAGGCTGCTATTACTCCTACCACAGCAGTGACACCAGCTGCATCATTCTGGCAAGCTACAGTCCCACCATCACCAGCAGTGAGACCAAAAATTCTGGCTGCTGCAACTAACCAGCAGGCTGCAACCTCACAAGCCCCAGTAGCCATCAAAACAGTTCCACCAGGAGGGGCCCAACAGGAAGAAAATATTCAATATGTCAAACCCTGTGGAAGTCAACGGGAAGTACATCCCTGGAAGCAAAAAGGCTACCAGGCTTCCATCACCCCAGGGGGTGGACACCAGTAAGATGTTGTATTGAATAAAAGAACAGTTACCCAGGAGGGTATTTGCACCATTGTGCCTTGTTGATTTTGCTGTTTACAGTTTTGCCCCAGTTGGGCATTATCTTCGTTGCACCCCAGAAACTGAGAGATCTCAAACTGGAAGTGGTCTCAAACTTTTTGTAAATATTTTGCACCTCTTAAGGTGCTCGTTCTTGGTTTTACACAAACTATTTTCGCACAAAGACTACCTCAGACAGAACAAAAACTCGTGGCTGTGGCCGAACATTGGGTCTGGAAGAGGAAGACTGGCAATGTCCTGCAGCCCACCCAGGACCACCGTTGGAGGTTTTGGGCGAGTCCCCCACCAACAGAAAGGGACACTACAAAATATCCCAGTTGGGGTAGAACTTCCCTTGTTCACCAAGAATAGCTGAACTTTTAATAAAATGTTGCTAGCATTTATATATTGATAGTATTTATTAAAGATAGAATTGGAAGTATCTTAGTATAGAATAAATTGCAAAGATAGTATTATTACTAAGCAGAAAAGAGAGAATAAAAATGTGAAGTTCTTAAATATAAATTTGCACCAGGTGGCGAACCATAGCTAGCGGTTGTCACCAGTTAGCACTTTGAGTTACAGGTAGCATAAATAAAGTTATCTTAGGTAACGTTAAAAGAAAAAGTACCTCTCCCTGGAGAAGAAATTTTATAGCCTAATATATATTAATAACTGTAGGCAGTATTGTTTGAATAATATGTATTGTTAATTACTGCAGTAATGTTTGCAAAATGTTTTGTATGTTCCTCTGTAACATCTTCTGTTTTATTTTCAGCTCGCGGACGTGCTGGGTTTAACAGGGGGGAATGTGGTGCCCCTGTGGGTCCAGTCACCACCGAGGTACTTCATCTCAGCCAGAGGTGTGGTATCTCACAAATGGGTAAGTTGGGGGCACCTCACCACACTCTTAACACTGCACTCAACACACACTAGCTAGTCAGGGCACCTGCGCATACCCTTCGGGAGGCTGGTCTCATTCCAGACTGACTAGGAAAGGTTGTTGGGAGCTAGTGGGGAAAGTAAGAAAAGGGGAGGAGCTTAGAAAGTTGAGTGATGTAGAGCAGCCAATGGGAACAGCGAGTGGGTGGAGCTGAGAGAAAGAGTGGGAGATTTGAAGGCGGTTAGAGGAGTCCCCTCAGGTGAGAGCAGGTGGAAGGATGCGCTTGGAGCAGATCCTGTCAGGAGGAGCTGCCGGATAGATTGGCTTGGAGGAAAGCTCCCGGAAGGAAAGAGAGGAATTTCTAGAGTCCCACGCTGATTGCTATCAGGTGGGAGAAGAAATTAGGTCGCAGAAGGGTCTCAGCCCCTAGCCTAGCGAAGTGAATGACGAACTTAACTAGCAAGCTGACAGCTGTGGTTGCTGTAGGGACCACAGCGAATCCCACAGTTACCTTCCCAGAAAGGCAGCCATATAGGATCAAGAAACCGCCTGAGTAACGAATTCTGACAGGATCCGCGTCACCTGGCCTGGGACACTGACTGTGAAGGTGCTAGAAAGGGAGGAAGGAGAGTAGAAACTAGCACGGTGAGACGGCCTAGGAAGGAACATACTGAAAGAGAGTGTTGGAGGGGTAAACTCATCTACCCGGAAGTTTATTGGACCCCTAACCTGGAAGACTCAGCACCGAAGTGGGCGTCTGTGCGCACCAGACAGTGAGTAAAGCCCTTTGGAATTGCATTTTACTGAGTCCTTGTCTCATTTCTGCATCCAACACTCAGCACTGCTACATCCTCCACACTGCTTGTCACCATATCCCCTGAAACCACACTCAACTGCCCTGGGACTACTGCTCTACCTGTGGAGAGCTATTGTCACCTCAGCTGCATCACATCAATGGTCCCAGAGGAACAACACCGCAGCGTTGGTCACCTCTGACCAGAACACCACAGGTGGCGTCACGTATTCCTTCATCTATAAACTTTATCCCCAATTTCTTACACTTCAACAACAAACTTCCTTTTCATTTGTCCGCCTGGGGCCACGGACCAGGTCCCGGCCATTGTGACACTGTCCCCCATTGAAGTTGACGGGCCCGGTACCGAGTACCCCACGGCCCCCGGGGCGCGACAACTCCACCATGCCCCTTCATCAAGACTGACAAAAAAAATTCCAGCTTTGATGAATTGGGGCCATTGCCTTTATGTTTGAAAAATGTGTAAATCTTATTATCATCATTCGTGACAGATATCAGGTGCATGATTATTAAACAGGCTCAGGACCTGATCCTGCACCATGCAAGATTGGTGACAAAAATTGTCAAGGTGGGAGCTGGCTCAGATAGAGGGTGTATATCAATAGTCATACAAATGAGGGGTTTTGGTTGTTTCTTTATAGAAGAGTAATTCTGACTATTATAGTTATGCAAACCTGTGATTTCAATATATGATTCTATGAAAAAAATTGGATAAAAATTGCTTAAAAATTGCAAGTTCCTAATACCGGCGTAACATATGTTACATATTGTATTCTTCTTTTTTGCATTCGAGAGGTTTCATTTTATGCCAGCACTGATTGTTGTCATAAAACTTTAATAATAATAAGTTCCAAGTTAAGACGATTATTGCAGGATAGAATATTAGTGGATGAAAAGATCTTGAGAAGCAGTTTACTTTGCTGCAGCGAGCTGACTGTATTTACTTCTCAGGGTGTAGTTTCTGGCTCGTACATCCTCTGGCTAGTACTTCTGAGAGTTAAGCATTTTCTTTCCTCCTTAGTCCTTAGTACAGAACAGTAGCTAAGCCAATTTAAATAACCTGCCTTTTTGCCAAAGTCAAATTAAACAAATATCATAGATATAGCCATAGCTTTATGAATACAGCTAAAATAAATACACAATATTATATTTGAGACAGCATGAGATGAGTCTCTAGCCATAAGAAAACCTGCAAATATATGTGTGATGTCAAATAGGTACAATACAGTAAATTGGGTAATAAACAGAGATGAGTGAATCACCTTCAGTTTGAATTTTCCAGTTCTGTCAAAATTAAAAAAAAAAAAGAATTTGAAAACACTACAAATAGAAAGTAGTCTAAAGCCTCCAATTGCCATGATAAGGTGTGTATGACATTTTAGGCTATGTGCACACGTTGCGGATTGGGCTGCAGATTTAACAAAATCCGCAGGTAAATCCGCAGGTCAAAAGACCTGCGGTTTATCTGCAGATTAGCTTGCGGTTTAGCCCAGCGGTTTCACACCTCTACAATATTGAAGGTGTGAAACCACTGCGGATTCCACACAAACAATTGACATGCTGCGGATTGTAATCCGCAGCAAATCCACGTGGAAAAATCTGCAGCATGTGCACTGCGTTTTTTGTATTTCATAGGTAATAATGGTACTGTAAAACGCAGCTAATTCTGCTGCGGATCCGCAGCAGAATCCGCAGCATGTGCACAGACCCTTAAGGTTGATCATTTTATATAAGAATGTGGCAAACCACAGCTTGAGGGCAACATCTTGCCCTATGGCTCATCCTGTCCGGCCTGTGGATCAAAACAGCTAAAGGTCTGAAAACACAGGCCCACATTTCGCACCATGCGCTCCGCCACCTTCTGTCCATCGCCTTTGGATGTCACCACTGTCTGCATCCTCAGGATACACACAGTGGTGAATACATTGGTGCAGGAGGAGTCATTGGCTCTTTCTTCCACCAATCAATGTGTGCCACAAGAGATGTGATGACATTATCATGTCAACTGTGCCTTAGAGTCAGTGCAATGGAGACAAGAGCAAAGTGTGAGGGGAACAGAAGCTAGGTGAGTATGTGTTGTAGTCTTTTTTTTCCTGTCTATAGGATGCTTGCATGTATATAGAAGGCTTTGTGGGGGCTCACATTGTGTATAGAGAGGTTATGTGATGGCTCAAATTGTATGTTGAGAGGCTATGTGGGGGGCTCATATTGTTTATAGGGGCTATGTGGTGGCTCATACTGTATATAGAAGGCTATGTGGTGGCTCATACTGCATATAAGGGGGTATGTGAAGGCTCATACTGTATATAGAAGGCTATGTTTGGGCTCATGCTGTAGTTGGGAACTATGCAAAAGCCCATATTGTACATAGAGAGGCTATGTGGGGGTTCAATCTGTATATAAGGGACTATGTGGGGGACCAAACAATATCGCGAGGCTATGTTGGGGCTCACTCTGTACATAGCAGGCTATGTTTAGGCTCATACTGTATACATGGAGCTGTGTAGGGACTCATATTGTATATAGAGATGCTGTGTGCTGTCTTATACTATTTATAAGGGCTACATGAAAACTCATACTGTATATAGAGAGGCAATATTTGGAATAATTGTATTTAGGGGCTTTGAGAAGGCTCATTGTCACGGTCCTGTCAGCGCCGGCGTGCAGCCACCGCTGAGCAGGGACTCACCCACACTGCAGAGGGGCCCGGGGTCAGATACGGCTGGGCAGCTCAGGCAAACAGGACCTGGAGATGCTGTAGTTAGCAAGCAGCCAAGGACCTACGGTCATGTGACTGCAAGGGGCGGGGCTTAGCGTCCTGCTGCCAGAGATCGGCAGAACACTATACAGGAATACTCAAGTCAGGCAAACGGGGTCATACATAGAGATAGCAGTAACGTACCAGGGATGAGACAGAAAGGATAGTCGGGGCCATTTTTTGCAGAAAGCAAGCCAAAACTTAGCCACAAACTGCACAACACGATCAGACACCACATTCAGGGGTACCCTATGTAACCGGATCACATGCTGCACAAACAATCTGGATAAAGTCTCAGCTGAAGGTAGTGCTGACAGGGGTACAAAATGAGCCTGCTTTGAAAATCTGTCCACCACTACCCATACCACCATATTACCCTTGGATGGAGGAAGATTGGTAACAAAATCCATGGACAAGTGAGTCCATGGTCTTTCGGGAACTGTCAAGGGCATCAGCTACCCCGCCGGCCTGCTATGAGAGCTTTTAGAACGAGCGCAGACCCCACAACCAGAAATGAATTTTTTTATCTCAGAGCTAAGGGTAGGCCACCAAAAGATCCTAGCCACCGCCAAACGCGTGGCTGATATACCAGGGTGAGCACTCAGCTTGGATTCAAGGAACTCCTGCAAGAGTTTAAGGAGAAGTTGCTCTGGGACAAACAACTTACCCCCTGGCTTGGCCGCAGGAGCAAGTGACTGGGCCCCCTCAATCTCTTGTTCCAATTCAGACGAGACCCCTGCTAACACAACCCCAGGGTGAAGAATGGAGGACGGTGGCTCAGGGGAAGACACAGGCTGAAAATTGCGAGATAAGCCTTGATATTCTTAGACCCTGGACGCAATGTAATAGTAAACTGAAAACGGGAAAAAAAAGCGACCAACGGGCCTGTCTGGGTGTTAGTCTTTTAGCCAACTCACTGTAAGACAAATTTTTGTGATCAGTGATCACAGTAACCGGGTGACTGGCCCCCTCCAAAAAGTGCCTCCATTCTTCAAACGCCAATTTGACCGCAAGAAGCTCTCTATTGCCTACATCGTAATTTCTTTCAGCAGCAGAGAACTTCCTGGAAAAGAAAGCACATGGCCTGAGGTTGGTTAGAGTGGCAGGCCCTTGGGACAACACCGCCCCCACCCCCACCTCGGAGGTGTCCACTTCCACAACAAATGCAAATGTTTGGACGGATCTGGCTGTATTAACACAGGAGCAGACATAAAGCATTTTTTCAGGGTCGCAAAGGCCTCTTTTGTGAGCAAGGACCAATTTCTCACATCCGCACCTTTGCATGTTAGATCTGTGAGTCGTTTGACCACCTGTAAAAACCCCCGAATAAATTTGCGGTAATAATTGGTGAACCCCAAGAAGCGCTGAAGACCCTTAAGATCTTGGGGTTGCACCCAATCCGCAAAGGCCTGCACCTTCTTGGGGTCCATGCAAAAACCCTCACAGGACACAATTAATCCCAAAAAAGACAATTCCTGAACAAAAAATACATATTTCTCCAATTTGGCAAACAGATGATTTTCCCTCAGTCTTTGGAGAACGGTTCGTACATGTTTCAGATGAGAATGACTGTCGGAGGAGTATATCAGAATATCGTCTAAGTAAATAACAACAAAACGACCAATGAGATCCGAGAATACTACATTGATGAAATTCTGAAATATGGCGGGGGCATTGGTAAGATCAAACGGCATAACTAAATTTTCAAACATTCAAGCAAAAAAGGAAGCACACTGTAGCGCCAAACCATGCAAACATGAAAAATGAATAATGAATTGCATTGCTGCATTAGAAGTATGAAAAATTGAGAAAGTTTAGCGCATAAAATGGCCAAGTTATGTGTACCTAGAAGCCACGTTAAGGCATTTCTCGTTTTCCAGGTCCCTATTCTTGGCCATTTTATGCGCTAAACTTACTCAAATTTTCATACTTCTAATGCAGTAATGCAATTCATTATTCATTTTTCATGTTTGCATGATTTGGCGCTACAGTGTGCTTCCTTTTTTGCTTGAATGTTTATGAGTTGGTGACTCTAGGTTAAGCACCTGTTCACACTATGCTTATGCTTGGATGTGACGGTCAGTTTTTGAAATTTGTATTTATTTACCTTCTGACTGAGCACTCCACCTGTTAGCTGCAGGTGTTTTTAATCAAACCAGGGCCATTTCCCCTCCACAGAGATATAGACTTCAGTCCTAACAGAGGATTTTTCATAGGTTCCCATTCAGATGGAGACTACAGTCTTAGTGATGATTGATATAGAATAGGGACCTGGAAAACGAGATCATGACACTCATATTGTACATACAGTACATAGGCTATTTTTGGATTCATACTGTATATAATGGGCTATGTAGGGGCTCGTACCATATAAAAAGAGGAAATGTGAGGGCTCATTCTGTACATAGCAGGCTATGTGGCGGCTCACACTGTATACATGTAGCTATGTGGGGACTTGTATATAGAGAAGCTATGTGGGTCTCATACTGTATATAGGGGTTATGTGGGATTTCTTACTACATATAGAAATGTTATGTGGGTGCTTACACTGCATACAGAGGGCTATGTGGGGGCTCATATTTTATATATAGAAGGACTATGTGGGGCTCATATTGTATATAGAAGACTATGTGGGTTCTCATACTGTATACAGAGGGGCTATGTGGGGTCTCACACTGTATTTGAGGTGCTATGCGGGGCTCATACTGTATATAGAGAGGTTCTGCGGGGGCTCATATGGTATGTAGGGGCTGAGTGTGGGCTCTTATGGTATAGAGGGGCTGAGTATGGGCTCATACGGAATATAGGGGGGCCGTGTGGGGTTTATACTATAATCAGTGGGGAAAAAAGTATTTAGACAGCCACCAATTGTGTGCGTTCTCCTACTTAAAAAGTTGAGAGAGGCCTGTTATTGAAGACGAGTTTTGTTTCTCCCAAACAGTTCTACTTTGGTTTCATCAGACCATAAAATGACATTCTCCCAATACTCCTCCTCCTAAATTGCACACTCCTGATTTCTATTCAATCCCTTTCAAGCTCTTACAGATAAATACAGTGTTAGTAATGTCAGTGTCCTCAACATACATGGCTATACGTAAATAATTTATTAACCTATGGTAACCAGCATTCTGTTTAATAGCATATTGCATTGACAGACTTTTTATTTAATTTTCTTTAATTAAAAAAATATTCAAATATGGTACCATTTTGTTCTCATGCAGACCATTCCATAGCTGCCTGTAAATCCAGGAAAACAACAGAAATTTCCTGCACAGGGGAATATCAATGGAATTTTGCCTAGTCCTTTTGTACAAGGGACTGCTGCATCCTGTTGTGGCACTCCAGGAGTCCGGTTGCTACAGTGGCTTTGCCTCACTCCTGGAGGGGGCAATGACATGCCTGGAAGCAGAGAGGAGTTCCCTGATCAGGTAAATGTGGCGCCCCCAGGAGTATGGTCGCCACAGTGGCATTACCTCCCTCCTAGGCGGTGTGATGTCATGCTTGGAACCAATGAAGGATCTCTCTATCAGGTAATTCCAGCACACCCCACAGTTCCCACTCCAGGCCAGCAGATGGTGCTCTGAACCAAACTGCTGTGGAGCTGCTCTCTGTGGCCAGGAAAGGGAAGTTAGTCAGTTCGTGCAGAGAGGGTGGAGATTGTGGATGTGGAAGAGACGAGCTGGGAAGGATTGAGCTGAAGTCAGGCTCACTCCCAGCTGAAGCGCATTGACCGGAGCTCGGAGTCCGAGGCTGTATGGATACAAATGATCCTGCAGCAGAAACCGGAGGAACAAGAGGCTGTAAATGCTCTGTTCCCACCTAAGACTCGGAGTCACAGCAGCAACTTGTGTGAGCCAGAAAGAGATGGCTACAACTGCCTGCCATACGAGTAGAGTTCAAGTAACAGCAAGCAAGAGGAACTTGAGTGTAATTCAGAACTGCAAGTACTTCAGATTAGCGCTAGAAAGGAGACTACACAACCCATCTGAATTGAGAGCTTCCCAAGTTGCTTCCAGGCTGATCAATCCCTGTACCATCTGTGATCTGAATCCTGGACTGTACCTTCAGTAAAGGTAAAAGAAACTGCACCCTGTCGTGTTCTTTGAATTCTTCCTGCAACCTACTCAGCACTGCTACATCTCTGTGCCTAACACTACACCATCTACCTCAACACCTATTACTACTGCCCTGAGACTACAGCTCTGCCTGTGGTGAGCTACTACATCTTTGCTGCACCCCACCATCTGTCCCAGAGGATCTGCACTGCAGCATCGGCTTAACACCTTTCTTGCCGAGCACCACAGGTGGCATCAAAACTCGTCTACCTATTATTCAGCTACATTTCACCCATTTTTACATGGACGCCCAGGACCACTGACCGGGTCACCACCACCGTGACACATCCCTTTAAGACACTAGCCCGAGTAATCCCACAGCCCTGGGGGTGATCCATAATCATTACACACAACATTTTTCCTGCTCCAGACCAGAAGGGGGAGCTCTGAACCCTGTTTTAGGGGAGCTTCCGGCAGGTTCTGGGCTGGAGGAGGGGTTAGTTAGTGGAGTCTGGGAGTGAGAAGGAGCAGGAAACATGAAGGAGCTGCTCCCTAGACTAAAATAGAGAGAGGAAAGGAGAAAGAGCTGAGGAAAGCCTGGGGAAGTAGAGCTGTAAAAAAGCTCACCCCAGGTCAGTGAGCTGGATACTGGACACCGGAGTCCATGGCTGTCTGGGAACGATAGTCTCAGTAGCCAAATCCGGAGAACAGGAGACTGCAGGCTCCTGGCCTCACCAAAACCCCTGAGGCACAGCAGCATACGAGAGCCTGGTGCTGCCACAGAAGAAGAGGCATGAGCTGCCTGCCATAAGGGCAAATACAAAGAACAGAGAACAGAGGACAGAGTATAGCTTCAAGCTGCAGGGATCTCAGACACTAGCGCAGAAAGGATGCCTCCAAAATCACATGGTTCAAGGGACTCTGATCTGCTTTCAGGCTGCGGGGTCTCCATTTCCATCTGTACCAGTACTTCGGTCTGCACCTCAAGCCCTAAGTAAAAGGTAAAAGGAACCGTAACTCTTGTGTCTGCAGTTATTGATCACACATGCATCCTTGCAATACAGTTATCCACCATCCTGCACTTACAATGCCCTGGGGTTAAGCTCTGCCTGTGGAGAGCTGGACCAACTCTGCTGCATCACCGCCAGCCCCAGCGGTCTGTGCAAGCAGCGTCGGCTAACCATTTTATTGCTGAGTACCACAGGTGGCATCACAAACTTATCTATACATAGACTTTAATCCTCATCAATCCACTCGGCCACAGAACGGATCACTGCTGCCGTGACACATCCCTTTAAGACACCGGCCCGGTACCGAGAAACCCACAGCCCTGAGGGGGTTCTCCACTGTTAGTGTATTATTTTCTGTGACCTGAACTGGTAAACACTGTTGCCTATACTGCTATGTTATTTTTGAATTTCATGGGAATGTTAATTCCTTTTCTGTGGCTTTGCCTTATTTTTAGTATAAGGACTCACATGAGGCTTCTTGACGTGGGTTGCGAGCTTGTGCATTTTGGAGAAAATATCAACCAATACCTCATATGTACAGTGGCTTGCAAAAGTATTCACCTCCATTGGCTTTTTACCTCATGTTACATTACAACCTGTGTTTCAATATTTGTGCAATCCAAATTGTGCGTGATATTTCTGGACTAAAGTTGATGAAGTGAAGTAAGAAAAATATTTCTAAATTCATGGGATAAAGTAACTAAAAATTGGCATGTGCAAATGCATTCACCCCTTTTACTATGAAGCCCCTAAAAATTTCTAAAGCAAGCAATTACCTTCATAATTCACATGCTTAGTAAAAGGAAGCCCAACTGTGTGCAATCTAAGTGTCACAAAGTCTGTCAGTATGCACACAATTTTTCTGAACGGCCACAGAGGCTCCAACATAATTAAGCAAGAGGCAACACTAACAGTGATGATCGAATAGTGAAATATTCGACTTCGGAAAAATCGGCACAAAAAATTTCTAATATCCGTGTATTCGTACCTAATAATGAATCCAATGCAAGTCAGTGGGAAAGCCGAATATTTTTCAATTTTTCAGCTGGACCCAATAAACATCAGGGGGCCTGAGAAAAAAGCTGAAATTGATGGGAATAAGAATTGCTGGTATCTGGGAATAATGTTGTCAGACTATTGCGCTGGTTTTATGGATTTTAGAAAAGTCCTACCAAACCAAACCAAAAAAATTTTTTAAAGGAAAAAATGCAAAGAAACATTAATTCCTTCACAATTATATATAGCGCAAAATTTAAAAAAAAGAAAAAATTATACCTCCCCTTTAGCATATGTTCTCACGGAGCGTTTTAGCTTTTTTTACTTTAACATTTGTGAGGGCTCTCACTCCTACATTTGGGAGGACTCTCCCTCATACCAAATAGTTAGCAAGATAGTGGAATACATATTCCCCATCCCTTTACAATGCCATTTCAAACATGCCCATTTGAATTTTGGGCTTCGCCCGCCACCACTACCATGTCCACCGCCATGTCATTATGCAACCCTCGCTTTTAATTTTCAGTGCTCCATCAGGTGCTGTGAAACCTGCGTTTTGTAAGGTTCTCAGTTCATTTTTGTCACTGGATCCCAATGGAACCACTGTCATAGTGGGTGAAGCTGTGGTAAGGTGAATATAATACAGGAGTTGGGTGAGCTGTATAATCAATATCAGTAAATAGGATTCTACCAGACACCAAAAGCATTAGAATTACACTCGGAATACAGTGTATGCAGGTAAGGGCCTGTATTGTGGTCAGTCTATCAGGCCTAAAACCCATGTCAGGAACATGTACAAGCCTCATCCTATTTGAAAGCAGCCTCCTCAAGGGAAAGAGCCAGAAGTGCTATTGACCAATCTGTGCAAACCTACGCACTTCTTCTGGAAACTGCCCAACCTGGCAGAATGTATCTTTTGCATGGTTTTGAGCAATGATGGAGTAATTAGAGGATATGTCCCAGAGAGTGGCTGTGGAGCGTATTACACACGTGACAGGGAGTGCTACAGAGCTCAGGTGAAGGCCTTAGTGTGGCAATGATCATGTTCCAATATGTGTAAGGCTGCGGCCTGAATGGGTCTGTGTAGCATATTAACCCAGTCTCTTAGGCCTGTTTCACACTTCAGTTTTTTGTGTCAGTTAAAATCCACCAAAAAGGCGGAAAGCGGATCCGTTCCTAACTGATGTGAACGGATGCCACCGGATCCGTTTTTTTTTGACGGATCCGCCGAATGAAGAATTTTAAAGGAACCGCTGCCCGTGAAGGAGGGAGAGAGAGAGAGAGATTTTTTCTCTGTCCGCCAGAAATGATTTCAGGGTTAAATTTCCTCCTGACTTCATTCCTCCGGGCTTGCGCTCTATAAAAATGCGGATCCTGCAGTACAAAAAACGTTACATGGTCCGTCCAGGCATCTTGGCGGACGCAAAAAAATTGACGGATCCGCAAAAAAACAGATCTAACGGATGGCCATCCGTGAAGATCCGCCGGTAATGCAAGTCAATGGGGAAAAAAACGGATCCGCCCCAAAAAATGGCGGATCCGTTTTTTTGCAAAAACGGCAGATTTTGACTGATGGTCAAAAACAGAAGTGTGAAACAGGCCTTAGACATGATTAAATTGTACAGAAACTGGCCAATACCCCACCACCATTTTTTTGGAAGGACCCAAATGTAGAAAATGTAAGGGAAGCAACAGTTTAATGGCTCAGGTGCGCCCTGGCCTCCCCTCACATACACATCACAGTTCTTTGTCAGCATACCTGTTTCTCCATTCTTCTTACCATCAGGGACTTTCCCTAGGTGGCTGTATACTTTTACCAAAAATTTTGGTACAAACGGAGTCACAATCCAATTCCAACTTTAAATAAGAAACTTTACTCTTATATGTTCTCAATCCGTTCACTTCAGTTACAGCATATACATCAGGTATCCCACAGTTTGCCTTCTTCTCTGTCCCTGGGCTACTATCGCTGGGCTGCTATCTTAAAAATGTTACGGGGTTGCCTGCCCTGTCAGTGCTCCCCTGGCTGACTCAAATGCCGAATGCTACACTCCTACATTTAACTATGTACTGTACATCCTGAGCATAACTCTACCCCCATCTAGAGGACTAGATAGGGTACTACACTTTCCCTACCATAAAGCAATATAACAATATACATTTATGAAACCATACATTAATATACTACTATATACACAGGATGGTCTTGTTAACCCCTTACACTGACAAGGGACAACTGAACGTTGCACTTGGACAACGAACTGGACGTGGTTGATGACTGTTGTGTCTGTGCAACTGCAGGTTGTGGCGTTGAGGCCTTAGCGCCTCCTTCATGGACAGCAGAGTGGTAATGACACAACACAGGGGAAGGGCCAGTGGTTTCACCGTCAGACAAAGATTTGCACCCATACGTTCCACCCACCTACTGGGGTGCTGCATATATGAGCATGATAAGGAGTATGCTAACAGAGGCATTATGTCAAATTTCCCTTTATAAAGGGATATGTGGGTAAGATTTTTGAACTATTAATGCATTTATGTTCCAAAATGTCCAAGTGCAGACCCCAAAAACAACATCAGGCTACCAGATAGACGCTTAAAGAGACTGTCAGAAGGGCAACACAATAAAAAAATATACAGTATAATAATACATTATATAGAGAATGAGAGTAGTAATTTGACCATTGCACAATGTACACAATTGCACGTCTGCCTCCAACATTAGAGAAGCAAATTTCTCCTTGTACCATGGGTCAAGAAAGGTGTACAGCCAGTTCTTCATGGTGGACAAAATGTTTTTCACGCGAAGGTCTTGGGAATGGCATCTGGACATGAACTCTGCCATGTGTGGCAGACTACAATGAGTCAAACATTCAATCATACACCAGGAGCAACACTAACCATCCTCGCCTCCTCCTCCTCTTCAGGTCATCCATGCTGGACATGCATGAAGCTGGGACTGGGAGTACTCTCTGTAGCGCAGAGCAATAAATCCTGTTCCTCCTCCTCATCTTCCTCCTCCTGTTCCTCGTCATCACCCAATGCTGCCTGAGAATACTATGTGAGGCTGGGCTGTGTGGTATCAGCAACTGTACAATCTTGCTCCATAGCCACCTGTTCGACATTTAATGCTTCCTCTTTTAGATTCTGTAGCAAACGTTTTAATAGACAGAGCAGTGGGATGGTTACGCTCTTAATAGCGTCATCAGCGCTCACCATCTTGGTGCAGTACTCAAAGTTTTGAAGAACCTCACATGGGTAGGCGATCCACACCCACTTGGCAGTTTTTATGTGTGGCGTAAATCACTACTGCAGCGAAACTAGACCGAAGAAATCCATAAATGTGCGCTGACATGCAGTACCTTGGGAAGTAGGTCAGACAAGTCAGGGTATGTTTTTAAAAACTGCTGTACAACCAAGTTTAGCACGTGGGTGATGCATGGAAAGTGTATCAGCTTGCCAAGCTTCAAATCCGCTGCCAAGTTATGCCAATTATCGCACACAACCAGACCTGGTTGGAGGTTCAGCAGGGAGAGCCACTGATCTGTCTGTTCATTTATCCCTTTCAACAGCTTGGCTGTGTTATGAGCTTTATCACTTAAACAGATGAGCTTCAGCAGAGCGTGCTGCTGCTTTGCCAAGGCAGTGCTGCAGATTTCACCGCTGGGGAGTGATGGGGAGGCGAGTTCCACTGAGGAGGAGGAGGAGAGACAGGAACTGGAAAACGAGGAGACTGAAACCTTGATGTAAGTTGGGGTACCTATTCTTGGTGTGGGTAAGTTTGCGTGATGTCCCAGACTCTGATTCTGTCCCAGACCCCACCAGGTTATCCCCATGTGCCATCAGGGAACTGTACCGTCCCTGTCCAAAAGAACTTGACCACGTTTCTGTAGTTAGATGGCCCTTCCCTGTGACTGCGTTGGCCAGAGCATGGCTGATATTGTGTAACACTGTGATGGCACACTGGGAAAAATAGTGTCGGCTGGGAATCAAGAACCATGAGGCTGCCACGGCCAAGAGGTCGTGGAAAGACTCAGTTCCCACAAGTCAAAACGGCAACATTTCCAGGGCTATAAATCTGGCAATGTGGGTGTTTAGCGGTTGGGCCTGTGGGTGGGTGGCTCGATAATTCTGCTTTCCAGTATATGTCTGGGGCAGGGACAACAAAACTCTGCCCTGGGATAGTGAAGTGGATGTGGTTGCTGACTGTAGTGTGTGCAACCGCTGGTTGTGGGCATGACACATCAGCACCTGCATCATGGTTAGCAGATTGGAAAGGCTGTAACACAGGGGAAGGGGCAGTGGTTTGACCCTCAGACACAGATTTGGTACAAAGGCATTCCGCCCACTGTCATTCTCGCGCCTTGGCTGAATGATGCGAGCTGGGGGGCTGTGGCCCCACTGTGCCACAAACCAGACTACCCCGAAAAGGGGCGCGACTACGACAGCTACCTCAGTCTTCATTGGAGCTTCTGATGGTGAGGTCAGGCTTGTGCGGCAGGTAGCTGTCGGGTGTCACTCCAGGGTGGTGTCTGGCTGTGGCTGCTGATCCCACTCGGGGACAAGTCACTTGCACAGGTGTGACTAACAGGCAGGCTGAGACACTGGGCAAGCAGGCATGGCTGAGACACAGGGCAAGCAGGCATGGCTTAGTACACTGGCAGGCAGGCACGGCTTGGAGACACAGGGCAAGCAGGCACAGCTTGGTACACTGGCAGGCAGGCACGGCTTGGAGACAGGGCAAGCAGGCACGGCTTGGAGACACAGGGCAAGAAGGCACGGCTTGGAGACACAGAGCAAGCAGGCACGGCTTGGAGACACAAGACAGGCAGGCACGGCTCGGAGACACAGGACAGGTGGGCATGGCTCGGAAAGGAACAGATAGGGGCCTGTTCACACAGCAGGGGCAGGTATAGGTTTAGGTAGGAAGAAGTGGAGTATATTGGAACAGGTCAGGAACTGAGCCGCAGGAGTGCGGAGTAAGCGGAGCCGCAGGAGTGTGGAGTTGGCGGAGCCACAGGAGTGCGGAGTTGGCGGAGCCGCTGGAGTGCGGATTAGGCAGGGCTGCAAGGGAGCCAGGCAGGCTGAGCGGCTAGGGAGCCTAGCAGGCAGAGCGGCTAGGAACCGAGCAGGCAGAGCGTCTAGGGAGCCAAGCAGGCAGAGCGTCTAGGGAGCCAAGCAGGCAGAGCGGCAAGGGAGCCAAGCAGGCAGAGCGGCAAGGGAGCCAAGCAGGCAGAGCGGCAAGAGAGCAGAGCAGGCAGAGCTTGCAAGAGTGCAAGGTAGCCGGGGCTTGCAAGAGTGCAAGGTACAGGCAGGGAGGACACAGGGAAAGACACAGCAGGGAAAGGAACCACAGACAAGAAGACTGATGGACAGAGGTAAGACAGAGTTCAGACAGAGACACAGTACAAGACAAGGTACAGGGACCGAAGGATACAGGGACCAGGATATTCTGCCTCCTGGAGGGTGAGCAAAGAAGTACCAGGCAAGTACTCAAACAAGGCTAGGATAAGACAGGGACCAGGATATAAGCCTCCTGGCGGGCACTCAGAGTGAACTAGAAATGCTAGGAGTAAAGCCTCTCAAGGAGGGCAAGACAAAGGACAGGGCCTGGCTTCCTCTGTAGCAAGGAGCTAACTGAGTAGAGACATTGTACAGGCAAAGGCTAGTGGGAGTGGCGGAACTAAATAATCAAGGGCTCTAGGTGATTGGTCAGGGACATATTACACAGGTGCACCCTGACTGCATAAGAACCAGAAAGTTCTGGCGCCGCCTCACTATGCACACATAGCTTGGAAGCATACAGGAGAGCAGAAGCACGGAGCCCAGGACTGGCAACAGACAGAATTCACAGCATGGCTTGAAGCAGAAAGTAAGTTGGTGTGCGGGGGATGGGAGGCCATGCAGTGATGCCAGCGGGGTTGTTACAGTACCCCCATTTACGGCCCCTCTTCCTCAAGCCTGCCAGAATGACCAGAAGAAGGAGTATGGGACCACACACAGTCCAGGCTGACAGGGCATCCTTCTGGTGAGGTGAAGTAGGCGTGCCATCCGGAATCACCGAGTGCCAAGTTTCTTGGTGAACAACAGCTTCCAACACAGAGGGTGCAAGGACTTCTTCCTCCAGATTGGCAAAAAGCGGGGCCCTGGCAGCTTCAAACTTCGCTCCTACATCAGCCGGCCAGCTAGAAACTGAAGACACCTGCACAGAGTCCATTTTTAGCCCGTTGTCCAAAGAAAATTGGATCTCCTCCAGGTGGGTGAACAACGGGGATACGTAGGCCACTGTTCCCACCTCTGCATCCACCTGCCATATGGAAGCTGGAGGCATACATACAGGGAGCCACTTCAACCTGTTGCTCAGAAAAAACTGGGCCCCCTTTTTCAGGTTAGAGGATGAGTAATGCTCCATCTTGGGACCTTCCCCCACTGGCATTGAGGAGCCGAGGGCATCCACTCAGGATCCATCTTCAGCCCTTTATCCTGGGGAAGACAATCAGGAGGCAAGGTTGCTCTAGGGAGAAGATCACTGGCATTATTGCTGGAGATGTGTGACGAGGAGGCCTCCGCTTCGCCCTCGTTGGAGGCGTCATCACCCCTAGACTCGATGGCCAGCAGACTGGATAAAGAAGACAACTTGGCTGACTGAATCTGATGCAAGGGAACCAGCCACCGCTTGTCACTTGGTTGTCTCAGGCGCAGTACCTTGCTGGGTCTCCAAACATAAATGGGCACCAGGATCTCTGGTTCAGAATGACCCATGGGCATACCAGACAGCCAATGGAAGACGAACTTCTTCGCATACAAAGCTCCAACCTGGAGCTGTAGTTGTCCTTGCAGGACTAGACTGTTCTCAAAGAGGGCTCGGCCACCTTTAGACGATGCCCACGCCGCGTTCTGGAGCTGAAGAATGGAGATCACACACCGACTCTGTATGGCTGGTGGCTCGAACACCCCAAAGCTCCCAGAAGGCAAAGAAACAGTCATAGGCTTTAATGGAGAGGGAGTACTCTCGCCAGGGGCAGCCTCTCCTACTGGCCCAGGGTTCTGGAGTACAGGCTTCACAGGGCAGAGGCCAGATTCCGGCTGCAACTTTGCCCGCTTCTTCTTTTTAGACCTCTTGAATCTTGCACGGGAGGCCGCATCGGCAGACTGTAGAACAGGTGATGGCTGGACGGTCATAGGTGGTGGCTGTACAGTCATAGGTGGTTGAGACATTTCACCCACAGGTTCCTCTTGTCTGGTCTGTCTCTGGAAGCTTGGAGGGGAATACTTTTCAGGAGCAGCTGGACGAGGCATGTCGAACACTTTACGGAAGGCCACCAGGAAGGCCCCCAGGCTCATGATGACAGGGTCCCCTGCTTCTCAAAGGAGACAGATCCACATCAAGGCATCACCAGCTAGGTAGGACATGATGTATCCCACCTTGACCCGATCAGAGGGGAAACAAGCTGCATTCTGCAGGATGTAGCGTAGGAACTTTTTTGGAAACCCTTGGCACTCAGTAAGGTTCCCATTGAACCTAGGCGGGTCATCTGGGTTGTGCTCCTCATAGGCCAGAAGTTGCTCATACATAGCCCTGGAGACAATAAGTGGTTCAGATGTCTCAACAATTGGAACCACGGAAGGCAGAACAAATTCTTCCGGTGGCTCATACTGGCAGGGAGAGAGTTCATCATGTGCTGCGAGCGGAAGGACATGGGACTCAGCGGGGACCATGGCCTGTGCAAACTGTCACGCTCGCGCCTTGGCTGAATGGCGCGAGCCGGGGGGTTGTGGCCCCACTGAGCCACAAACCAGACTACCCTGGAAGGGGCGTGACTACGACAGCTACCTCGGTCTTCACTGGAGCCTCCGATGGTGAGGTCAGGCTTGTGCGGCAGGTAGCTGTCGGGTGCCACTCCAGGGTGGTGTCTGGCTGTGGCTGCTGATCCCACTCGGGGACAACTCACTTGGACAGATGTGACTAACAGGCAGACTGAGACACTGGGCAAGCAGGCACGGCTGAGACACAGGGCAAGCAGGCATGGCTTGGTACACAGGCAGGCAGACACAGCTTGGAGACACAGGGCAAGCAGGCACAGCTTGGAGACACAGGGCAAGCAGGCATGTCTTGGAGACACAGGGCAAGCAGGCACAGCTTGGAGACACAGGGCAAGCAGGCATGACTTGGAGACACAGGGCAAGCAGGCACAGCTTGGAGACACAGGGCAAGCAGGCACAGCTTGGAGACACAAGACAGGCGGGCACGGCTCGGAGACACAGGACAGGCGGGCACAACTCGGAAAGGAGCAGGTAGGGGCCTGTTCACACAGCAGGGGCACGTATAGGTTTAGGCAGGAAGAAGTGGAGTATATTGGAACAGGTCAGGAACTGAGCCGCAGGAGTGCGGAGTAGGCGGAGCCGCAGGAGTGCGGAGTCGGCGGAGCCGCAGGAGTGCGGAGTCGGCGGAGCCGCAAGGTAGCCGGGCAGGCTGAGCTGCAAGGGAGCCGAGCAGGCAGAGCTGCAAGGGAGCCGAGAAGGCAGAGCAGCAAGGGAGCCGAGCAGGCAGAGCGGCTAGGGAGCCGAGCAGGCAGAGCGGCTAGGGAGTTGAGCAGGCAGAGCGGCAAGGGAGCCGAGCAGGCAGAGCTGCAAGGGAGCCGAGCAGGCAGAGCTGCAAGGGAGCCGAGAAGGCAGAGCAGCAAGGGAGCCGAGCAGGCAGAGCGGCTAGGGAGCTGAGCAGGCAGAGCGGCAAGGGAGTTGAGCAGGCAGAGCGGCAAGGGAGCCGAGCAGGCAGAGCTGCAAGGGAGCAGAGCAGGCAGAGCTTGCAAGAGTGCAAGATAGGTGGGGCTTGCAAGAGTGCAAGGTACAGGCAGGGAGGACACAGGGAAAGACACAGCAGGGAAAGGAACAACAGACAAGGAGACTGACGGACAGAGGTAAGACAGAGTTTAGACAGAGACACAGTACAAGATAAGGTACAGGGACCGAAGGATACAGGGACCAGGATATTCTGCCTCCTGGAGGGCGAGCAAAGAATTAGGCTAAGTGCACACGTAATGGAACTCTCGCGGAAATTACCGCGAGAATTCCGGAATTCCAGTCCGCGGGAAAATCGCATTTTAAATTCCCGCGATTTTCCCGCGGAAAAACTAGCATTTTGCAAGCGTAATTAGCTTGCAGAATGCTAGCGTTTTCCAAGCGATCTGGAGCATCGCTTGGAGAACTGATTGACAGGTTGGTCACACTCTTCAAACACAGTGTTTGACAGTGTGACCAACTTTTTACTACTGAGGCCGCCTATGCGGCATCAGTAGTAAAAGATAGGATGTAAAAAAAAAATAAAAAATGGTGTTATTCTTACCCTCCGATGTCCCGCGCATCCGTTCCCAGTAATCCTTTGCGAAAATGCCCGCGATGACGTCAGTTCTCGCAGGATCGCGACGTCTCGCGGTAATTCGCGATGACGTCGCGCGAATGACCGCGAGACTTCGCGATCCCGCGAGAACGGACATCATCGCGAGCATTTTCGCAAAGGACTACTGGGAACGAGAGCATGAAGAGAAGCGGGAAGGCTGCGCGGGACGCCGGAGGGTGAGAATAACAATATTTTTTATTTTTAAATTCTTTTTTTTACAGGGATATGGTACCCAAAGCCCGGAGGACAGTCTCCTCTCCTCCGGACCGTGGGTACCATCCGCAAATGTTCTGCTTACTTTCCGCATGGTGTGCACAGCCACATGCGGGAAGTAAGCGGAACAATGCATTCCTATGGGTGCGGGATCGCCGCGATTCCGCAAATTAATGAGCATGCTGCGGTTTTTACCGCGAAGCAATTCCGCCGCGGTAAAAACCGCAGCATTAGTACAGCATTGCGGAATCCCATAGGAATGCATGGGATGCTTATTTTTCGCGTTTTCGCGGCAAAATCGCGCGGTTAAAACCGCCGCGGAAACGCGAAAAAAACGCTACGTGTGAACTCAGCCTTACCAGGCAAGTACTCAGACAAAAACTAAGAAAATACACGACCAAAATCCAAATATACTAAAGTAGAAAAATGTTTATTAGGGATATACAGATACAGGGAGGAGGGAAGTTACCCCTAAAGGCACAAGTTGGCAAAAGGACGCTCAATGGATCAAAGCATACATGATATATACGATGGAAAATAAAGGCAATGTATGGAATGTAAACCATATCAATATAGCTACAATAAAAAATATATTTAAGGCAGTCACAAACGGGGTATCAAATCAAACATGTGTAAAGGGTCACATCTAATATATAAAGCTCAAAGTGTGTATGTATGTATGTATGTATGTGTGTGTGTATGTATGTGTGTGTATGTATGTATGTATGTGTGTATGTCCGGGATAGGCATCCGCACCGTCGCAGCTACAGCCACAAAATTTGGCACAGTCACACATCTGGACCCCGAGAGAGTCCTAAGCTATGTTGTGAGGCGAAATTTTAACCCCGCGTGTTCCAATTCACCAAACAATTTTGCCCCTGTCTACATACTGGGGAAAAAGTGTGTGCGCGTCAAGCCCTGCCCCTCATTATGATGTCATAATGCCCCTATTTGCATACTGGGGAAAGAGTGTGTGCGTATCAAGCCCCGCCCCTCATTATGATGTCACAATGGTTGCCATGGCGACGCTGATGTCATCATAGGTTGCAAGCCCCGCCGCTCATTACGATGTCATAATAGTTGACTATGGAATGGAGGATGTGTGATGGGTATATGGGCACTGGACTATTGGATGGAGGATATGTATGACGGGTATATGGGCACGGGACTATGGGATGGAGGATGTGTGATGGGTATATGGGCACTGGACTATGGGATGGAGGATATGTATGATGGGTATATGGGCACAGGACTATGGGATGGAGGATATGTGTGATGGGTATATGGGCACTCGACTATGGGATGGAGGATGTGTGATGGGTATATGGGCACTCGACTATGGGATGGCGAATATGTATGATGGGTATATGGGCATGGGACTATGGGATGGAGGATGTGTGATGGGTATATGTGCATGGGACTATGGGATAGAGGATGTGTGATGGGTATATGGGCACTCGACTATGGGATGGAGGATATGTATGACGGGTATATGGGCACTGGACTATGGAATGGCGGATATGTATGATGGGTATATGGGCATGGGACTATGAGATGAAGGATGTGTGATGGATATATGGGCACTCGACTATGGGATGGCAAATATGTATGATGGGAATATGGGCATGGGACTATGGGATGGAGGATGTGTGATGGGTATATGTGCATGGGACTATGGGATGGAGGATGTGTGATGGGTATATGGGCACTCGACTATGGGATGGAGGATATGTATGATGGGTACATGGGCACGGGCCTATGGGATGGAGGATGTGTGATGGGTATATGGGCACGGGACTATGGGATGGAGGATGTGTGATGGGTATATGGGCACGGGACTATGGGATGGAGGATGTGTGATGGGTATATGGGCACGGGCCTATGGGATGGTGGATATGTATGATGGGTATATGGGCACGGGACTATGGGATGGAGGATAATTATAATTTGTTATAACTAACTACAGTTAGTTACTATGCCCGGGCAGCGCCGGGCTCTTCAGCTAGTAGTAAATAATGTATAAGCTAAATAGCAATCATTGGTCACCAAACCAGGGGACCATACTTTATAGGCAGGTGGTATCATGTCTCTTGTTGTGCCAACCCAAACCGCACCACAATAATCTTCTAAAATGCCAAATACCTGGAATAATCTCACGGGGCAGGAGCCTGGTTCAAGAGCGTCACGCCACTCTTGGACCAGGCTCCTGCCCCCTGTGAATATTCCAGGTATTTGGCATTTTAGAAGATTATTGTGGTGTGGTTTGCCTCATTGCATACTGTGTTAGGCTCTGTGGGTTGTCACAACAAGAGACATGAAACCAACTGCCTATATGGTCCCCTGGTTTGGTGTCCAATGATTGCTATTTAGCTTATACATTATTTACTATGTGACCCTTTTCACATGTATGATTTGATACCCCATTTGTGACTGCCTTATATATATTATTTATTGTAGCTATATTGATATGGTTTACATTCCATACATTGCTTTTATTTTCCATCGTATATATCATGATTCATGTATGCTTTGATCCATTGAGTGTCCTTTTGCCAACTTGCGCCTTTAGGGGTAAATTCCCTCCTCCCTGTATCTGTATATCCCTAATAAACATTTTTCTACTTTAGTATATTTGGATTTTGGTCGTGTATTTTTCTTAGTTTTGCTATCACATGCGATTTTTCCCTATTTTAGGTCCTGATTTATATTTGAGCTTAATACTACCCGCATGGGTGTATTTATGTGATGTATTTCACAAGATATTCAAGTACTCAGACAAGGCTAAGACAGGGACCAAGATATAAGCCTCCTGGCGGGCACTCAGAGTGAACTAGAAACGCTAGGAGTAAAGCCTCTCAAGGAGGGCAAGACAAAGGACAGGGCCTGGCTTCCTCAGTAGCATGGAGCTAACTGAGTAGAGACATTGCAAAGGCAAAGGTTAGTGGGAGTGGCGGAACTAAATAGTCAAGGGCTCTAGGTGATTGGTCAGGGACATATTATACAGGTGCACCCTGATTGCATAAGAACCAGAGAGTTCTGACTCTGCCTCCCTATACACACATAGCTTGGAAGTGGGTCGCCCTCCAAGGGCTGTGGGGTACTCGGTACCGGGTCGGTATCGGCGGGATATGTTACAGCTGTGGTGACCCGGTCCGTGGCCCTGGGCGCCCAAGAAAAAGGGGAATTGCAATGGTGGAAATGTGGTTAATTGAATGAATAGTTTGTGACGCCACCTGTGGTGTTCAGCAAGTGAGGTGTTAGGCCGACGCTGCATGCAGATCCTCTGGGACTGATGGTGTGTTGCAGCCAAGATGGTGAAGCTCCCCACAGGTGGAGCTGTAGTCCAAGGGCAGTGTAGATGTAGGGTTAGAGGGGAGATGCAGGCAGTGCAGAAGCTGGTACACAGATGTAGCGGTACCCGGTGTGTTGGCGCAGGAATGAATGGAGGACACCAGGGCTTGTAGTTCCAAAGCTTTACTCACAGTCTGTAGTACACACAGGTGCCTGCCTCTGTGCTGTGTCCTCCAGGTCAGGGACCCAGTCAACCTCCAGGCAAGATAGGATGCTCCCTTCCAACACTCCGCCAACATGTGCCTTTCTGAACGTCTCCTCTATAGCGCCTTTAAGTGAAGTACTCCTAGTACTGAGTTACACTGAAGTTCCTCCTGACAGATGTTCCCAAGAACTCTACTTGTACGGCAGACAGCTGTAGCCTGCTTCGGGGACTCCTTGCTCCTGAGTCCTGGCTCACTATCCAAGTTGCTGTTGTGCCCCCAAGTCTTAGATGGGAGTAGTGCATTTACAGCCCACCACTCCACCGGTGTCTGCTGCAGAACCATTAGTGTCCATACAACCTCGGGGACCAGGCCCCGACCTTGCGCTTAGAGCTTCTAGGCTGGGTTCTTCCTCTAACCCACGTCCTCTGATCCCTTTTACTCCAACGTTCCGTACTCGCTTTCCTTCTTATGGAAGAGCAGGTTTCTGTTCAATGTCTTTCTCCTTCTTTCCTTTCCCGTGCCAGCAGACCCAGGTCACTGAGATCTGCTGCAGCACCTCCTTCCGCCATACCTCTCCCAGGGATCTTCTCTCCTCACTCCTCTCCTCTCAACTGAACTCCTCTCCTCTCAACTGAACTCCTCTGAAATTCTAAACCTTCCAACTCTTTTATGTACTCTCACTCCACCCGCCTCCCAGCACGTCTCTTGTTCCAAGCAGGGAACCACCAAAGGTGCTCTGCTACACTCCAAGCAGAGAGCTGCAATGTGGCTTTGCTGAACTACTGTGTTGTGTAGGATGTGAGTGTTGGAGTGTGGCTACGAGCCTCCAACCTACCTGGAAGGTGGGGTACCACACCTCAGGAGGAGGTGCAGTACCTCTGTGGCAACTGAACCCTCAGGGGTGCCACAGAAGCATACAGGAGAGCAGAAGCATGGAGAACAGGACTGGCAACAGACAGAATTCACAGCATGGCTTGAAGCAGAAAGTAAGTTGGTGTGTGGGGGATGGGAGGCCATGCAGTGATGCCAGCAGGGTTGTTACACCCACCTACTGGAGTGCTTAGCTGCCATGTGCTTTTGCATTCTGGTGGGGCTCAGGTTCGCAGTGTTCTTACCTCTTCTAAGCTTGGTTTGGCAGATGCTGCAATTTACAGTTGTTTTATCTGAAGGACTTTGAGAAAAAAACTGCCATACAGGGGAACAACGCACCATTGGTCATCTGCTATCTAGCTGAAGGGGGTGGACTCTGTGGAACAGTTGACCGAGTTCAACCTCTGGGCAAAACACTACCTCTTCTTGCTTGTTTTCTTACTACAGATCCATCCCTCTCTGCACTACTGTGCACACTAGGTATGCCACCGTGTCAGGTTGGATCAGTGGCCTCATCAAAGACCATGTCGGCTTCCAATCCCTCAATCTGATTCTCCTTCTGAGCTGCGATTTGAGGCTGACCTGATGGCAACTGTGCCTCATGATTATTCTCCGTCTCTTCAAACATCACCTTCCCCAATGTGCCTTTTTCCTGGCCGTGGGTGCTTAAATGTTTGGGCATAACTGCACTCCACCTCTTCATGACACTCTTTAATGGTGCACATTGAGAGGTCTGACAAATTACAAGAGACCATAAATAGTTCCTCAGAGTGGCCAGCGTTTGGGTCACATGTCTCCTGGGACTCTTGATGGTTGGAGGAAGAAGGACCAGATTGAGCTTTTAGAGGCACAGCCTTTTGGCTACTGAGACTGGACAGTGCGGAAGACTTTGCGGTGCTTCTTGTCAGCATACTCGAGCCTTTGTCTGCCATCCAAACCATGGCTGACACGCTGACCCAATTTTGACAGGAACCTAGAACGCGATACAGTCACCTTCGGATCTGTCACATGGCCTTGGCAGGCACCACCACATCCACATCCTTTAACATCACATCTTGAATGCGTTATGCTTATGAAACCAAAAAATATTGGCTTTATTTTTCACAAGTACCCTTACGAAGGTTTTATGTAGAAATTCACTGTATCTAGCAATGTGTGACTATTTTTTTGGAGATCATCTTGCTGACACAATCCAAATGTGGAGTAATGAAGATTATTAACCCTGCTAAATTGACACGTACGTTTATCTGTACCTGTATGGCACCAGTCACACAACTGGTAGATAAAAATACACTATTTTTTAGAACATCGGCTTGCTATAACACTACAAATGTGGAGTAATGAAGAATATCGCTCCTGCTAAATTGTCACGCACGATTATCTCTATCCGTATTGCACCAGTCGCACAACTGGTAGATAAAGATAAGCTATATTTTAGAAAAATTAAAAAAATCTTGGTTTTCTCTCGGCTTGCTAAGACACTGCATATGCGAAGTAACAAAGATTATTGTCCCTGATAAATTGTCACGCACAATTATCTCTACCCGTATTGCGCCAGTCACACAACTGCTAGACAAATATAAGGTATTTAAGTGACAATATATCAGAGAGTACTGCAGCATGAGTTGACGAAATCCGTCTTGTGGTTGTTGTTTAATCTTTATTTTCAGTCTTGAGTTAATGATATGCTCATGCTTCAAGGCAGGCCTGTGGGTGGGTTCGTCATGTGGTGCTCTGATTAGTGATTCATGAAGACTGCTAACAGGTTAGTGAGCCTTCACTGACCTGCCCCCTAGTTTACATAATGAATATTCTATATACAAAACCCCTTCTTCAGTCAGGCGCCAGCCGTGGTACCTACGCTGAAGCATAATCGCATGTGTAATGTGCATATAATTATTGTGGTTGAGGTTATCCTGATATTTATATAAAAAAAAAAAAAATCCATTTGAAAATGGCACTTGCCGCACCTGTGCCGTAGCAGCTATTTCTATAGAGGTGATCCAATAGCTGCTACTGCGGATGCGCTGGCAGCGCCATCTTGCTAGAGAAGAAAAAAATTTCCTACTCCAATATAGCGCCACTGAGCCTGCGCACTAGCAGCTATCAGTGATCGCCAATAGCTGCTATTGGACAGGCGCCAGCGGCACCATCTTGGACGAGGACATTTTTCCATTCTCTAGCAAGATGGTGGTGCCGGTGCATCCACAGTAGCAGCTATCGGGTCATCCCTATAAAGACCGATAGCTGCTACTGTGCAGGCGTGACGGGTGCCATTTTCAAATTATTCTTTTTTTTTTACTGTGCACAATCCTGCTGACAGGTTCCCTTTAATCCAATTGAGAATCTGTGGTCAGACTTGAAGATTGCTGTTCACCAGAGAAAACCATCTAGCTTGAAGGATAAGGAGCATTGACTTCAGCAATGGGCAAAAATCCCACAGTGGCAAGATTTACTGAGAAACTTATCCAAAGCGACTTGCTGCTATAATTGCCAGAAAAGGAGGCTCTACAAATTACTGACTTTAGCGGGTTAAATAGTTATGCATACTGAAGTTTTCAGTTAATTTTACCTTTTTTGTTATAGGCATGTTCTTTACATAAACTAATGACAACACCTCAAGAAAAACAGTACAACTCAAGGTTATGAGGCAGCAAAACATGACAAGGGTGTGAGAATACTTTCACAAGCCACTGTATTGTATTTTTTTGCACAATATACTTATTTTATGCAGGATGCAGCCAAGCCCATCAATGTTGGCTTTGTAAAGTAGGGTGCCTAATCCTATTACCAGTGGGGTGCACTCACTGGCGATAAAATAGGACGATTGCAATCCGATTTTTAATCGGATTGCACTCTGACCCATGTTAGTGAATGGGTGACATCTCACTTGCGATTTTTTTCTCAGCCAAAATCGGTCTGAGAAAAAAATTGCAGCATGCGGCGATTTGCAGCGATTTTTGACAATAGAAGTCAATGGGTGTGATTTAAAAAACGGACCAAAAACGGAACATCCCTTTTCCATCCGTTTTTAGCGGATACATCACCATTATGTGGTTTAGAGCACTGTAAATGGTCCTGTAAATGACTGTAGAAAAAGAGTGGCTGGGAAAAAAAACAGATGGAAAACGGATGGAAAAAAAAAACGCAAAGAAATCACATGACACTGGCATAACACTCCACCCTTTATTCCAGTCCAGAAATCGGACTGTTTTTTTAATCGCCAATGGGTATGAGGCCTTAGGGTCCTGTTACTTTTAGCGATGCACCAGCGATCCCGACAACGATACGCCCCGGTCAGGATCGCTGCTGCATCGCTACATGGTCGCCAGTGAGCTGCCAAATAGGCAGATCTCTCAAGCAACGCAGCAGCGATACAGCGATCCATCGGGGGTCGCTGTTACCTGTCACACCGCAACGAATCTGACAACTTCCACCTGCGTAAATGAGTTCTGCGTCGCCAATGACATCGCTAGTCGGCGCCGAACACAGCGATGCGTGCCGGCCAGCGGGATGCCAATGACGAAAAAATGGCCCAGGCCATTCGAGCACGATCAGCGATATCCAGCGGGGAAGGGGGGCGATCGCAGGTACGTGTCACACAAAGCGAGATCGCTGTTGCGTCACAAAATCTGTGACACTTTAGCGATCTCGCTAAAGATCTCGCTATGTGAGAAAGGCCCTTTAGTGCTGGTAAGCCTACCTTATGTAACAGCTTTTTCTCATTAATTAGTAGATTTTGAGTGGTTGTTTCATCAGTATTTTGCACCTGTGTTGCCTTCACCTTTATCAAAGGAGGCTACTGCATCTTGTTCCTGCATTACTTCCTCTGACCTGGTCTGGTAAATACTGTTGCCTCTTTTGCTGTTATTTTTTTTTCTTTTTTAATTCCTTTTCTGTGGCTTTGCTTTTAATCATAACTGATGGTAGCCCACAGTCTGTTCAATAACACACTGCGCTGACAGAATTTTTATTGTTAATTTTAATTTAAAAACTAGTCCCAAAATTACTCATTTTTTTGTTATCAAACAGACTGTTCTATAGCTGCCTGGAAGTCCAGAAAAAAACAATTAAACGGCCTGTGCAGTGGCCTATCAGTGGAATTCAACTGCTTAGCCCTATTGTTGCTGTCTAGAACAAACTTGGCGACCATAAAGTACATTGTATAACCGATGAATGCAGGGAGAGGAAACACTAAAGAGATCTTTCTATTTAACTTTATATACTTAGGCCTGTAATGGTGACCAAGGGCCATCATCTACAGTCATGGCCAAAAGTTTTGAGAATGACACAAATATTAATTTTTACAAAGTCTACTGCTTCATTTTTTCTAATGGCAATTTGCATATACTCCAGAATGTTATAAAGAGTGATCAGCTTAACAGCAATTACTTGCAAAGTCAATATTTGCCTAGAAAATTAACTTTATCCCCCAAAACACATTTCTTCATCATTGCAGCCCTGCCTTAAAAGGACCAGCTAACATCGTTTAAGTGATTGCTCCATTAACACAGGTGTGGGTGTTGATGAGGACAGGGGTGGAGATCAATCTGTCATGATTAAGTAAGAATGACACCACTGGACACTTTAAAAGGAGGCTGGTGCTTGGCATCATTGTTTCTCTTCTGTTAACCATGGTTATCTCTAAAGAAACACGTGCAGTCATCATTGCACTGCACAAAAATGGCCTAACAGGGAAGAGTATCGCAGCTAGAAAGATTGCACCTCAGTCAACAATCTATCGCATCATCAAGAACTTCAAGGAGAGAGGTTCCCTTGTTGCCAAAAAGGCTCCAGGGCGCCCAAGAAAGACCAGCAAGCACGAGGACCGTCTCGTAAAAGTGTTTCAGCTGCGGGATCGGGCTACCAGCAGTGCAGAGCTTGCTCAGGAATGGCAGCAGGCAGGTGTGAGTGCATCTGCACGCACTGTGAGGCGGAGACTCTTGGAGCAAGGCCTGGTCTCAAGGAGGGCAGCAAAGAAGCCACTTCTCTCCAGAAAAAACATCATGGACAGACTGATATTCTGCAAGAGGTACAGGGAGTGGACTGCTGAGGACTGGGGTAAAGTCATTTTCTCTGATGAATCCCCTTTTCGATTGTTTGGGACATCTGGAAAACGGCTTATTCAGAGAAGACCAGGTGAGCGCTACCACCAGTCTTGTCTCATGCCAACTGTCAAGCATCCTGAAACCATTCATGTGTGGGGTTGCTTCTCAGCCAAGGGAATGGGCTCTCTCTCAGTCTTGCCTAAAAACACAGCCATGAATACAGAATGGTACCAGAATGTTCTCCAAGAGCAACTTCTCCCAACCATCCAAGAGCAGTTTGGCGATCAACAATGCCTTTTTCAACATGATGGAGCACCTTGCCATAAAGCAAAGGTGATAACTAAATGGCTCAGGGAACAAAACATAGAGATTTTGGGACCATGGCCTGGAAACTCCCCAGATCTTAATCCCATTGAGAACTTGTGGTCAATCATCAAGAGACAGGTGGACAAACAAAAACCTTCAAATTCAGACAAAATAAAAGCTTTGATTTTGCAAGAATGGACTGCTATCAGTCAGGATTTGATCCAGAAGTTGATTGAGAGCATGCCAGGGAGAATTGCTGAGGTCCTGAAGAAGAAGGGTCAACAATGCAAATATTGACTTGCTGAATTAACTCATTCCAACTGTCAATATAACATTTTGTTACTCATAATATGATTGCAATTTATGTGATAAAAACATCTGACAAACACACATATAACCCAGAGGCCAGCAGATCATGTGAAAATATAATATTTGTGTCATTCTCAAAACTTTTGGCCATGACTGTACATCAAGAGGAGAGAAGGTTTAGTCATAATCACAGGTGGTGATTCTTTACTGTAAGACCAGTGAGATTAAGGAACTCATTGCGATGCAAAATGATAATGGCTGAGTCACTACATAAGATCAAGGAGGGCCTGGATGCCTTTCCTGAAAAATAAAATATTACAGGTTATGAGTAGAGTTGAGCGACTTTTGGTTTTTTAGGGTCGCGTTTCGTTTCGTGAAACCCGACTTTTCCAAAAGTCGGGTCGAGCAAGATCGTCCGATTATAGGGAAAAGTCGGGGTCGTCCCGAAACACGAAACCCAATGTAAGTCAATGGGGAATAAAAGTCGGCAGTGAGAGGAGGACAGGAAACACACCTACAGTGCCCATTTGAATGCCAAAAGCATCAATTCTTCTTACTTAAGCTTGTCAACCTTAATTAACTTCATAATACAAGTTACGCACTGAAAAATGGGGGTTATTTGGCTAAAGTTGTGGGGGGGGAGGGCTGGCTGCAGGTTTTCATGTGCCCTGGGCGAAAGAGCGCCCCTTTAACACATACCACAACTCATCATGCTCCGATACAGCAGAGAAATAGCGGTATAGTACAATGAAAAATACCTCACTTTTTACATCTCATGACGAGGCCCATCTATTTCTCCATACAGAATCATTGGTCCCATATAATGTTTGAAACAGTATATGATGAGCTCCACATAATACTACAGTATATGTTGGTCCCCATGGATGAAGCTCCACTGTCTTATGGGCCCAAATAATGCTCCAAACATAATGGGCCCCATTTCTAATGCTCTAGTGTATAATGGGCCCTGTAAATGCTGCTCCAGTGTCTGATGTCCACCTTTGGAATGTTCCAGTGTATGGTGGGCCCCATCTATCATTCTCCAGAGTATAGTGCTCCCCAAAAATTGCTGTCCCAACATTGAAAACAATCAAATAAGTCTCCTCGCTAGGGAATCCCTGTACTTGTCTGGACAGGTGCTGTAGCTTGCTTAACAGCTCGCCAGCCGTTCTCACGCCCAGTATGGATTACACGTGATTGCACAAAGGTGAGAAAGGGTACCGTATCCCCAGATAACATGTATGGATAGCGTACACATTCAAAATATATGTCTCAGGAGGCAGGCTCAGACGGTGTTAGGCGCAGTATGGATTGCACGTGATTGCACAAAGGTTAGAAAGGGTACCGTATCCACGGATAACATGTATGGATAGCGTACACATTCAAAATATATGTCTATACAGCAGGAGGCAGGATCAGACGGTGTTAGGCCCAGTATGGATTGCACGTGATTGCACAAAGGTTAGAAAGGGTACCGTTTCCCCGGATAACATGTATGGATAGCGTACACATTCAAAATATATGTCTCAGGAGGCAGGCTCAGACGGTGTTAGGCCCAGTATGGATTGCACGTGATTGCACAAAGGTTAGAAAGGGTACCGTATCCCCGGATAACATGTATGGATAGCGTACACATTCAAAATATATGTCTATACAGCAGGAGGCAGGCTCAGACGGTGTCAGGCACAGTATGGATTTGACGGCCCAGATTACACAGCGGAGGAGCAGAGAGAGGTAAAGATTGCAAATGCTAGGGCCCTGCCCAAGCAAGGGGGGCCCACTCGTGGGCGTCGGTACTGGCACTGGGCCCCTCATAGTACAGCGGTGTGTCTGACGGCGGGTGTGCACCACCACCGTCAGAGACACTTGATTGCACTATGAGGGACCCTGTGCCAGTGCCCGTGCCCAAGAGTCGGCCTACCCACCTGTCCAGGGCAACGGCACTCGCACGGTGTCGTGCGCTAGGTGGTGACCCCGGCCATGGGGGGGGAGGCAGCACAGTTGGGAGTTTTAGAAAGTGGCATATGTTGATGTTGGACATTCAGCTGATGCAAAAGGCGAAATAGGTGAAGTCCCAGGAAGAGGTGGACCAAAGCAAGCCATTTTTTTGTCACCCTATGTGTCATCAGGGGAAGGTGGGACAAAATCCTTGGAAACCCATGCATGGTTCATTTTAATGAAGGTTAGATCATCCACATTTTGGGTTGACAGACGGGTCCTTTTTTCTGTCAGGATTGATCCAGCTGCACTGAAGACTCTTTCCGATAGCACACTTGCAGCTGGGCAAGCGAGCTCCTGTAAGGCATATTGGGCCAATTCAGGCCAGGTGTCCAGTTTAGCGGCCCAATAGTCAAAGGGGAATGACCTGTGTGGGAGAACATCGATATGGGAGGAAAAGTAGTTTGTAACCATAGTTGACAACTGCTGTCTCCTGTCACTTTCCATCGATGCAGTATTACCAGTTGTGTGAGCGGTATTTGAAAAATCAGTCCACAACATTGTCATGAAACCCCTGTCTCCAACGCCACTTCTGCTGTGTGCACCACGAACAACTCTGCCAAGCTGACCCCGGCCCGTACGGCTCGTGTGAGAACCATAACCACTGCTGTGTGCTGGGAATGCCTCAAGCAACCGATTTACCAGAGTTGCTTGTTTATTAGCCAATATTAGGTCAAGGTTCTCCTGTGGCATGATGTTTTGTAATTTGCCTTTATAGCGTGGATCCAGGATGCTGGCCAACCAGTAGTCGTCATCGTTCATCATTTTGGCAATGCGGGGGTCCCTTTTTAGGATCTGCAAGGCATAACCTGACATGTGGGCCAATGTTCCCGGTGTCAATGATGCACTGCGAGTGCTGGTTGGAGGAGCACTTTCTGGCAAATCCACATCCCTCCAGTCACGCACAAACCCTGTACCAGACCTTGCCACGCCAACATTTTCACTTGCCCCACGAGATGCATCCTCCTCCCCTAAGTAATCATCCCCATCATCCTCCTCCTCCTCCTCCTCTTCTTCCTCCACCTCATCCAGGAGAGGTCCCTGAGCAGACAATGGCTGAATGTCATCAAGGATTCCCTCCTCCTCTTCCTCCTCATCAACATTGGCTGCAGACGCCTGCTCCTTAAGGTGCGTCAAAGTTTGCATGAGCAGACGCATAAGTGGGATGCTCATGTTTAGGATGGCGTCGTCTGCGCTTACCAGCCGTGTGCATTCCTCTAAACACTGAAGGACTTTACAGAGGTCTTTCAGCTTCGACCACTGCACACCTGTCAACTCCATGTCTGCTCTCAAAGTGCCTGGCCGTGTATCCTCCCACAAATGCATTATGGCCTGCCTCTGCTCGCACAGCCGCTCCACCATGTGCAGGGTGGAGTTCCACCTTGTTGCAATGTCGATAATGAGGCGGTGGTTGGGAAGGTGGAGCAATCGCTGCAGCTTCTGCATACGAACGGAGTGTACAGGCGACCGGCGGATGTGCGCGCACAGTCTTCGCACCTTCTGGAGCAGGGCTGTTAACTCCGGATAATTTTTGAGGAAGCACTGCACCACCAGGTTCAAGGTGTGAGCCAAGCAAGGTATGTGGCTGAGTTTTGAAAGGGCTATGGCTGCCACAAAATTACGGCCGTTATCACTAACTACCTTGCCTGCCTCAAGATGTACACTGCCCAGCCATGACTCAGTTTGTCGCTGAAAGTACTCGGCCAGCACCTCGGCGGTGTGTCTGTCGCCCAAACACATCATCTGCAACACAGCCTGCTGACGCTTTCCACTAGCTGCTCGATAGTGGGACACATCGTGTGCAACAGTGGCAGCTGCAGATGGAGTGCTCGTACGACTGCGCACTGTGGACGAGCTTTCGCTTCTGGAGGAGGAGGAGAAGGAGGAGGGTCGAACGCCTACAGCCAACTGTTTCCTATACCGTGGGCTAGGCAGCACTGTCCCACCACCGCTGTCCCCTGTGGACCCTGCATCCACCACATTAACCCAGTGCGCAGTGATGGACACGTAACGGCCCTGGCCATGCCGACTGGACCATGCATCAGTTGTGAGGTGCACCTTTCCGCTCACTGACTGCTTGAGTGCATGGACAATGCGGTCTTTCACATGATGGTGGAGGGCTGGGATGGCTTTGCGAGAGAAGAAGTGGCGACTGGGTAGGTCATAGCGTGGTACTGCATAGGCCATGAGTTCGCGGAAAGCTGCGCTTTCCACCAACCGAAAGGGCATCATCTCAAACGAGATTAGTTTGGCAATGTGGGCGTTCAAACCCAGTGTACGCGGATGAGAGACTGAGTACTTTCTTGACCTACTCATAGTGTCTGGGAGGGTGAGCTGGACTTGAGAGCTGCATATGGTGGAAGTAGCGGTGGACAGGGCGGACTGAGAGAGGGTTGATGATGGTGATGGAGTTGGTGTTCTTTCTGATGGCCTAGAATCAGTCTTTCGTTGATATAACAGTGGGATTCCCTGACTGCTGTGGCCTTGCAACGACACCTCAACATTTGCTGCTGTGCTAACCGGTGGGCTTACAGTGGGGGAAACAATGTAGCGTTGCTGACTACCTTCGTTGTAATCAGTTGCACATGTGTTACTTGAGGTTTGGTGTTGTGTCCACGCTTGCAAGTGCATGCTGGTTAAATGTCTAAGCATGCAACTGGTATTCAAATTTTTCAGATTTTTCCCTTGGCTAAAGGTCTTTGCGCACTTCTTACAGATAACCTTGGCCTGATCATGAGGATTTTGTTCAAAAAAGTGCCACACTGCACTCTTCCTACTTTGGCAGACATTTTGCGGCCTAGCACGCTGTGATCTTTTGACCCTCTGGACAAGCTGTCCAGCAACTCTTTTGATGTTTGGAACCTGTCTTTGGAGTGTTACGGGCCTGCCAGATAACAGCTGTTGCGATGTCGATGTCTGCTGTGGATGCTCCTCATCTGAGCTATTGGAAGCAGCACCCTCTTCCCCCAATGGATGCCAATCTGGGTCAACAACTGGGTCATCCATCAACTCCTCTTCTATGTCATGTGCACCTTCCTCTGTGTCACCATGTATGGTGGTATAGTGTGCGGGAAGGGGCACCTGAGTCTCATCAGGGTCAGAATCTGGCTCTGTACACTGCGAGGACAATGTAGTGCTCTGAGTGAATGTACCAGCAGAATCATCCATCAGCGGCTGTGCATCAGTGCACTCCATGTCAGATTCATCTTGGCCTGGGTAATTCACCATTTGACTTGATAATCCAGGCATGGTATGTGAAAACAGCTCCATGGAGTAATCAGTAGTATGGCCTGCGTCATCCTTCAATCTTGGTTGGGGTGAAGGACACAAGGAAAGGTGTGGTTCATGAACATGAGCCTCCAATGACGACTCAGTGCTTTTACTTTTTACAACTGAAGAAGAGGAGGCGATAGAGCTGGAGGCTGAGTCAGCAATGTAAGACAAAACTTTTTCCTGATGCTCTGGCTTTAAAAGCGATTTGCCAACTCCTAGAAAACTAAGCGTTCGAGGCCTTATGTAGCCAGACGATGACTCAGGCTCAACACCTCCTGCATTCGGTCCTATTTTGCTCTTGCCCCTACCATCAGATCCACCACCAACACCATCATTACCAGCTGCCAACCCCCGCCCAATTCCACGGCCTCTTCCACCAGCCTTCCTCATTTTTGGTAGAAATGTAGACAAAATCCAACAAACTATATAGTAATGTAAAACAAGGTACAAGGTGTTTATAGGACAGGGGAGATTTTGAATTTCTGCAGACACTTGTGGACACTGGACACTTTTGGATTGTGTGAGGCCCAATGAATATCTGAGCGCTATGTGACAGGCTCGATGGCACAGCTGTGACCAAAGTGACTACAGGATAAGGGAGATTTTGAATCTCTGCACACACTTTTGGACACTGGACACTTGTGGATTGTGTGAGGCCCAATGATATCTGAGCGCTATGTCAAAGGCTCGATGGCACAGCTGTGACCAAAGTGACTAGAGGATAAGGGAGATTTTGAATCTCTGCACACACTTTTGGACACTGGACACTTTTGGATTGTGTGAGGCCCAATGAATATCTGAGCGCTATGTGACAGGCTCGATGGCACAGCTGTGACCAAAGTGACTAGAGGATAAGGGAGATTTTGAATCTCTGCACACAATTTTGGACACTGGACACTTTTGGATTGTGTGAGGCCCAATGAATATCTGAGCGCTATGTGACAGGCTCGATGGCACAGCTGTGACCAAAGTGACTAGAGGATAAGGGAGATTTTCAATCTCTGCACACACTTTTAGACACTGGACACTTTTGGATTGTGTGAGGCCCAATGAATATCTGAGCGCTATGACAGGCTCGATGGCACAGCTGTGACCAAAGTGACTAGAGGATAAGGGAGATTTTGAATCTCTGCACATACTTTTGGACACTGGACACTTTTGGATTGTGTGAGGCCCAATGAATATCTGAGCGCTATGTGACAGGCTCGATGGCACAGCTGTGACCAAAGTGACTAGAGGATAAGGGAGATTTTGAATCTCTGCACACACTTTTGGACACTGGACACTTTTGGATTGTGTGAGGCCCACTGATATCTGAGCGCTATGTGACAGGCTCGATGGCACAGCTGTGACAAAAGTGACTAGAGGATAAGGGAGATTTTCAATCTCTGCACACACTTTTGGACACTGGACACTTTTGGATTGTGTGAGGCCCAATGAATATCTGAGCGCTATGTGACAGGCTCGATGGCACAGCTGTGACCAAAGTGACTAGAGGATAAGGGAGATTTTGAATCTCTGCACACAATTTTGGACACTGGACACTTTTGGATTGTGTGAGGCCCAATGAATATCTGAGCGCTATGTGACAGGCTCGATGGCACAGCTGTGACCAAAGTGACTAGAGGATAAGGGAGATTTTCAATCTCTGCACACACTTTTAGACACTGGACACTTTTGGATTGTGTGAGGCCCAATGAATATCTGAGCGCTATGACAGGCTCGATGGCACAGCTGTGACCAAAGTGACTAGAGGATAAGGGAGATTTTGAATCTCTGCACATACTTTTGGACACTGGACACTTTTGGATTGTGTGAGGCCCAATGAATATCTGAGCGCTATGTGACAGGCTCGATGGCACAGCTGTGACCAAAGTGACTAGAGGATAAGGGAGATTTTGAATCTCTGCACACACTTTTGGACACTGGACACTTTTGGATTGTGTGAGGCCCACTGATATCTGAGCGCTATGTGACAGGCTCGATGGCACAGCTGTGACAAAAGTGACTAGAGGATAAGGGAGATTTTCAATCTCTGCAAACACTTTTGGACACTGGACACTTTTGGATTGTGTGAGGCCCAATGAATATCTGAGCGCTATGTGACTGGCTCGATGGCTCAGCTGTGACCAAAGTGACTAGAGGATAAGGGAGATTTTCAATCTCTTCACACACTTTTGGACACTGGACACTTTTGGATTGTGTGAGGCCCACTGATATCTGAGCGCTATGTCATAGGCTCGATGGCACAGCTGTGACCAAAGTGACTAGAGGATAAGGGAGATTTTCAATCTCTGCACACACTTTTGGACACTGGACACTTTTGGATTGTGTGAGGCCCAATGAATATCTGAGCGCTATGTGACAGGCTCGATGGCACAGCTGTGACCAAAGTGACTAGAGGATAAGGGAGATTTTGAATCTCTGCACACACTTTTGGACACTGGACACTTTTGGATTGTGTGAGGCCCACTGATATCTGAGCGCTATGTGACAGGCTCGATGGCACAGCTGTGACAAAAGTGACTAGAGGATAAGGGAGATTTTCAATCTCTGCAAACACTTTTGGACACTGGACACTTTTGGATTGTGTGAGGCCCAATGAATATCTGAGCGCTATGTGACTGGCTCGATGGCTCAGCTGTGACCAAAGTGACTAGAGGATAAGGGAGATTTTCAATCTCTTCACACACTTTTGGACACTGGACACTTTTGGATTGTGTGAGGCCCACTGATATCTGAGCGCTATGTCATAGGCTCGATGGCACAGCTGTGACCAAAGTGACTAGAGGATAAGGGAGATTTTCAATCTCTGCACACACTTTTGGACACTGGACACTTTTGGATTGTGTGAGGCCCAATGAATATCTGAGCGCTATGTGACAGGCTCGATGGCACAGCTGTGACCAAAGTGACTAGAGGATAAGGGAGATTTTGAATCTCTGCACACACTTTTGGACACTGGACACTTTTGGATTGTGTGAGGCCCAATGAATATCTGAGCGCTATGTGACAGGCTCGATGGCACAGCTGTGACCAAAGTGACTAGAGGATAAGGGAGATTTTCAATCTCTGCACACACTTTTGGACACTGGACACTTTTGGATTGTGTGAGGCCCACTGATATCTGAGCGCTATGTCACAGGCTCGATGGCACAGCTGTGACCAAAGTGACTAGAGGATAAGGGAGATTTTGAATCTCTGCACACACTTTTGGACACTGGACACTTTTGGATTGTGTGAGGCCCAATGAATATCTGAGCGCTATGTGACAGGCTCGATGGCACAGCTGTGACCAAAGTGACTAGAGGATAAGGGAGATTTTCAATCTCTGCACACACTTTTGGACACTGGACACTTTTGGATTGTGTGAGGCCCAATGAATATCTGAGCGCTATGTGACAGGCTCGATGGCACAGCTGTGACCAAAGTGACTAGAGGATAAGGGAGATTTTCAATCTCTGCACACACTTTTGGACACTGGACACTTTTGGATTGTGTGAGGCCCACTGATATCTGAGCGCTTTGTCACAGGCTCGATGGCACAGCTGTGACCAAAGTGACTAGAGGATAAGGGAGATTTTCAATCTCTGCACACACTTTTGGACACTGGACACTTTTGGATTGTGTGAGGCCCACTGATATCTGAGCACTATGTCACAGGCTCGATGGCACAGCTGTGACCAAAGTGACTAGAGGATAAGGGAGATTTTGAATCTCTGCACACACTTTTAGACACTGGACACTTTTGGATTGTGTGAGGCCCAATGAATATCTGAGCGCTATGTGACAGGCTCGATGGCACAGCTGTGACCAATGTGACTAGAGGATAAGGGAGATTTTGAATCTCTGCACACACTTTTAGACACTGGACACTTTTGGATTGTGTGAGGCCCAATGAATATCTGAGCACTATGTCACAGGCTCGATGGCACAGCTGTGACCAAAGTGACTAGAGGATAAGGGAGATTTTGAATCTCTGCACACACTTTTAGACACTGGACACTTTTGGATTGTGTGAGGCCCAATGAATATCTGAGCGCTATGTGACAGGCTCGATGGCACAGCTGTGACCAATGTGACTAGAGGATAAGGGAGATTTTGAATCTCTGCACACACTTTTAGACACTGGACACTTTTGGATTGTGTGAGGCCCAATGAATATCTGAGCGCTATGTGACAGGCTCGATGGCACAGCTGTGACCAAAGTGACTAGAGGATAAGGGAGATTTTCAATCTCTGCACACACTTTTGGACACTGGACACTTTTGGATTGTGTGAGGCCCACTGATATCTGAGCGCTATGTCATAGGCTCGATGGCACAGCTGTGACCAAAGTGACTAGAGGATAAGGGAGATTTTCAATCTCTGCACACACTTTTGGACACTGGACACTTTTGGATTGTGTGAGGCCCAATGAATATCTGAGCGCTATGTGACAGGCTCGATGGCACAGCTGTGACCAAAGTGACTAGAGGATAAGGGAGATTTTCAATCTCTGCACACACTTTTGGACACTGGACACTTTTGGATTGTGTGAGGCCCAATGAATATCTGAGCGCTATGTGACAGGCTCGATGGCACAGCTGTGACCAAAGTGACTAGAGGAAAAGGGAGATTTTGAATCTCTGCACACACTTTTGGACACTGGACACTTTTGGATTGTGTGAGGGCCAATGAATATCTGAGCGCTATGTGACAGGCTTGATGGCACAGCTGTGACCAATGTGACTAGAGGATATGGGAGATTTTGAATCTCTGCACACACTTTTAGACACTGGACACTTTTGGATTGTGTGAGGCCCAATGAATATCTGAGCGCTATGTGACAGGCTCGATGGCACAGCTGTGACCAAAGTGACTAGAGGATAAGGGAGATTTTCAATCTCTGCACACACTTTTAGACACTGGACACTTTTGGATTGTGTGAGGCCCAATGAATATCTGAGCGCTATGTGACAGGCTCGATGGCACAGCTGTGACCAAAGTGACTAGAGGATAAGGGAGATTTTGAATCTCTGCACACACTTTTAGACACTGGACACTTTTGGATTGTGTGAGGCCCAATGAATATCTGAGCGCTATGTGACAGGCTCGATGGCACAGCTGTGACCAAAGTGACTAGAGGATAAGGGAGATTTTGAATCTCTGCACACACTTTTGGACACTGGACACTTTTGGATTGTGTGAGGCCCACTGATATCTGAGCGCTATGTGACAGGCTCGATGGCACAGCTGTGACCAAAGTGACTAGAGGATAAGGGAGATTTTGAATCTCTGCACACACTTTTGGACACTGGACACTTTTGGATTGTGTGAGGCCCAATGAATATCTGAGCGCTATGTGACAGGCTCGATGGCACAGCTGTGACAAAAGTGACTAGAGGATAAGGGAGATTTTCAATCTCTGCACACACTTTTGGACACTGGACACTTTTGGATTGTGTGAGGCCCACTGATATCTGAGCGCTATGTCACAGGCTCGATGGCACAGCTGTGACCAAAGTGACTAGAGGATAAGGGAGATTTTGAATCTCTGCTCACACTTTTGGACACTGGACACTTTTGGATTGTGTGAGGCCCAATGAATATCTGAGCGCTATGTGACAGGCTCGATGGCACAGCTGTGACCAAAGTGACTAGAGGATAAGGGAGATTTTGAATCTCTGCACACACTTTTGGACACTGGACACTTTTGGATTGTGTGAGGCCCAATGAATATCTGAGCGCTATGTGACAGGCTTGATGGCACAGCTGTGACCAAAGTGACTAGAGGATAAGGGAGATTTTGAATCTCTGCACACACTTTTGGACACTGGACACTTTTGGATTGTGTGAGGCCCACTGATATCTGAGCGCTATGTCACAGGCTCGATGGCACAGCTGTGACAAAAGTGACTAGAGGATAAGGGAGATTGGATTGCTTTTAAAAAAGCAGTTTGCGGAGCAGTGGGTAAACAGCAATGCAGGAATGTCAGGAAGCCTTAGAAGGCAGCCCAACAACCAACACCACTGATACACCACTATATAGCCTCCCCTTGCACTGCACACACAGTGACTGGTGTGTCGTGCAGGCCAAATTGCTAGCAGCAGAAGCAGTTTTTTTTACTTCTCAGCAGGACAAAAAAAAAATTGGAATTGCTTTTAAAAAAGCAGTTTGCGGAGCAGTGGGTAAACAGCAATGCAGGAATGTCAGGAAGTCTTAGAAGGCAGCCCAACAACCATCACCACTGATACACCACTATATAGCCTCCCCTTGCACTGCACACACAGTGACTGGTGTGTTGTGCAGGCCAAATCGCTAGCAGCAGAAGCAGTTTTATTGTCTTCTTCCCTGCCTAACGCTCTCCCTACAGAATCAGCAACCTCTCCCTATACTGAGATCGGCAGAAGTAAGATGGCGGTCGGTGTGCACGCCCTTTTATACCCCCTGTGACGCCCACCAAAGCAAGCCAATCACTTGCATGCCCTTCTGAAAGATGGTGGTGACCCCTGCCTATGTCATCACGTTGCCCACAGTGTCCTTGAATCCTGATTGGCTGAAAAAGAGCGCAAAACAAACTTTTGAAACGCGACTTTGGCGCGTAAGTCGCCGACCTCGTGGCCGACCTCATCCTAGGGTCGGGTTTCGTTTCATGAAACCCGACTTTGCCAGAAGTCGGCGACTTTTGAATTTTTTCGACCCGTTTCGCTCAACTCTAGTTATGAGTATTAGATATTGTAATGGAAAGTTGTTCCAAAAAGATAGCTTGACTGCGATTTGTTTAGTTGGTAAGCAATACTTCCCCTTAATTAAGGACTATTAGTATCTGGCTCATGGGGTTTTGACCACGATTAACATTGAATCAGGGTTCAGTTTAATTGCTGCTTTAATTATCCTCTTCGAGCTGATGTGGTAGTTTCCAACAATGTTGTGAAGTCCAATTCTCTATAAGAGGACAACAGTTTGCTAGAACAAACTTTGCCAAAACATGGAGATATCAGTCACCTCCTTCTTACAGTAGTTGTTGCAATTCCAAACATTTGAAGTAGATTAGGTAGATCAACTATATACCAACATTTTGTGCCCAGGCCAGGAAGGGGCCAATCTTGCTCAGTGGCCTGCTGGTAAATATTTAAAGGGAATCTGTCAAACAATACTTTTAAATGGATAGTCTGTTCCTCTGTTACTGAGAAATTAAATTTGAATTCATATGTATAAAAAATCTGAAGCCTCAGTCACTCCAGCTGTATTTCAAACCTAGTGCCGCCTCCTCTTGCTTCACTGACAGCACTGATGTTGTGTGACTTCAGGTAAAGGAGCCATCATTTAAGCAGAAAGAGGTGGTGAAGTATGGGAAACAGAGCTGGAGAGACCGAGGCTTCAGGTCTACAGACACATTTGCACATCAAATTCGGTTCAAGGGTAACATCACGCTCAGGGTCGTATTGGGGCGTTTCATACCAGCCTTCAAAAAATCATAATTTTTTTGCAAAAATGTGGAAGATAAGGAGAACAGGAGTGATAGAAGCCATATTTTTTAATATATATATACATTTTAAAAATTAAGCCTTTTCTACCAAAGCTTCTGCAGGGTTGTGTTAGGGACGGCGGAACGCACTAAATAATAAAAAACAGTAAGTGCCTTCGCCGCCCGGGGTCCACCATGCAGAGGTGTTACACTGCTGCTATGTAATGGCAGACGCTCGATATGGCGGTATAGCGTACGCGGGTTGAATGTCACCCGGTGTGCGCTGGGCGGACTATGTTAATTCACAGAGACGCCGAGGCATTAAACACAAATGCTGAGCCTGTTGAACTCACAGGTCTCAGCAGAATGCATGCACGGTATATTGTCACAGGACTCGGGCCCAAGACACAGGGTCAGCGTCCTTCTAGACCTACCGTGCATGCGGCATCGCCACCGCGGACGCCAATAAGTACTGCTGACTGCAGCGCAGCGACAGACACTGCCGCTGGACCACAATGCCCGGTTGCAGGCATACTGTTGGACGCTAGTACCGTGGATGATATGCACTGTGGCCTGTAGCTTGCCACTGACTGGCACTGACTCTATCACTAGTTCCCTATCCACACACGTAATATCAGAGGGAGGGGAATCTTAATGAGTCATTTGCAAGTCCATGCATCCGTCATCATTCACACAGGTAGCAACTAGAGTCTATACTAGCGCATGGCCGAGCGGCCATGCAAACCTTTTATAGCCGGAACCTTCCGGAAGCTTCCAAATCCCTGAGATGGACCAATCAGATCTGAAGAAGGACCTGTGCAGTGGAGCGACGGAAGGACTTAGCCTCTGAAGTGGCTTGCTGCTGAGCAGCTGAGCTGCTATTGCTGTCCCAGAAGTGGCAGCAACAGCCAGACCCACAGAGCTGGTCTGAGCAGAGCGTCGGGAACGACGGGACTGCTTAGCAGGCTCCTCTGCGTTCGATGGGGAATGGGAGGCTGCTGAATGCAAGGCTCTGGATCCCTGCTGTGCAGTTTGAAGGAACCAGACGCCTAACAGGTTGTGTCAGAGGTAGGGATGAGCGAAACGGGTCGAAAAATTTCAAAAGTCGCCGACTTTTGGCAAAGTCGGGTTTCATGAAACGAAACCCGACCCTAGGATGAGGTCGGCCACGAGGTCGGCGACTTACGCGCCAAAGTCGCGTTTCAAAAGTTTGTTTTGCGCTCTTTTTCAGCCAATCAGGATCCACGGACACTGTGGGCAACGTGATGACATAGGCACGGGTCACCACCATCTTTCAGAAGTGCATGCAAGTGATTGGCTTGCTTTGGTGGGCGTCACAGGGGGTACAAAAGGGCGTGCACGCCGACCGCCATCTTACTTCTGCCGATCTCAGTATAGGGAGAGGTTGCTGCTGATTCTGTAGGGAGAGCGTTAGGCAGGGAAGAAGACAAAAAAACTGCTTCTGCTGCTAGCGATTTGGCCTGCACAACACACCAGTCACTGTGTGTGCAGTGCAAGGGGAGGCTATATTGTGGTGTATCAGTGGTGTTGGTTGTTGGGCTGCCTTTTAAGGCTTCCTGACAGGCTGACCTTGCTGTTTACCCACTGCTCTGCAAACTGCTTTTTTAAAAGCAATCCAATCTCCCTTATCCTCTAGTCACTTTTGTCACAGCTGTGCCATCGAGCCTGTGACATAGCGCTCAGATATCAGTGGGCCTCACACAATCCAAAAGTGTCCAGTGTCCACAAGTGTCTGCAGAAATTCAAAATCTCCCTTATCCTCTAGTCACTTTTGTCACAGCTGTGCCATCGAGCCTGTGACATAGCGCTCAGATATCAGTGGGCCTCACACAATCCAAAAGTGTCCAGTGTCCACAAGTGTCTGCAGAAATTCAAAATCTCCCTTATCCTCTAGTCACTTTTGTCACAGCTGTGCCATCGAGCCTGTGACATAGCGCTCAGATATTCAGTGGACCTCACACAATCCAAAAGTGTCCAGTGTCCACAAGTGTCTGCAGAAATTCAAAATCTCCCTTATCCTCTCGTCACTTTTGTCACAGCTGTGCCATCGAGCCTGTGACATAGCGCTCAGATATCAGTGGGCCTCACACAATCCAAAAGTGTCCAGTGTCCACAAGTGTCTGCTGAAATTCAAAATCTCACTTATCCTCTAGTCACTTTGGTCACAGCTGTGCCATCGAGCCTGTCACATAGCGCTCAGATATTCATTGGGCCTCACACAATCCAAAAGTGTCCAGTGTCCACAAGTGTCTGCTGAAATTCAAAATCTCACTTATCCTCTAGTCACTTTGGTCACAGCTCTGCCATCGAGCCTGTCACATAGCGCTCAGATATTCATTGGGCCTCACACAATCCAAAAGTGTCCAGTGTCCACAAGTGTCTGCTGAAATTCAAAATCTCACTTATCCTCTAGTCACTTTGGTCACAGCTGTGCCATCGAGCCTGTCACATAGCGCTCAGATATTCATTGGGCCTCACACAATCCAAAAGTGTCCAGTGTCCACAAGTGACTATCGATATGTATACCGTGGCACAGCTGAAATGGTGCACAAAAAAGGTTCCCACACCAGAGAATATATAAAATAAATTTTTGGCACTCAACTTGAAATGATTGGTAGAATTTTATTCGCAGTCATAATAGACGTTTCGGTCAATTCATTCTGACCTTTCTCAATATACTGCAACGGTACAGAAGTTGAAAAGAATATATAATGACAATAAATCAAAACTATGAACAATAATGTATGATCATCACATCAAGAAATAAAGACATCAAAATCATGTGCATGAGTGGTGGGAAGACCTAGATATAAAATGTGAACAAGAGGTAAAAGTCACAGAAAACGAAAAAAAGGAGGGGGGGGGGGGAAATAAAGTATGAAACATACCCGACTGCTCTTGAGATGTAGAGAAAAATTGTGTGGCAGATATCTAGATTCAAATATATGTTCATGTCAGTCAAAACAAGAAACCGGGGTGAGGTAAATATGTTCAGTATATGGGATCACTTACATCAAGGTATAACAGGGAGCAAAAGGGTCCGTGGATCAATTGCCTACGGTCCGAATGAGGCCTAAGTCGATATGAAAAAATAAGCCTTGTTATATGTTGACTATGGTAGGAGCATCGGTTTAAATATATATAGCAATCTGTGTATGAGAAAAATGACCAACCTGTGGTATATCATATAAAATTTCGTATGTCCTGAGACATGGGTCACTGGTATAAATGTACCCAGTAGTGTTGAGCATTCCGATACCGCAAGTATCGGGTATCGGCCGATACTTGCTGTATCGGAATTCCGATACCGACTTCCGATATTTTTTCAATATCGGAATTCGGCATCGGAATCGGAAGTTCAGTTGATTGACGGCCTGACGTCATCATGATGCGCGGTGTGTGCGCATCATGATGCGCCGTCATTTCGGGCCTTCCGGGGGTCTCTGCCGGCCTGCCGGGGGGCTGTGCCGGCCTGCCGGGGGGCTGTGTGGACTGCCCGGGGTCTGTACCGGCCTGCCGGGGGGCTGTGCCGGCCTGCCGGTGGTCTGTGCACCCTGTGGGGGTCTGTACCGGCCTGCCGGGGGGCTGTGCCGGCCTGCCGGGGGGCTGTGCTGATGTCCGGGGGTCTGTGCAAGCATCGTCCGATGGGACTACAAGTCCCATCGGGCGATGCCTGCTACCATGACAGTGATTGACACATTAGCCAATGATGGGACAGTAGTAGTCCCATCATCCGGCTAATGTGTTAAATGTTAAAAAAAAAAAAAAAAATACTACATACATACTACATGCATGCTACATACATACTACATGCTACATACATACTACATACATGCTACATACATACTACATACATGCTACATACATACTACATACATGCTACATACATACTACCTGCATGCTACATACATACTACCTGCATGCTACATACATACTACATGCTACATACATACTACATGCATGCTACATACATACTACATATATACTACATACATACTACATACATGCTACATACATACTGCATGCTACATACATACTACATACATACTACATGCATGCTGCATACATACTACATATATACTACATGCATGCTACATACATACTACATGCTACATACATACTACATATATACTACATACATACTACATACATACTGCATGCTACATACATACTACATACATACTACATACATACTACATGCATGCTACATACATACTACATGCATGCTACATACATACTACATGCATGCTACATACATACTACATGCATGCTACATACATACTACATGCTACATACATACCACATACATACTACATACTACATATATACTACATGCATGCTACATACATACTACATGCTACATACATACCACATACATACTACATACATACTACATACATACATACATACTACATGCTACATACATACTACATATATACTACATGCATGCTACATACATACTACATGCTACATACATACCACATACATACTACATACATACTACATACATACTACATGCTACATACATACTACATATATACTACATGCATGCTACATACATACTACATGCTACATACATACCACATACATACTACATACATGCTACATATATACTACATGCATGCTACATACATACTACATATATACTACATGCATGCTACATACATACTACATGCTACATGCATGCTACATACATACTACATACATACTACATGCTACATACATACCACATATATACTACATACATACAATACATTCATACAATACATACATAGACATACAGTACATATAACATAGAGTAACATACTTACCAATACTTGTCACATTGTTCCCCGAAGCCATTGTCTTTTCCGGAATAAATATTAACATAACAAACCACAAAAATACTCACCCACGATCCGAAGCAGTCCACGAGTGTGTCCCACGACGATCTTGGGTAGAGAACTGCAGCATCAGATGATGCTGCCGTTCTCTACGGGCTGCAGGAATCCAATGACGGAAGGTAGGTATCCTTCCGCACTGTATTCCTCCGCCACTTAAAAAAAAAAAAGTCCCTAGTCTCACTTTATGCCATTGCTGCGTGGGAATTTCCCACACAGCAATGGCATAAAGTGAGACTAGGGACTTTTTTTTTTTTTAAGTGGCGGAGGAATACAGTGCGGAAGGATACCTACCTTCCGTCATTGGATTCCTGCAGCCCGTAGAGAACGGCAGCAACAGCTGATGCTGCAGTTCTCTACCCAAGATCGTCGTGGGACACACTCGTGGACTGCTTCGGATCGTGGGTGAGTATTTTTGTGGTTTGTTATGTTAATATTTATTCCGGAAAAGACAATGGCTTCGGGGAACAATGTGACAAGTATTGGTAAGTATGTTACTCTATGTTATATGTACTGTATGTCTATGTATGTATTGTATGAATGTATTGTATGTATGTAGTATATATGTGGTATGTATGTAGCATGTAGTATGTATGTAGTATGTATGTAGCATGCATGTAGCATGCAGTATGTATGTAGCATGCATGTAGTATATATGTAGTATGTATGTGGTATGTATGTAGCATGTAGTATGTATGTAGCATGCATGTAGTATATATGTAGTATGTATGTAGCATGTAGTATGTAGCATGCATGTAGTATATATGTAGTATGTATGTAGCATGTAGTATGTATGTAGCATGCATGTAGTATATATGTAGTATGTATGTAGCATGTAGTATGTATGTAGCATGCATGTAGTATGTATGTAGCATGCATGTAGTATGTATATGGTATGTATGTAGCATGTAGTATGTATGTAGCATTCATGTAGTATATAACTGTATGTGTTATGTATGTGGTATGTATGTAGCATGCATGTAGCATGCATGTAGTATGTATGTAGTATGTATGTAGTATATATGTAGTATGTATGTAGCATGTAGTATGTATGTAGTATGTATGTAGCATGCATGTAGCATGCAGTATGTATGTAGCATGCATGTATTATATATGTAGTATGTATGTAGCATGTAGTATGTAGCATGCATGTAGTATATATGTAGTATGTAGCATGTAGTATGTATGTAGCATGCATGTAGTATATATGTGTTATGTATGTAGCATGTAGCATGCATGTAGCATGCATGTAGCATGCATGTAGTATGTATGTAGTATATATGTGGTATGTATGTAGCATGCAGTATGTATGTAGCATGCATGTAGTATATATGTAGTATGTATGTTGCATGTAGTATTTATGTAGTATGAATGTAGCATGTATGTAGTATGTAGTATGAATGTAGCATGTATGTAGTATGCATGTTGTATGTATGTAGCATGTAATTTTTTTTTTTTTTTTTTACATTTAACACATTAGCCGGATGATGGGACTACTACTGTCCCATCATTGGCTAATGTGTCAATCACTGTCATGGTAGTCCCATCGGACGATGCCTGCACAGACCCCCGGAGCCTGCACAGACCACCGGCAGGCCGGCACAGCCCCCCGGCAGGCCGGCACAGCCCCCCGGAGCCTGCACAGCCCCCCGGCAGGCCGGCACAGCCCCCCGGAGCCTGCACAGCCCCCCGGCAGGCCGGCACAGCCCCCCGGAGCCTGCACAGCCCCCCGGCAGGCCGGCACAGCCCCCCGGAGCCTGCACAGCCCCCCGGCAGGCCGGCACAGCCCCCCGGCAGGCCGGCACAGCCCCCCGGAGCCTGCACAGACCACCGGCAGGCCGGCACAGACCACCGGAGCCTGCACAGACCCCCTGGCAGGCCGGCACAGCCCCCCGAAAGGCCCGTACAGACCCCAGAGAGGCTGTACAAGGGCAGGAAAGGGTTTTTCTTATTCCGATAACGGAAGTCCCATAGACTTGAATGGGACTTCCGGTATCGGAATCGGCGATACCGATACTTTTTTTAAAGATCGGCCAATACCATCCGATACGATACTTTGAAGTATCGGACGGTATCGCTCAACTCTAGTACCCAGGCAATAAATAAAGTGTAAATAGATCTCTCCAGATCATACATTGATTGTTGAAAAAAATATACAGAGGATATATAATGAAAACCGTACCATATATGTCTCTATATGCAGGGTGATGGGACCCGGACCATAAATACACTAGAGATAAGTCTGTATGTCCCTGATCATGATATCCTTGTAAGTACTTGTCAATTCAAATCTGTATTGCCCCGTAATTTCCTTTTTCTATCTGAAACCATGATCAAAAAATACGTCTTAGATGTCTGGCTTTCAGCCACAATAAATCATAAATATCTGACATTCAGCGTAAAAGAGCATGTCCCATTGGTAATCAGAGTTCTGGACCCGGGCCTCATTACCAAGTTCATTGATGGTGGGTACACATTTTTCTTGGGACATGCTCTTTTACGCTGAATGTCAGATATTTATGATTTATTGTGGCTGAAAGCCAGACATCTAAGACGTATTTTTTGATCATGGTTTCAGATAGAAAAAGGAAATTACGGGGCAATACAGATTTGAATTGACAAGTACTTACAAGGATATCATGATCAGGGACATACAGACTTATCTCTAGTGTATTTATGGTCCGGGTCCCATCACCCTGCATATAGAGACATATATGGTACGGTTTTCATTATATATCCTCTGTATATTTTTTTCAACAATCAATGTATGATCTGGAGAGATCTATTTACACCTTATTTATTGCCTAGGTACATTTATACCAGTGACCCATGTCGCAGGACATACGAAATTTTATATGATATACCACAGGTTGGTCATTTTTCTCATACACAGATTGCTATATATATTTAAACCGATGCTCCTACCATAGTCAACATATAACAAGGCTTATGTTTTCATATCGACTTAGGCCTCATTCGGACCGTAGGCAATTGATCCACGGACCCTTTTGCTCCCTGTTATACCTTGATGTAAGTGATCCCATATACTGAACATATTTACCTCACCCCGGTTTCTTGTTTTGACTGACATGAACATATATTTGAATCTAGATATCTGCCACACAATTTTTCTCTACATCTCAAGAGCAGTCGGGTATGTTTCATACTTTATTTCCCCCCCCCCCTCCTTTTTTTCGTTTTCTGTGACTTTTACCTCTTGTTCACATTTTATATCTAGGTCTTCCCACCACTCATGCACATGATTTTGATGTCTTTATTTCTTGATGTGATGATCATACATTATTGTTCATAGTTTTGATTTATTGTCATTATATATTCTTTTCAACTTCTGTACCGTTGCAGTATATTGAGAAAGGTCAGAATGAATTGACCGAAACGTCTATTATGACTGCGAATAAAATTCTACCAATCATTTCAAGTTGAGTGCCAAAAATTTATTTTATATATTCTCTGGTGTGGGAACCTTTTTTGTGCACCATTTCAGCTGTGCCACGGTATACATATCGATAGTCACTTACCTTTACGTGTGCACGCTGTATACTATGTCTTCATTGATTTTTTCCTACAATCAAGAAGAAACTAATGCAATTTTGTCTAAGACAAATTTTTCTAGTGATTTTCTCAAGGCTCCACCGAGAGAGACGAGAGGAAGAGATCTGGAGCGTGAGTCACGACATCTAATTAATCTCGAACTACATTGTGCCACATTGACCGAATATCTTCGTGTCAATCGCATCCCAAGGGGCCTTAGAGTTCCTTTACGACCAACCCTCTTTAGTGATTCCTCTGTTTTCTGTCAGAAGTTTGAACAGATTTTGAACAAATGTTCATTTGATTTAATGACTTTGACTGTCGAACACCTGCAGGGTGCCATTACCTCTTCAAAAGATACGATACAGAACATTGAATCACAATTATCATCTTCCAGCACAGCAGATGAACTGAGCGCTTTAAAATCCAAAATTAAGATTGTCACTGACCAACATAAGAGGGATACGGAAAACAGAAAAAGAATCAAGTTTCAAAGGGACCTTGAGGATTATGATAATAATAGAGTATATCACTGGCGTGTTAACAATTTTCCCCGCTCTGACTCCTCTAGGTTTGAGTATCGCTCTTCTAATGAATCTTGCACCTCAGGCTCTGAGACTGAAAGGAGAGACACTCACCTAGGTCCACCTCATTTTTTGGACCAACGCAGACGACGTCCAAGAAGAAGAGGCCACGCCGTAGCCAACGAAGGAAGAGGTCCAGACTTCTACAGAGTGACACGGTCTCAGGTACAAGCTCGTTAGTCATCAATATTTCTTCAAGGTCCCTTGGCATTGCAGAATACAACCTTTTACAGAAGGGTCTGTCTTTCTGCCCATCCTTCAAGCTAAGTACCTTTGATCTTGACATGGAATTACAGCGCTTCTTTCGTCGCATTAGACTACTTACACATTTTGCCATGAGTGTTCGGAGTGGTGACCCCACTCCCTCCGAGGGACAACCCCTGATTTCTATAAAAGATCTGGGCCTCCGGAATAAAAGCTCCTATAGACCGCCACAGAGCTCCCATGCTGTTGAATCCTTCATTGAATTTGTGGGGAAGGCATTCTCGAAAATCCGTCGAGATACTGATAATGGTTTACTACACTTCCCCTCCAATCTAACTAACTTAGACTTTCAGGCCCTACAGTCCCTACGTAGCGACACTAACATTATCATCAAACCTGCTGATAAAGGTGGGGCTATAGTTGTGATGGATAAGACTGATTACATCAGGGAAGCCCTTCGCCAACTTGGCGATGAATCAGTCTATATCAAATTAGGACACGACCCAACAAGAGAGATTAGTGACATCATATCCAACATTCTCACTACTTATCATGAAAAGGGAGTCATAGACTCCAAAACAAAAGAATACCTGATAAAAACACATCCTATTATACCGGTATTTTACATGCTTCCGAAGGTACACAAGAATTTAGAATGCCCTCCGGGCCGACCCATTGTAGCGTCTTCTGAATCGATCTTATCTCCCATATCAATCTTCTTGGAGAAGATATTAACCCCATTGACACGGAAAGCACAATCCTTTCTACTTGATACGGGTGATTTTCTCCACACTATTAAGGACATTGGTATCATACCCAAAGAGTCCATTTTGGTTTCTTTTGACGTCAAAGATCTTTACACGTCCATTCCCCATAACCAGGGAATTCAATGTGTAAGACAATTGCTGACACGGTCGGGTCTTCACCCTGATATGATCGATATGTGCCTCGAATTACTCACAGTGGTTCTCACCAAAAACCACTTTCTTTTTGAGGAGACATTCTACCTACAGGCGAAAGGGACCGCAATGGGGTCTAACGTAGCGCCCTCATATGCTAACACATACATGGCCACCTTCGAAGATGAGGTGGTGTATCCTGATCCCCGCTATATGACACATTGCATTATGTGGAAACGATTCATTGATGACGTGTTCTGTATTTGGACAGGTCCACCTGACACATTGGAAGATTTCTTTGCCACACTGAATCAAGCCTGGCCGGGCCTTAGATTCACTATTACTATGGACTCATACAGAGTCAGTTTTCTTGATACCATGATTATCAAGGATGGAGAGGGGGTACTCAGTACAGATCTATATATAAAACCTACAGACCGTAACAGTCTACTTCATTTCCAGAGTCTTCACCCACCATCCACAAAGAAATCCATACCACGTTCTCAATTCAAAAGATTAGAACGCATTGTCACGGATCCAGTTACTAATGATGTGAGAAGGGAGGAGATGTTTCAGAAATTTAGGGAGAGAGGCTATCCCCCTAATGTATTACATCAAGCTTTACAACCCTCACCATCACTCAAACAACCCGTTACTGGGCGCATACCCTTTGTTCACACGTTCCATCCCTATGTTCACATCCTCCACCACACGATTAGGAAACATTGGAATCTCTTAAGGGAAGCACATCCTGACATACCAGAATTTCAACAAGATTTCCTACCGTGTTACAAACGTCCTCGTAACATACGTGACACTCTGATCAAAGCTGATATAGGATCTGGACCACGCCCCTCCACACAGAGGTTCTTATCACAACCAAGAACCGGTACTTACCCATGTTTACATTGTAATCAATGCAGCAATGTCCTCAAGGGGAATTACTTCCATCATCCACATTCAGGTAAACGCTATAAGATTAAGGACTATTCCACCTGCGAAACGTCGTACGTGGTATATTTGATCAAGTGCCCATGTGGCCTCCTTTATATTGGTGAAACCACACAATCCATAAAAGACCGCATAAGTAAACACAAGTCCACCATAAGATGCAGCAACACATTTTTACCCCTACCCCATCACTTCATTAGTGCAGGACATACGATACCCCAATTGAAATTCCAGGTTATTGAACAGATCCCATTGCCAAGACGAGGGGGCAACCGGATCCAGACTCTAAAAAAGAGAGAGGCTTACTGGATACACGAGCTGGAGACCCTATCTCCAAGGGGTCTCAATAGGGAATACGATCTTTTGTCCTTTATTTGAACTTATAACAATGGGGTATCTTCATTATTTGCAAATCCCTAACGGACTTATTTCACCGATGTGAGGACGTTATAGATACTTAACTCATGGGTAATGCATAGTTTTGTGTTTTACCAGGTATATTCTGCAGCATATATATTATACATTGGAAACACTGATATACTACTACTATGTAGTCATTTATACATATCCTTTTTTTACATATGTTCATTGACATACAGTTTTGTCTTTTACAGAGCCGTCGCTATTGAATAGACAACATGCAATTTGTCACCTCCCGACCCTTCCTTCTGGATCCCTGACCTCTCCTCATCTCGTTTTCCTATTTCTCCTATCTCCTTACCCGCTGCCTTATATATACACATTATAGTTTGCTCTAAATACCGTATTCTTCCCAATAAATAACATTTCTCATACACTCCTATGTCTGTGTTTGTGCCATTGTGCCATGTACACTATTTATCATGAGGGATCTCATGTTTACATTCCCTTTCGAGTGTCATTTGACACTATCATATAGCGCGACGTCACTTCCGGTGACGTACTTCCGGTTTTACGGCCGGATTGTTAGTCCCGCCCCTAATGTTTAAAAATGAGCGCCTTCCACTGTCACATTGCCCATGAACAAGCATTGGATGCCGAGTTACATTGTGGCAGGAGACACTACTATCTACTACTGGTAAGGGACCTCACTAGTTTACCTTTTCATATATTGTCATTCCTTCGGTAGGGACGCATTTTGACCCACATTCTCTTATATAGACCGCATTGGTAATCAGAGTTCTGGACCCGGGCCTCATTACCAAGTTCATTGATGGTGGGTACACATTTTTCTTGGGACATGCTCTTTTACGCTGAATGTCAGATATTTATGATTTATTGTGGCTGAAAGCCAGACATCTAAGACGTATTTTTTGATCATGGTTTCAGATAGAAAAAGGAAATTACGGGGCAATACAGATTTGAATTGACAAGTACTTACAAGGATATCATGATCAGGGACATACAGACTTATCTCTAGTGTATTTATGGTCCGGGTCCCATCACCCTGCATATAGAGACATATATGGTACGGTTTTCATTATATATCCTCTGTATATTTTTTTCAACAATCAATGTATGATCTGGAGAGATCTATTTACACCTTATTTATTGCCTAGGTACATTTATACCAGTGACCCATGTCGCAGGACATACGAAATTTTATATGATATACCACAGGTTGGTCATTTTTCTCATACACAGATTGCTATATATATTTAAACCGATGCTCCTACCATAGTCAACATATAACAAGGCTTATTTTTTCATATCGACTTAGGCCTCATTCGGACCGTAGGCAATTGATCCACGGACCCTTTTGCTCCCTGTTATACCTTGATGTAAGTGATCCCATATACTGAACATATTTACCTCACCCCGGTTTCTTGTTTTGACTGACATGAACATATATTTGAATCTAGATATCTGCCACACAATTTTTCTCTACATCTCAAGAGCAGTCGGGTATGTTTCATACTTTATTTCCCCCCCCCCCTCCTTTTTTTCGTTTTCTGTGACTTTTACCTCTTGTTCACATTTTATATCTAGGTCTTCCCACCACTCATGCACATGATTTTGATGTCTTTATTTCTTGATGTGATGATCATACATTATTGTTCATAGTTTTGATTTATTGTCATTATATATTCTTTTCAACTTCTGTACCGTTGCAGTATATTGAGAAAGGTCAGAATGAATTGACCGAAACGTCTATTATGACTGCGAATAAAATTCTACCAATCATTTCAAGTTGAGTGCCAAAAATTTATTTTATACAGTGTCCACAAGTGCCTGCTGAAATTCAAAATCTCACTTATCCTCTAGTCACTTTGGTCACAGCTGTGCCATCGAGCCTGTCACATAGCACTCAGATATTCATTGGGCCTCACACAATCCAAAAGTGTCCAGTGTCCACTAGTGTGAGCAGAAATTCAAAATCTCCCCTGTCCTATAGACACCTTGTACCTTGTTTTACATTACTATATAGTTTGTTGGATTTTGTCTACATTTTTACCAAAAATGAGGAAGGCTGGTGGAAGAGGCCGTGGAATTGGGTGGGGGTTGGCAGCTGGTAATGATGGTGTTGGTGGTGGATCTGATGGTAGTGGCAAGAGCAAAATAGGACCGAATGCAGGAGGTGTTGAGCCTGCGTCATCGTCTGGCTCCATAAGGCTTCGAAGGCTTAGTTTTCTAGGAGTTGGCAAACCGCTTTTAAAGCCAGAGCATCAGGAAAAAGTTTTGTCTTACATTGCTGACTCAGCCTCCAGCTCTATCGCCTCCTCTTCTTCAGTTGTAAAAAGTAAAAGCACTGAGTCGTCATTGGAGGCTCATGTTCATGAACCACACCTTTCCTTGTGTCCTTCACCCCAACCAAGATTGAAGGATGACGCAGGCCATACTACTGATTACTCCATGGAGCTGTTTTCACATACCATGCCTGGATTATCAAGTGAAATGGTGAATTACCAGGCCAAGATGAGTCTGACATGGAGTGCACTGATGCACAGCCGCTGATGGATGATTCTGCTGGTACATTCACTCAGAGCACTACATTGTCCTCGCAGTGTACAGAGCCAGATTCTGACCCTGATGAGACTCAGGTGCCCCTTCCCGCACACTATACCACCATACACGGTGACACAGAGGAAGGTGCACATGACATTGAAGAGGAGGTGATGGATGACCCAGTTGTTGACCCAGATTGGCATCCATTGGGGGAAGAGGGTGCCGCTGCCAATAGCTCAGAAGAGGAGGAGGAGCATCCGCCGCAGGCATCGACATCGCAACAGCTGTTATCTGGCAGGCACGGAGCAGTCCAAAAACGGGTTACAAAAAGCCGAAAAGTTGCTGGACTGCTTGGCCAGACGGTCAAAATAGCACAGCGTGCAAGGACGCAAAATGTCTTCCATAGTAGAAAGAGTGCAGTGTGGCACTTTTTTGAACAAAATCCTAATGATCAGGCCAAGGTTATCTGTAAGAAGTGCGCAAAGATCTTTAGCCAAGGGAAAAATCTGAAAAATTTGAATACCAGTTGCATGCTTAGACATTTAACCAGCATGCACTTGCAAGCGTGGACACAACACCAAACCTCATGTGCAACTGATTACAACGAAGGTAGTCAGCAACGCTACATTGTTTCCCCCACTGTAAGCCCACCGGTTAGCACAGCAGCAAATGTTGAGGTGTCGTTGCAAGGCCACAGCAGTCAGGGAATCCCACTGTTATATCAACGAAAGACTGATTCTAGGCCATCAGAAAGAACACCAACTCCATCACCATCATCAACCCTCTCTCAGTCCGCCCTGTCCACCGCTACTTCCACCATATGCAGCTCTCAAGTCCAGCTCACCCAGACACTATGAGTAGGTCAAGAAAGTACTCAGTCTCTCATCCACGTACACTGGGTTTGAACGCCCACATTGCCAAACTAATCTCGTTTGAGATGATGCCCTTTCGGTTGGTGGAAAGCGCAGCTTTCCACGAACTCATGGCCTATGCAGTACCACGCTATGACCTACCCAGTCACCACTTCTTCTCTCGCAAAGCCATCCCAGCCCTCCACCATCATGTGAAAGACCGCATTGTCCATGCACTCAAGCAGTCAGTGAGCGGAAAGGTGCACCTCACAACTGATGCATGGTCCAGTCGGCATGGCCAGGGCCGTTACGTGTCCATCACTGCGCACTGGGTTAATGTGGTGGATGCAGGGTCCACAGGGGACAGCGGTGGTGGGACAGTGCTGCCTAGCCCACGGTATAGGAAACAGTTGGCTGTAGGCGTTCGACCCTCCTCCTCCAGAAGCGAAAGCTCGTCCACAGAGCGCAGTCGTACGAGCACTCCATCTGCAGCTGCCACTGTTGCACACGAGGTGTCCCCCTATCGAGCAGCTAGTGGAAAGCGTCAGCAGGCTGTGTTGCAGATGATGTGTTTGGGCGACAGACACACCGCCGAGGTGCTGGCCGAGTACTTTCAGCGACAAACTGAGTCATGGCTGGGCAGTGTACATCTTGAGGCAGGCAAGGTAGTTAGTGATAACGGCCGTAATTTTGTGGCAGCCATAGCCCTTTCAAAACTCAGCCACATACCTTGCTTGGCTCACACCTTGAACCTGGTGGTGCAGTGCTTCCTCAAAAATTATCCGGAGTTAACAGCCCTGCTCCAGAAGGTGCGAAGACTGTGCGCGCACATCCGCCGGTCGCCTGTACACTCCGTTCGCATGCAGAAGCTGCAGCGATTGTTCCACCTTCCCAACCACCGCCTCATTATCGACATTGCAACAAGGTGGAACTCCACCTTGCACATGGTGGAGCGGCTGTGCGAGCAGAGGCAGGCCATAATGCATTTGTGGGAGGATACACGGCCAGGCACTTTGAGAGCAGACATGGAGTTGACCGGTGTGCAGTGGTCGAAGCTGAAAGACCTCTGTAAAGTCCTTCAGTGTTTTGAGGAATGCACATGGCTGGTAAGTGCAGACAACGCCATCCTAAGCATGAGCATCCCACTTATGCGTCTGCTCATGCAAACTTTGATGCACCTTAAGGAGCAGGCTTCTGCAGCCAATGTTGATGAGGAGGAAGAGGAGGAGGGAATCCTTGATGACATTCAGCCATTGTCTGCTCAGGGACCTCTCCTGGACGAGGTGGAGGAAGAAGAGGAGGAGGAGGAGGAGGATGGGGATGATTACTTAGGGGAGGAGGATGCATCTCGTGGGGCAAGTGAAAATGTTGGCGTGGCAAGGTCTGGTACAGGGTTTGTGCGTGACTGGAGGGATGTGGATTTGCCAGAAAGTGCTCCTCCCACCAGCACTCGCAGTGCATCATTGACACCGGGAACATTGGCCCACATGTCAGGTTATGCCTTGCAGATCCTAAAAAGGGACCCCCGCATTGCCAAAATGATGAACGATGACGACTACTGGTTGGCCAGCATCCTGGATCCACGCTATAAAGGCAAATTACAAAACATCATGCCACAGGAGAACCTTGACCTAATATTGGCTAATAAACAAGCAACTCTGGTAAATCGGTTGCTTGAGGCATTCCCAGCACACAGCAGCGGTGATGGTTCTCACACGAGCCGTACGGGCCGGGGTCAGCTTGGCAGAGTTGTTCGTGGTGCACACAGCAGAAGTGGCGTTGGAGACAGGGGTTTCATGACAATGTTGTGGACTGATTTTTCAAGTACCGCTCACACAACTGGTAATACTGCATCGATGGAAAGTGACAGGAGACAGCAGTTGTCAACTATGGTTACAAACTACTTTTCCTCCCATATCGATGTTCTCCCACACAGGTCATTCCCCTTTGACTATTGGGCCGCTAAACTGGACACCTGGCCTGAATTGGCACAATATGCCTTACAGGAGCTCGCTTGCCCAGCTGCAAGTGTGCTATCGGAAAGAGTCTTCAGTGCAGCTGGATCAATCCTGACAGAAAAAAGGACCCGTCTGTCAACCCAAAATGTGGATGATCTAACCTTCATTAAAATGAACCACTCATGGGTTTCCAAGGATTTTGTCCCACCTTCCCCTGATGACACATAGGGTGACAGAAAAATGGCTTGCTTTGGTCCACCTCTTCCTGGGACTTGACCTATTTCACCTCTTGCATCAGCTGAATGTCCAACATCAACATATGCCACTTTCTAAAACTCCCTAACTGTGCTGCCTCCCTCCCCATGACCGGGGTCACCACCTAGCGCACGACACCGTGCGAGTGCCGTTGCCTTGGACAGGTGGGTAGGCCGACTCTTGGGCGTGGGCACTGGCACAGGGTCCCTCATAGTGCAATCAAGTGTCTCTGACGGTGGTGGTGCACACCCGCCGTCAGACACACCGCCGTACTATGAGGGGCCCAGTGCCAGTACTGACACCCACGAGTGGGCCCCCCTTGCTTGGGCAGGGCCCCAGCATTTGCAATCTTTAACTCTGCCTGCTCCTCCGCTGTGTAGTCTGGACCGTCAAATCCATACTGGGCCTAACACCGTCTGAGCCTGCCTCCTGATGTATAGACATATATTTTGAATGTGTACGCTATCCATACATGTTATCTGGAGATACGGTACTCTTTCTCACCTTTGTGCAATCACGTGCAATCCATACTGGGCCTGACACCGTCTGAGCCTGCCTCCTGATGTATAGACATATTTTGAATGTGTACGCTATCCATACATGTTATCTGGGGATATGGAACCCTTTCTCACCTTTGTGCAATCACGTGCAATCCATACTGGGCCTAACACCGTCTGAGCCTGCCTCCTGATGTATAGACATATATTTTGAATGTGTACACTATGCTATCCATACATGTTATCCGGGGATACGGTACCCTTTCTCACCTTTGTGCAATCACGTGTAATCCATACTGGGCCTGAGAACGGCTGGCGAGCTGTTAAGCAAGCTACAGCACCTGTGGTTTGCACACGTAAGTTTTTCATTTTTTCAGGAATGACGGTTAGGCCTAATTCCGGAACTGCGGTTGACCTGCACTTACTGGGAAATCATCGTTCGCGGGTAATAATTGTAATCACAGATCTCCATCACTAATGTTGTTCAGCGGGTTATCTGCACCTGTAAGCGACAAACGCTGGCCTTTTCAGTGTAGCGCACATGCAGCCATGGACATGTAAGGGCATGACACACCAGTTATTGGCCAATCTCATGTGCCAGAGCCTCACGTGTCCCTCTAGTAAGCCGGACTCGGACCGCGGGGCATGACGGAGTCTCGTTCGTTAACGGAATTAAGCTTGCAATGTGTGCATCTGTTCTGTAGCTTGCATGGTTGAGGTTTTCCTAGGTGGAGTCGAATTAAACCGTAGGCTCCACTCCTGATGGTGCCCTTCTGGACATTCCTTTAAGGTTCAGCTTTGCAACCATACTGCCCACGTAAAACAAACACTTTGCCTTCATGAACGCTGTTTGGAGGGTCATGACTCATGGGAATAACGCCGCCCAATCAGTTAACCTGCTAGAGAGATCCTTCGTTACTCCCAAGCATGACATCACACTCCCTAGGAGGAAGGTAATGCCACTGTGGCGACCGTACTCCTGGGGGCGACACAAGTGCACTGATGCCCAGCCACTGCTCGATGAATCTGCTGGTACATTGACCCAGACCACTACATTCCCCTCGCACGCTACACGGCCTGAATCTGACCCTGATGAAACTCAGGTTACCCTTCCCATATACAGTTCCATCTTACACGGTGACAAAGAGGAAGCTGCAGATGAAAGTGCAGGTTCGGCCCACCCGCCATCAGACACACCACAGTACTATCAGGGGCCCTGTGCCAGTGCCGTCGCCAACGAGTGGGCCCCCCCTGCTTGCTCAGGATCACAGCACTTGCACGGTTGAAATACTGTGCAGTGAGATGGAAGATGGGAACGATGAGGAGTCCAGACTAGTACAGGGATTCCCTAGCGAGGAGACTTATTTGATTGTTTTCAATGTTGGGACAGCAATTTTTGGGGAGCACTATACTCTGGAGAATGATAGATGGGGCCCACCATACACTGGAACATTCCAAAGGTGAACATCAGACACTGGAGCAGCATTTACAGGGCCCATTATACACTAGAGCATTAGAAATGGGGCCCATTAAGTTTGGAGCATTATTTGGGCCCATAAGACAGTGGAGCTTCATCCATGGGGACCAACATATACTGTAGCATTATGTGGAGCTCATCATATACTGTTTCAAACATTATATGGGACCAATGATTCTGTATGGAGAAATAGATGGGCCTTGTCATGAGCTGTAAAAAGTGAAGTATTTTTCATTGTACTATACCGCTATTTCTCTGCCGTATCGGAGCATGATGAGTTGTGGTATGTGTTAAAGGGGCGCTCTTTCGCCCAGGGCACATGAAAACCTGGAGCCAGCCCTCCCCCCCCACAACTGTAGCCAAATAACCCCCATTTTTCAGTGCGTTACTTGTATTATGAAGTTAATTAAGGTTGACAAGCTTAAGTAAGAAGAATTGATGCTTTTGGCATTCAAATGGGCACTGTTGGTGTGTTTCCTGTCCTCCTCTCACTGCCGACTTTTATTCCCCATTGACTTACATTGGGTTTCGTGTTTCGGGACGACCCCGACTTTTCCCTATAATCGGACGATCTTGCTCGACCCGACTTTTGGAAAAGTCGGGTTTCACGAAACGAAACGCGACCCTAAAAAACCAAAAGTCGCTCAACTCTAGTCAGAGGAATTCACACCAATCAATAGACATTAGATAATAAGCTAGAAGCTTATTAGTAGAATTCACACCTGGCATTGTGGCAAGAATCCTAATTTTTACCAAAAATTATAAGGATGGTCAATACGTAATCATGGAAGCAATTACTTATTTTTTAAGTCATAAGAAAAAGTTTTTTGCAGCACAACAGTAAAATACCTAAAAACGTTAAATTGTCTTGCGCACCACAGCCAAAATAAACCCCAAAATGTATTAACATTTAAAAACAGTGTGAAGCAGGCCCATAAAATACAGCCCTTGAAAAAGCAATGGGAAGCACCATGGTGATACAACAGCCTGATGTAGCTGGATAAGTTTGGAAGTTGCTACAGAATTCTTTCTCCTTACCTTGGTACATCTTTGTCAGAAGGTGCCACGGCTGACCGGAGATGAACTGTTTAGCGTGGGAAAGTTTCTGAACTTTTTCCCACACTGTCACTTCACCTCTGGTCAGCCGGGTACTCCGCGCAGCCTCAGTAACGTCATCGGTAGTCAGTGAGGCTGCACGGAGTCCCCGCCTGACCTGAGGTGGACTCAGGAGCATGGGAAAAAGTTCAGAAACTTTCCTACGCTAATTAGTTCATTTCCAGTCAGCTGTAGCGTCTGCGCAGAGATTAATTCATTCATTCTGCAGTGGTTTACAGCGGGGCCGGTAGCATTAGCACTGGTCCTTGTTGTAAACTAGTTAACCCCTTGTGATGGATTGCAGCAGGGGACCTGACTGAACGGCGAAGAGGTATGGATATTGTTTTTTTATTTTTTTACAGGACAACAATAATCTGTTGGGTTAGCAGAAAAATACATTTTGTCCAAAACTTTGTGTGATTATTTCATTAAAAGAATTTTTAATTAATGTGTGTGTGTCTTTTTTTCACCCTTTACTGCTATAGGATTAATAATGGAGAGGTGTCTTATTAACACCTCTACATTATTAACCCGGCTTAATGTCACCTTTCAATAGCAAGGTGACATTAACCCATTATTAACCCATAAGCCACCGCTAAAGGCAATGGGAATAGAGAGGCTAAGTGCCAGAAAAGGCGCATCTGATAGATGCACCTTTTCAGGGGTGGCTAGGGGCAGATTTTTTTTAGCCGGGGGGGGGTAAAAAACAATGGTCCCTCTCTAGGCTATTAATATCTGCCCTCACTCACTGGCTTTCCCTTTTTGGCGGAGAAATTACCGCTGGAGCCCACGCAATTTTTTTCAACGAATTTACCCATTAATTTAACACCTACATGTCCAAAATTTTACACACATACCCTAATCTAATTATTAGTCAAAGACATATATAAAACTAAATGAAATGAAATGTTTTACTGTATGTAAATGTGTCGCCCTCCCAGGGCTGTGGGGTACTTGATACCGGGCCGGTGTCAGGGGGATGTGTCACAGCAGCGGTGACCCGGTCCGTGGCCCTGGGCGCCCAAGTAATGGTGGTTTGTAGTTAATGAAATGGAATAGTTCGTGACGCCACCTGTGGTGTTTGGCAAGCAAGATGTTAAGCCAAAGCTGCATGCAGATCCTCTGGGGCTGATGGTGTGTTGCAGCATAGATGGTGTAGCTCCCCACAGGTGAAGCTGTAACCCCAGGGCAGTGTAATGGCAATAGATGAGAATAGGCGCAGGTGGTGTGAGGAATATTGGTACCCAGATACAGCGGTGCTGACGGTGTTAGCGCACAAATGAATGGAAGACACGAGGGCTTGCAGTTCCAAAGCTTTACTCAGTCCGTGGTACACACTGGTGCCTGCCTCCGTGCCATATCCTCTGGGGCAGAGACTCAATCAACCTCCCGGGCAAGTCAGGATTCTCCTCTCCAACACTCCGCCAACATGTACATTTCCTGAACGACTCCTCTATTGCGCCTTTTAGTGTGAAGAGCTCCAGTACCGTGGTACTCTGGAGTTCCTCCTGTCAGATGTTCCTAACAACTCTACTTGTATGGCAGACTGCTGTAGCCTCTGTCGGGGACTCCTTTCTCCGGATTCCTGGCTCTCTTTTCAGTTGCTGTTGTTCCCCAAGTCTTAGATGGGAGTAGTGCATTTACAGCCATCTACTCCACCGGTGTCTGCTGCAGAACCATAAGTGTCCATACAACCTCGGGGACTGGGCCCCGGCCTTGCGCTGAGAACCTATAGGCAGGGTTCCTCTTCCAACCCATGACTCCTCTCTGTTCTCTCTACTCCTCTTTCCTATGGAAGCTTAGGTTGCAGTTCTACGTCCTTCTTCTGTTCTGTCCCCGTGCCAGCTGGCTCAGACCACTGAGGCAGCTGCAGCACTCCTTCCTCCATCCCTTCCTCCAGGGATTCCCACACCTCCCGAGTGGCTTCCTTCCTCACTGACCTTCCGTCAGACTGAATTCCAGACTTAACTGTAATTCTAAACCTTCCAAACCTTTTATATGGATCTCCACTCCACCCACCTCCCAGCACATCAGTGTTCCATGCAGGGAACCACCAAGGCACTCCTAATGTCTAGGAGGAGAGAGACACACCTCACTGTGGATGTGCAGATCTACCCTGCTGTGTGGGATGTGAGTGTTGGAGTGTGAAAAGGAGCTCCCAACTTACCTAGTTGGTGGGGAACTACACCTTAGGAGAAGGTGCAGCACCTCTGTGGCGACTGAGCCTCAGGGTCGCCACATAAACCATGTGTCATTTCATGTCGGGTTTTGAGCGGCTTTGCCTCAAAAGTCAAGTCGAACGAAATAAGCCGACTATAGAGAAAAGTCGGGGTCCGACTGAAACACGAAACCCAATGCAAGTCAATGGGGAAGCAAAGTCGGCAGGGAGTGGAGGACAGTAAACACACCTACAGTGCCCATTTCAATGCCAATAACATCAATTCTTATTACTTAAGCTTGTCAACCTTAATTTACTTCATAATAACAGTTACGCATTGAAAACTGGGGGTTATTTGGCTAAAGTCGTGGGGGGTAGGGCTGGCTCCAGGTTTTCGTGTGCCCCAGGCCAAAGAGTGTCAGTGCGCCCTTTTAACACATATCACAATTCATGATGCTCCGATACGGCGCAGAAATATAGGTATAGTACAATGAAAAATACTTCACTTCTTACATGACATGACTGATATCTATTTTAAATTCTACAAAAGCTCAAAAAATGGACAGTATATTACTCCATACAGTATTATGGCCACCATATGGTGCGCCATACAGAATAATGAGCCCCATATATTTGTCTTTACAGAATAATTGGTTCCATATAATTTTCCATACAGTATATGATGAGCTCCACATAATGCTACAGTATATGTTGGTCCCCATGGATGATGCTCCACTGTCTTATGGGCCCAAATAATGCTCCATATATAATGGGCCCCATTTAGAATGCTCCAGTGTATAATAGGCCCCATAGATGCTGTTCCAGTGTCTGATCTGCCCAATTTATAATGCTCCAGTATATGATGGGCCCCATGGATGATGCTCTAGTGTCTTATGGGCCCAAATAATGCTCCATATATAATGAGCCCCATTTCTAATGCTCCAGTGTATAATGGGCCCCGTAAATGCTGCTCCAGTGTCTGATGTCCCACATTTGGAATGCTCCAGTATATGATGGGCCTCATGGATGATGCTCCAGTGTCTTATGGGCCCAAATAATGCTCCATATATAATCTGCCCCATTTAGAATGAACCCAGGCATGGTATGTGAAAAGAGCTCCATGGAGTAATCTGAAGTGTGGGCTGCCACATCCTTCACTTTTGGTGTGGGTGAAGGACCCAAGGAAAGGGGTTGCTCCTGACCAGAAGCCTGCACTGATGATTCAGTGCTTGCATTTTTTGAAACTTCAGAAGAGCAGGCAATAGAGCTGGAGGCTGTTTCAGTAATGTAAGCCAAAAACAGCTCCTGATGCTCCGGCTTTAAAAGCAGTCTACCTGCTCCCAGAAAAGGGAGCCTTACAGGCCTTCCGGAGCCAGACCATGACGCAGGCTCAACACCTCCTGCCTTAGCTGTTATTGTGCTTTTGGTACTACCAGCAGATGCACCACCACCATCAGTACCAGGTGGCCCCCCACGTCCGTGGCCTCTTCCACCATACTTCCTCATGTTTGGGAGAATGGACCCAAAATACCAGCAGATATATGGTACTGTATCAGAAGCGTACAGCTCTATGCAGTCTAGTGATAATAGTAAATCTCCATATATATTTCATGAGTCATACACAGACGTTCACAGGCTCAGTATGGATTACACAAGAATATGAAAAGCTGTAAATGGGTAATGTAACACAAGCGTACAGCTGTATACAGTGTTGGTGTAATCTTAAATTTCCAAATATATTTCCGGAGTAACAGACAGACGTTCACAAGCTCATTATGGATTACAACAGAATCTAAATAGCAAAAAAGGGTACTGTATCAGAAGCACACAGCTGTATACAGTGTTGGGCAAATTTGAAATCTCAGTATATATTTCCGGAGTCACCCTCAGATGCTCACTCAGCCTGGGTTTGACCATAATACAAAATGTTGAAAAAAAGGTACTGGATAACAAGATAAAAAGTATATATATTATAGGGTACAATTTAAATCTCTGTATAGATAATCCCGTAGTCACCCTCAGACGCTCACTCAGTATGGATTTGACCATAATATAAAATGTGGAAAAAAAAGGTACTGGATAACAAGATAGCAGGTATATACAGTGGGGAAAAAAAGTATTTAGTCAGTCAGCAATAGTGCAAGTTCCACCACTTAAAAAGATGAGAGGCGTCTGTAATTTACATCATAGGTAGACCTCAACTATGGGAGACAAACTGAGAAAAAAAAATCCAGAAAATCACATTGTCTGTTTTTTTTTTCATTTTATTTGCATATTATGGTGGAAAATAAGTATTTGGTCAGAAACAAAATTTCATCTCAATACTTTGTGATATATCCTTTGTTGGCAATGACAGAGGTCAAATGTTTTCTGTAAGTCTTCACAAGGTTGCCACACACTGTTGTTGGTATGTTGGCCCATTCCTCCATGCAGATCTCCTCTAGAGCAGTGATGTTTTTGGCTTTTCGCTTGGCAACACGGACTTTCAACTCCCTCCAAAGGTTTTCTATAAGGTTGAGATCTGGAGACTGGCTAGGCCACTCCAGGACCTTGAAATGCTTCTTACGAAGCCACTCCTTCGTTGCCCTGGCGGTGTGCTTTGGATCATTGTCATGTTGAAAGACCCAGCCACGTTTCATCTTCAATGCCCTTGCTGATGGAAGGAGGTTTGCACTCAAAATCTCACGATACATGGCCCATTCATTCTTTCATGTACCCGGATCAGTCGTCCTGGCCCCTTTGCAGAGAAACAGCCCCAAAGCATGATGTTTCCACCACCATGCTTTACAGTAGGTATGGTGTTTGATGGATGCAACTCAGTATTCTTTTTCCTCCAAACACGACAAGTTGTGTTTCTACCAAACAGTTCCAGTTTGGTTTCATCAGACCATAGGACATTCTCCCAAAACTCCTCTGGATCATCCAAATGCTCTCTAGCAAACTTCAGACGGGCCCGGACATGTACAGGCTTAAGCAGTGGGACACGTCTGGCACTGCAGGATCTGAGTCCATGGTGGCGTAGTGTGTTACTTATGGTAGGCCTTGTTACATTGGTCCCAGCTCTCTGCAGTTCATTCACTAGGTCCCCCCGCGTGGTTTTGGGATTTTTGCTCACCGTTCTTGTGATCATTCTGACCCCACGGGGTGGGATTTTGCGTGGAGCACCAGATCGAGGGAGATTATCAGTGGTCTTGTATGTCTTCCATTTTCTAATTATTGCTCCCACAGTTGATTTCTTCACTCCAAGCTGGTTGGCTATTGCAGATTCAGTCTTCCCAGCCTGGTGCAGGGCTACAATTTTGTTTCTGGTGTCCTTTGACAGCTCTTTGGTCTTCACCACAGTGGAGTTTGGAGTCAGACTGTTTGAGGGTGTGTACAGGTGTCTTTTTATACTGATAACAAGTTTAAACAGGTGCCATTACTACAGGTAATGAGTGGAGGAAAGAGGAGACTCTTAAAGAAGAAGTTACAGGTCTGTGAGAGCCAGAAATCTTGATTGCTTGTTTCTGACCAAATACTTATTTTCCACCATAATATGCAAATAAAATGAAAAAAAAACAGACAATGTGATTTTCTGGATTTTTTTTTCTCAGTTTGTCTCCCATAGTTGAGGTCTACCTATGATGTAAATTACAGACGCCTCTCATCTTTTTAAGTGGTGGAACTTGCACTATTGCTGACTGACTAAATACTTTTTTGCCCCACTGTATATTAAATGGTACAATTGAAATCTCTGTATAGATAGTCCCGTAGTCACTCTCAGATGCTAACTCAGTATGGATTTGACCGTAATACTAAATGTCGAACAAAGGTACTGTATAACAAAATACAAGCTGTATATAGTATAGGGTAAATGTCATGCTCGCGCCTTGGCTGAGTGGTGCGAGCCAGGGGGTTGTGGCCCAACTGTGCCACAAACCAGACTACCTTGGAAGGGGCGTAACTACGGCAGCTACCTCGGTCTTCACTGGAGCCTCTGATGGTGAGGTCAGGCTTGTGCAGCAGGTAGCTGCCGGGTGCCACTCCAGGGTGGTGTCTGGCTGTGGCTGCTGATCCCACTCGGGAACAGGACAACTGGACAGGTGCGAGTGACAAGCAGGCTGAGACACAGGGCAAGCAGGCACGGCTTGGAGACACAGGACAGGCGGGCACGGCTTGGAGATACAGGACAGGCGGGCACGGCTTGGAGACACAGGACAGGCGGGCACGGCTTGGAGACACAGGACAGACTGGCGTGGTATGAGAAGGGGCAGGTAGGGACCTGTTCACACAGCAGGTGCAGGCAGGAGGGAGTGGTGTATGTTGGAACAGGATTTGGACCTGTTCACACAGGAGGTGCAGGTATGGATATAGGCAAGAGTGTGGAGTAGGCAGAGCCGCAGGAGTGCGGAGTAGGCTGGGCGGCAATGGAGCCGGGCAGGCAGGGCGGCTAGAGAGCCGTGCAGGCAGAGCGGCTAGAGAGCTGTGCAGGCAGAGCGGCTAGAGAGCCGTGCAGGCAGAGCGGCTAGAGAGCCGTGCAGGCAGAGCGGCTAGAGAGCCGTGCAGGCAGAGTGGCTAGAGAGCCGTGCAGGCAGAGCGGCTAGAGAGCCGTGCAGGCAGAGCTGCAAGGGTGCAGATGCACAGATAGAGCTGCAAGGGTGCAGATTCACAGACAGAGCTGCAAGGGTGCAGATTCACAGACAGAGCTGCAAAGGTGCAGATTCACAGACAGAGCTGCAAGGGTGCAGATTCACAGACAGAGCAGCAAGGTTGCAGATTCACAGACAGAGCTGCAAGGGTGCAGATTCACAGACAGAGCTGCGAGGGTGCAGATTCACAGACAGAGCTGCGAGGGTGCAGATTCACAGACAGAGCTGCAAGGGTGCAGATTCACAGACAGAGCTGCAGGGGTGCAGATTCACAGACAGAGCTGCAAGGGTGCAGATTCACAGACAGAGCTGCAAGGGTGCAGATTCACAGACAGAGCTGCAAGGGTGCAGATTCACAGACAGAGCTGCAAGGGTGCAGATTCACAGACAAGGAGGACACAAGGAAAGATACAGCAAGGAAGGAAGCCACAGACAAGGAGAAAGGGAGACTAAGGTAGGACAGAGTACAGACAAGGTACTGGAACCAAGACTCAAGGGGCAGGATATTCAGCCTCCTGGCAAGCAGACAAGGTACAAGGCAAGACAAGAAGTATTCCTCCAGAGAAGGAGGAAATACACAGAACGGGGCCTGGCTACCTCAGCAGCAAGATACTAACTGAGATTAGACATTGCTCAGGCAATGTTCCAGTGGTTGTGGCAGGGTTAAATAGTCCAGGGCTCTAGGTGATTGGTCAGGGACCCATTAGCCAGGTGCACCCTGACTGCATAAGAGCCAGAGAGTTCAGGCGCCGCCCCCTATACACACAGTCAGGAAACATGGAGAGCAGAGGCACAGACCTGGCAACAGACAGAATTCACAGCATGGCTTGAAGCAGAAAGTAAGTTGGTGTGCGGGGGATGGGAGGCCATGCAGTGATGCCAGCAGTGTTGTTACAGTAAAAATTGTTATCTCCGTATATATAGAAGGAGTAAACCACACACGCTCACTCAGTATGGATGATACCGTAATAAAAAATTTAGAACAAAGGTACTGTATCAGCAGATACCAGGTGTATCCAGTCTAGGGGTAATTGTAAATTTCCGTCTATACTTCCGGAGTCAGACACAGACACTCACAGGCTCAGAATGTATTACACCAGAATTTAAAAAGTAGAAAAAGGGAAATGTATTTGAAGCGTACACCAGTATACAGTGTTGTGGTACTTTTAAATCTTCGTATATATTTCAGTCTCAGTAAGCCAGTCCAGACTCTCTGCTACTGGAAACTACATGGATTCAAGTATAGACGGAAAGTCGAGTGTTTGCAGAAATTTGGGAATTACTAATCACGGGAAACCTCCCGGTAAATTTTGCAGAGGCAATGCTGACCCTCAATAACTTTGTCTGTGTAGACAGCGAAAACGGTTCTTTGTGATTGCTGTATCGCAGTAGAGTGTATCCCATCACCGTTACTCGTCTCCATCAAATTGTGATCACAGGGAGAGATGTAGACATGGTCCTCACTGCCTATCATGATGTGTTTGTTCACTTTGGAGTGCAAAAGACAGAAGCCAGAGGCTGTAGGCGATTCTAATGGATTGGCATGAGAGGAGACATTGAAAAATTGTGGCAGGAATGTGACTATGAAAACTGTGAAAGGTGATCATAAAGCATCACTGCATCCGATTGTGAGTTGACGTCCATTACAAATGGTAGCCATTGATCATCTGAAGGTAGAGGCCAGCAGGACAGGCCATAGCTACATCTTAACCATCATCGATCAGTACACCAAATTTGTAGTGGCCGTCCCTGTGAAGGATTTAACTGCCCAGACTACACAGCGGTGGAGAAGGGAGAGGTAAGTATTGCAACTTGCAAGTGCTGTGGCCATGAGCAAGCAGGGGGGGCACACTCGTGGGTGATGGTACTGGCACAGGGCTCCTCATAGTACGCTGGTGTGTCTGATGGTGAGTGGGCCCCCCACCATCAGAAACATTGTATTGTTCCATGAGGGGCCCTGTGCTAGTGCCGTCGGCCAAGAGAGGGCCCATCCACCTGTTCAGAGCAACGGCACTTGCCCGGGTGCGCCAGGTGGTGACCCCAGCCCTTGGGTGGGGCAGCCCAGTTAGGGAGGTTTAAAAAATGGAAGATGTTGATGTGTAGGCTGGACATTCAGCAGCTACAAATAGCGGAATTAGGCAAGTCCGAGGAAGAGGAGGACAAAAGCGAGTCAATTTTCTGGCAACCTTTGTGTCATCAGGGGAAGGTGGGACAAAATCCTTTGAAACCCATGCATGGTTCATTTTAATGAAGGTTAGATCATCAACATTTTGGGTCGACAGACAGGTCCTTTTTTCTGTCAGGATTGATCCAGCAGCACTGAAGACTCTTTCAGATAACAAACTAGCAGCAGGGCAAGTGAGCTCCGATAAGGCATATTGTGCCAATTCAGGCCAGGCGTACAGTTTACAGGCCCAATAGTCAAAGGGGACTGACCTGTGAGGGAGAACATCGATATGGGAGAAGTAGTTTTTAACCATAGTTGACAACTGCTGTCTCCTGCCACTTGCAATCGATGCAGTGTTACCAGTCGTGTGAGCGGTACTTAAGAAATCAGTCCACAACATGGTCATGAAACCCCTGCACCATGAACACCTCTTCCATTGTACCCACTACGGCTCGTGGAAGAACCAGCACCGCTGCTGTGTGCTGGGAAAGCCTCAAACAAACAGTTTACCAGAGTTGCTTGCCAATATTATCTCTAGGTTCTCCTGTGGCATGATGTTGTGTAATTTGCCTTTGCAGTGTGGATCGAGGATGCTGGCCAACCAGTAGTCATCATACTTCATCATTTTGGCAATGCGGGGGTCCCTTTTTAGGATCCTCAAGGAATAATCACACATGTGGGCCAATGTTCCAGGTGTCAATAATGCACTGCCACTGCTGGGTGGAGGAGCACTTTCTGGCAAATCCACATCCCTACAGTCACGCACAAACCCTGTACCTGACCTTGGCATGCCAACATTTTCTCTTGCCCCCTGAGAATCATCCTCCTTTTCCTCTTCTTCCTCCACCTCATCCAGGACAGTTCCCTGACCAGACAATGGCTAACTGTCAGCAAGGCTTCCCTCCTTCTCCTCCTCCTGTTCCTCCTCCGCTGCAGACGCCTGATCTTTAATGTGCGTCAAACTTTGCATGAGCAGACGCATAAGTGGGATGCTCATGCTTATGATGGCGTCGTCTGTGCTTACCAGCCGTGTGCATTCCTCAAAACACTGAAGGACTTTACAGAGGTCTTTCAGCTTTGACCACTGCACACCCGACAATTCCATGTCTTCCCTCAAACTGCCTGCCCGTGTATCCTCCCACAAATGCATTACAGCCTGCCTCTGTTCGCACAGCCTTTGAACCATGTGCAGGGTGGAGTTCCACCTTGTTGCAACCTCGATAATTAGATGGTGCTTGGGAAGGTGGAGCAATCGCTGCAGCTTCTGCATACGACTGGAGTGCACGGGCGACCGGCGGATGTGCGAGCACAGTCTTCGCACCTTATGGAGCAGGGGTGTTAACTCCAGATAATTATTTAGGAAGCACTGCACCACCAGGTTCAAAGTGTGAGCCAGGCAAGGTATGTGTGAGTTTTTCAAGGGCTATGGCTGCCATAAAATTCCAGCTGTTATCACTGACTACCTTGCATGGCTCAAGATGTAGACTGCTGTTATGAGCTCATTTTCTGCTCCACCAGCTGGGAGTTCTCCTTCCGTTCTCCCTCTGGTAGTGACAGGAGGTAGTGAGGTTAGTTTAATTGGTAATGGTCTGCCACCTGACGAGGAGGATAGTGATTGGATCTCTGGAGTATCAGACTGGATATAAGACAGCCAATGCCCTATCCTGTTGCTGGTGATTCAGTCTGTTTCTCAGGTCTTGGACTTCAGCTCTGCTCCAGTCTTCTCAAGTTAAGTTTGTTTTTTGCTAATGTTCACACTTGCTCTTGTTGGTCAACTCAGTTCTTGTGTGGTCAGCCAGCCCGGCTGGGCTGTGATGAATTTCCACTCTTATTTATCTGTATTTGCCAATTTGTCTTTTTGTCCTTTATTAGATTGGCCTCTTTTTGCTCTTTCTCAGAATATTCCAGAGTGCTGATATAGTGGGAGAAGTCTAGTGACTTCAGGGTTAATTTTGTTATCAGAAGCGTTGGACATTATTTTTGGTAGGGTTTTTTGGCAGATTGCAGACAGTATCTTTCCTTTCCTGTCCTTTCAAGTTAGTTTGGCCCCATCGTTTGCTCAGCCTATTTTTCTGCCTTTGTGTTTTCATCTTGCTTCACCGTCAATACATATGGGGGGCTGTCTTTCCTTTGGGGTCTGCTCTGGGGAGTTAGTTTTCCTCTTATCATACTTTAGGCTTATTTAGCTTTCCGGCTGTGACGAGGCGTCCAGGACCACCGTAGGCACGCTCCACGACTGCTTCTAGTTGTGTGTTAAGATCAGGACTCTGCAGTCTGCATAGTTACCAACCTCTCTGGTTTTCTGAGACTTAGCGTGTGTTGCTTTTTTCCTCCTCGGTAACCCATTCATAACAGAATCACCAGCCATGACTCAGTTTGTCGCTGGAAGTAGTCGGCCAGTACCTCCGCGGTGTATCTTTTGTCGCCCAAAGACATCATCTTTAACACAGCCTGCTGACGCTTACCACTAGCTGTTCAATAGTGGGACACCTCGTGTGCAACACTGGCAGCTGCAGATGGAGTGCTCATGCGACTACGCTCTGTGGACAAGCTTTCGCTTATGGAGGAGGAGGAGGCGGAGAAGGTTCCAACGTCTACAGCCAACTGTTTCCTATACCGTGGGCTAGGCAGCATTGTTCCATCACCGCTGTCCCCTGTGGAGCCTGCATCTACCACATTAACCCAGTGCGCAGTGATGGACACATAACGGCCCTGGCCATGCCTACTGTACCATGCATCTGTTGTGAGGTGCACCTTTCCACTCACTGATTGTTTGAGTGAATGGACAATGCGGTCTTTCACATGCAGGTGGAGGGCAGGGATGGCTTTTTGAGAAAAGAAGTGCCGACTGGATAGGTCATAGCGTTGGACAGCATTGGCCATGAGCTCGTGGAAAGCTTCACTTTCAACCAAACGGTAGGGCATCACCTCTAATGAGATCAGTTTGGCAATGTAGGCATTCAAACACAGTGTACGCGGATGAGAGGATGAGTACTTTCTTGTCCTACTCAGAGTGTCTGGTAGGGTGAGCTGGACTTGAGAGCTGCATATGGGGGAACTAGCGGTGGACCGGACGGAGTGAGAGGGGGTTGGTGATGGTGATGTTATTGGTGGTGATGGCCTAGATTCTGTGTTTCGTTGAAAAACCATTGTGATTCTCAACATTTATTGCTGGTGGTGTGCTTACCGGTGGCGGTGGTCTTACAGTGGGGGAAGCGATGGAGCATTGCTGGCTACCCTCAGTCAAAGCAGGTGCACATGTGCTACCTGAGGTTTTGTAGTCCGTCCACGCTTGTAAGTGCATGGTGGTTAAATGTCTAAGCATGCAACTGGTATTCAAATTTCTGAGTTGTTTACCTCAGCTAAAGGTCCTTCCACACTTCTGACAGGTAACCTTTGCCTCATCAGTAAGATTTTGGACAAAGAAGTGCCACACTGCACTCTTCCTACTATGGTATACATTTTCTGGGCTTGCACGCTGTGCTAATTTGACCTTCTTGGCAAGCTGTCCTGCAACTCTTTTTGTTTTTGGTCCACGTTTTTGGACAGCTATGGGCCTGCCAGATAACCGCTGCTGCGATGTCAATGCCTGCTGCGGATCCTTCCCCTTATTTGAACTATTGCAGGCGGCACGCTCTTCCCCCAATGGATGCCAATCCAGGTCAAGAACTGGGTCATCCATCACCTCCTCTTCAATTTCATCTGCACCTTCCTCTGTGTCACCGTATAAGGTGGTATAGTATGCGGGAAAGGGCACCTGAGTTTCATCAGGGTCAGATTCTAGCTCAGTAGACTGCGAAGGCAATGTAGTGCTGTGGGTCAATGTACCAGCAGAACCAATTAGCAGTGGCTGTGCATCAGTGCACTCCATGTAAGATTCATATTGGACTGGGGAATTCAGGATTTGACTGGATGAGCCAGGCATGGTATGTGAAAAGAGCTCCATAGAGTAATCTGAAGTGTGGGCTGCCGCATCCTTCACTTTTGGTGGGGGTGAAGGACACAAGGAAAGGTGTTTTTCCTGTCCAGAACCCTGCACTGACAACTCCGTGCTTGCTGGTTTGGAACGTTCAGAAGACGAGGCAATAGAGCTGGTGGCTGTTTCGGCAATGTACGCTGTTATGAATAAGTCACCGTAGGAGGCAAAAACAGAAATACTAGCTAAGTCCAGAAAACCAGAGAAGTTGGCAGCTATCGGATTGCAGACCCCTGAACCTATCAACAACAACTAGCAGTAGCCGTGGGGGGTTCCTACAATGCCCTAGACCCCTCGATCACAGCCGGAGAACTGCCTAGCCTAAAGACAGAAAGGGAAATCTAAACTGCCCCAGAGCAGACCCCAAAGCAATAGGCAGCCCCCAACATATAATGACGGTGAAGCAAGAAGAAAAAACACTAACACAGATAGAAAGATAGACTGAGCAAATGATGGGGCCCAAGCTAACTAGATAGGACAGGATAGGAAGGCTGCTGTCTGCAATCCGCGAAAAACCCTATCAAAATAAGAGCCAACAGACTGACAGGGAAAAAGGCCCTGAAGACGCTAGGCTTCAAAAAGACTATGTCAGTACTCAGGTATTTTCTGAAGACAGAGCAAACCGACAAAAAGGAATTCAGCTCACCCCAGCAGGGAATGGCAGAATCCAGAAAAGCAAGGCAAACTAAAACCAAAACACAAATGCAAAAAGGCAAAAAGGCAAAGCAGAAAACTTAGCTTTTAAGGAGCAGGAATCAGACTGGTCTCCTAGAATTCCACAGAGAAATCACCAGCAAGGCAGAAGGGCGTCGGCTGCCTTATATCCAGTCAGAGATCCCCATCGCCCAGTCATCCTCTCCCAGCTCAGGTGCTTGGTAATCAGCCTCACTACCTTCCTTCACCAGAAGAGGGAGTTCATCAGACCTCAATGGTGAAGGGGAAAATGAACTCATAACAGTACCTTCCCCTTGAGGAGGGGTCACCGAACCCTCATCCACGCCACCAGGGCAATCAGGGTGAGCCCGATGAAAGGCACACACCAATCTTTTGGCATGAATATCAGAGGCAGAGACCAAGGAATTATCCTCCTGACCATAACCCTTCCACTTAACCAAATACTGGAGTCTCCGTCTAGCTAGATGGGAATCCAGTATCTTCTCTACCTCATATTCCATGTTACCTTCAACCAATACAGGGTCCGGAGGTGCCACCCCAGGAACTACTGGTTCAACAAACCTCTTCAACAAGGACTTATGAAACACATTATTGATTTTAAATGTGACAGGAAGAGCCAACTGAAAAAAGACCGGATTAATGATCTCCAAAATCTTCTAAGGCCCAATAAATCTAGGCTTAAACTTAGGAGAAGCTACCTTCATAGCGATATTTTTTGATGATAACCAAACCATATCACCCACCTTAAACTGGGGACCAACGGTCCTATGTCGGTTGGAAAACCGCTGGGCCTTTTCCTGGGAGAGAGATAACTTATCCACCACTTGGTCCCATATCTGGTGCATTCTCTCCACCACAGTGTCAACACCTGGGCAGGCAGAAGGCTCCACCTGCCCTGAAGAAAATCGAGGATGAAACCCAAAGTTACAAAAAAAAGGTGACATCAAAGTGGCAGAACTAGCTCTATTATTTAAAACAAATTCGGCCAAGGGCAAAATTGAAACCCAGTCATCCTGATCAGCGGAAATAAAACATCTCAAATACGACTCCAAGGTCTGGTTTGTTCTCTCCGTCTGCCCATTGGTCTGAAGGTGAAACGCAGAGGAGAAGGACAACTGAATTCACAGCTTGCAACAGAACGTCCTCCAAAATCTAGACACAAACTGAACTCCTCTGTCAGATACAATGTTCTCAGGAATCCCGTGCAAATGAACCACCTATTGCAAAAACAGGGGCACCAACTCAGAAAAAGATGGCAACTTAGGGAGTGGTACAAGATGAACCATCTTAGAGAACCTATCACAAATCACCCAAATAACAGTCATTCTCTGAGAGACAGGCATATCAGAGATGAAATCCATTGAAATATGGGTCCATGGCCTCCTGGGCACCGGCAAAGGCATCAACAACCCACTAGAGCGAGAACAAGGTTTAGACCGGGAGCAAGTTCCACAGCACTGCACAAAATTCCTGACATCACGAGACAAGGCGGGCCACCAAAAAGACCGACTCACCAGATCTCTAGTACCAAAAATACCTGGATGACCAGCCAATGCAGAGCAATGAACTTCAGACATCACTCTCTTCTTCCACTGGTCAGGAACATACAACTTTCCACTGGGACAACGCTCAGGTTTGTCCTCCTGGAACTCTTCCAGAGCACGTCTCAAATCGGGTGAGATGGCAGAAAGAACTACCCCTTCGCCTAAGATGGTAGCAGGCTTGGTCACCACAGGAGAATCAGCAAAGAAGCTCCTAGAAAGAGTGTCAGCCTTGACATTCTTAGTGCCAGGAAGAAAAGAGACCACAAAATCAAAACGTGTAAAAAACAAGGCCCATCTAGCCTGTCTAGGGTTCAAGCGTTTGGCCGACTCCAGGTAAATCAAATTCTTGTGGTCAGTGAGGACCGCGACTTGATGTTTAGCTCCCTCCAACCAATGTCTCCACTCCTCAAATGCCCATTTCATGGCCAACAGGTCCCGATTCCCCACATCATAGTTACGTTCAGATGGGGAGAACTTTTGGGAAAAGAAAGCACAGGGATTCATTTCAGATGTTACAGGATCCTTCTGGGACAAAACAGCTCCTGCACCAATCTCAGAAGCGTCCACCTCTACCTGGAACGGGAGTGAGACATCAGGTTGCCGCAAAACCGGGGCAGAAGTGAATCTTCGCTTCAGCTCCTGAAAGGAAGAAACAGCCTCCGGAGACCAATTCAACACATCAGCACCCTTCTTAGTCAGATCAGTCAATGGCTTGGCAATACTAGAAAATTTTGCTATAAATTTCCGATAAAAATTAGCAAAACCCAAAAACTTCTGAAGGGCCTTCAAAGAAGTGGGCTGAACCCAGTCATAAATGGCCTGTACCTTGGCCAGATCCATTTCAATAGTTGACGGAGACAAAATAAATCCCAAAAATGAAATCCTCTGTACCCCAAAAAGGCATTTCGATCCTTTGACATACAGGGAATTCGCCCTCAAGATCCGGAACACCGTCCGAACATGTTCCACATGAGAATCCCAATCCTTGGAGAAGATCAAAATATCATCCAGATAGATAATCAAAAATTTATCCACAAAGTCTCGGAAAATGTCGTTCATGAAGCACTGGAAGACAGAAGGGGCATTAGTGAGCCCAAAAGGCATCACCAGGTACTCAAAATGTCCCTCTGGAGTATTAAACGCCGTCTTCCATTCATCCCCATGCTTAATGCGGATAAGATTATACGCCCCCCTGAGGTCAAGCTTGGTAAACCAGCAAGCACCTTTAACTCTGGAGAATAGATCCTAAATCAGGGGTAACGGATACTGATATTTAATAGTAATTTTGTTGAGGGCACGATAATCAATACAGGGCCTTAATGAACCATCCTTTTTGGCCACGAAAAAAAACCCAGCACCTAATGGTGAAGAGGATGGTCTAATATGACCCTTCTCCAACGCCTCCTTAATATAGGATCGCATAGCCTCGTGCTCGGGTACAGATAAATTGAAGAGCCGACCCTTGGGAAATTTACACCCCGGGCTCAGTTCAATTGCACAGTCATAACTCCTATGAGGAGGCAAAGACGCAGACTCATTCTCACTAAATACATCATAAAAGTCCGCCAAATAGTCAGGAACATCATGCGACTGAGGAGAGGTGGAAAAAACCGGAGCCTCACTAAGGGCACACCGACAACCCCAACTCACCACACACACAGATTTCCAGTCCAAAACTGGATTATGAATTTGCAACCAGGGAAACCCCAGAACAATGGTATCATGCAAATTATGCAACACCAAAAATCTGCAATTTTCTTGATGGTTTGGGGCGACCCGCATTACCACCTGGGTCCAAAACTGAGGTTTATTTTTCGCCAAAGGAGTAGCATCAATCCCCCTCAAAGGGATAGGCGTCCGCAGAGGTGTCATAGGAAATCCACAACATTTAGCAAAATCCAAGTCCATTAGGTTCAGGGCTGCTCCCGAATCCACAAAAGCCTTGGCGGAAAATGTGGACAGGGAGCAGATCAGAGTAATTGCCAAAAGAAACTTAGGTTGAACACCACCCACAGAAAACGTGTGTGCAAAACGTTTCTCTCGTTTAGGACAGACAGAAATAATATGCGAGGCATCTCCACAAAAAAAACACAGCTTATTACGCTTTCTGAACTCCTGACGTTGCTCCCTGGACAAAACTCTATCACATTGCATAGGTTCAGACACTTGTTCAACAGGTGGCCACACCTCTCGTGCAGTCCTGCGTTCACGTAAACGCAGATCAACCTGAATGGCTAATGACATAGAATCGTCCAGACCAGAGGGAACAGGAAATCCCACCATAGTATCTTTTACGGCTTCTGACAAACCCTTCCAAAAGAGAGCTGCCAAGGCATTATCATTCCAGGCAGTAAGGACCGCCCACTTTCGGAATTTTTGATAGTACAATTCTGCAGAATCTCGACCCTGGCTCAATGCCAACAGGGTCTTTTCAGCCTGATCAATAGCATTAGGTTCATCATACAACAACCCCAAGGCTTGAAAAAATGCGTTCACATTAGTCAGACTAGGATCATCAGGTTTCAAAGAAAACGCCCAATCCTGGGGATCGCCACGCAGCAAAGAGTTGACAATTTTAACCTGCTGCGCGGAGCTCCCTGACGAGTTAGGCTTCAAGGCAAAAAATAATTTACAATTATTTTTGAAATTCAAAAATTTAGACCGATCCCCAAAAAACACATCAGGAGTAGGGATCTTTGGTTCAGCAGCATGTGAATGAGCAAGGTAGGCGGAAATTCCCCGCACTTCCGCAGCGAGCTGCTCCACACGATCAGACAATTGCTTTATCTCCATTGAGAAAAAAAAAAATTCCCCCTACGGCCTCAGAGATATAGAGGAAAGAATATACACACTTTTTTTTTTTTTTAATTCTTTCCTGCTATTGAGTACCCTAGGATCTGCGTAAGGCTGGTGATTCTGTTATGAATGAGTCACCGTAGGAGGCAAAAACAGAAATGCTAGCTAAGTCCAGAAAACCAGAGAAGTTGGCAGCTATCGGATTGCAGACCCCTGAACCTATCAACAACAACTAGCAGTAGCCGTGGGGGGTTCCTACAATGCCCTTGACCCCTCGATCACAGCCGGAGAACTGCCTAGCCTAAAGACAGAAAGGGAAATCTAAACTGCCCCAGAGCAGACCCCAAAGCAATAGGCAGCCCCCAACATATAATGACGGTGAAGCAAGAAGAAAAAACACTAACACAGATAGAAAGATAGACTGAGCAAATGATGGGGCCCAAGCTAACTAGATAGGACAGGATAGGAAGGCTGCTGTCTGCAATCCGCGAAAAACCCTATCAAAATAAGAGCCAACAGACTGACAGGGAAAAAGGCCCTGAAGACGCTAGGCTTCAAAAAGACTATGTCAGTACTCAGGTATTTTCTGAAGACAGAGCAAACCGACAAAAAGGAATTCAGCTCACCCCAGCAGGGAATGGCAGAATCCAGAAAAGCAAGGCAAACTAAAACCAAAACACAAATGCAAAAAGGCAAAAAGGCAAAGCAGAAAACTTAGCTTTTAAGGAGCAGGAATCAGACTGGTCTCCTAGAATTCCACAGAGAAATCACCAGCGAGGTAGAAGGGCGTCGGCTGCCTTATATCCAGTCAGAGATCCCCGTCGCCCAGTCATCCTCTCCCAGCTCATTTGCTTGGTAATCAGCCTCACTACCTTCCTTCACCAGAAGAGGGAGTTCATCAGACCTCAATGGTGAAGGTGAAAATGAACTCATAACAGTACGCCAAAACCTGTTCCTGATGCTCCGGCTTTAATAGCGGTTTTCCTACTCCAAGAAAAGGGAACCTTGCAGGCCTTCTTGTGCCAGATGATGACGCAGGCTCAACATTTCCTGCCTTAGCAGCTATCGTACTTTTGGCATAACCAGCAGATGCACCACCACCACCATCAGTACTGGCTACAACCCCCGCCCACGTTCACGGCCTCTTCCAGCATACTTCCTCATGTTTGTGAAACTGTAACAAAAATACTAGCAGATATATGGTACTGTATGAGTAGCGTACAGCTGTATAAGGTGTAGGTAAAAATTAAAGTCTCCATATATAGTTCCTTAGTCAGAGATACTCTCCCAGTATGTTTTTGACCGTAATCCAACCTGCAGATATACGGTACTGTATCAGAAGCGGTCAGCTCTAAACGTTGTATGTATGGAAAAATGAAAATCTCCGTCTATCTTTTTACGGAGTCACACACAGATAGCATATATTTGTCCGTGATACCAACTGGTACACGGTAGTGTGTGAGGAGCGTACACCTCTATATGGTGTATGTATGGAAAATTTTAAATGTCCATCTATTTTTTTCCGTAGTCACACACAGACGCTGTCTCTGTATAGATTTGACCATAATCAAACAGCAGATGTAGAATACTGTTTGACAAGCGGACAGCTCTAGACGGTGTATGGAAAAATTTAAATTTCCTTATATGTATTTACGGAGTCTCACACACACATGCTGTCTCTGTATAGATTTGACCGCAAAACAAAAAGCAGATATACAATACTGTTTGATAAGCTGACAGCTCTATACGGTGTATGTATGGAAAAATGAAAATATCCGTCTATCTTTTTACGGACTCACACACGCATAGCATGTATTTGTCCATGATACCAGCCGGTACACGGTAGTGTGTGAGGAGCTTACACCTATATACGGTGTGTGCAAAAATGAATGCTCACTAACTGCAGAAAAAAGGAATAAAAGTATTTTTGCTTTGAAAAAAGAAGTCAGCACAGCAGTGTGCACACAGCAGTGCAGCTATCAGGTACCCTTATAAGGCAGCCTAATAAACACCAGCGCTGCTGCACACAAAAGTGTGAAAAAATGAACCTTCAGTAACTGTGCAGACAAAAGAAATAAAAGTATTTTTGCTTTGAAAAAAGCAGTCTGCACAGCAGTGTGCATACAGCAATGCAGCTATCAGGTAGCCTTATAAGGCAGCCTAATAACCACCAGAGCTGCTGCACACAAAAATATCCTCCCCTGTCACTGCACACTAACTGTTGTGTTGTACAGTGAAAATCGCTATCAGCAGAAGCACAGATTTTTTTTCCCCTGCCTCAACACTCCCCCTATTGAGAACGACCAGCCGCAACCTTTTATAGCCACTGTGACGCCACACAAAGCCAGCCAATCACTGCAATGCCCTTCTCTAAGATGGTGGTGGCCACTGCCTATGTCATCACGTTGCCCACAGTGTGCGTCCTTGATCATTGGCTGAGAAAAGGCGCTGGAAGCATTATGGGAAACGCGAGTTTGGCGCTTGAGTCGGCGACCGCATGGCCGACCTCACGCTATGGTCGGGTTTCGATCGGCGATACTCGACTTCAGCGAAAGTCAGCGACTTTTGAATTTGACCGACCCGTTTACCTCAACTCTAAAGCCGGCAATTGATTTAGCGGCTGTTAAGCTATTGTAGGGATTCAACTCGCTCAGGAGCAATGGGAGACAATCAGGAGGCACGTTCCTTTAAAAGTTCATAGGGTTTATTGCTCCATAACCCATAAACCAGCACATAACATAAGGAATAGCCTTTAGCTCAGGCGAAAGTAAGTATAAGTGTCCATTGTTTCAGGCTCAGTCCTAGAGCCTCAGCAAACACAGGAGGCTTGTCCCTCCTCACATACAGCCAATATACATAGGCCTCTCCGGGTCAGCAGCCTCAGCACGTGGTCTTCAGGAAGTAACACACCTTCCTCCACTTAGGCCCACTGGGACCTTCCACATGGCCCAATCAGATCCATGTGCTCTCATGTGACTGGACCTCTGATACCTTATATGGTCCACAACCACACCCACAGGTGATCACATGGCTATGACCTCACTATAGGTCCTATTACACACAGCCACACATATACTTTATTATGACACTCTTAAACACACCCCTGGGTGGGATTGTAGGTAACCAGGCCCGCCCATCTCTCTAGTTACCTGGAGACTTCTCCCTTATACATTGAAGCAACACCTCAGCAATATCATTGCTGAACAACACATAAGTCTCCATCCCAAAGCCACCCACTTTGGGAAACATAACGGCCATTCCGTATTCTGCCATTCATCCTTTCTCCTGGGACATCCGCACAGCGCCCCCTAGCCGACTCAGTGGTTACTACACCACATACCTCCCCCCTCTGTTCAAACTTGTGGGGTTGAACACACAACCTTACATCAGGGTCTCGCGACCGGGCACTCACTACACCTTGCCCAACAGGTTGAGAGAACCGTCTCCATCTGTCATATGGCCTCGTTCCTAGGTTAGACCTCCCCCCCGCCTCCAGCAGTCAAAATATCAGTCATTGGCTTTGACCCTCCAGTCACGATCTGTCTGCATCGTCAGACACGGGTTAGTCACCATCCTCTCTCTATCTAAGCGTCTTGTAACAGATGGTACCCCACCACATCTAAGTTTACTTTTCAGTGCATTAACCTCACAGTTCTTTGCATCTGCTGTCTCTGTAGCAACCTCCAGTTCACACTGTAATCTACGGTGCAACGTATTGGCACGTTGAGCCTCTTTCTCTGCTTCTTCCACCTGGCGTTTCAACTGTTTCAGACGCACATCATTTCCCTCCGCCAGGTTTTGGTACTGCTCAAAATTACGTCTTTCATCATCCATTTGCCTTAGTACAACCTTCAGTTTTTTCTCCGTACGATGTACTTGTTTGCTAGCAGTTTGTCGCACTTTAATTTCTGCATCAAGCTTTTCCTCCAGTAGTGCAACCTTTTCTTCTAAGTCCTTATTCTTGCGAACTAATTGCTGACGGGCAATCTCATTCTTCTGAGCCTTACTATGTTCTGTATTCAGATCAGCATCCATCTGGTCAACCTGAAGTGTGGCCTTTCTCAGCTTGTCATTGGCTAATTCAATGTTGCCGTGTTCTTCCTCCACTTCTTCTTCAAGCTGAAGAATGCGAGACTCTAACTGCCTCTTTTCTTCCAAAGCCAGAGCACCTTCACCTCTGTTGTTGGCAATCGCATCAGCCAGTTCATCTTTTTCCTGCTGTGCTTGTCTTTTAGCACACTCTGCAGCAGCAAGCTCCATCTGCAAACGAATCACCTCTGCTTCCATACTCTTCAGTTTCTTTTTGTCTTCACACCGTTCCTCACCCAGGCATGGCCGCTGTAACTCTTCGTCCCACTTCTTCTCCCGCAGAAGACCTCTTACAGTTTTTGTTAGTACTCCTACCTCTTCTCTGAGGGACTTATTCAAACCTTGCCACAATGCCAGGTTACCTTTGTGCTCGAAGACTTCTTTCTCTAGCTCATCCAGTCTGTGCTCCCTTTCTCTCTCAGAGCCACAGTCACCCCTAGAGTCTGAGTCACGACGATCATCCGAGGCAACCCTCCAGTTACCCTCTGACCGTGTGTCCACTCCAGTCACCTCATCTCCCAGCCCACCATCTGTCTTGTCACGAGATGTCAGATCCGTCAGTTGGGCAGATGTACTTCTTTTCCCGGTCAGTTCTACCTCTGACCTGTCCACGTTAGGAGCCGTCACTGTCTCAGTGTCTGCTGGCCCCACAGTCGAAACATCTTCATCATCCGACCATACGTCATCAAACAATACAAAGTCCCGGCCCCTCTCCAAGGCATAGACTAAGTCCTGTGGTATCCCGCCCCCTTGGCACTCACCACCTTGACACTTCCCCTTTGTCATCTCAATCATAACTCTGTCCACCATATAATTCACAATGACCCCATGGTCGCAGCGAACCCTGACGTTTTTCTCGGTCAGAGGTAAAATGAGAGGAGTTACTGTCAGAGTCATCTGACTCTTTGAGTCCATCCTACCAGGGACTCCTTCCCGATGCAGCATCACGGTACACACCTGTGGCCCATCGTTATCAGGAAAATACATGCCGCACTCCTCAAAACTCATACACACAATGCGGTTCCCCAGACATACCCACTGAGGCAACCAGTGCTGCCATTTCCTGAACCACCCCAATTTGGGTTGCCGCCCCCTCCTGGGACTCCACCCCAATTTGGGTCACCACCCCCTCTTGGACTCCACCTCTTTAGGGCTACCACCCCAATTTGGGCCACCGCCCCCTTTCGGGATTTCCCCATGTCCATTCTGCAGAACTTCTTATGCCACAGTTCACACAGCACAGTTTATGTCTTTTTGGGCTGGTACTGGCCCTTTAAGCACGACACCACACCAGTTCCTTCTGGCACTGCCACAGCTCCTGCTGTCACAAATCACCGACACCACCAGCTGCTGTTCACACACACAGCAGCTGGTGTCCTCTTCGTAACCCCGCCGAGTTACAGGAAGCCGCTTGTCCCCTTTCTAACCCCGCTGAGTTACTGGAAGCCGCTTGTCCCCTTCGTAACCCCGCCGAGTTACAGGAAGCCGCTTGTCACCTTCTTGACTCCCACTGAGCCACTGCAGGCTGAGTCAAGAACAGAAGAAAAAAAAACACACCTCAAAAAAACTCACGTGTCCTGACTGTGTGCTATTCAGGACGTACCGTCTCCGCCTGAGACCGTCCAACACACAGGGCGCACCGGGTGCTATTCGGGGAGCCGACCCTCCTCCCAGAGTTTCCCAACACACTGGCCTCACCAGGTCCAGGGACTCGATGGGTGCTCTTCAGGACATCCGTCTCCCTCTGAGACTGCCCAACACTCACGCCTCACCAGGTCCAAGGTCATACCACGTGCTCCAGGGATCCGATTCTTCTCCTAGAACCTCCCAACACTGACCCTCCAGGACCTTGCTCACTGAACCCTATGGGTACACAGTCTTACTCACTGACCCTGGTCAGTACAACACGGATTCCTGTCCGTTACCTGCTGGTGTCAGCCACACAGGTTCTCGGGTACCTCTTCTCCGCAGAGGCATCCTAGCACAATTCACAGTCTCTTCCTCACTGACCCCGGTCAGCATACCACAGACTCCTGTCTGTTACCTGTTGGTGACGGCCACACAGGTTCCTGGACGCCTCTTCTCCTCAGAGGTATCCCACAAATATCAAAACAGTCACTTTCTCTGACCTCGGTCAGTATTACTCATGATTTTCCAGACCGTCTGCTCTCCTGGCTCAGAGCCGCCAGTATGGCAAAATGTGCTTCTTGGAACCGCTGCCCGCAGTCTGTCACCAATTGTAGGGATTCAACTCGCTCAGGAGCAATGGGAGACAATCAGGAGGCACGTTCCTTTAAAAGTTCATAGGGCTTATTGCTCCATAACCCATAAACCAGCACATAACATAAGGAATAGCCTTTAGCTCAGGCGAAAGTAAGTATAAGTGTCCATTGTTTCAGGCTCAGTCCTGGAGCCTCAGCAAACACAGGAGGCTTATCCCTCCTCACATACAGCCATACATACATAGGCCTCACCGGGTCAGCAGCCTCAGCATGTGGTCTCCAGGAAGGTAGCACACCTTCCTCCACTTAGGCCTACTGGGACCTTCCACATGGCCCAATCAGATCCATGTGCTCTCTCTCATGTGACCAGACCTCAAGTACCTTATATGGTCCATAACAACACCCACAGGTGATCACATGACTATGACCTCACTAAAGGTCCTTTTACACACAGCCACACATATACTTTATTATGACACTCTTAAACACACCCCTGGGTGGGTTTGTAGGTAATCAGGCACGCCCATCTCTCTAGTTACCTGGAGACTTCTCCCTTATACATTGAAGCAAAACCTCAGCAATATCATTGCTGAACAACACATAAGTCTCCATCCCAAAGCCACCCACTTTGGGATACATAACGGCCATTCCGTATTCTGCCATTCATCCTTTCTCCTGGGACATCCACACAGCGCCCCCTAGCGGACTCAGTGGTTACTACGCCACACTATGTAGAACTCTATGAAATATAAATATATATATATATGTGTGTGTCTCAATGACTTGTGTATATATATATATATATATATATACATATATATGTATTCTATGTGTATATATCTATTCTTACTATTCTTTATTAAGCATGTCTGTGTGATTTTACTTTATCGCAAAATGAATTGCCGGCATTTGTTAAAGGACACCGGTGCATATTTCTCTCAAGTCACACGTCTGGTCCATGTGCAATCCATAGTTTTCTTGCCCCCATAGACTTGCATTGGTGTATTACGGGCGTAATACGCTGACAATCTCAGCATTCTGCGATTTTCTCAGCACGTATAATACGGCCGAGAAAAAAATCGGCTGATTGGAGCTGCCCCATAGATTAACATTGGTCTGAGTGCAGTGCGTTGTTTTTGCGCATAGCACGCGTCCGTATATCTCACTAGTGTGACTCCGGCCTTATTCTGAAGGCAATTACATATTTTATCATATAGTTCTCCCTGCTAACAAATTTGTAGACAATTTGAAGGTCTTCATTAAATGTAACATGACGCTCCTCAACTGTCAATGGCGAATGTCAATGTTGCACATGATTCAGCATCTCTACTGAATGATATATTCAGTCACCACCATACAATTCTCCTTCCAGATGTTCCCACATACAGTATGCAGTGTTTAATTCCATTGTGCTGCAATATCACCAGGGCCGGTTTTAGGCAAAGTGGGGCCCTAGGCACATCACACATATTGCACATCACACAGAAGCATTTCGGTTGTATTTACATGCGCTGAGTTCAGGCCACTAAATGAGTGTGATCGACAATATTGAAGTCGTTCAACACTTGTTTCCAGGCCTCTTTCCACCGTCTGAGAAAGAATGATGGAGACAGAACCATCACTAATGGATCACTAACCGATCACCATACAGTATCATGTTATCAGCAGCACATCTACAGTTTACACCCCATGGTCCTCCATATAATATAATGTGCCCCATAGTCCTCAATATAGTATAATACACTCCTCAGTCCTCCATATTGTATAATACACTCCTCATAGTTCTCCATATAGTATAATGCCCCGCCATAGTCATCCATGTAGTACAATTCACTTCCCATAGTATAATGCACACCATAGTTCTTCATATAATGTATTCCCTATAGCCCTCAATACAGTATAATGCAGCCCACATATAGCATAATGCAGCCATCCCACAGAGTATAATGCCGCGCCGCCATACAATATAATATAACCCCCATAGAATATAATGCAGCCACCTCTTAGAGCATAATGCAGCTACCCCTCAGAGTATAATGCAGCCACTCCACAGAATATAATGTAACCCCCCATAGAATATAATGCAGCCCCTCCATAGAATATATGGCAACCCCCTCATAGAGTATAATGCAGCCCCTTATATAGTATAATGTAGCCCCTTCATAGAATACAATGTAGCCCTTCTCATATAGTATAATGCAGCCCCCATAGAATATAATAAAGCCCCCATACAATATTATCTAGCCCCCCACAGATTATAATGCAGCCCCCATAGAATACAATGTAGCCTCCTCATATAGTATAATGTAGCCTCCTCATAGAGTATGATGCAATCACTCCCATAGAATATCTATAATATAACGCTGTAAGCATCACTCTGTCCGAAGTCTTTATAGACTGCGGAAGCGCAACAAGCCTGCTCAGTCTGGCTCCAGACAGAGTGAGGCAGCCAGCAGTGAGGAGTGTGTATGGTGTCGGAGATGGCGGCACCGTACACACTGCATACCGCCATCTCCGACGCCATACATACTTACCTGACCAGGAGGAGCGTTGCCGCGGCACTTCTCTTTGCCCGGAGACCGGGGCTGGAGTGCAGCTGGAATCGCGCTGCGTATGCGCGATCCGGCGCCATTTTACTGAAGACACACTTGCAGTGTGTCTTCAGCAATATGGCGACGGGCCAGAATCGCGCACGTGCATAGCGCGATCTGGCGCCATTTTACTTAAGACACACTTGCAGTGTCTTCAGCAATATGGCGCTGGACAGCGCTATGGGCATATGCGATTCCGGCCGCACTCGTGCCCTGGCCTCCAGCAGAACAGCGCTGGAGCACAGGAAAGAAGGGTGAGCCCAGCATAGTATATAGCCCAGCACAGTATACAGTCCAGAATAGTATATAGCCCAGCACAGTATACAGCCCAATATAATATATAGCCCAGCATAGTATATAGCCCAGAATAGCATATAGACCAAGACAGTATACAGTCCAGCACAGTATACAGCCCAGCACAGTATATAGACCAGCACAGTATACAGCCCAGCATAGTATATAGCCCAGCACAGTATACAACCCAACATAGTATATAGCCCAGCACAGTATACAGTCCAGCATAGTGTATAGTCCAGCACAGTATACAGCCCAGCAGAGTATATAGCCCATCATAGTATATAGCCAAGCACAGTATACAGCCCAGCATAGTATATAGCCCAGCATAGTATATAGCTCAGCACAGTATACAGTGCAGCACAGTATACAGCCCAGCATAGTATATAGCCCAGCATAGTATATAGCCCAGCACAGTATACAGCACTGCATAGTATATAGCCCAGCACAGTATACAGCCCAGCATAGTATATAGCCCAGCACAGTATACAGCCCAGCATAGTATACAGCCCAGCACAGAAAACAGCCCAGCATATTATATAACCCAGCACAGTATACAGCCCAGCATAGTATACAGCCCACCATAGTATATAGCCCAGCACAGTATATATCCCACCATGGTATATAGCCCAGCACAGTATACAGCCCAGCATAGTATACAGCCCAGCACAGTATACAGCCCAGCACAGTATATAGCCCAGCATAGTATACAGCCCAGCACAGTATATAGCCCAACACAGTATACAGCCCAGCATAGCATATAGCCGCCCCCCGAATGGCCACACAGTCCAGTACTCACACTGATTTATTAAAAAAAAAAAACACTATTCTCACCTTCTCCTCATGCCCGTGCTGCTTGCTACTCCGGTCTCCTGCTCTGCTGGCGCACACTGTGAGTGCTCGATGATGTCATCATGCACCGCTGTGTCAGAGGCAGAGAGGGGAATGATGGGAGAGGGAGTGTCGGCTGACGCTCTCTCCTCCATTATTGCTTTGAACTGTACTGCGGCGACGGGGGAACTGCCATAGTGGCTGCGTAATGTGCCGCTAGCTGGGGGCCCCTGGGGGAGCGGGGGCCCTAGGCAGCTGCCTGGTCTGCCTGCCCATAATGCCGGCCCTGAATATCACAAAAAAGGCAATAAGTTATATGATTATTGTTCTAGATCTTGAAGACTGTTTTTCTCCATATAAGAATAGTTTAAGTACCTACATATTCTTCTGGCTAAGCCTTGCTCAAGTGGAATAGTTTTTTTGAAAATCTTGCACTATTAAATTGTTGACATTCAAGGAGCATGTGTTACTTTGACCAAACACATTGCAGAATTAATACAGGAAAAAAGGGACAGCTGTGCTTACCTGCTCAGGTCTCCGAACAAATATGAACAGACACCCCAGTTTACAAGACCAAAAGTGCTGAGCTTTCCTGCACCCTGAAAAATAAAGTGCAAACATAACATATACAGTCATATGTTAAAGTTTGGGCACCCCTATTAATGTTAACCTTTTTTCTTTATAATTTTGTTTTTTGCAACAGCTATTTCAGTTTCATATATCTAATAACTGATGGACTCAGTTATATTTCTGGATTCAAATGAGCTTTATTGTACTAACTGAAAATGTGCAATCTGCATTTAAACAAAATTTGACCAGTGCAAAAGTATGGGCACCTCAACATAAAAGTGACATTAATATTTCATAGATCCTCCTTCTGCAAAAATAACAGCCTCTAGTCGCTTCCTGTAGCTATTAAAGAGTTCCTGGATCCTGGATGAAGGTATTTGTGACCATTCCTGTTTACAAAACAATTCCAGTTCAGTTAAGCTTGATGGTCGCCGAGCATGGACAGCCCACTTCAAATCATCCCACAGATGTTCAATGATATTCAGGTCTGGGGACTGGGATGGGCATTCCAGAACATTGTAATTGTTCCTCTGCATGAATGCCTGAGTAGATTTGGAGTGGTGTTTTGGATCATTGTCTTGCTGAAATATCCATCCCCTGCGTAACTTCAACTTTGTCACTGATTCTTGCACATTATTGTCAAGAATCTGCTGATACTGAGTTGAATCCATGCGACCCTCAACTTTAACAAGATTCCCAGTGCCGGCATTGGCCACACAGCCCCAAAGCATGATGGAACCTCCACCAAATTTTACTGTGGGTAGCAAGTGTTTTTCTTGGAATGCTGTGTTTTTTAGCCTCCATGCATAACGCCTTTTTGTATGACCAAACAGCTCAATATTTGTTTCATCAGTCAACAGGACCTTCTTCCAAAATGTAACTGGCTTGTCGAAATGTGCTTTTGCATGCCTCAGGCGACTCTGTTTGTGGCGTGCTTGCAGAAACGGCTTCTTTCGCATCACTCTCCCATACAGCTTCTCCTTGTGCAAAGTGCGCTGTATTGTTGACCGATGCACAGTGACACCATCTGCAGCAAGATGATGCTGCAGGTCTTTGGAGGTGGTCTGTGGATTGTCCTTGACTGTTCTCACCATTCTTCTTCTCTGCCTTTCTGATATTTTTCTTGGCCTGCCACTTCTGGGCTTAACAAGAACTGTACCTGTGTTCTTCCATTTCCTTACTATGCTCCTCACAGTGGAAACTGACAGGTTAAATCTCTGAGACAACTTTTTGTATCCTTCCCCTGAAAAGCTATGTTGAATAATCTTTATTTTCAGATCATTTGAGAGTTGTTTTGAGGGCCCATGATGCCACTCTTCATAGGAGAATCAAATAGGAGAACTACTTGCAAGTGGCCACCTTAAATACCTTTTCTCATGATTTGATACACCTGGCTATGAAGTTCAAAGCTCAATGAGGTTACAAAACCAATTTAGTGCTTCAGGAAGTCAGTAAAAAGTTAGGAGTGTTCAAATCAAGAAAATGATAAGGGTGCCCATACTTTTGCACCGGTCAAATTTTGTTTAAATGCAGATTGCACATTTTCTGTTAGTACAATAAACCTCATTTGAATCCAGAAATATAACTGAGTCCATCAGTTATTAGATATATGAAACTGAAATAGCTGTTTAGCTGTTGCAAAAACCAAAATTGTTATAAAGAAAAAAGGTTAACATTAATAGGGGTGCCCAAACTTTAACATATGACTGTACAGTCATGGCCAAAAGTTTTGAGAATGACACAAATATTATATTTTCACATGATCTGCTGCCCTCTGGTTTTTATGTGTGTTTGTCAGATGTTTTTATCACATACAGAAATATAATTGCAATCATATTATGAGTAACAAAAGGTTATATTGACAGTTAGAATGAGTTAATGCAGCAAGTCAATATTTGCAGTGTTGACCCTTCTTCTTCAGGACCTCAGCAATTCTCCCTGGCATGCTCTCAATCAACTTCTGGATCAAATCCTGACTGATAGCAGTCCATTCTTGCAAAATCAATGCTTTTATTTTGTCTGAATTTGAAGGTTTTTGTTGGTCCACCCGTCTCTTGATGATTGACCACAAGTTCTCAATGGGATTAAGATCTGGGGAGTTTCGAGGCCATGGTCCCAAAATCTCTATGTTTTGTTCCCTGAGCCATTTAGTTATTACCTTTGCTTTATGGCAAGGTGCTCCATCATGTTGAAAAAGGCATTGTTGATCGCCAAACTGCTCTTGGACGGTTGGGAGAAGTTGCTCTTGGAGGACATTCTGGTACCATTCTTTATTCATGGCTGTGTTTTTAGGCAAGACTGAGAGAGAGCCCATTCCCTTGGCTGAGAAGCAACCCCACACATGAATGGTTTCAGGATGCTTGACAGTTGGCATTAGACAAGACTGGTGGTAGCGCTCACCTGGTCTTCTCCGAATAAGCCGTTTTCCAGATGTCCCAAACAATCGAAAAGGGGATTCATCAGAGAAAATGACTTTACCCCAGTCCTCAGCAGTCCACTACCTGTACCTCTTGCAGAATATCAGTCTGTCTATGATGTTTTTTCTGGAGAGAAGTGGTTTCTTTGCTGCCCTCCTTGAGACCAGGCCTTGCTCCAAGTGTCTCCGCCTCACAGTGCGTGCAGATGCACTCACACCTGCCTGCTGCCATTCCTGAGCAAGTTCTGCACTGCTGGTAGCCCGATCCCGCAGCTGAAACACTTTTAAGAGACGGTCCTGGCGCTTACTGGTCTTTCTTGGGCGCCCTGGAGCCTTTTTGGCAACAAGGGAACCACTCTCCTTGAAGTTCTTGATGATGCGATACATTGTTGACTGAGGTGCAATCTTTCTAGCTGCGATACTCTTCCCTGTTAGGCCATTTTTGTGCAGTGCAATGATGACTGCACGTGTTTCTTTAGAGACAACCATGGTTAACAGAAGAGAAACAATGATGCCAAGAACCAGTCTCCTTTTAAAGTGTTCAGTGGTGTCATTCTTACTTAATCATGACAGATTGATCTCCAGCCCAGTCCTCATCAACACCCACACCTGTGTTAATGGAGCAATCACAGAAACGATGTTAGCTGCTCCTTTTAAGGCAGGGCTACAATGATGTTGAAATGTGTTTTGGGGGATAAAGTTAATTTTCTAGGCAAATATTGACTTTGCAAGTAATTGCTGTTAAGCTGATCACTCTTTATAACATTCTGGAGTATATGCAAATTGCCATTAGAAAAAATGAAGTAGTAGACTTTGTAAAAATTAATATTTGTGTCATTCTCAAAACTTTTGGCCATGACTGTAAATATGTAAGGTATTGGTCATTATTTTGGCCAAGATTGGGGTATCTGTTCACATGGGATGCATTTAGACAGTGCTGGGCAGCCTGCCTGATCGAATAGTATGGGCGTCACTAAGGCCGGGGTCACACTAGAGTGAAATAGGGACGAGTGTGAGGCGTTAAAATAACGCATTGCACATGGACAAATGATTCTCTATGGGTCAGCTCCCAACAGCTGTATATTTCTCGTCCGTATTCTACGGTCCGTGCCAATCGCAGCATGCTGCGATTGTCAGCATACTACACCCGTAGTACGCCAATACAAGTCTGTGGGTGCGCAAAAAATACGCATTACACTTGGACCACATGTGTGACTTGCGAGAAATATGCAGGTCTTTTGGCAGGTGACAGGAAATGAACCAATCCATCATCAGGAAGCTTAGACATGCTAATTAGCTCAAAAAGTGCTCCAGACATCCAGGAAGTACGCCTCCACGGAGTCCTGCAGCGTCATGGCTCCATATTTCCTCAATGTGGAGATGCTTATTGTATTAGTGCAGGAGCGGTCGGAAATCTGGGTCCAACGTGATGCCCATTATGCCAACCGGGCAAGAAAGGAGGCGTCATGGAGGCGCATATGTTGCCAGATGTTCCATGTTTTTTGGTGATCGGCCACGTGAGGAGCAGCAGCAAGTGAGTAAGTACAACCCAAAAAGTGTTTAAAATTACCTCACATCAAAAAAGGCATTTAAAATCAGGCCCCCCCCCTTCCTGTGCTTGGCCTTTTTGCCTCATGAGGCGTGTAGATTTTTATGTGATCCATTGTTTTACACTGACATAATTTGGCCAAGGCCACAAGCTCCTCAACCTCCTAGCCAACCAAGTTATTAAGTGTAGTTACTTGATCCCTGAACTATTGTGACCCTGTGTATCTGGGCTGGATGCCACAATTATATATAAAGCATACCCTAGAAGGCCACATGCCTAGGCTACTTGTAGCAAATTTGAGCTAGCAAATATGTGAAATTGAAAATATTTCCTGTCACATTGTAGTGGAAGATGTGATGAAACGTTGGCGCAGCATCCGTGACCAATATAGGCGGGAACGTCAGCAGCGTGCCATGAGTGGTGATGCAGGCCACATAAAGAGGAAACTCCGGTAGTTACTCCGGTACTACTCCGGTAGTTTTGCAGTTTGCAAAGTTTCTCATTTTATAGATCCTCTTAGTGTACGCACTGCAGAAAGTTTGCGATGGACATACAAATTTGCAAAAACTACAATGTCCACATCTATATGTGCCAATTCCTCTATTCTGCAGCCATGTACCCTCTGTCCTCTGAGGTTCCAAGTGGCTCCTCATCACCCGGTCTTTAATTGACTTACCCTTCCTGTATGTAACTGACAGTCCTTGGGTTATACAATTACATATATCTCTATCGGTCTTAAGAATCGACCAATATTTCTTAAGAATGTCCATCACTCTTCCAGATTGGTCATCAAATGTCCCTATCAACCTAGTTATCATATTTGAATCCTCCTTTACCCTCGGGACAAGAAGGGATGTCCTCCTAGTTTGTTTTGCATGTCTATAAGCAGGTTCAATCACCTTCACAGGGTACCCCCTGTTCCTAAATCTCCCCCATAAGTCTCTTGACTGCGACTCAAAATCACCCCAGTCTGAGCAGTTCCTCCGCACTCTGAGGAACTGCCCCTCAGGATCCCACATTTCAGGGGGGGTGATAGCTCTCCCACCTCAGGAAGCTATTAGTTGAAGTCGGTTTCCGATACAAGCAAGTCTTCAGAGAACCTTCATTAGAGATGGAAATATTGCCATCCAAGAAAGTGATCTGATCTCCACCCACTTCGTGAGTGAAGAAGAGACCCATCTCATTCTTATTAAGGGTATCCACGAAGGACATAAAGGATTCTCCACTTCCTGCCCAGAGGACGAGGATGTCGTCGATGTAACGTTCCCAGAATAAAATCCTTGGGGACCAGACAACATCCTCGTCCCCAAAGACAATTGTGTCCCCCCACCAGCCCAGCAGAAAATTAGCATAAGTGGGGGCACAAGGGCTCCCCATCGCTGTGCCCCTGAGCTGGTGGTAGTACTTGCCATTAAAATAATTATGGTACAGTACATATTCAAGGAGTTCCAACAAAAAAATGTTATGTGCTCCAAAGTGTACACCCCTCCCCTTCAAGAAATAATTGACTGCTTTAAGGCCCTCTGTGTGCCTAATACTGCTATACAGTGCTTCAACATCAATGGAAGCCAGTATAGTACCTGGATCCACTGTTATTCCTTCCAGTTTATTCAGAAGGTCCATTGTATCTCTCAGATAAGAGGGGAGGGATACCACAAAAGGTCTCAATAGTCTGTCCAGATATACACTTGAATTTTGACACAGGGCATCGATCCCCGAAACGATCGATCTACCCTTCAGGGGATCGATGCCCTTGTGTATTTTGGACAGGGAGTAGAATGTCACCGTGACTGGCCATTTAGGTAACAAAAAGTTGAACTCATTTTTGGCAATAAGCTTCAATTCCAGTGCCCCTTTGAGTAACACCGACAGTTTAAGGCTGTATTCCTTAGTAGGGTCCCCCCCAGTATTTCATACGTAAATCTGTCAGACAAGATGGTCAAACACGTTTGGACATATTTGTCTCTATTAAGGATGACCGTATTCCCCCCCTTATCCGCGGGCTTAAGTACAATCTGGTCATTATCACTGAGTCCCTCTAATGCTTTTCTTTCACAGAAGGGGAGGTTAGGTGGGACCCTCTCTCTTTTTGGGTCGATTTTGCTGATCTCCACGGAGACTACCTGCAAAAATATGTCAATACTACTTGTATCACCTATCGGTGGCATTTTTTTTACTTTTAGGTTTCAGATCAGAAAAAGGTCCCACCCCAATTTCTCTCTGCTCTTCCTCAGCCATATTAGCTAAAAGCATCACATCAGGGAGTTCATCCTCCGTTATTCCGAGTTGTTGGCATTTATTTTTATCATTCAAAGAAAATAATTTTTTCCATTTGAGTTTCCGTGTAAATAAATTAATGTCTTTAATCCATTCAAAGGGGTCAGACCTTGTAGTTGGAACAATTGAGAGACCCCGCTCAAGGACTCTCGTTTCCACATCCGACAAAGTATAGGAGGACAAATTAATTATTTGATTGTCATTACCCTTTTCGTCAAAACCGCTTACTTGGAGTTTGTTTGATTGGTACGCTCCCGCAGTTTGTATGGTGCTAAACACCTGGTTTCTAAAAAAGATGCAGAGGAACAGGCCAAAAAAGAGGGTGTATTCGTAGTGGTAGGGGGATTTGTTTCCTGTTTCTTTGAAGAGGTTTTTGTATGGAAGCGATCGGTTTCCTGCCATCTTCTAAAACTACCCCTTCGTACCCATCCCCTATTTTTGAAGTATGGTCTGCATGTGCAAAATTTTGAACTCCCTTCAGCGTCTGACGATTCGATATCTGAGGATGAAATATCTACGGGAGCACCGCTATTACTAAGGGCAGGATATGCTCGTTTCTCCATAAATTCAGTGGTGTCCCTTACAAATCGTTTGTTTCCTTTCTTTGATATACAGTTGATACTTCTCAACTGTATTCTTTAGATTTTCCTCCTTAGCTGAAAAGTCAGCAGGTGTCTTAAATTTAAGGGTATTCTCAGAGAGTTCCTTAACCTTCAAAGATGTTTTTTCCAGTGTTTTTTTTCTCCTCGTCCAATAGTATTTGCATCAATCGTAATGATGATGCAGTCAATTCGTCCTCCCACTTAGTGAGTAAAGATGGAGTTCTACACCTGGGAGCTGGTGTCAGGGGTATTCTCGGGCCATGTGGGACAATTTTCTGTTTGATGTAATTTTCAAGCGATTGTACCTCCCACCATGATTTGATATTCTCCTTAAACGCCTCTAAGAGTTCAGAAAACAATGCTTTGAGAGAAGGATCCCCAGCAGAAAGAGAGTCAGACTCAACTACAGAGAAGACCTCTTTCGTATCATCCAACCATTTTTGAGTATCAATGGATCCCGACAGAAAACCAGCCATACTCATTAACAATGAAAAACTCCACAGAATATACTCAGGGTTACATAATCAAAAAAGAACCAGAAAACAAAATAATCCCTAAAAAGTAACTTTTAATTCAATCACTAAAAACATAATGGCAAAATTACCTAAATACCCAGGGGGTCAAAGATCAAAGCCAAATAAGCAAAATACATATTAAAGTAGACCTCGGGGCAAAAAGTTACCATGCCCTAATAAACCCTATTGAGGCCCTTCCTAACTGCGGAGGTTTGGCACCCTAGTCGTTGACGATGTGGCGCTCCTGCTCAACGTCGGCGTCCCTAATAACGCCCTAGACCACCCTACGTATACAAAAATGGGGGACACAAAAAACAAACATATTCACACCTATAATACCGAAAATACAAAAATGAAGAGACAAATTATGGTCTCGTGCAAAAAGTGCTGAACTGCTGTCAATTTATCTCGTAGTGTGCACACTGTAAACTTATTTCATAGTATAGGAACCCATCGAAACCCAATTCTTACCTCAAAGTACGGGTTTTTGCAGCTTAAATAAGACTTATCTCTAGTCAAAATTACTAGCCTGCTGCAGTAGGCAGACCCATAGAAAAAAATATAAATATCAAGAAAAAACGACAGAGAGATCAGTATATAATCAACAACACGCACAAAAATACATTTGTCCAAATTTAAGGATGTCGTAGCTGCTTTTCGTTCTGACCCAAAGTCAGGTAAGCTAGATCACCAGTGAGTCCAGATTAGGAGTTTCGCCCTTAATTTACAAGCGCTTGGAGACAAAAGAGACTGCTCACACACAGGTCATGGGCAGATCACTTTATCTGACGTAATGCAACACAAGGCAATATTTTATACCATTTACAACAAATGTAATTCTATGTGGCTCATGTAGCTCTCTACCCCTCAGGTTCATACCTTGTTTACAATGAATCCAGAACATGTTGCTGCTGTTTATTGAGAACATATATGATAATGGGTCGCTCGCCAGGGCCGTGGGGTACTCGGTACCGGGCCGGTATCTCAAAGGGAAGTGTCACAGTAGCGGTGACCCGGTCCGTGGCCCTGGGCATCCATGTAAAAGGGGTTGAGTGATGGGGATAAAGTCATTAAAGTCATTGAGATGATTCGTGATGCCACCTGTGGTTTCTGGTCAGTTTGACCAGCGCTGCAGGGCTGCTTCTCTGGGACAGATGTTGTGGTGCAGCAATGATGCTGTAGCCCTCCACAGGTAGGACTGTAGTCCCAGGGCAGAGTAGATGAGGTTGGCAAATGAGGAGATAGTGAGAAGTAGATGGTGCAGTGTTAGGCACAGAGATGTAGCAGTGCTGAGTGGGTTGGCGCAGGAAAAAGGCAAGGAGACAGATGAATGCAGTTCCAGTTCTTTTACTCACGTTCTTGGCACAGACAGGTGCCCGCTTTGATGCTGCGGTCTCCAGACCAGGGTCTCAGCCAACTCCCAGGCAGATGGAATTAACCTTTCCAGCTCTCCCTTTCATATGCTTGTTCTGAACGTCTCCTCACTAGCGCTAATTTGAGGTACTCACAGTACTGAGTAACACTGAAGTTCCTCCTTTCAGATGTTCCTTAGAACTCTACTTGTACGGCAGACAGCTGTAGCCTGCTTCGGGGACTCACGTTGCTGTTGTGCCCCCAAGTCTTAAGTGGGAATAAAGTGGTGACAACTTCTATTCCGCCGGTGTCTGCTGCAGGACCATTAGTATCCATACAACCTCGGGGACCGGACCCCAGCCATGCGCTTAGAACTTGAGGAAGGGTTCCACTCCGACCCTAGTCCTTAGTTCTCTTCTTCTCCTTACGTTCCGCACTAATCTTTCTTCCTTCTGGAAAATCAGGCTTTCTATTTCTCTTTCCCGTGCCAGCAGCTTCAGGTCACTGAAGTCTCCTGCAGTACCTCCTTCACTCTATCCCTCTTAGGGGATCTTCTCTCACATACAGACCTAGTCCTATTATTCTCCCACTCTCTTGTGCAATCTAAGCTCCACCCACCTCTCAGCACTCTTCCTGTTCCAAGCAGGGAGCCACCAAAGGTGCTTTGCTACACTACTATGTTGTGTGGGATGCAGGTGTTGGAGACTGGCAAGGTGTTCCATCTTACCTGGAGAGTGGGATACTACACTTCAGGAGGAGGTGCAGTACCTCTGTGGCGAATGAACCCTTAGGGGCGCCACAATAACAAGTAAAGTTTCTAGTAATAATAGGCAAAAGGCAATTGAAGTCTTAAAGGCAAATTAAGGGATAGAAAAGCAAACCATTAACTCTTCTATATCAATTTCCCCCTTTTGTAAATGGTATAACCTTTGCCCCAGGGTCAGCTGCTGTCCACAAAGGAGCTACTGTCTCATGGGTCTGGTACCCATAAGGGGGCTTCCTACCTGCTTTGCCTATCCACCCTCAGTGTGGACTCTCACTTTCCCCATCAGCAATGGCTATCTGGGGTCTATGATACACTACAGAAGTTTCAGCCTCAGATTCCTTTTTCACACATACATTATTCAGTAGCTTAAGTAGTACATATATTGGCGCTTTTACGGCTACATAAAACACTAAGCAAAACAACAAAATTTGCATACAAGTCTGTACAATGCAAAAAAAAATCCAAGAAAGGGCTTATGGGCACACCAGGTAGTATTCATTTGTTTTCCCCTTACACCAGATGTACATTTACCCCTTTCTTTCCTTATTATTTTACCTGTAGATGCTTTACAGCCTTCTACACCATCTTGGTACACCGTCTCATTAACCTGTGTTTGATCGCGAGTGTATATACGGAAGCAATTATTGTCCTCACCACAGGTATTTGCTCCAGTGTGTTGAAGACTGAACCACAGTTCACAGTTCAGTCTGGGGTGCCAATGAGGCAGATATATCACGGGGCACATCTTTTCCCCAAAACCTAGATTGAGTCCAAGTCTCATTGTGTATGCAGTGTGGGGTTAATACCTTGCATGGCTCCAGAGGTAAGGCTAAGTACGGCATGGTCCTCGCAGATACAGGGCTGTGTGTACAGATCCAACAGTCTTTCGGTTTCTGTCCTTCCATGTCCTTTATAAGAAGAGCAAGATGCCGAATAAGTTTGTGGCACAGTCAGCATTTAAGAGTTTGTCCTGTGTCTCTGTAGAGTGCAGTAACCCTGCCACTGCCAGCAAGGTGATTAGGAGAACAGTCATTCTGCTGTTGAAAGGACCTTCTTGCAGTGACTGGCGTGGACCCAGGTGGGCTTTCTCTCAAGTTTTACTGAGGTGGATGTGGTCAGCTGGACTTGGAAGGAGCCGTCAAATCGTGCATCCAGGCTCCTTCTCACGTGTCTGCGTATAACCACCCAATCACCTGGATTCAGCTGATGCACATCTGCACTTTCATTAGGATCTGGAAAGGATGAGAACACATGTTTATGCACCACACTCAGTAGCGTAGCTACCGGGGGGGGGCAGAAGGGGCGGTCGCCCCTGGCCCTGTTCTCTGAGGGGGCCCACCGGAGCTACACTAATGTAACTGTATCGGCGTGCACAGCACACCCATACAGGTACATTCTGCGGCAGAGCAGGGAGAATCGATCTCCCTACTCTGCCACCCGGCCGCTATGGGCCCCTGAGAAAGCAGTGGGGGGCCCCGGTGCCAGCAGTGGGCTCACAGCCAGCAATGTCATCCTGAGTTAATCTGTGTGCACAGGACCTGTGATGAGGTCACACGAGGGGCGGAGTCAGGGGGCCACGTGATCAGGGACTTCAGTGGCTGGCTGCAGGACTCTGCTGTGCTGGTTGTCATGCATTGGTGCTGGATAAGGTGAAGTTTATGTGTGGGGTCCAGGAGGGGTTTACAGCCAGGTGGATGTAGCAGAGCTGTGTGTGTATGAGGTGTACAGAGCGGAGCCGTGTGTGTGTAGAAGGTGTACGAAGCGGAGATATGCATGTATGAGGTGTACGGAGGAGCGGAGCCGCGTATGTATGGGGTGAGAGGAGCCGTTTGTGTATAAGGTGTATGGAGTGGAGACGTTTGTGTACAAGGTGTATGGAGCAGAGCCATTTGTGTACAAGATGTATGGAGCGGAGCCGTTTGTGTACAAGATGTATGGAGCGGAGCCGTGTGTGTACAAGGTGTATGGAGCGGAGCCGTGTTTGTACAAGGTGTTCGGAGCGGACACGTGTGTGTACGGGGTGTACAGAGTGGAGCCGTATGTGTACAAGGTGTATGGAGTGAATGGGGGTGCTGCCTTATATTACAGTCTGCCTATAGGGGTTGGGGGGGTGCTGCCTTACATTACAGTCTGCTTATGGGTGGGCTGCAATATACTATGGAGTCTGCCCATGGGGGGGCTGCATTATACTGTAGAGTCTGCCTATGGGGGCTGCATTATACTATATTGAGGACTATCTGGTGTATTATACTATATGGAGGAGGCCATCTAGGGGGCCATCAAACAATGTGGAGATTATTGAGGGGGCCATCATACAGTGTTGGAGCCATCATTGGGGGATACTAAGGGGTCAGTATGTATACAGTGAGGGGGCATATTACTGTGTATAGGGGAGCTGTACAGGGGGGACTCAGGACATTAATAAATGTAAAGTGGGCACTTATTGTTATAGGGGAACTCAGGTTACAGTGACTGTCAAACGGGGCACACAGAGGGCATTATTACATTCTAGGGGACAATATGTGGGCACTGTTTTCTAGGGCAATTGCACCCGGCATTACTATATTATAGTGGGATGCTTTAGAATTTAGATGTCACACAGAACCACACAGTAGGTGCAGTAATAGGGACACATACAGCTTATGCACATAAATAGGGATCACCACACACTAATATAATCAAGAATCAAATTTTATTATAGTGAACACAACAAGCAAACACTTAGTTTAAAAACAATTAAAATGTCTGAACTCACAGACACACATAGGCAAACAAATACAATGGGTCATGTTAATAGACAGTTAAATACTGTAGGCCCCAGGATTAATCATTTAATCAAATAACAAATATCTACTGAATTTCAATATCTGGGATCTAACACCACAGGTTAGCAATCCCAATCTTATTCATTGTCATAATATCATGGAGTTAATACAAATATACCAAAATATCTACATATCAAGTCCTATAGGGAAACACTGTGATTGCATAAGGGATACACAGGCAAAATAAACGCCATGTGTATGCATCAAATTCTCAACATGGTACCACTAAATCAAATACAAGAAAATAGGGACAACATAGCCCCTTTCCCTAACATGATATCACCTGGTTTCTGAGGACAAGCAGACCAATGGTTAAATTGTATGGGACCCCAAACCCACGCATATTGACACTATGAAGTGTCTTTCTCAAGGTCAGTGTATAGCTCTGTTAGAGTCCTTAGTATAAATACACAGCAAATTGATAGTAACTCTTACCAGCTGAGCGTTTTTTTTGATGCGGAAGAAACAAATCAGTCATGGGCTTAGTGAGACAGCGTTCTAACTATGCCATTGCGCAGGTGCCTGAGTATACCGGCGGAAGTTTCAACATGAATGATGAATCAAATATCGCACACAAGTTGTTCTGTGTGTGAACACACCTCTATTGTTTAATATCAGTTCCCTCGTTGCCGAGTCGCCTGGATTTAATGGTCACAAATCCAGTCACAGTCTCTCAAGAGACCCAGCACACCTTCATCCTTCAATGCACAGGCACCTGGACTTAATATCTTAAAATAGCCGCACTAGAAATGGCGCACTAATGCGAAAACGCATATATAGAGAGTTCCATGTCTCTGACGCAAATAGCAGTGCAACATATCATCATAACCCATATAAGCTTTTTATAAGACTGATCTTATCAACTTTAAAGTGATGAATCACATATCGCACATAAGTTGTTCTGTGTGTGAACACACCTCTATTATTTAACATCAGTTCCCTCATAGCCCAGTTGCCTGGGTTTAATGGTCACAAATCCAGTCACAGCACTACATGTCAAAATAGCACATATGAGCCACCTTGACATGCAAAGGTAATATGGCACATAAGATGTTATGTGTGTCAACACACCTCTATTGTTTTGTCCAAAACATTTTCTCTTTTCGTCTTTCCCTTTTCCCCTTTCTTTCCTTTAATGGTCACAAATCCAGTCACAGTACTACATGTCAAAATAGCACATATAAGCCACCTTGACATACAAAGGTATTGTGGCACAAAAGATGTTATGTGTGTGAACACACCTCTATTATCTTGTCCAAAAAAATGTTTTCCCCTTTCTTTTTTCCTTCCTTTCCCTTCCTCTTCCTTTCGCTTATCCTTATTAGGTTAAATAATGTCAAAGTAGCACATGTAGGCCACTATAACATGCAAAGGTAACATATCACATAAGATGTTATGTGTGTGAACACACCTATATTGTTTTGAATAAATCTTTGGTTCTCTCATTGCGCAGGTGCCTAAACTTTATGCATCACAAAGGTCTCACTGGAGACAACGCATTAATGCTATAGCGCATATCTAGAAAGTCCCACGTCACTCTGCATCCTGGCGAAACACATATATAGAAAGTTCCATGTCTCTGATGCAAATAACAGTGCAACATATCAAAATAACCCATATAAGCTTTTATAAGACAAGTCTTATCAACTTTAAAGTAATGAATCACATATCGCACATAAGTTGTTCTGTGTGTGAACACACCTCTATTATTTAACATCAGTTCCCTCATTGCCCAGTCGCCTGGGTTTAATGGTCACAAATCCAGTCACAGCACTACATGTCAAAATAGCACATATAGGCCACCTTGACATGCAAAGGTAATATGGCACATAAGCTGTTATGTGTGTGAACACACCTCTGTTGTTTTAAATAAATCATTAATTCTTTCATTGCACAGGTGCCTAAACTTGATACATCGCAAAAAACCTCTCTGGAGACAACGCATTAGCGCTGTAGCGCATATATAGAAAGTCCCACGTCACTCTGCCTCCTGGCACAGATCCAGTCACAGTGCTATATATCAAAATAGCACATATGAGCTTTTATAAATCTATTCTGATCCAATTTGACACACAAGAGAAGTAAATAAAGTATGGCACATGAGTTATTATGTGTGTGAACACACCTCTATTATTTTGTCCAAAAAAAAAAAAAAAAAAAAGTTTATCCTTAACATGACACATGAGATGTTATATGTGTGAACACACCTCTATTGTTTAAAATCTTTGCATTGCGCAGGTGCCCGAGCTTAATACCTCACAATAGCCTCACTAGAGGCAACGCACTAATGCAACAGCGCATGTATAGAGAGTCCCATGTCACTCTGTATCTTGGCACAGGTCCAATCACAGTACTACATATCATTTTTTTCTTTCCTTCTTTTTATTACGAGATAAGTTTACATTGTGGGGTATCTATATTATCAGAATTACTACGAGATAAGTTCACAGCACATCAGTATTATCTATGAGACTATTTATGTCTCTTTAAACATTTTTTTCGGTATTATATGTGTGTGTGTGTATATATTTTTTGTGTCCTTTTCTGTATACTTAGGGAGGTTTAGGGATTATTAGGGATACCGACGTTGAGCGGGGGCGCCATATCGTCAACAATTAGGGTGCCAACCTCCGCGGTTAGGAAGGGCTGAAACAGGGTGGACTAGGGCGATTCAGCCTGTGGCCCTTATTTTGGTATAACTGTTTAGAAACGAAATAGCATTTCAGCTATCCATTAGAACTATCTGTCCCCTATCCCTCCCCTCCTGTTTTAGTCATTTCTACTAATGTTTTTAGTGATTGAATAAAAAGCTATATTTTAGGGAATTGTTTTTGTTTTCTGGTGTTTCAATCTACATATCAAAGTGGCACATATGAGCTTTTATAAAACTATTTTTATCCACTTTGACACACCAAACCAACAACTCAAGTGAAGCACATGAGTTGTTATGTGTATGAACACACCTCCGTTGTTTTAAATAAGTGCTATTTCGGTTACGTTGATGTGCCCTTACTAGGCATCAATTCTCGATGCACAGGCACCTGGCTGTGCTGCCAGGAGTTAGCGCAATTGCTTGCACTCGCTACTCTGAAAACATCGCTCAAGTGCGATGACGCATCCATAGGAGACCCTATGTCTCTCCAAATCTTGGCACAGATACATTCAAAGTGCAAAATATATCCAAACAGTTTTTCCATATTAGATTAGACCAACATATATATATATATCGTGTCACTCAGAAACCAGGACTTGATATCTAGGACGTAATTAGCCTCCTATGAAGTGTAGTCAGGCAAAAAAAAAAGATCTTTTTCTTTTCTGTAGACAGCTGACTTTTAAAATGTTATACCAGAATTCCTCAAAAATTAATGATGTGCCAGACATTGACAGACAAGTACTTCGGGATCTTCTTGACCTCTTGGAAGAAAATGAAAATAATCAAGGTAGGCGTAAATTTACTGGTAGGCTGCTCTCGCAGGCAACCCCTTCATTTACACTCTTTCCGGCCATACAATTCTTCTTTGAGAAGACTAGTAGAGATATCCAGAAATTAAAATTGAATAAACATGGCCAAAATAATTTTTCAAAAGAAGAGAGGAGAGCATTAGCTGCTTTGAGGAATAATGATACATTTGAAATCAAACAAGTCGATAAGGGGGGAAACCTGGTTTTATGGCCTAAAGATATGTACATTGATGAGGCTAGACGACAACTGACCAACACTCAGCACTACCAAGTTCTACCCTCTGATCCCACAGAGATCTTCAAGTCCTGTTTAGATAGATTGCTTTGTAGGGCACACCAATATGGGATAATAGACAAAAAAGAAAAAGATTTCTTAACGGTTAAATACCCAATAGTACCAACATTTTATATGGTACCCAAAGTTCACAAATCCTTGCAAAAACCACCCGGTAGACCAATCGTATTGGGTATAGGAGGACTATATGAAAGATCATGTATATATGTGGACTTTTTCTTGCAGCCTATCGTACAGAAACTTGACTCGTATATCCGGGACTCAGCACATCTCATCCAATGTCTGGAGCCCCTGGAACTTCCGGATCATGTTCTCCTGGCAACTTTAGATGTTGAGGCTCTATATACGAGCATAATGCACGACACAGGTATTTTGGCGGTTGAATATTTTTTAGATCAATTACGAGGGTGCACATCGAAAGGGGCTATGTTGTCCCTATTTTCTTGTATTTGATTTAGTGGTAACATGTTGAGAATTTGATGCATACACATGGCGTTTATTTTGCCTGTGTATCCCTTATGCAATCACAGTGTTTCCCTATAGGACTTGATATGTAGATATTCTGGTATATTTGTATTAACACTATGATATTATGACAATGAATAAGATTGGGATTGTTAACCAGTGGTGTTAGATCCCAGATATTGAAATTCAGTAGATATTTGTTATTTGATTAAATGGTTAATTCTGGGGCCCACCGTATTTAATTGTCTATTAACATGACCCATTGTTTTTGTTTGTCTATGTGTGCCTATGAGTTCAGACATTTTAATTGTTTTTAAACTAAGTGTTTGCTTGTTGTGTTCACTATAATAAAATTTGATTCTTGATTATATTAGTGTGTGGTGATCCCTATTAATAAAGAAAACTTGGCACTCAACTTCTAGAATATTTTTTGGGATTTTTTAATGCAGCCAGAAAATAATAGGCCTCACTGGCCTTCATCAGTAACAAACTTTAGTATAGTAGTTAATCGCATTCAGTGTGATAGTAGAAGTGACACCATAGTCACTTTAAATGTGGCTGGTCATGCACTAGGCGCTGGGCATGGAGCCTGAATCAAATAGTACCTGGGTGGGTGGGGGTGCCGTGCAGACATCAGCGACCCAGAATCCACTGTTGGTCAGCTGTGTCAACAGTTGTGGTCACGTAAAAGATTGTTTCCTCCTACGCATGGCAAAGCTAAGAGGTTGAACTCCACCAACTCCAATCTGTTGGCCACAGAAATGCTGCCTTTCCACCTGGTAGATACAGATGGTTTCCGAAAGCGGATGGCAGTCACAGTTCCCCAGTACCAATTGCCCAGTCGCCATTATTTTTCTAAGAAAGCTGTGCCTTCGCTACATCAGCATGTTGCAGACAAAATTGCCCGTTCCTTGACTAAATCACTTTCAAGGTGCATTTCACAACAGACACTTGGATGAGTAAGCATGGCCAAGGGCGTTACATCTCACTGACTTGGCACTGGGTGACTCTGGTGGCTGTGGGGACAGGTGCTGCTCCACAAGTCTTGGAAGCCCCAAGGCTTGCAGGACAAAACTCTGCATTTAACACTTACTCCACTGCTTCTGCCTCCTCCTCTTTCTCCTCTAGGACCTTTACCTGCACCCTCAACCTCTGCCTTAACAAGACACACGTTCCAACAGTGCAGAGCAAATCCCCACCACTTCCGTACTGGGCAGCTAGGGCTCATGGCAATCAGGCACTATGAAAATTGATATGCCTTGGAGATCACAGTCATACAGCTGAAGAGTTGTGGACAGCTCTCCAGGCTGACTTTAATCAATGGCTGTCTCCACTGAACCTGCATCCAGGGAAGGCCGTGTCCGATAACGGTGCGAACCTGGTGGCAGCCCTAAGGCAAGGTAAGCTCACACACATACCTTGCATGGCTCATGTCCTTAACCTGGTGGTATAGCATTTTCTCCGCCACTATCCTGGCCTGGGTAAGCTGCTCCAGAAAGCACTTATGCTGTGTGCTCATTTCCGCTGTTCGCTCCCCTCTGGTCATTGACTTGCATCGATACAGAGGTCTTTGTCCATGCCAGTTAATAGGTTGATATGCGATGTGCTGACAGTGGAATTCCACTCTGCACATGTTGCAGCGACTGTGGCATCAGCAACGAGCCCTGACGCAGTATGTCATGTCATATAGCCTGGGCCAGCGCAGTATGGATGTGGCGTATATCACATTTACAGAGAGGGCAGATTAAAGACCTCTGCACCAATTCAAAATGGCAACTAATTTGGTTAGTGCTGATGACGTCATCATTAGCATCACTATTCCGGTCATCTACATGCTGAAGCAGACTTTGAATAGCCTGCAGGAGGAGATGGTGGTCACAGAAAAAGAGGATGAAGCAGAGGAGGATGCGGAAGGGATAACCATTTGTCTCTAAGTTCAAGACTGTAGTCACACAGGCGGGTTCCAAGAGAGGGTGGATTACTGCGATCGAGGGGGCTGGTGATAACAGACAAACTATTATCGAAGATCCAAGGAACAAATGGAGGAGGAAGAGGTGATGGGCGAGCAACTGTCAGATGAAGAGGATAATCCTCCCCTCACCGTTGTTCGTGGTTGGTGGGAGGGAAGGGAGGAAACAAGCCTCATTGTTAACCCAGCCTCAAAACACAGCATGGGCTTGGATTTCATGGTAGTGCCTGACATACTGTATGAGTGACTTCTTGCTGCACTATCTGCCACATAATCCCCATATACTTTATGATTAGAAACACTGCTGACTACAGGGTTGCCACTCTGTTAGATCCACATTATAAAACCAAATTTTGCCAGATGATTCCCGCCCTGGAAAGGGACCCGTGAATGCTGGAGTATCGAAACACGCTTTTACCAACCTTAAGAGAGCTTTTCCCCAAGACAGCAGTGAAGCACACAGTTCAAATCGCAGCTTTAGACTTGCAAACTCTGGCATGTCAATTTGTCAACGCCTAAACATTAGTAGCAGCAGTGGTGAAAGTGGAAGAAGCAATTTCTATGAGTCTTTTGACACTTATTTTAGACCAACTCGTGCACCAGCACAACAGAGTCCAAGTCTTAAACATGGTGAACAAATGGAGAGGATGGTGCAGGAGTATCTAGAACTAAACATCAATACCTTCAGGGAGGGTTTGGACCCTTACACATTTTGTTCTTCCAAAATGGATGAGTGGCCTGAGCTCACCTCACATGCCTTGGAGGTTTTATCGTGTCCGGCAGCCAGCGTCTCTCAGAAAGTGTGTTCAGCGCTGCTGGTGGTGTCCTGATGGATAGGAGCAGCCGACTGTCCCCTGAAAGTGTAGACCACCTAACTTTAATCACGATAAATAGGTCATGGATCTCCAAAGACTTTTGCACCCAAATTGATGACTTTACTGACTAGGTGATATCACATTTTTTAGTGTTATGCAATAATGTCACGTAACTGCACTCTGTAATATCTTTAGAGAGGCTTCTGTGCCTGCTGCTGAAGTTAACACAAATTTGTGGAAATGTCAACAGTCATGGTTGGTCTACCTCTGCTGGGTTAGCTATAGTGGAAGACGTCTCGGTCCCAAATATACTATTTCTATTCTCGTGACAGTTATTCCACTTCGCTGGTGTGAGGCCCTCATTTTTTAAAAAGTAAAAAGTACAGGTTGGGTGGTCATCTGCTGGATTGGGTGTAGTGGAAGACCTGTAGGGGGCCCTATTATACCATTTCTACTTCTGTGAAATTGATGCCACTTCTGTGGTGTAAGGCCCTCATTTGTTTAAATGTGAACATTCCTGGTTTGATGTCCATCTGCTGGACTGGGTGTAGTGGAAGACCTGTCGGTCCATATTATACTATCTATACTGTGGTGAAATTGATGCCACTTTTATGGTGTCTGCCAGTAATTTTTGGAAATGTGAACACTCCTGTTGGGTGCCATCTGCTGGATTGGGTTTAGTGGAAGACTGTTATGATTGAGTCACCGTAGGAGGCAAAAACAGAAATGCTAGCTAAGTCCTGAAAACCAGAGAAGTTGGCAACTATCAGATTGCAGACCCCTGAACCTATCAACACAACTAGCAGTAGCCGTGGGGGGTTCCTACGATGACCTAGCCCCCTCGATCACAGCCGGAGAGATACATAGGCCTAAAGAAGGAAAGGGGAAATCTAACTGCCCCAGAGCAGACCCCAAAGCAATAGGCAGCCCCCCACATATAATGACGGTGAAGCAAGATGAAAACACTTACACAGACAGAAAGACAGGCTGAGCAAAAACGGGGCCCAAAAACTACCTAGATAGGAACGGATAGGAAGGCTGCTGTCTGCAATCTGCCAAAACCCTATCAGAGACAAAAACCAACAAGCTGATATAAAAAATGGCCCTGAAGCAACTAAGCTTCAAAAACTAAATCAGCACTCAGGTACCTTCAGAAGACAGAGCTCACGGAACACTGCACACTCCATCAGGGAGTGGCAGAATCCAAAAAGCAAGAAAAAACAAAAACAAATCTTAGATGCAAAAAGGCAAAACAGAAAACTTAGCTTTAGGAGAGCAGGAATCAGACTGGAGTCCAAGAGTCCACAGAGAAATCACCCGCAGGGCAGAAAGGGCGTGGGCTGCCTTAAATCCAGTCAGTGACTCCACTCAGCCAATCGTCTTCATTAGTCCCAGGTGTCTGATAATCAGGCTCACTACCTTCCTTCACTAGAATAGGGAGTTCACCAGGCCTCAGTGACGGAGGGGAAAATGAACTCACAACAGAAGACCCATCGGTCCCTATTATACTATCTGTTATGATTAGGTAACCGAGGATGATAGCAGGGGAATAGGCTAGGCAACCAGATAACCAGAGAGGTTGGTAACTTAGCGGATTGCAGACTCCTAAACTGACAACACAACTAGAAATAGCAATGGGACATACTTACGATGCCCTAGACGCCTCGGCACAGCCAAAGAATTAACTAAGCCTAAAGAGAGAAAGGGGGAAGCTAAACTGCCCCGGAGTAGAACCTCAAAGGAATAGATAGCCCCCGAACATATATTACTGGTGAGACAAGATGAGGCACAAACACGGCAGAAAATAGAGTAAGCAAATGATGAGGCCCAAACTGTCTAGATAGAACAGGACAGGAAAGGATACTGTCTGCAATCACGCAAAATAAACCCTAAGAAAAATTCCAACACGTCTGATATGCAAAAATACTGAGGCCACACATCCTCTCCCCCACTAAATCAGAACTCTGGTGTGAACTGGACCCAAAACAAAAGATACTGATATAACAGGGGATTAGAACTACTGAAAAGACTGACATGAGCTGTGGCATATGGAACAGAGTCGAGCACAGGTCCCAGCAGGGAGCAAAGCTGAGCTCACACCAACAAAGCAGATGTAGGGTCGGTGGGCCGGGCTGGGGGGTGGTCCCTCTGTATACTGCGCAGTGACGTACAGACACAAGATGGAGGCAGATTTCGGGTGCAACAGTTCCAAGTTTATTTCCCGCCATCTGACTGACGACCCTCGCAATAAACCGCAATTCTCTTCACGGCGTGCTGCGGCTGAGTGGTGGGAGCTGCTTGTGGAGCTGGGGGAACTCTCACCTTTCCCGGCGCCGCGACCTCCGTCATATCTTCCCGCGGCTCCTCCCGCAGCCTCCGTTCTTCACCCCACCGTCCGACGGGGTTAGCCTCTAGGCTCAGGGGCTCCGCGGGGAGACTCTCTGATGATATCTTTGGTGGCCGCTCCCACAGGGTCTGCAAGGGCTCCGCTCCTTCACCCGAGATATGACTGCCTGCCAGTGACTCTGAAGAATTAGTCTTCTGGCGAAGCTCGACCTCCCGACGCCATCACCACTCCAGGCGCCTGATGCCTCGACAACCACAGCGTCGCATCCCGTCCGGTGGTCAGTAATCAAATGGCGCCAAGCAGCCGCAGCCAGTCTTTTCCTCGGTGCCACTCCCTCTGCTGGGTGGGGCGATGGCAGGCTTTTCCACCCAGCGACCTGGGTCCAGTATGTGGGAGCGTCGGCCTCCGGGTTCATATCACTTCCCCCAAGGGTACATTGGAGGGGGTCCCAGTCCATCGGGGATGACGACAAACACCTGGATCTGTCTCCTGCGTTGGAGCAACACCGCCATCTTGCACAGAACCTGGTACCGCCCTGGGTCCACCGCCAGCACCGCAGATCCACCACAGCGTTCCCAATTTATAATCCACAGGTTAGTGATTTGTAATCCACAGGTGTTTAAGGTCCAAACAAAGCACTCCAGTTCCTTTTTCATCTTTCAGAGGCAGGCTTGACGCAGAAGATAATGTATTAGCGGCGGCGATCCTGCCGACTACGCCAAGTGTAGGGTCGGTGGGCCGGGCTGGGGGGTGGTCCCTCTGTATACCGCGCAGTGACGTACAGACACAAGATGGAGGCAGATTTCGGGTGCAACAGGTCCAAGTTTATTTCCTGCCGTCTGACTGATGGCCCTCGCAATACACCGCAATTCTTTTCATGACCCTCCGTGTCCAGGCCCACTACACACCGTACTGTTACACCAGGGACGTATATACACATACCGTTGCTCTCTCACTTAGTGACGATCCTGTCAGCCCAGTCACTGTGGCCGCCTTAGGCCCATACACCATCAGCACTTTCACTGGTCAGTTTCGTCTTCAATACGGTATGCTTTTCCCAATGGCCTCATCTGCACTGCGGTACTCTCTGTCAGGACCACCCCCCTAACTTCTCCTCTCCTCAGTCCCCTGGCTTGGCTCTCCTCACAGCACACAAACTTTCACGGACTTCTCATCTCTTGAGCACCTCCCGGGGACTGGAACTTTCTGGAACCCTCCTGTCAAATTTATAACTTTCCTGGTTCCCTGTAACTCCGCCCCCCATGACCAATGGCTTCTAAAGCCCTAAGCTGCTGTCAAGTCCTGAACTCACACTCCTCCCTGCCATCTTGTGGTCAACCCCAGGTACTGCACATCACCTACACTTTCCTAGCTGTTTCCCCACTGTCATAACTGCTATCTGCCTAAAATGTGCAAACCCTCCTTCCTACTTGCTGACAAGTCCATCCGTCAGGTCACCTTCCCTACACAGAAATCAGAGAAAAGCAAAAAATGGATCAAATGCAAAAAGATTCAAGCAGACAAATAACTTATCTGAAAGATGCAGGAGGCAAGCAGACTTCCAAAATGCTCAGGAAGAAAACCAAATCACCGGCAACAACTGAGGGAAGGATGCTCACTTAAATCTCTCCAGTCTGTAACACCTGACCTCCAATCATCCTCCTCATGTGATTGACTTCTGTCAGCCAGACCAGCTCCATTACCAGCAGCTACCCCCAGAGGGAGCCTAAACTGAGAAGCCAGGTCAAAAGTGTTCACAACAACTATCTATACTGTGGTGAAATTTATGCCACTTTTGTGGTGTCTGCCAGTAATTTTTGGAAATGTGAAAACTCCTGGTTGGGTGTCCATCTGCTGGATTGGGTTTAGTGGAAGAACTATTGGTCCCTATTATACTATTTCTACTCTCGTGAAAGTAATGCAACGTTTGTGGTCTCTGCCAGTAATTTTTGGAAATGTGAACACTCCTGGTTGGGTGTCCATCTGCTGGATTGGGTGTAGTGGAAGACCTGTTGGTCCCTATTATTCTATTTCTACTGTGGTGAAGTTGATGCCACTTTTGTGGTGTCTGCTAGTAATTTTTGGAAATGTGAAAACTCCTGGTTGGGTGTCCATTTGCTGGATTGGGTTTAGTGGAAGAACTATTGGTCCCTATTATACTATTTCTACTCTCTTGAAAGTGATGCCACTTTTGTGGTGTAAGGCCCTCGTTTGTTTAAATGTGAACACTCCTGGTTGGATGTCCATCTGCTGGATTGGGTGTAGTGGAAGACCTGTCAGTGCCTATAATACTAATAACTTTTGAAAATGCGAACACTGCTTGGGTCTTCTTCATGTGTGTTGCCTGTAGCAGTAGGCCCCCGAGACCGACAGGCCTCCACTTCCTTGGACTCAACTACACGTGTTACTATACTTAAATTTTTCTGATAATGGTAGTCTACAAACCTGATATTTGTGCTACCTTAGTGTGGCTTAGCATGAAAGCAGGTAGAGGTGTTGCATGTGGTGTTAGGGCTCCAAGCAAAGGAGGCCTACACCAATCCCTCACCCACCTCATCTTACTGTGACATTAAATGAAAGTTGTAAATGTTGTCCTAGAACCCAATACCCTATGCTTGGCTGATTGCTGCAGTGCCATGCTACAATTTGTACTGTGAGTGAATTGAGGCCACTTTCCTGGTGTCTGTCCCTCATTTGATGTGTTTTGGCAGCATTTGGGGCCATTATAAGATGTTGTGCATGCGTTTATTTTTTGCCTACCATTGACATGAATGGCACTCGGTTATGTTCGGTGAATACTCTACGAATTAATCGGCGAATATCGCAAATTCGGTGATCGTAATCCAAACCGAACATTGAAATATTAGCTCATATCTACTCATTAGCTGATTTTAAATATGTATCTGATTTTCTTGCAGCAGATGTCATCTATGATTTGATCTCAACACCTCCAACATGGAAGGCAAAATCTCTAACAGTGGGCCACAGATTGCACTATTACATGTAATATGTTTTATGGGTGTGGAATGATTTAAAGAGAGTTGGTCAGTTCAAAGTCACAGACTAAATTAAGCACATGTTAGGAGATGGGCATGCTGCCCAAGTTCCACCTTGAAGAAACAAGTTTAATGTTATGTGGTGTAATGTGAAATATGATGTATAATGTGAATTGTGATGTGCATTAAAGGTGTCCGTAATATTAATAGTGTGTTTAGTTTGAGAGTAGGGATAATGAGAGTTAATATTTGGGACTAACCCAGAGTTGGAGTGACTAAGTTGACAATTTCCAGTTAGAAAGTCAGACAGGGCCTGGAGTACATAGAAAGCAGAACAAAGGACCATTGTGAGCAATGCTGCATTCTGGGGTGTCCCTAAAATGAGAGAAGACTGAAGAAAAGCGATAGCGAGATCTGGAGCAGAAACGAGGAAAGTGATTGAGAGACAGAGTGAATTGCCATAGACAGGTCCTGGGAAAGGAAGCCTAGCAGTAAATTCCAAAGTTTATAAATCTTGAAGGAAACAGGCCCAGACAGGACTGAATACATGAGACGGGTAGAAGGCGGGAGTTCCCTAAGTGTCAGAGATCTTGAAGCCGAGTCCGGCCATACTATCAGCATGAGGGAAAAGAAGATGTGGAACCACGGAATGAGTAAACTACTCTTGCTAAACAGGACTGGAGAGTCAAGCTGGGTTGTGGTGAAGTAGTAAGAAATAGTGGAAACAGAAGACAAGTAGAAAGAGTAAAAAGGAAAAGTAAAAACAGAGGACAAGAGAGTGGAGAAGGAAGGAAACTGTTTGGGAAAATGCTTCAAGTTATGAAGGAAACATTCACAAGCCTGTGTACCTGACATCTCTTATATATATTTCCTACCAAGTTCCTTTCAGTAAAAAGTTCATTTTCAAATGGCGGCTTCCCTCACTGAACTGTAAAAAACCTGGACCTCACAAACCAGCAAAGTTGGTTACATGTGGCCTGCACGGACGTAATGACCTCACAGCACAAGTCCACACACCCAGCCAGAACCCCTACTTTCATGTACCATGCCGAGGCATACGGGTTGTATACCTCCCCCATGGCTACCGCCCCACCCCACATTACACAAACAGCCTTGTAGGGGTAAAGCCTCTATTAAAAAACATCTTCAGTGTTATAATTGCTGCATCAGAGTTTAAACCACCACTCCATCATGTTTTGTATTTCAGCCCTGGAGTGGTGCCACTAATGTAAGTACTTTGACCCTAGTCTTATACTTACCACCCACTGTCTTCAGCTGTTCCTGACACCACTCAGGTTTGCCGCCGTCATCTTGTAACTGCAACTTCTGAATGACCAGAAGTCAGAGGTAATCGTCACAAGCTCTCAATGCAAGTCTATGAGCATCTTCTTCCGGCCTCGTTTGGCTCCCATAGATTTACATTGAGCTTTGACTTCTGACTCACCCAGCAAACACTGGAGCGATCTGGCAGGTCACAACCTGCAGAAGACGACCAGAGCAGCGCCAGTAACAGAAGAAAATGGTGGATAGTAAGTGTGACACAAGCTGCAGGGAACTTAAAATTAGGGACAGCACCCCAGCGGTAAAATAAAATAAAAACATTGGAGTGGTGCTTTAACCCCTTCATGACTTATGACGTATATATACGTCATATGTCGTGTCCCTGCATTCCATGTGGGCTCCGGCCCTGGGCCCGGAATTGCGATCCACCAGCATCTGTTAACATATTAAATAGCAGCATTTAACATCGGCGTGCTCGTCATATCACTGCGGGGCGCGGACGGGTTGGTAAGACAATCTGTGGTCTACAGGAGACCCCTGTGGTTGTCATTGCAGATCTGCTCTGAGCTCGTAGCAGATGAGCGTTTTTGCTACACATTAGCAGGGCTGAAACTCTGCTATGTGTAGCACAAATGATCAGACAATCACAGCTTCAAGTCTCCTAAGGAGACTTTTGAAGCAAGTGAAAAGTAAAAAAAAAAGTTTTTAAAAATATATAAAAGTTCAAATCAAGCCCTTTTTGCCCCATTCAAAATAAAACTATAAAAATATCACATATTTGGCAACGCTGTGTTCAGAATCGCTCGATCTTTCAAAATATAAAAAAAATTAATCCAATTAGTAAACGGCATAACGAGAAAAAAAATAAAAATGCCAGAATTATGTTTTTTTAGGCCGCTGCAACTTTGCAATAACATGTCATCAAAACATCATATCTACCTCATAATGGTATCAATAAAACATTAGCTCGGCACTAGAAATAAGCCGTCACCCGACCCCGGATGCCGAAAAATGCAGACGGTACAGGTTGGAGAGATGGTTGGGTACGGCCCAGTTTGCTTTTTTTTTTTTAAACACATTTGAGGGGACAGAGGTTTTCTGAAGTTCTGTAAGGACTTTACAGGGGGGAAGTAAACTAAATACTTACTATAAACTACAAAGTACTAAACAGTTATTAATTTGTTTAAAATAATCATGATTCCTCATAACTATTTATATGTGCCAATAATGTCTGTAAAGCGCTGTGGAATTGTTGGTGCTACACAAGGGCGTAAAATAAGGACAGGACAAGAAATATGAGGAAATCAGAATATTTGCCAAAAGAATCATCGAAACCGCACACACAATGACCAGGAAACAAAAAATTGCAATGATAATGGGGGAATTGCTGAGAGTTTTTCTGGAACCAGTATAAACAAGAGATAATATAAGTAAAATAGATATAAGTATCGCCAAATGGTGACAATAAAAACTAGAACCCACAAAAAATGATAAGAATTCTTCTATAAAGTCACACAGTCCTTTCTGGAGCCAAAGTTAAATGATAACTCAGCAATTTCCCCTCCAGAACTCAAACACCTCAAAAATTTGGGACTTTGTGCTCCAAAAACTCAGCAAAGACTCTGCCCAAGGCCTAAGAGTCTATGCACATGTTGCGGATTCTACTGCGGATCTCAGCGGATTTGGTCCTGCGGATTCGTAGCAGAATTTGCTGCGGTTTACAGAACCATTAAAGCGAAGCCAAAACAAAAACGCTGTGCACAAGCTGCGGAAAAATCCGGAGCATAAACTCTGAGGGTTCTTTTCCGCAGCCTTTTGACACCTGCTCCATTATAGGAATCCGCAGGTGTCAAAACGTAGGGGAAATCCACACAGAATCTGCACTAAATCCGCAGGTAAAACGAAGGTCACTTTATCTGCGGATTTAGCCAAATCCGCGGGGAAAAATCCGCAGGGCAGTCTGCAACGTGTGTACATACCCTAAAGCATTCCAAGAAGTAAAAAGGGACAGAAACCTCTCTGTATTATATTGTAGATATGAGTGGGCAGAAAAATATATACGTGTGTGCGTACATATATATCTATATATTATATATAGATACATTGCTATAACATGTATATAGATATACCCGTGCTTGTAGCGTTTTATGTATGATTGTACAGACATATATCTTTATATCTCTTGTACACACCCCACATATAGACATATATATCGTCACATAGATCGTTATAGAAGATTGCACACGTGTGTAAGTAACATTTTCTCCTCTTTCTGGGGGGCATTGTCGGTCCATGCTCTCGGTGGCCCCAGCTTCCCTTCCCCCCGGTGACCGTGGTTGTCGGTGTAGTCAGTGTGAGGCATACATGGCCTGTATACACAACCTGTATCGGGAGATCATGTGACCACACACCGGCAGGACCACGCTCCTACGGCAACATGGACCAGAATTACTGTGCTGGTCTCCTTGGAAGAAAATCACTGGCGACCGATCGCCACGAAACTCACCACTTCCTCCTGCTTCGCTACTCTCCGACCTCCTGGTTGTCATAGTGATGAGGTAAACACAACCAGGAAGTGCAGTCCCGCTGAGCTGTCCTTGCTTACGGGTCATTTTACTGTACGGTCCTGAACTATGAAGGAGTCCGCATCACAGCCGTAAATGTGATGTATGGAGTTACGGGAAAGGCAGGAAAAGAGTTAACCTATTGTGTGTCATATCCATTTTCCCCAGCAGGGGGAGCAGTGTGATTAGCCAAGTCTAAACATTTTCTATCCTTGTAACCTCGCACTGCCCACATGACGGGACCCCAGCACACTAGAGCAGTCGTCCCCAACCTTTTTAGCACCAGGGTCCAGCTTCAAGCAAGACCATTGTTCCATGGCCCGGCGGGGCGGGGATGGAGGTGTGGCATGGGTGGGGCTTTCGTCATAAGGGGGTGGGGCTATGGACGGGGTTGTAGTTTAGTAGTGCATACTTATTTAATTATAACATTTATAATGTAAGTATGAATGGCTCCGCTCCCCCGTCCTACTTACCCTCACACCGTCTCTGAACTTCCCTGCATCTCTATCCTGGCGTGTCAGCTTCATCCACTGCTGAGTGGTCACTTAGTACTGCTCATTAAGGTCATAAATATGGATGCCATGCCTATGGGAGTGGAGTCGCGCCGTGTCCATATATGTGACTGCTCAGCATTGGATGAAGCTGACATGCCAGGATAGAGATGCAGGAACTGAAGGTGAATATCGATGTCTTCTGCGGTTGCAGCTGTCACTACAGTGCTACAGCCGCCGACTCCTCTTGTGTCCAGCATTCTGAGCCATGGCCGCGGACCGGCAACAGAACTGCAAAGGCACGGTCCTGGGCCGCGGACCGGTGGTTGGGGACCCCTGCACTAGAGGACCCCACTACACCATGGGACCCCAGTACACTACAGGACCCCACTACACCATGGGACCTCACTACCCTACAGGACCCCACTACACTATGGGACCCAAATACACCACAGCACCCCACTACACCACAGAACCAAACTACACTACAGGACCCCACTACACCACGGGATCCCACTACACCACGGGACCCCACTACACCATGGGACCCCACTACACTACGGGACCCCAATACACTACAGGACTCCCCACTACACCACGAGTCCCAAGTACACCATGGGACCGCACTATACGATGGGATCATTAGTATCCATACAATCTCGGACGCCGGGGTCCGGTCAATGCACTTCAGCTGGGAGTGAGCCTGACCAGCTCAATCCTTCCCAGCTCGTCTCTCCACATCCACACTCTTCACCCTCTCTGCGCGAACTCACTAACTTCCTTTTCCTGGCCACAGAGAGCAGCTCCTCAGCAGTTTGGTTCAGAACTCCCTCTGCTGGCCTGGAGTGGGAACTGTGGTGTGTACTAGAATTATCTGATCGAGAGATTCTTCATTGCTTCCAAGCATGGCATCACACTCCCTAGGAGGGAGGTAATGCCACTGTGGCGACCGTACTCCTGGGGGTGCCACAAGCGCATCCGCCTGTCAACTGACAATACTGACAGGCTGACTCTTATAAAAATGAACAAGGGCTGAATAGGGCAAGACTTCTGTACATCACTGAATGAAACCATCGAAACATAACCTCAAATTATTTTTTGGGTTGGTTGGTGAGGTGTATTCTCATGCACCTCTTCACAATCACACATGGTTATCCGCTTCCTGAGTGGGTCTGTTTGGTGTTATCCTCCTCCTTATCCTTATCCTCATCATCCACAACCAGTAGAACACCAGGGTGAATGTATTCCATGATGCAAAAGTCACTATATTTTTATTTATATCCCTGTCTCTGAGCTGTTGCTAGGGACAAACATATCTCGTTGGACACATTCTGGCTTCATATCTATGAGCCTGTGTTCGCCCCTCCCTTTTATTTTTTTTTCATAGGTGGATTCACATTTTTAATTTATTTGTTTGATTTCAGTATGATTTATCATTAGGTCTCCTCATTCTCCATCACTAGATGACCAGGGTTAATGTGTTCTGTGCTGCTACAGGCAGTCCAATTTTTTCCAAGGGTGTCTCCGATGCCCATAATATATTTTGAAAAAATCAAACCTCCATTGGGAAAATGTTTGTCAGCCCATGCACTGCGTGTATGGGTGGTTTAAGTCTAGGTGATCCGCTCCTTAACATTGGGCTTAGTTTTTAATGAGGCCTTCATCAATGTCTCCTCCTTCTCCGCCACTAGATGACCAGGGTTAACGTGTTCTGTGCTGCTACAGGCAGTCCAATTTTTGGCAAGGGTGTCTATGATGCCCATAGTATATTTTGAAAAAAGGTACCCCACATGGAGAAATGTTTGTCAGCCCATGCACTGCGTGTATGGGTGGTACAAGTCTAGGAGAATGGCTCCTTTAAATTGGGCCTAATTTTTACTGAGACCTTCATCGTTGTCTCCTCCTTGTCCGCGACTAGATGACCAGGGTTAATGTGTTTTCTGCTGCTACAGGCAGTCCAATTTTTGGCAAAGGTGTCTATGATGCCCATAGTATATTTTTTCAAAATATACCCCCCATGGGGAAATGTTTGTCAGCCCATGCACTGCGCATATGGGCATTACAATTCTAGGAGACCTGCTCCTTAATATTGGGCCTAGCTTTTACTGAGGCCTTCATGAATGTCTCCTCCTTCTCCGTCACTAGATGACCAGGGTTAACGTGTTCTATGCTGCTACAGCCAGTCCAATTTTTGGCAAGGGTGTTTTTATGATGCCATATGATGGTTTAAACTAATTTTAAACCAAAACAAATGTTACTCCCCCTGGGGGAAATATCATACAAATGTGATGTACCGTATATACTCGTGTATAAGCCGACCAGCGTATAAGCCAACCCCCCTAATTTTGCCACAAAAAACTGGGAAAACTTATTGACTCATGTATAAGCCAAGGGTGGTGCTGCACAAGAGTTTATGGTGGTCCAAAAAGATGCTCCATAGATAAATACCCCCATAAAATGTTGCACAAAGGTTAATGGTGGCCCAAGAAGATGCTCCAAGGATAAATACCCCCCATATATTGCTGCCAAGGGTTAATGGTGGCCCAAGTAGATGATCCATACATACAGTTAGGTCCATATATAGTTGGACAGAGACAACATTGTTCTAATTTTGGTTCTAGACATTACCACAATGAATTTTAAACAAAACAATTCAGATGCCGTTGAAGTTCAGACTTTCAGCTTTCATTAAAATTGGATGATGGGTTTAGGAGTTTCAGCTCCTTAACATGTGCCACCCTGTTTTTAAAGGGACCAAAAGTAATTGGACAGATTAAATAATTGTAAATAAAATGTTAATTTCTAGTACTTGGTTAAAAACCCTTTGTTGGCAATACCCTCAAATGAAATCTGAAAGTCTGAACTTCAACTGCATCTGAACTGTTTTGTTTAAAATTCATTGTGGTAATGTCTAGAACCAAAATTAGAAACATTTTGTCTCTGTCCAAATATACACTGCGTGCAGAATTATTAGGCAAGTTGTATTTAAGAGGATTCTTTTTATTATTGAACAACTGTGTTCTCAATCAACCCAAAAGACTCACAAATATCAAAGCTTAATATTTTTGGAAGTTGGAGTGGGTTTTTTTTAGATTTGGCTATCTTAGGAGGATATCTGTTTTTTCAGGTAACTATTACTGTGCAGATTTATTAGGCAACTTAATAAAAACCAAATATATACCCATCTCACTTGTTTATTTTCACCAGGTAAACCAATATAACAACACAAAATTTAGAAATAAACATTACTGACATTCAAAAACAAAAAAAAATCAGTGACCAATATAGCCACTTTTCTTTATGATGACACTCAAAAGCCTTCCATCCATAGATTCTGTCAGTTGCTTGATCTGTTTACGATCAACATTGCGTGCAGCAGCCACCACAGCCTCCCAGACAATGTTCCGAGAGGTGTAATGTTTTCCCTCCTTGTAGATCTCACATTTTATGAGGGACCACAGGTTCTATATGGGGTTCAGATCAGGTGAACAAGGGGGCCATGTCATTATTTTTTCTTCTTTTTAGACCTTTACTGGGCAGCCAGTATTTGGATGCATGTGATGGAGCATTGTCCTGCATGAAAATCATGTTTTTCTTGAACGATACCGACTTCTTCCTGTACCACTGCTTGAAGAAGGTGTCTTGCAGAAACTGGCAGTAGGTCTGGGAGTTGAGCTTCACTCCATCCTCAACCCGAAAAGGTCCCACAAGTTCATCTTTGATGATACCAGCCCATACCAGTACCCCACCTCCACCTTGCTGGCATCTGAGTCGGAGTGGAGCTCTCTGCCCTTTACTGATCCATCCATCTGGCCCATCAAGAGTCACTCTCATTTCATCAGTCCATAAAACCTTAGAAAAATCAGTCTTAAGATATTTCTTGGCCCAGTCTTGATGTTTTATCTTATGTTTCTTGTTCAAAGGTGGTCATTTTTCAGCCTTCCTTACCTTGGCTATGTCCCTGAGTATGGCACACCTTGTGCTTTTTGATACTCCAGTAACGTTGCAGCTCTGAAATATGACAAAACTGGTTTATTATGTAATTTTTGGGTTACATCATTATTATTATCTAGATCTATTTGCAGCTGTTTTTGTTATATTATGATTCATATTTCCTTTTCCCCCTTCCATATTACTGTTACTCTAATATTATTATTGTGGGGGATGTACCAATTTACATATGCACTATGCACTTTATGACCGTTGCTGCATATTATTATAACCCGTTGTGAAAGTTTGGGTGAGCCAAAGCGGATGTGCGCGTCCGCGGTGATGTGCGCCTGTGTGCTCTGGCTGCAGGGCGTCTTTATGTCTCCATGCATCTGGCTGTGGGGCCCTCTAGCATCTATTTACCTTGGTAAGCTGCATTGCTATATCCCTTTCTTAGATAGGTTCATATGCGTCATCTCCTTGGGTCACTTGACCGGAGCGCTTACAAATTCAGGATTATATTGTCAGAGGGGTGCCCCCTTTTTGGTTTGCCTGCATGTTCCTTGGTGCACTATGATTATTTTGTAATACTTCTTATGTATTTAGTATGTATAATAAATATTTACATTTATTTATTTCTCTCGTTTTCACCGTGTACTCCTGTTTCTCTGGTATGCCAAAACTGGTGTCAAATAGCATCTTGGCAGCTTGACGCTTGATTTTCCTCAATTCATGGGCAGTTATTTTGCGCCTTTCTTTATCAACACGCTTCTTGCGACCCTGTTGGCTATTTGCCATGAAACGCTGGATTGTTCGGTGATCACTCTTCAAAATTTTGGCAAATTCAAGACTGCTGCATCCCTCAGCAAGACATCTCACAATTTTTGACTTTTCAGAGTCTGTCAAATCTTTCTTCTGACCCATTTTGCCAAAGGAAAGGAAGTTGCCTAATAATTAAGCACACCTTATATAGGGTATTGATGTCATTAGACCACACCCCTCCTCATTACAGAGATGCAAATAACCTGATTTACATAATTGGCAGTTGGCTTTCAAGCCTATACAGCATGCAGTAGGACAACATGTATAAAAAGGATGATGTGATCAAAATACTCATTTGCCTAATAATTCTGTATACAGTGTATTTGGACCTAACTGTAAATGCCCCCCATATATTGCTGCACAAGGGTTAATGGTGGCCCAAGTAGATGCTCCATACATAAGTACCCCCCATATGCTGCACAAGGGTTAATGGTGGCCCAAGTAGACGCTCCATACTGTGAGGTAGCGCTGTCATTCAAGGTTGGGGGACACTCGCTTGGCAGCCACACAATCAGATCCAGCTCGGGTTTTCATAAGCCAAACATAGTCCATGAGGTTTATTTGTCATCATAAACCACAGCAATATAAACAGCATTACAGGATAGCATCCATTATACAGGCTATTCAGCCTCATCCTTATCTCACCTACGTCAGGGTTACCACATGGCTGTTTCTCCTGGCTGCAGAAATCCACTCACTCGTCAGGGACTCTCAGACGCTGGCCGCCATTACACACACAGCCGCTCCACAGGCTGTTAGTGAGGAGATCCTTCTCCTCACGGGACCTTCCAAACTGGACCAATCAGGTCCCAGCATTCACCCCTTGTGACCTACCCTGGCCACCTTATATGGTCCCTAGCCACGCCCACTGGGTCACATGGCTATGACCTCATCATAGGTCCTTCACACACTTACAAAGCCTTTTACTATAGACGTTTTCAGACACACCCCTGGGTGGGTTTGTAGGTAACCAGAACCCGCCCTTCTCTCTAGTAACCTGAAAACTTCTCCCTTATACTTAGAAAGAACACCTCAGCAATGATATTGCTGATCACACATACACAAGTCTCCATCTCAAAGCCACCCGCTTTGAGATACATAACTATCCTTCAGGATTCTGCCACTCATCCGTACTCTTGGGACATCCACACAGTGCCCCCTAGTGGACACAGTGGTCATTACACCACAATGCATAAATACCCCACATATGCTGCACAAGGGTTAATGGTGGCCCAAGTAGATGCTCCATACATAAATATCCCCCATATATTGCTGCACAAGGATTAATGATGGCCAAGTAGATGCTCCATACATAAATACCCCCCATATGTGGCACAAGGGTTAATGGTGGCCCAAGTAGAAGCTCCATACATAAAATACCCCCCATTTGCTGCTGCTGCCGTTGCTGTTATCTAAAAGAAAAAAAAAACATACTCACCTCTCCGTCGCTGGGGGCCAGGTGCCGGTGTAGCCGCTGGCTCAGGCCCCCGGCACTGGCTATATTTACTGTTGCCCGCTCTATCGCTGTCTCCCAGGTCCTGTACAGTGACATTAGCAGAGGCCGCGCACTGACTATGTCACCGCGCCCTCCGCTGAATGTCACAGCCAGAGGACCCGGGAGACAGCGATGGAACGAGGACCGGTAAATATTGCTCTGCTCCCTGTTCTCCCACGTCCTCCTCACCCCCCTCCTGGCGCACGGTCTCTTCAGCCCCAGCTTCCCGCATGATCTCGGTGTCCCAGCTGTTCCTGCATTCAGCGGTCACGTGGTACCGCTCATTAAATATGGGAATATTCATGAGTTTAATGAGCGGTACCACGTGATGCAGGAACAGCTGGGACGCTGAGATCATGGGGGAAGAAGGGGCTGAAGAGACCGTGCCAGGAGGGGGTGAGTATGGTCTCTGATACCCCCACTCCCCTTCCCCCGCCGACCCCCGTATATGACTCACGTATAAGCCAAGAGAGGGAATTTCAGCCCAAAACAATGTGCTGAAATTCTCGGCTTATACATGAGTATATACAGTACGTATATTCTTCCCATTTATTCTTATATTTACCATTTTTCCTATCTGTGGAACATCCTTTTATGACCTAGTGTATACATCTCCAATATAAAAATAGTGAAATCCTATTCTATTATATTTTAATTTACATCCCTGTCTCTAAGCTGTTGCTAGGGACAAACATATCTCGTTGAACACATTCTGGCTTCATATCTAGGAACCTGTGTTCGCCCCTCCCTTTTGTTTTCTTTCATAGGTGGATTAACATTTTTAATTTTTTTGTTTGATTTCAGTATGATTTATCATTAGGTCTCCTCCGTCTACGCCTCTAGATAGTCCAATTTTTGGCAAGGGTGTCTATGATGCCCATATTATACTTTTAAAAAATGTACCCCCCATGGGGAAATGTTTGTCAGCCCATGCACTACATGTATGGGCCTTACAAGTTTAGGAGACCAGCTTCTTAACATTGGGCCTAGTTTTTAATGAAGTCTTCATCAATGTCTCCTCATTCTCCGCCACAAGGTCACCAGGGTTAACGTGTTCTGTGCTGCAACAGGCAGTCCATTTTTTGCCAAGGGTGTCTATCATGCCCATAGTATACTTTTAAAAATGTACCCCCCATGGGGAAATGTTTGTCAGCGGCATTGCGAGTCTAGGAGACCAGCTCCTTTGTAATGGGACATTTTGTTTTAGAAGGCCTTCCTCCATGTTTCATCCAAGGGAGGATTGGGGTACGTGCAAATTTGGGTCAAGGCGGCCCTTGCATTCAATGCATAAGGAAACTGGCAGGACCAACTGAAGACTGAAGTGGGTTTTCATGTTGCCTTCCAGTATCTGGGTTCAAAGGCATATTGTGGTGCATATGACTTGATAACAGGGCAGAACTTCCATTCAATGGAACATTTTTTCAGGAGGCCCTCCTGTACCTCTCGTGAAAGGGGTATTGGAGTGCGTTGTAATTCTTGGCAGCCCAGCCACTCACTGCATAGGCAATAACCGCATAGGAGATCCACTGTTTAATAATGGCCCTTTAAGCAGATTAATGCCGCCTGATGCCCCTCTAAAAATAGGCTTTGTGACTTTAAGAGTCCCTCCTTCAGAAATGAAAAAAGATGTGTCTGCTTATGTGTCACACACCACATGACCAGCTAGGGTTGTTAAATGTTACAATGACATTTACCAGTGAACACATAAGTATTGGTTGAAAGCAATGTTAAAGTTGAAAAACGCTTCAAAAACGCAGTGTCTGAACATAGCCCAAGTGGGGGAGGAACATTTTGGTCTGGGGTTATTTATTTTGCCTTATATACAAGTCATTAACCTGGAAAGGATGTACCTTAACATATTTTCCAGCAAAATCCGTTTTGGTTTCGTTTTGGTATGTTTTTTGGTGCATCAGTAAAAATGGCATGAAACTCTGAAAATATTGCTTAAAGCTGTGAACTAGGAGTCAGGAATGCTTCCAGGGGCGATCCCCATGATGTCCCCGTGTCATTTGAGCAGTGTTTCCAACATTTTCTGACGTTTTTAGACCTTAAAAGGACCCCCGGGGCGGATCACGGTAAAAATAGACTTACATTGGGCTCATTGTTCTGTCCGAACACCCAAGTATTCCAATTTGCTCGACCCAAACAACGAGCACCCGAGCATTTTAGTGCTTGCCCATCACTAGACATGATCGAAGTACTCGATCTGAGTCCAGAACAGGTGACATTTTTGAGGTTTCACTTTTAGCCCATACCTCTGTAGACAGCTCAGCACCTGTTCAAGTCTCCGTAGATGGTCTTCAAACAAGGCAGCGTACACAATTATGTCATCCAAGTAGATAAGAGTGGCCTGAAAGTTCAAGTCGCCTAGACACCTCTCCATCAGCCGCTGGAACGTACCGGGGCATTGGCCAAGCCAAACTGCATTCGGTTGAATTCAGAGAAGCCCATGGGGAGTTTGAAGGCCATTTTCGCCCGGTCCTTTTCAGACATGGGCCCTTGCCAGTAGCCACTGGCGAGATCCAGCGTGGAAAAGAATTTGGCCTTTCCCAGTCCAGACAGAGACTCTTCGATTCGGGGCAGGGGATATGAGTCGCGTACCGTGCAGGCGTTAAGCTTATGGTAGTCCACACATAACCTCAAGTTTCCATCCTTTTTCCGGACTAGTATGATAGGGGCCGCCAATGGACTCTGGCTTTCTCTTATGACACCCACCTGCAACATCTGACCGAGTATTTCTCTTACTTTTTGGTACAGCTGAGGGGGAATCTGCTGGTAGTGTTCTTGTATGGGCGCTGTCTCCCCCCGTAGGAATTTCATGGGTAATTACTGTGGTGCAGCCGAAGTCATCCTCATGACTCAAAAAAATTGGTATCGCCCCAGCAATGCCTCTACTTGATGTACTTGGGTAGGAGTGAGCTCAAACAGTTCAGCACGCATCTGTTCTAGGACGCGCCGACCCTCTTTGACGTACTGCGGCTCGGCCGTCTGGGAAGTAGCGACTTTCACCGACCATGGGTCTTCCGGACTCACCGTTAGCTGTATGTCCTGTGATGGTACAATCTCCTCAGGCATGCCCACTACTTGGGCTGCTTCACATCTGCGTGGGATGACAATCTCCTGATCGGTGAGGTTCACACAACGCACTACAGTAGTACTGTTCCCTCTCGTACCACGGCCAGTGTTCGGGCCACCAGCAATCCTGCATGCAGTTGTTGTACTACCGGAGGTTCCAGTTGGACTTCCACCCCCTCCAGCGGGGCATGGGCTCGGACGGGTAGAGTTAACACAGTCTGTCCCGGTGGTAGGGTGAGTTGCGCGGACGCCGGTACCACCACTTTCCCCAGTGTTTCCCCTTGACTGGAGACTTTCTGCACCTGGGCCATGCGAATCAACTGTTGGAACACTCGCCGCTGGGGGGGTGTACGAACTCCACTGACTTAAAGACAAATGCGAAGGCTCATCACTCAGCAACTTTCCAAACTCTTTCAGAATATTCATGCCTAGTGTCACAGTATGGCCGTGGCCAGCCTCTCCTTGGGTCAATACGATGCCCCTCCGCCTGAGATCTTTCCCACATAGGGAGACCTGCATCCATACCACCCCTACTACTGGGATGGGCAGGTGATTTGCAGCTCTCAATTTCACTACCGGGCCCCATTCAGGCCTGAGAATTTCTGGGAAGTGCTGACGGAAGTATGCTTACAGCATTGTGGTCACTTGGAACCCGGTATCTACCAAGCAACGCATTGCCCGACCATCAAATTCGGCCAACACCAGTGGACATATAGAAACTAGATTCGTGGGACTTTCACTACTCCCTTTCCATTCTGGCTCCGGGCGACGTCCCCCAAGCTCAAAGCCCTTTAGTTTAATGGACGGCATGGACGGGGCCCAGCCCATCACGGACATTCTCTAGCCAGATGTCCTATCGCTCCGCAATTATAAAATGCAAAAGACCTCGGCCGACGGGCCCTTCGGTCCTCACTATGGGCATCTGTCCCGCCTTGGCTAGTCTCATCTTTTTCTTTCATTTGGGCCAGCTCTCCTTGAATATTCACCAGTTGTCGCCGCATTTCTTCTACCCATTGGGGTTCGACTGTCGATTGAACTGCGACTTCACCACTCTGAACCTTCCCTACCGGGACTGTGTGTCACCCCCTGCTCTTGTTCACGTGAGCGGGCCTCTCTCCCTATGTCAGCAAAAGTAATGCGTGGGTCTCCCGTACCCACTCTCTCAGGGTCTGTTTGGTCAAGGCGTCCCATAGACCAATCACCAACAAGTCACGCAGCATGACATCCGTCGGCCCTATCCCCATCCCATCCTTTCTAACAATGGCGGTGTGCAGTTCTTGTAGGGCATTTATGTATTGTGTGACCGTCTCCCCCTCTCTTTGCATACGGCTAAACAAGCGTGTCCTAAGTTCCCCTACATTGGTGGGGTCCCCATAAGTCGCCTCTAAGATCTGGAGTACTTTAGCAAATGCGTCTCGGTCTCGGGGGGTGTGCAACATCACAGAATCTCGAGCCTCTCCATCTAGTGCCATAAAGGACACCTCAGCCTCGTCTGATGCAGTGAGTAACCGGAGGCAGAGAAAGGGATAACAAGTATTTACTAAACAATCAATAGCAGTAATACTCCTCGCAGGGAGGTAAAGGCAATGGCAAAAGATTATACAAGATAAATGTAACATTTATTGGTTGAAGTTCTGACAGGGGTAAAGCTGGAATATCTTCCGGCGGCGTCTCAAACGGTGCACAAAGTCTCTGGCTCTGTTACGAAGAATCGAATAACACTGTAGCCCAACAGTGCCGAAGGACTCAGTCTTCTTTGTCTTTGGTATGCTGGATCGTGGAAACAGTGATTTGCTTGATTGTCCCAGAAATGGCGCCGGGTACGGGTCGCGAACAAGTGTACTAGCCGCAACAATCCGCAGTCTCTCGGAGTAGTCCATAAGCTATTGTTCTGGTATCCTGAGTAAAGCAGGGGCAGTCAGTGGTACAGCTACAGACAGTAATTCAATAGCGTCAAGAGTATTCTCAGAGTCAGCACATGGAGGTCTGGGCACAGGGGTTGTCAGTAGGAACTGTGGAGAGGATGTCAACCATGTCCTGTCGTCTTCCTGCCAAGTCTGACCCGTTCATGCGCTCAGGCCCCCTTAAGTACCCATGCCCTGTGCTGTCTGATCAGATGGTCTCTTCCTCTCAAAGGAAATCTCCCCTGCTAGCAGTGGTGACAGCCACGATAGTTCTTGCCTTAAAGGGCACCGCACACCGCTGACTCCGTCTTGTCTCAACTCCTTACACCAGCACTAGGCTGCAGGGGTCTTGTGGCTCCGAGGGTCTCTGCCAGTCTTAACACTGGGCTGCAGTGGTCTTGTGGCTTTGGGGCTCTCTGCCAGTCTCAGAACTAGGCTGCAGTGGTCTTGTGACTCTGGGGTTCTCCGCCAGTTTTAGCACTGGGCTGCAGCGGTCTTGTGACTCCCGGGGTCTCCGTCAGTCTTAGCACTAGGCTGCAGGGGTCTTGTGGCTTCACCTTATATTATAGCTGCAAAGTGAATAATAACCATGAGGGACCCCAAACCATCGGCCACGAAACCAGAGGGAATTTAGGCTACTTTCACACTTGCGTTTATTTGCGCTGCGCACCACGCGCAGTGCAAACGCACAAAAAACGCATCATGCATGTGCTTTTTTTATGGTTTTGCGCATGTTTTTAAAAAAACCGCATGCTTTTTTTGCGCTGACGTGCGCATTACCATGTGCACGTCAGCTCACCCATAGATTATAATGGGTGTTTGGGTGAAAAAAAACTCATTGCGTGCGCATGCGGTTTTTTGGGACAAGTCAGACGCACAAAAAATGCAACAGAATGCATTTTGTGCGCCCGAGCACACACTACGAAAAAACACATGTGCATACAAACGCATGTGTATGCGCACCCATGTAAAGTATAGGAAAAAAAAGCGCATGCTTTTTTTGCGCTAAAAAACAGCGCAAAAAAAACAAGTGTGAAACCAGCCTTAGCAGAGTAGTTTGGGGGACTTTTTTAATCGCTTTTTATTCTGCTGTTTTGTAATACCATGGCCGCTCTCCCACTGACCACCCTGGCTGGACAATTCCAGACACGGGCTGGTTTCCATAGACTGGCTTGGTTGTCACTTCAGCTCTTCCTTGTTAGCTGACTTGACCACTGAGACTCCTCTGGTAGTCTCCCTAGTCCTGCAGTTCCCAGTCTCTAACTGTAGGACCTCCAGTGACCTTCCTCACTGGCTACTGCTGTAGGCATCTGCTGTACTCCACTGTCCAGTGTGGCTACCCCCGGCTCAACCCTCATGAGGGAAAACTATTTCCTTTTTGACCAGGCTAGCCACTCCTCTAAATTAACCCTCCCCACAGGTTTCCTCAGCTATGCTTGGTGCCCCCATCTAGTGTCCCTTAATGATATTATAACTAACTATATCTCTCTAACTATTGTCATGCAGCCGCAAACACACACACACACACGACATATATACCGCACACAGACATGTCAGGAACATAGTTAATACATAATAACAATATTTACAGGGTTAGGCCCTCACCTCCTTACATTCCCCCTTCCTGAAAACTTTGCCGTCCCTGGCAAGGCAAAAGGTTACCAAAAAGTCACACATATTAATCTATACCATATGTAGACTTATACCTTACTAAAACAATTTATTTTTTTACATTTTTTTAAATGCTCCTACTAAGCATAAATACTTTTAGTAGCATAAAATATATCAATCGTCCTTGTCTCCTTAGAAAACACAGTTGCACCATACACATTACAGCTACCCAAAATTGTCATGACGTCTTATAAAAAAATGCTGTAAAGACATTAAAGTGCAAACATTATTTTTGTTTTAATTTGAGGTAGATCCAATATCAAAACACAGACAAGGAGAAAAGAGAAAAAAGCAAACATGTCCTCTCCCCCCTTCCTGTGAGGGGAGAACTTCCAGTGTTCAAGTTTCGCTGACAGGGACAAGCACTCTCTGTGGCCGCAGTTCCACAGAAGAGGCTCAACAGGCGCCCATAAAAAACATAGAGAAGAAAAAAACCAGTTCCTTTAACAAGTTCCTGGACCGTAAACAGCTCTCCGTGAGAGCGTAGCAGGATTACCATACACTGCGGGGAAGCGGAACAGTCCCCGTGGTGCAACAGGCACATTAGAAACGGTCAGGGTGTTCAGCGGTGGGGATCAGGAGCAGTCGCATTTCCAGAGGCTCCTGAAAGCAGTTCCGCAGCATTCCCGAAGGTCTCATCCTCCTCCGGGCACAAAATCACAGCCACGGCATAATAGCCGCAGGGGGGCAGTACTCCTTATAAAAGGAGACCCAGTCTCCAATTTTCAGGGCTCAACCGTGCTTCACAGAGGCGGCATTAACATAGACCTTACTGCGGGTGCCCTCCTCCTCTATGAAGCCACAGCCCCGCTCCACATTCGTGTATACCAGCTGCCCATAGGTACGTGGGACAGGCATGACACTTTCTCCGCCTTGATGTAAGAGAGCCCAGATCTCCTCATTTGCCTTCTTTCCGGCGATAATGTCCGTGATCCACACAGATGGGTACACAGGTGGCGGGGGACCAGTATCTCCAAGGGAGGGCTGGACAAAAAGTGGAGGCTCCAGGGCCTCAGGGAGCGCCTGGCGGGAGTGTGGTTGCTCAGCGGAATGGACCTTGGACCGTGTTTCCCCACAGTGGGACAACGCTGGGGCTGTGTGATCCGCTACTGGCGGGAGGCTGAGTAGCACTTATCTCCTTCTGTGCCGCAGCTCCGCTTACGCCAGCTCTCAGCTTCTCCATAAACTTCTGCCAGTGGGAAGCCGGGGTCTCTTCCAGCTCTGTGGTCTCCCCCATTGCAACGTCGCCGCTAGGCTGGTCCTCCACAGTGTGCTGGGGTCCTTCCTCCTGCCATCTGCCAGAAACATCCTCCGGGTCTTCAGGTTCCTCAGGATGAGGAGCGGGCTCCTCCACTCGCGAGGTCTCCTGAGTCGCGGCCTGCAGTGAGTGCAGGTGTATCTTCGGTGCAGCAGGGCCAGGTGTTATGATTGGGTCACCGAGGAGGAAAACAAGACCAAGCTAAGCCACAGAAAACCAGAGAGGTTGGTAACTAAGCGGATTGCAGACCCTTGATCCTTTCCACACAACTAGCAGCAGCCGTGGAGGGTACCTACGATGATTCTAGACGCCTCGACACAGCCGGAGGACTAAATAAGCCTAAAGCAAGAAAAGGGGAAATCTATACTGCCCCAGAGCAGACCCCAAAGCAATAGATAGCCCCCAAAAACAGAGCAAAAAGAGGCCAATCTAATAAGGGACAAAAAGCAAACTGGCACAAACTGTAACATAAGAATGGAAATTCAGCACAGCCCCAGCCAGGGCTGGCTGACCACACAAAACTGAATAGACAAAACCAAATCAAATGTGGACAATAGCAAGGAACACTTAGCTTAAGAATGCAGTGACTGAACCGGAAACTAAGACCTCAGGAGGCAGGAAAAATCACCAGCAGGGATTGAGGGAGTCGGCTGTCTTAAATCCAGTCAGAGACTCCAGATGTCCAATTGTCGTCCTCATTATCAGGTGGCAGGTCTCTGTTAATTAGTTCAGCTTCATTACCTCCTGCAACCACCAGAGGGAGACTGGAAAGAGAACTCACAACTCCTCTGTCAATACAACCAGCTCCACCACCCAGATAAAGAGAGTTGCCAAGGCACCATCATTCCATGTAGTAAAGACCGCCCATTTTTGGAATTTTTGACAGTATAACTGTGCAGAATCCTGACCCTGGTTCAATGCCAACAGGGTTCTCTCAGCCTGATCAACAGCACTAGGTTCATCATACAACAACCCCAAGGCTTGAAATAATGTGTCCACATTAGTCAGAATAGGATTTTCAGGTGTCAGAGAAAAAGCCCAATCCTGGGGATCGCCGCGCAGCAAGGAGATGTCAATTTTAACCTGCTGCACAGAGCTCCCCTATGAGTTAAGCTTCAAGGCAAGAAATAATTTACAATTATTCTTAAAATTCAAAAATTTAGACCGATCTCCAGAAAATACATCAGGAGTAGGGATCTTTGGTTCAACAGCATGTGATTGAGCGAGATAGGCGGAAATTCCCCGCACTTCAGCAGCGAGCTGCTCAACACGATCAGACAATTGCTTAATCTCCATTAAAGAAGAAATCCTCCCACGGCCCCAGAGAAAAAGAGGAAAAAATACATATAAAAAAAAATGTTGACACTTTTTTTTTTTTACAATTCTTTCCTGCTTTTGAGTACCTTAGAATCTGAGGGTTTACGCTGGTGATTCTGTTCTGATTGGGTCACCGAGGAGGAAAACAAGACCAAGCTAAGCCAAAGAAAACCAGAGAGGTTGGTAGCTAAGCGGATTGCAGACCCCTGATCCTATCCACACAACTAGCAGCAGCCGTGGAGCGTACCTACGATGATTCTAGATGCCTCAACACAGCCGGAGGACTAAATAAAGCTAAAGCAAGAAAAGGGGAAATCTAAACTGCCCCAGAGCAGACCCCAAAGGAATAGATAGCCCCCAAACATATATTGTCGGTGAGACAAGATGAAAACACAAACACAGGTAGGAAAATAGGCTGAGCAAACGATGGGGCACTGTTGTGAGTTCATTTTTCCCTTCACCAGTGAGGTCTGATGAACTCCCTCTTCTGGCGAAGGAAGGTAGTGAGGCTGATTACCAAATAGCTGAGCAGGTAGATGATGACTGGGTCACAGGAACTGATGACTGGATATAAGGCAGCAGACCCCCTGCTGCCTTGCTGGTGATTTTCCTGCTGGATTCTTGGAGACCAGTCTGATTTCTGCTTCTCAAAGCTAGTTTTGCTCTGCTTTTTGTACACTTTAGTTCTTGTTTTGTTTGCCTTGTTTTTTGGAGTTCAGCCATCCCCGGCCGGGGGTGAGCTGAATTCCATTTTTGTCTCTGATCTGTTGATCTCTGGCTCTGTCTTCACAATATACCTGAGTGCTGATATAGTCTTTTTGAAGCCTAGCAACTTCAGGGCCTGTTTTTCCTATCAGTCTGTTGGTTCATTTTTGGATAGGGTTTTTGCGGATTGCAGACAGCAGCTTTTCTATCCTGTCCTATTTAGTTAGCTTGGGCCCCATCATTTGCTCAACCTATCTTTCTATCTGTTAGTGTTTTTCATCTTGCTTCACAGTCATTATATGTTGGGGGCTGCCTATTGCTTTGGGGTCTGCTCTGGGGCAGTTTAGATTTCCCCTTTCTGTCTTTAGGCTAATTTAGTTCTCAGGCTGTGATCGAGGGGTCTAGGGCACCGTAGGAACCCCCCACGGCTACTGCTAGTTGTTGTGGATAGGTTCAGGGGTCTGCAATCCGATAGCTGCCAACTTCTCTGGTTTTCTGGACTTAGCTATTATTTTTGCTTTTTCCTCCTTCGGTGACTCATCCATAACAGAATCATCAGCCATACCGCAGATCCTAGGGTACTCAATAGCAGGAAAGAATTGTAAAAAAAAAAAAAAAAAAAAAAGGTGTCAGAATTTCTTTGTGTATATTTTTTCCTCTATATCTCTGAGGCCGTAGGGGGAATTTTTTCTCTCAATGGAGATGAAGCAATTTTTCTGATCGTGTGGAGCAGCTCGCTGCGGAAGTGTGGGGAATTTCCGCCTATCTTACTCATTCACATGCTGCTGAACCAAAGATCCCTACTCTTGATGTGTTTTTTGGGGATTGGTCTAAATTTTTGAATTTCTAGAATAATTGTAAATTATTTTTTGCCTTGAAGCCTAACTCGTCGGGGAGCTCCGTGCAGCGGGTTAAAATTGTCATCTCTTTGCTGCGCGGCGATCCCCAGGATTGGGCGTTTTCTTTGAAACCTGATGATCCTATTCTAAATAATGTGGATGCATTTTTTCAAGCCTTAGGGTCGTTGTATGATGAACCTAATGCTATTGATCAGGCTGCAAAGGCCCTGTTGGCATTGAGCCAAGGTCGGGATTCTGCAGAGTTGTACTGTCAAAAATTCCAAAAGTGGGCGGTCCTTACTACCTGGAATGATGATGCCTTGGCAGCTCTCTTTCGGAAAGGTTTGTCAGAAACCCTAAAAGATACTATGGTGGGATTACCTTTTCCCTCTGGTCTTGACAATTCTATGTCATTAGCCATTCAGATTGATCGGCGTTTGCGTGAACGCAAGACCGCACGAGAGGTGTTGCCACTAGTGTTGAGCATTCCGATACCGCAAGTATCGGGTATCGGCCGATACTTGCTGTATCGGAATTCCGATACCGACTTCCGATATTTTTTCAATATCGGAATTCGGCATCGGAATCGGAAGTTCAGTTGATTGACGGCCTGACGTCATCATGATGCGCGGTGTGTGCGCATCATGATGCGCCGTCATTTCGGGCCTTCCGGGGGTCTCTGCCGGCCTGCCGGGGGGCTGTGCCGGCCTGCCGGGGGGCTGTGTGGACTGCCCGGGGTCTGTACCGGCCTGCCGGGGGGCTGTGCCGGCCTGCCGGTGGTCTGTGCACCCTGTGGGGGTCTGTACCGGCCTGCCGGGGGGCTGTGCCGGCCTGCCGGGGGGCTGTGCTGATGTCCGGGGGTCTGTGCAAGCATCGTCCGATGGGACTACAAGTCCCATCGGGCGATGCCTGCTACCATGACAGTGATTGACACATTAGCCAATGATGGGACAGTAGTAGTCCCATCATCCGGCTAATGTGTTAAATGTTAAAAAAAAAAAAAAAAAAAAAAATACATACATACTACATGCATGCTACATACATACTACATGCATGCTACATACATACTACATACATACTACATGCATGCTACATACATACTACATATATACTACATGCATGCTACATACATACTACATGCTACATACATACTACATATATACTACATACATACTACATACATGCTACATACATACTGCATGCTACATACATGCTACATACATACTACATACATACTACATACATACTACATGCATGCTACATACATACTACATGCATGCTACATACATACCACATACATACTACATGCTACATACATACCACATATATACTACATACATACAATACATTCATACAATACATACATAGACATACAGTACATATAACATAGAGTAACATACTTACCAATACTTGTCACATTGTTCCCCGAAGCCATTGTCTTTTCCGGGATAAATATTAACATAACAAACCACAAAAATACTCACCCACGATCCGAAGCAGTCCACGAGTGTGTCCCACGACGATCTTGGGTAGAGAACTGCAGCATCAGATGATGCTGCCGTTCTCTACGGGCTGCAGGAATCCAATGACGGAAGGTAGGTATCCTTCCGCACTGTATTCCTCCGCCACTTAAAAAAAAAAAGTCCCTAGTCTCACTTTATGCCATTGCTGTGTGGGAATTTCCCACACAGCAATGGCATAAAGTGAGACTAGGGACTTTTTTTTTTTTAAGTGGCGGAGGAATACAGTGCGGAAGGATACCTACCTTCCGTCATTGGATTCCTGCAGCCCGTAGAGAACGGCAGCATCATCTGATGCTGCAGTTCTCTACCCAAGATCGTCGTGGGACACACTCGTGGACTGCTTCGGATCGTGGGTGAGTATTTTTGTGGTTTGTTATGTTAATATTTATCCCAGAAAAGACAATGGCTTCGGGGAACAATGTGACAAGTATTGGTAAGTATGTTACTCTATGTTATATGTACTGTATGTCTATGTATGTATTGTATGAATGTATTGTATGTATGTAGTATATATGTGGTATGCATGTAGTATGTATGTGGTATGTATGTAGCATGCATGTAGTATGTATGTAGCATGCATGTAGTATGTATGTAGTATGTATGTAGTATGTATGTAGTATGTATGTAGTATATATGTAGTATGTAGTATGAATGTAGTATATATGTAGTATGTATGTAGCATGTAGTATGTAGCATGCATGTAGTATATATGTAGTATGTATGTAGCATGTAGTATGTATGTAGCATGCATGTAGTATATATGTAGTATGTATGTAGCATGTAGTATGTATGTAGCATGCATGTAGTATATATGTAGTATGTAGCATGTAGTATGTATGTAGCATGCATGTAGTATGTAGCATGTAGTATGTATGTAGCATGCATGTAGTATATATGTAGTATGTATGTAGCATGTAGTATGTAGCATGCATGTAGTATATATGTAGTATGTATGTAGCATGTAGTATGTATGTAGCATGCATGTAGTATATATGTAGTATGTATGTAGCATGTAGTATGTATGTAGCATGCATGTAGTATATATGTAGTATGTAGCATGTAGTATGTATGTAGCATGCATGTAGTATGTAGCATGTAGTATGTATGTAGCATGCATGTAGTATATATGTAGTATGTATGTAGCATGTAGTATGTATGTAGCATGCATGTAGTATATATGTAGTATGTAGCATGTAGTATGTATGTAGCATGCATGTAGTATGTAGCATGTAGTATGTATGTAGCATGCATGTAGTATATATGTGTTATGTATGTAGCATGTAGCATGCATGTAGCATGCATGTAGTATGTATGTAGTATATATGTGGTATGTATGTAGCATGCAGTATGTATGTAGCATGCATGTAGTATATATGTAGTATGTATGTTGCATGTAGTATTTATGTAGTATGAATGTAGCATGTATGTAGTATGTAGTATGAATGTAGCATGTATGTAGTATGCATGTTGTATGTATGTAGCATGTAATTTTTTTTTTTTTTTTACATTCAACACATTAGCCGGATGATGGGACTACTACTGTCCCATCATTGGCTAATGTGTCAATCACTGTCATGGTAGCAGGCATCGCCCGATGGGACCTGTAGTCCCATCGGACGATGCCTGCACAGACCCCCGGAGCCTGCACAGACCACCGGCAGGCCGGCACAGCCCCCCGGCAGGCCGGCACAGCCCCCCGGCAGGCCGGCACAGCCCCCCGGAGCCTGCACAGCCCCCCGGCAGGCCGGCACAGCCCCCCGGCAGGCCGGCACAGCCCCCCGGAGCCTGCACAGACCACCGGCAGGCCGGCACAGACCACCGGAGCCTGCACAGACCCCCTGGCAGGCCGGCACAGCCCCCCGAAAGGCCCGTACAGACCCCAGAGAGGCTGTACAAGGGCAGGAAAGGGTTTTTCTTATTCCGATACCGGAAGTCCCATAGACTTGAATGGGACTTCCGGTATCGGAATCGGCGATACCGATACTTTTTTTAAAGATCGGCCGATACCATCCGATACGATACTTTGAAGTATCGGACGGTATCGCTCAACTCTAGTTGCCACCTGTTGAACAAATGTCTGAACCTATGCAATGTGATAGAGTTTTGTCCAGGGGGCAATGTCAGGAGTTCAGAAGGCATAATAAGCTGTGTTTTTTTGTGGAGATGCCTCGCATATTATTTCTGTCTGCCCTAAACGAGAGAAACGTTGTGCTCACACGTTTTCTGTGGGTGGTGTTCAACCTAAGTTTCTTCTGGCAATTACTCTGATCTGCTCCCTGTCCACATTTTCCGCCAATGCTTTTGTGGTTTCGGGAGCAGCTCTGAACCTGATGGACTTGGATTTTGCTAAACGTTGTGGATTTCCTATGACGCCTTGCGGACACCTATCCCTTTGAGGGGTATTGATGCGACTCCTTTGGCGAAAAATAAACCTCAGTTTTGGACCCAGGTGGTAATGCGGGTCGCCCCAGACCATCAAGAAAATTGCAGATTTTTGGTGTTGCATAATTTGCATGATACCATTGTTCTGGGGTTTCCCTGGTTGCAAATCCATAATCCAGTTTTAGATTGGAAATCTGTGTCTGTGGTGAGTTGGGGTTGTCGGTGTGCCCTTAGTGATGCTCCTGTTCTCTCTACCTCTCCCCAGTCGCATGATGTTCCTGACAATTTGGCTGACTTTTATGATGTATTTAGTGAGAATGAGTCTGCGTCTTTGCCTCCTCAGAGGAGTTATGACTGTGCAATTGAGCTGAGCCCGGGGTGTAAATTTCCCAAGGGTCGGCTTTTCAATTTGTCTGTACCCGAGCACGAGGCTATGCGATCCTATATTAAGGAGTCGGAGAAGGGTCATATTAGACTATCCTCTTTACCCTTAGGTGCTGGGGTTTTTTTCGTGGCTAAAAAAGATGGTTCATTAAGGCCTTGTATTGACTATTGTGCCCTCAACAAAATTACTGTTAAATATCAGTATCCGTTACAGCTGATTTCTGATCTATTCTCCAGAGTTAAAGGTGCTTGCTGGTTTACCAAGCTTGACCTCAGGGGGGCGTATAATCTTATTCACATTAAGCATGGGGATGAATGGAAGACGGCGTTTAATACTCCGGAGGGACATTTCGAGTACCTGGTGATGCCTTTTGGGCTCACTAATGCCCCTTCTGTCTTCCAATCCTTCATGAACGATATTTTCCGAGACTTTGCGGATAAATTTTTGATTATCTATCTGGATGATATTTTGATCTTTTCCAAGGATTGGGACTCTCATGTGGAACATGTTCAGACTGTGTTCCGGATTTTGAGGGAGAATTCCCTGTATGTCAAGGGATCGAAATGCCTTTTTGGGGTACAGAGGATTTCATTTTTGGGATTCATTTTGTCTCCATCAACTATTGAAATGGACCCGGCCAAGGTACAGGCCATTTATGATGGGGTTCAGCCCACTTCTTTGAAGGCCCTCCAGAAGTTTTTGGGTTTTGCTAATTTTTATCGGAAATTTATAGCTAATTTTTCTAGTATTGCCAAGCCATTGACTGATTTGACTAAGAAGGGTGCTGATGTGCTGAATTGGTCTCCAGAGGCTGTTTCTTCCTTTCAGGAGCTGAAGCGAAGATTCACTTCTGCTCCGGTTATGCGGCAACCTGATGTCTCACTCCCGTTTCAAGTAGAGGTGGACGCCTCTGAGATTGGTACAGGAGCTGTTTTGTCCCAAAAAGATCCTGTGACATCTAAAATGAATCCCTGTGCTTTCTTTTCCCGAAAGTTCTCTCCATCTGAACGTAACTATGATGTGGGGAATCGGGAACTGTTGGCCATGAAATGGGCATTTGAGGAGTGGAGACATTGGTTGGAGGGAGCTAAACACCAGGTTGTGGTCCTTACTGACCACAAGAATTTGATTTACCTGGAGTCGGCCAAACGCTTGAATCCTAGACAGGCTAGGTGGGCCTTGTTTTTCACACGTTTTGATTTTGTGGTCTCTTTTCTTCCTGGCACTAAGAATGTCAAGGCAGACTCTCTAGGAGTTTATTTGCTGATTCTCCTGTTGTGACCAAGCCTGCTACCATCTTAGGCGAGGGGGTAGTTCTTTCTGCCATCTCGCCCGATTTGAGACCTGCTCTGGAAGAGTTTCAGGAGGACAAACCTGAGCGTTGTCCCAGTGGAAAGTTGTATGTTCCTGACCAGTGGAGGAAGAGAGTGATGTCTGAAGTTCATTGCTCTGCATTGGCTGGTAATCCAGGTATTTTTGGTACTAGAGATCTGGTGAGTCGGTCTTTTTGGTGGCCCGCCTTGTCTCGTGATGTCAGGAATTTTGTGCAGTCCTGTGGGACTTGCTCCCGGTCTAAACCTTGTTCTCGCTCTAGTGGGTTGTTGATGCCTTTGCTGGTGCCCAAGAGGCCATGGACCCATATTTCAATGGATTTTATCTCTGATATGCCAGTCTCTCAGAGAATGACTGCTATTTGGGTGATTTGTGATAGATTCTCTAAGATGGTTCAACTTGTACCCCTCCCTAAGTTGCCATCTTCCTCTGAGTTGGTGCCCTTGTTTTTGCAACAGGTAGTTCGCTTGCACGGGATTCCTGAGAACATTGTGTCTGACAGAGGAGTTCAGTTTGTGTCTAGATTTTGGAGGACTTTCTGTTCCAAGCTGGGAATTCAGTTGTCCTTCTCCTCTGCGTTTCACCCTCAGACCAATGGGCAGACGGAGAGAACAAACCAGACTTTGGAGTCATATTTGAGATGTTTTATTTCGGCTGATTGGGTTTCATTTTTGCCCTTGGCCGAATTTGCTTTAAATAATAGAGCTAGTTCTGCCACTTTGATGTCACCTTTTTTTTGTAACTTTGGGTTTCATCCTCGATTTTCTTCAGGGCAGGTGGAGCCTTTTGCCTGCCCAGGTGTTGACACTGTGGTGGAGAGAATGCACCAGATCTGGGACCAAGTGGTGGATAAGTTGTCTCTCTCCCAGGAAAAGGCCCAGCGGTTTTCCAACCGGCATAGGACCATTGGTCCCCAGTTTAAGGTGGGTGATATGGTTTGGTTGTCATCAAAAAATATCGCTATGAAGGTGGCTTCTCCTAAGCTTAAGCCTAGATTTATTGGACCTTACAAGATTTTGGAGATTATTAATCCAGTCTCTTTTCGGTTGGCTCTTCCTGTCACATTTAAGATTCATAATGTGTTCCATAAGTCCTTGTTGAAGAGGTTTGTTGAACCAGTAGTTCCTGGGGTGGCACATCCTGACCCTGTATTGGTTGAAGGTAACATGGAGTATGAGGTAGAGAAGATACTGGATTCCCGTCTGGCTAGACGGAGACTCCAGTATTTGGTTAAGTGGAAGGGTTATGATCAGGAGGATAATTCCTGGGTCTCTGCCTCTGATATTCATGCCGAAAGATTGGTGCATGCCTTTCATCGGGCTCACCCTGATTGCCCTGGTGGCATGGATGAGGGTTCGGTGACCCCTCCTCAAGGGGGAGGTACTGTTGTGAGTTCATTTTTCCCTTCACCAGTGAGGTCTGATGAACTCCCTCTTCTGGCGAAGGAAGGTAGTGAGGCTGATTACCAAACAGCTGAGCAGGTAGATGATGACTGGGTCACAGGAACTGATGACTGGATATAAGGCAGCCGACGCCCTGCTGCCTTGCTGGTGATTTTCCTGCTGGATTCTTGGAGACCAGTCTGATTTCTGCTTCTCAAAGCTAGTTTTGCTCTGCTTTTTGTACACTTTAGTTTTTGTTTTGTTTGCCTTGTTTTTTGGAGTTCAGCCATCCGCGGCCGGGGGTGAGCTGAATTCCATTTTTGTCTCTGATCTGTTGATCTCTGGCTCTGTCTTCAGAATATACCTGAGTGCTGATATAGTCTTTTTGAAGCCTAGCGACTTCAGGGCCTGTTTTTCCTATCTGTCTGTTGGTTCATTTTGGGATAGGGTTTTTGCGGATTGCAGACAGCAGCTTTTCTATCCTGTCCTATTTAGTTAGGTTGAGCAAATGATGGGGCCCAAGGTATCTTTCTATCTGTTAGTGTTTTTCATCTTGCTTCACAGTCATTATATGTTGGGGGCTGCCTATTGCTTTGGGGTCTGCTCTGGGGCAGTTTAGATTTCCCCTTTCTGTCTTTAGGCTAATTTAGCTCTCCGGCTGTGATCGAGGGGTCTAGGGCACCGTAGGAACCCCCCACGGCTACTGCTAGTTGTTGTTGATAGGTTCAGGGGTCTGCAATCCGATAGCTGCCAACTTCTCTGGTTTTCTGGACTTAGCTATTATTTTTGTTTTTTCCTCCTTCGGTGACTCATCCATAACAGGGCCCACACTAACTAGAAAGGACAGGAAAGGAAAGATACTGTCTGCAATCACGCAAAAAACCCTGCAAAAATGTCCAACACTTCAGATAGCAAAAAAACCCTGAAGTCACAAGACTTCACCCACTATATCAGCACTCTGGCATATTCTGAAAACAGAACAAAAAGAGGCCAATCTAATAAGGGACAGAAAGCAAACTGGCACAAACAGTAACAAGAATGGAAATTCAGCACAGCCCCAGCCGGGGCTGGCTGACCACACAAAACTGAATAGACAAATCCAGATCAAATGTGAATAGCAAGGAACACTTAGCTTGAAAATGCAGGGACTGAACTGGAAACTTAGACCTCAGGAGGCAGGAAAAATCACCAGCAGGCATTGAGGGAGTCGACTGTCTTAAATCCAGTCAGAGACTCCAGATGTACAATCGTCGTCCTCATTATCAGGTGGCAGGTCTCTGTTAATTAGATCAGCTTCATTACCTCCTGCAACCACCAGACGGAGCCCGGAAAGAGAACTTACAACTCTTCTGTCAATACAACCAGCTCCACCACCCTCACCAGCAACCAGAGGCAGACCAGAATGTGAATTCACAACAGCCAGGTGTCGGGGGCTCTATGGGCTGCAGGACTTCGGACCGGGTAAGAGCTGTGGTTTCTCCCAGCTCTGGGTGACACGTCTGGCCTCCTCCCGTCACCAACGCCACTCCGTGCTTCTGATGCCCCTGTAGCTGCACCGATACATCGCAGACGATTTCCTGGGTCCTACTGATGTCAGGCCACCACACTCATCACATTCTGCAGGACCACTCCCGTCCAGGGTGGGGCTCTCGCTGGCCTCTCCACCCATACCTCAGCATTCAGTGGGAAAGGACGAGTGTCCATCTGCACGTACCACTCCTTCCAGGGACAGACCCGACAATGTTGACAATCCTCATTTGGTGCCATCCAGACGCTGTCACGCCCACAAAGTGCTCTCTGCTGACTAGGACAGTCCATTTTGGTGCCAGAATTCTCCATCTTGGTGGTCGCCATTTTAAGTTTCACAGGATCACTTTGCAGGTCTTCTTCTTTGGTCACAATCAATCTCTTGGTCTCACTTTTCAGCACTTTTTCAGTCACAATCGATATTTTAATCATCTTCACTTGCCCATCACAGCACTCTTCAATCTGTACCTTATAGGGCACTGCAATCACTGTCAGCCTTTCTACTTTCTTCACCTCCACTGCGATCTCGCCGCCATTTTGGGCAGCGAGATCCTGCCGACTACGCCAAATGTAATACCATGGCCGCCGGGGGGTTAGCTTCTGCAGACGCTCCAGTACTCACTGTGCTGGAGGCTATTCCATCTCTAGTATGCTGTTCACTTTGGGGACTCAATTGACTGCAGGCAGAGGCTGGAAACAACTTTAACAACTCAGCTTTATTCTCTTCAAGGCACAGCATATCCACAATGGCTACAGGACTCTTTACTCGGTAAGAGCAATACATCTTCATCTACAGCAGTACGTTAATTATTCCTCCGTTACACATGTATGACCCACACAAGCAAGCGGACACGTCACACGGAACTATGACCCTTCTTCCTGAGACTGACTTCAGCCCACGAAGGTACCTGTCTTATCCGTTACATCTCACGCCTTTACGGCACTGTTGCTCCTGTATGTGTCCTATATTTGCAGCTCACTAGACTCTTCACACAGCTCCCGTACTCCAGCTGCCACTTCTACAGGGGGCTCTCCCACTGACCTCCCTGGCTTGACAATTCCAGACACGGGCTGGTTTCCATAGACTGGCTTGGTTGTCACTTCAGCTCTTCCTTGTTAGCTGACTTGACCACTGAGACTCCTCCGGTAGTCTAGCTCAAATAAGGATCTTTTAGGAAATGATAAACTAAACAAGTGAACATATATTTCCCTATAAATTTCAATTTTATTTTGTCTCCATTAAAAAACACCAACCCAGTCAAAAACTGGTATATACTGTATAGAAAATACCATAAGATAAAAACCTAACCTAGAGGATACCCTACAATAGAACTAAGCTATATTCCTGCCTAGCCGTGGAGGTTGGCACCCTAATAGGATGATTTTGGTGCCCTCACTCAATGTAGGCTTTCCCTCACTCCCCTAATTCACCCGGGCAAAAAAGGTGGGAAAACAATGTCCAAAAGGGCAGAGGTGAAGTGAGCATTGAAGCTAAGCAGATACCCAATAGGTATAACATAAACCAAAGTACATGACCTTATTCCTTCCAAAAGATCAGAGGGACTGCTCAATCGCAGTAATGTATATATATTCAGAATCTACTAGGCACATACATTAGTAAATGGCCTAATGGCACAGAGTTTTTCATATAGGCAATGAGACATGTATTAAGCAAAAATGTCAGCAAAATTCCTCAATTATTAGGCAATTCAGTATAATTATAAAAGTTCTCATATCAGATGTCCTCCAAACTCCTCATATACTGACAGCACCAAAACAGCCCCATAGTCAATAGAATAGATAGACAAGCAATATAGCAAAAAGGTGTGCCACACATATTCCCCCAAGGTAGGACTTATCATGACTCAGGTGCACCCCGACGCGTTTCCCCGTGGATGGTACGGTTCATCAGGAGGTTGTACTCAAGTGGATGCTGGCTGCCATGATAGATGATGACACGCCGCAGCCCCACACTTAGTGTACAATCCACGGGGAAACGCGTCGGGGTGCACCTGAGTCATGATAAGTCCTACCTTGGGGGAATATGTGTGGCACACCTTTTTGCTATATTGCTTGTCTATCTATTGACTATGGGGCTGTTTTGGTGCTATCTGTCAGCATATGAGGAGTTTGGAGCACATCTGATATGAGAACTTTTATAATTATATTGAATTGCCTAATAATTGAGGAATTTTGCTGACATTTTTGCTTCATACATGTCTCATTGCTTATATGAAAAACTCTGTGCCATTAGGCCATTTACTAATGTTGTATGTGCCTAGTAGATTCTGAACAGATAAACATTACTGTGACTGAGCAGTCCCTCTGATCTTTTGGAAGGAATAAGGTCATGCACTTTGGTTTATGTTATACCTATTGGGTATCTACTTAGCTTCAAGGCTGACTTCACCTCTGCCCTTTTGGACATTGTTTTCCCACCTTTTTTGCCCGGGTGAATTAGGGGAGTGAGGGAAAGCCTACGTTGAGTGAGGGCACCAAAATCGTCCTATTAGGGTGCCAACCTCCACGGCTAGGCAGGAATATAGCTTAGTTCTATTGTAGGGTATCCTCTAGGTTAGGTTTTTATCTTATGGTATTTTCTATATATACCAGTTTTTGACTGGGTTGGTGTTTTTTAATGGAGACAAAATAAAATTTAATTTTATAGGGAAATATATGTTCACTTCTTCCTCCGGTAGTCTCCCTAGTCCTGCAGTTCCCAGTCTTTAACTGTACGACCTCCAGTGATTTTCCTCACTGGCTACTGCTGTAGGCATCTGCTGTATTCCACTGTCCAGTGTGGCTACCCCCGGCTCAACCCTCATGAGGGAAAACTATCTCCTTTTTGACCAGGCTAGCCACTCCTCTAAATTAAACCTCTCCACAGGTTCCCTCAGCTATGCTCGGTGCCCCCATCTAGTGTCCCTTAATGATATTACAACCGCAAACACACACACATGACATATACACTGCACACAGACATGTAAGGAACACAGTTAATACATGAATCAGTGTCGGACTGGGATGCCAAGGGCCCACCAGTAACATTGACTTTGGGGGCCCACTTTTCACCTGCATACACATATTCCATTACATTCGTTCACAAATTTACCTCTACATCTATATAATAAACTGGGCAGTTAGGTTAATGACTGATGAGATGTTGCTTTTTTCTATACAGAGTGAATCAAGTGAATTATGCCAAGTACTGCCCATACAGTGGGTTTGTGGGCCCCCAGATCTGCACCAAGAGCCCACCGGGGGATTCCCCTGTGGGCCAGTCCGAGCCTGATAACAATATTTACATGGCTAGGCCCTCATCTCCTTACAGTTTGTGAGGTAGGATGTAGAAAAAGACGGCAATTCTGCTGTTTTCTATGACTGTACAAGTCTCCTTCACACGACCTATCATGTTTTTCACAGATGCCACATGTCCCCTGTTAGACCTACGGTGCTGCACTCATGTCCATGTTTTCCCAGCAGCACAGATATGACAAGGGCCAATACAAGTCTATGGGTCCATGTAAATATCCCTGTGTCGTACATATGCCGTCCGTGTGTCATCCATGTGCCATCTGTGTTTAACATGGAAAGTAAATGAGAAGCTTTGTAATTTCATTTCCATTATCCATACCGGAAAAATACGGATGGCACATGGACGGCACGCAGATTAAAAACACTGGCGACACCTATATCGGTGTAACATGCATGTGTTTTATATGGACATGGGGGCCCCACTTTGAATTTTGCCTAGGGCCCCAATTTGTCTAAAACTGGCCCTGTACTGCGGAGATTACTATTAGACACTTTGGAAACTTGAGATTTGCTTTCTTTACTGCATATAATGAATTCTTTCTGGGAGATAAATTCAAACAATCACAATGTCTCCATCCCAGATTGCAGTCAGATGTCTGAGCGTCTTGTACTGAATATTTACAGCTTTTCTTTGTGACGTCGCGTCTCTTGATTGTGGCTCCTATCGAACATGAGTGCTGGTTTAATCTGAAGCTGTGAATGCATCATGACATTGGAGTTGGCGATGTGCGGCTGAGTTGCCTCTTCCAACCACTAATCCCCAGTCAACTCCCCACCCACCTGAGCCCCAAATAACACCAGGACACCAGAATGGAATATAATGGCCACAGCAGTCTTTTATTTAAGTAACATACAACAGTTGTAAATATAAATGCAACCTTGAGAGGGTCCTTGAAGCTCTCAAATCTGGTGACCAAAACGTAAAGAATACTTTTTGTGGACAAACACATACCATAAATTACTCACAGCCGTTACCCCACTGGCTCGGGAGCACCAAAACCCCATCGGGGTTGCACTGTCCCCCCAAATCACCAGACCCAAACCACGGATAATAACATTGAGGAATCCATATTACCACAGATCCCCCAAAACCAATTTAGCACCAACTTCAAGGACCCCCTCCCCCAAATGCCAACCGGCCACAATGATCCGCGACATTGAATAACATACCCCCCAGACACCAATCCTGCACAAAAGATAGGGCGGGCGGGACAATCCCTCGTGGCTCCAGAGCGGGAACTAAAGGTAACTGCCTCTTAAGTCTCCTAATATACCCCCCTTTATCCACCTCCTCCACTCCCTGGGATCATTAACCCCTTCCCTCCAACCCACTGTCATGAAGGGCCTCCACTTAGCCGCTGTGGGGGGGTTGTGCGGCTCACTCCGGCCCCTGTCTTGACATTGGAGTTGGCGATGTGCGGCTGAGTTGCCTCTTCCAACCACTAATCCCCAGTCAACTCCCCACCCACCTGAGCCCCAAATAACACCAGGACACCAGAATGGAATATAATGGCCACAGCAGCCTTTTAAGTAACATACAACAGTTGTAAATATAAACACAACCTTGGGAGGGTCCTTGAAGCTTTCAAAGCTGGTGACCAAAACGTAAAGAATACTTTTTGTGGACAAACACATACCATAAATTACTCCCAGCAGTTACCCCACTGGCTCGGGAGCACCAAAACCCCATCGTGGCTGCACTGTCCACTTAATCCCTGGGGATCCGACGAACCACTGCCGGAAGTCCCTCCAAATCACCAGACACAAACCACGGATAATAACATTGAGGAATCCATATTACCACAGATCCCCCAAAACCAATTTAGCACCAACTTCAAGGACCCCCTCCCCCCAAATGCCACAACGAAGGCAATTGAAAACCTCAATTGCCTGAGACCCCCCCCACACCGAAAAGCTATGGCCCTCTCAATACCGTCCTGCAGACCCAATGCCCACAAATCAATGCCCACGTCATTCAGATGAACACCATCAGCCAGCCAAAACTTCCCACTCCCTCTCTCCAGGTCAAAATGCCGAACCGACACCCCCCTTTCCTAACCACGAAATTGGACACCGCCCCATTAACCTTTATCCGTGCCCTATTTAACTTGGCAACTGATCTCGCATGCCGCCAAGTCTTTCTCGTGACAATCTCCGACCATACCACAGTTAATCCCTTAAAAGACAACCACAACCATAGAAGATCGTGCTTAATATACTTGACCAATTCCCGAAAAGGACGGACCCCCAAATCATTTCCCCCTGCATGAAGAACTAAAATATCAGGGTCCTTGTCAAGCCTAGCGCTATTATGTACCTCCTGCAAGACCCTGTTCCAACTCATACCCCTAAAACCCAACCACCTGATTACCGCCACACTTCACGAAAAACCCAGCTGCCACCCTTCTCGCCGAACATCCACATGCCGAGCTCCCCAATAAACAAATGAATGGCCCAGGATCCACACCAGCAAAGGAGTGCAACCTGTAATGACAAAAAACCACCATTAACCAACGCGCAAACTAAATAACCCAACATTCTCTTTTTAATGTAGCTCTGCACCCAAAGCCCCAGTGTGAACGTACAACCTGTAATGCCCCGATTCCCACCTTCCAATCTGCTGTATTACCTTTGAACCCAAACCCCCAACCGCCGCTTCCGTAGCTGCACACAATCCTGAAAGAGTGAGAAGGGAACCTAGACCCATCAATACCCAATCTGTCCAGACCTTTATGAAAAACCGCCACAAACTGAAACCTTGACAAGAAGGAACCGTCAGCATGACGCAGCAATGTCCCCTCACCGCTCTGTTGCAACGACCTGTAATCCTGCAAACAGCGCACCGGGCACATCAGAGATCCTGGCTGTTATAACTTTATATACTCCGTGTAATGGAGGTTGGTGACGTGGATCAGAAAAGAGGCCTGAGCTCATAGGTTTTCAGTTCCGTAGTATTTATCAGAATCAAGCAGGTTTACAGATAAGACACAGCAGGGTAAAAGCAAATGAAGATAATAACGCAGTGAGCAAACGTACAGACCGTGGAGACATATGAAGTCCAAGTTGCCAGATCCGGAGACCTGGAGAGCAGGCCAGGCCTGCTAGCAGGAAACAGACCTTGAAGTGGAGGTGGGTGCAGAGCTGATCCAAAGAAACAAGTCTTTACAATGAGACCAAGATTCACAGGCAGGCGGGGTATCCCAAGGTAACGAAGAGACGAGCTAGGTAGCAGTCCTTCCAGCTTGATAACAAGTCCAAGAACAAGTATACTCAAGCAATGAGTAATCATACAGAGCATCCTTATATACAGAGCAGACAGGAACAAGAGAGATCAACACAGGAAATAAGATGGCCCCCGTTGAGGCTCGTGACTCCATCTTGCATGAGGGCAAAAATGAACTAAACTAAGGGCAAAGCAGAAACTGAGTGACAGACATAAGGCAAGGATTTCAGAGAAACGGATATGCAGGCCAAGTCCTTACACTGGCACTGCTCCCAACACTACCCTTTTGCCCCTACCCTCCTGGTCCGTTTTTGACCTCCTTATCCAAAACTCCAAACCACTGTCACCCACCAACACGTCCCTATCCAAGAAACCCCCACCAGAATACCGTCCTTGAGATACCAACTCCCCCACCCTCAATGCCCAAAAAAAGGCAAGGGAAAAGGCCGCCCGAAACAGAGAACACTCAAACCATGACACACAAATATCGACCAACACCGCCCCCAACCTTTCAAGAATACCAAATGACAGCGGACGCCGGAAATCCGCCCTATTTCCCCGACGTCTGAACCCCTTGATGGCCTGGCTGACCAAAAAACACTTGGTCAAATCAACTTGACCCCGCAATTTAAATCCAAAAGCTAAACCGGCCCTAACCTGCCCAACCCTAGACACCGACACCGACCAACTTTCTTCCACCCCAAAACCCAGCCACGCCAGCAACGCGCCCAACTGATCCTCCCCAGAGGTGCCATAGGAACGTGTCCCCAACCAGTTTTCCCAAGAACTCCAAACTGACTCGTAGATCGACCAAGTACCAGAAGACAGAGATGCCCGTATTAGAGGTTCTGCAGCCCTATGACCACCTTCCAAAGCCCGGCTGCACACTCCAGACCCGCTTCCTCCGCATCTGGGACCAAAGTCCGAAAACGCTCCCACTGCGAACGAGACAAAGAATCAGCAATGGAATTCCTAATACCTGGCACATGAGAAGCCGTCACATGAGCATTAAGCGATAAACAAGTTAAAACTAGCTGCCGCAGAACTCGAATCACCGGAGGAGAGGACGCAGTCAAGCTGTTAATGGAGCACACCACTCCCATGTTGTCACAATTAAAACGGACTCTTCTATTCCGAAACTCCTCCTTCCACAGGTTCACTGCCACCAATATGGGAAAAATTTCCAACAAAGCAATATTCTTAACGAGGCCACGCAGCCGCGCACTATTGGCCCTTAAACATGCCCCAAAACCCACTCCACCTGACGCATCCGTAAACAGGTCCAACTCCTCGTTTAAACCTGCCTCCTCCATGAGTGTATTGTAAGGGTTCCAATGGATTGTGATGAATAAGAAAATGCTCACACAAGAATTGAATTTACTAAATTGATTTACTATATAAAGAGATAAGATCAAATAATAAACAGTATAAAACTATAAATACATATGCATTAATCAGAAACAAGCATTATTCATATGTTACATTATTCAGATAGACCTCAACCAGTCATCCTCCAGGAGCCAAAAGAGAGAGTACATGTGTCCTGGTTCTTTTAAATGTCCAGCTAAAAGGTGTGTCCAGCCCCACCATGTGGGGAATGATGTCACAAGTCTATTGTCCATTGGCTATAAACACATCCCATCAATACCTGTTTTAACCAGTATATAATACAGGAAGCTAGAGGGGGCCTCATGTGTGCCACATGGCAGAAATACAGCAAGCTGGAAGAGGGGCTTCGGAGCACAAGATAACAACATCCTTGGGAAAGTTAACACACCCAATCTAATTAGGGTAGTTGCCTTGAATATCAATGGTCCTTTGTTGATTGATAAACAAATGACCAGTAATTTCCTTTATCTTAAGTAAGTTTCAGTGACCTTTTGCTTACCTCATCTCAGTGTATATTATATTAAACTGATTGAAACCATATAAAAATAACTCATAGTATACATTCCACCCCTGGTTTCAATCACTTTAATTAACCTGCCACTAAACTATTCCATTTATCATTATTTGCATTGCTCCTATATAAATTTATTTATTTATTTGCTACCAATAGAAAACCGCTTTGGTAAAAACAACATCCTGGGCTTAAAACGGAAAAAATCAAAAACAAAAACAACATTAGACCAGCAGGTGCTGAAATATCAAATGTCTGTAAAAATCTTCTTTCTTCGGATCTTCTTGACCGCAATTTTTCAATGGGTCTCTGTTGCAGGGAAGCACGGGGATTATTATGCCCTCATCACTTTGGGGTGACTTCACTACTTTCCCTGGTTAGCAAAAGAACAGACTCTAAAGAGCAATCTGTCCCTGCCCTTCATGACATTAACCCCTCGTTTCTCCAAAGCAATGGGTGAGGGAAGTGCAGGTGTCCATGGCTGAGCATAACAGTACCTTTATCTTCTATTGCTGCCGCTGTTCAGGGCCTTATTCACCCTGGTGACGCTTTAGCAGCATCTGGGCTCAGTCTCATCGCTCAATTGGACATCTTCAGTCTACACACAAGACACAGCCTGCACTGAGGGAAAGTGAAGTTCACAATCATACTTGAAAGTTCCAAAGTCTTGGCAGAGCTAACTCAGTCCAAAGCAACAGTCCAAAATAACTCAGTCCATGATATATTCACAGTCCAAGATAGAATAACTTGTTCAATATAACTCAGTCCTGGTGGCTTGTTTTCCACCCCTTGATCAAATGAATCAAACAAAATTACCGTAAGTTTGTTGGTCCAAATTGTGCCCAGAATGACCTTTGAAATTTTCTACTGTAGCAAATATTTCTACTCTAGATAATAATACTACATAAAATATATATCATATTTGTATGGACTTATACACTGATCAAACACATCAAATTCATGTCAATCACATTTGCATAAGAACGATGATCATAATTACCAGTACAATCATGTTCGTGGAGATCACAAAATAATGTTACTACTAATCAGAATAATTACATGTTAAGGAAAACAGAACCCAAACCAATTTGCTATTAACCCAATTCTAGCAAATTATTATTTTTACATCATAATATATACATTACATCAACACACACTCTGGCTTCACCTAATGCATTCATTCAGTAAGCAGGAGAGATTCTCATTTATATATAGACAAACATACACTTTGGGTAACCACACATTTGCATTGCATGACTCAGGTGTAGGTGAACAAAGCTATATCAAGACATTAACAAACTAGCAATCATTGAAATCATTTAACATATATATTCTTCAAAACCCAATTTGCATGGGAGCTCCCAAAAAATAAAAAATGTTAAAACTCAAAAATAAGTCATAAAATATAATCTTATATTAGGTAGATGGACTCCTTTTTCACTACTGCAGGAATGAACTATTTACTGTGCACTGTATTTACATGTTAATTAAATGGCCAAGGTTTCTTCTTTCACTCCTGCAAACAAACAAAAGATTAATTACACCCCCCACCCCCCAATCCAACATGTACCAAGAATGCTAAACACAGTACAATTAAAATTCAGAAAATGAGCTCATAAAAATATACCAAATAAAAAATAAAAATAAAAATACCACGTGGATTTTTTCTTTGGCTGTGAACCAATTTTAATCAAGGGATATCCATGACAAATACACAAAGCAGATACAATGACAATACAACACTTCGTACAAATAAGTCATCTATTATCTTGTCAACCCCCCAGTATATTATCAGTCATCTAACTTTAGGTCAGTCTTAAATTCATTGTCTGTAATGTCACTCCCTCTTTTCCTTGTATGTTTCTCTCACAATGGCTCCCACATACAGAATCATCTTATATCTGCTGTGGTCTTTTGCCTTTTAAAACATCAAGGTGTATTACAAACCCTCAGGTGAGGAATGCACATTTATGCATCACCAAGACCAAACCCAATTCATCATACATCAGCCAGTGCATACAGTATGCTCACAGGATTATTTCTCCAAGAAACTCTAGAATGAAAACAAACATCATTAGACATCAAAAAGTGGCAAAACTGTTCAAACAACAATTTTCAGGGATGTTCCACAACTTTTATCTAAAATCTGCATTTAAAATTAGTCCATGAGGGAATCTTGGCAGGGGGTGTAGTATGCCATGGTATTGGAAGAGTGCAAGGGGCGGTTACAGTGGGGGCTTTGCATGCCTCCATCAGGTGTCCCACCTCTATCTTTCCAACCCCCTATCTCATTTGTCGCCACCCTCTTGGGTCTGGCGTGTTGCAATTTACCTTTTCTCCTCAGATCTTGCCATCTCCTCAACAGGTCACTTGTAGAGATCCCATCTATATCCTGGAATGGAACTTCACTAGCTATCAGGTCACAAAACAACTCCTTCCTGCTCTTTCTAATTTGAGTATCATCCTCTTTTCTCCTTTCTTGATCTACTCTCTTTACGGTACTATTTTTTGATACTTTTGCTCTCTCTATAGCAGATAGCTGGGAGATTAAATTGCATGCGGTGTAGACATTAGTGGAATTTCCCATAAGTGCACTGAACATAGTGAACAATGGGGCTTTGTATGACGCTGGGGCACCTTCTATGAACTTATTCTTCATCAATACTGTCAATATTGCAGCATCTGGTCCCTTCCAATCCTCAACAGCAAAATGATCCTTCAGATCAGGCAAAGGATTGCGAGTTATGCCACCTATACCTGCGATTTCTCTCAATCTCTGAACTCCATCTGCAATAGTTTCCCATCGTGTCTGTGGTATTAATTCCATGGGAGAGTCATACACTTGTGCCACAGAATCCCTCACCAAATGCAGCAAAGAGAAAGTCTCTGTAGTGTCCCTTGCACGTCTCATTTTTAGACGCACCATAGGATCAATACAAATACTACAAAGTCCTACTGCCTCAAGACGGTTCAAGATTATAGTATCGGCTCCCTGATCCCATAATCTGAGAATCCATGCTAACAAAGGTTCTCCTGCTTGCTGCCTGTACCTGGTAGCTAATTCTGATAATTCTCCTGCTGTATAATTCCTAGTTTCTTCGGTCATTGAAGCTTCTGCTCCTGTAGCTGCGTTTCCTGCATCCATCCTATCTTCACTATGCTGTGTGACTTCTCTCCTAGTTTTAGTAGTCACAATCAGTCTGGCTTGCTTTTCTTCCTCATCTGTCTCACTGTCACAGCCATCCCATTCTATCAAATCTGACCATTTCTCACGTGCAATCATGGTTCTAATCTGTGCAGTACAAATATCTGACACTGGCCGCTGTCTCCTCCTGCGCCTATTCTTATTCACATTTTTCATTACATAAGCTTCAAAATTCCTTTGCATATTGTCATGCTGTTTCATTTGGTCTCTCAAGGCTAATTGCAAGCTAATCCTTTGCTCTATAGCTGTATGCAGCTCTAAACGCAAATTGTCTTTTCTCCTCCTGTAATCTTTGGGACACTTGCACACAGATCCATCCAACGGCTGCTGCAGCTTTCTGCTCTTTTGCATCATACCTTCAGAGATCAAATTTGCCAGCCACATCCTGAGGATTTGATAACTGCTGTCCCTCCATATGTTACATTCCTGTGCCATTGGGGTCCACTTTCCTGGTAACACCCATTCTGGCAAAGATCTGACACTACTCTCAACTGCTTTCCTACTCTTAACAAACTTATTCAATTTTGCAAACATTTTTATTCAAAACAATCCCACTTCTGACACCAGTTTGTATTGTAGGGGTTCCAATGGATTGTGATGAATAAGAAAATGCTCACACAAGAATTGAATTTACTAAATTGATTTACTATATAAAGAGATAAGATCAAATAATAAACAGTATAAAACTATAAATACATATGCATTAATCAGAAACAAGCATTATTCATACGTTACATTATTCAGATAGACGTCGACCAGTCATCCTCCAGGAGTCAAAAGAGAAAGAGTACATGTGTCCTGGTTCTTTTAAATGTCCAGCTAAAAGGTGTGTCCAGCCCCACCATGTGGGGAATGATGTCACAAGTCTATTGTCCATTGGCTATAAACACATCCCATCAATACCTGTTTTAACCAGTATATAATACAGGAAGCTAGAGGGGGCTTCATGTGTGCCACATGGCAGAAATACAGCAAGCTGGAAGAGGGGCTTCGGAGCACAAGATAACAACATCCTTGGGAAAGTTAACACACCCAATCTAATTAGGGTAGTTGCCTTGAATATCAATGGTCCTTTGTTGATTGATAAATAAATGACCAGTAATTTCCTTTATCTTAAGTAAGTTTCAGTGACCTTTTGCTTACCTCATCTCAGTGTATATTATATTAAACTGATTGAAACCATATAAAAATAACTCATAGTATACATTCCACCCCTGGTTTCAATCACTTTAATTAACCTGCCGCTAAACCTGCCTCCTCCATGAGCAATGATCATCCGTTGTATTGCTCCAAAAACTTGTCCCACACCTCCAAATCCGCCTTACTTCCACTGGTAAGTCGAACAAAATGATGTGGGGTCCGCACTCCCACCGTAGCGCTCGCCAAACGCCAAGAAAAGACCCTACCCATTGGAATAACGCGACAAGCAAAATTCAATTTACCAAGTAGTGACTGAACCTCTCTCAATGACAATTTCTTCACCCGTCTAGCTCGAGACACCTCATCCCGCAACGCCTTCACCTTGTCCTCCGGTAAACGGAACTCCCATGCCACCGAATCAATCACGATTCCCAAAAAAGACAGGCACGTACACGGCCCCTCCGTTTTTCTTGGAGCAAGCGGTATGCCTAAACGCTCAGCTACCCACTCCATGGCCCTAAGCAGCCTCTCACAACAGCCCAAGTCACTCGGACCGATACACAAAAAATCATCTAGGTAATGAATCAGAGTCAAAACCCGACACATCCCGGACAACCCATTCGAGAAAAGAACTGAACGCCTCAAAAACGTGCAAGAAACCAAGCAACCCATTGGCAAACACCTATCAACAAAAATCCCCCCCCCAGTAACAGCCCAACAACCTAACACTCTCTGGATGAACCGGGAGCAACCAAAACGCCGACTCGATATCCGTTTTAGCCAAAAGTGCCCCCTTTCCACACCTCCGGACCAACTTTGCCGCCTCATCAAAAGACGTATACACCACCGGGCACAGTTCCGGATCGATTCCATCATTCACCGACCTACAACGAGGGAAAGACAGGTGATGAATGAGTCTAAACTTATTTGGCTCTTTGGCACCACCCCCAGGGGCGAAACGACCAAATCCTCAAACGGAGGATCCTTAAACGGCCCCGACATCCTTCCCAACTGAACTTCCTTCGCCAACTTTTCCAACACCACCCCACCATACAGGTCAGCTGACCTGAGATTCTTCCGCCCCCACGGTATCTCAAAAGGAGGGTCAGGAATTCTAAAACCATCTCTGAAACCGGACAACAACAGTTCCGCCTTTACTCCATCCGGAAACCTATTTAGATAAGGGGCCATCGTGGCTAGTTTCACTGGTGTCTCCCCCTTTGGAATTACCACTCTCTGCTTTTCCTTTCTGCTTCCTAAAGCATCTGGAAGCACCATGTGAGGTTCCGCTGCAATGGGAGCAAAAGTGCTTGAATTTGCAGCTCGTTCCAAATTTACACTGCCCATCATTAAATAGCAAGCAGAGACCCTGCTTCTGGGTGCCCGACTGACCGCCTGCCCCTTGACCACCGCTTTGCGCATTTGAAGAGCCGGCCCCCCCGCCACCCCCAGGAAAGGAATGGCCAAACTAAGTCTGTCATAACCTTCAACCACAGACTTATGTCCTTCTGATCCCACCGAATCGCCTGACGAACCGCCTTCCTCTGCCTAAACTGCTCGTCGCACCGGAGCCAAGCCTGACCCCCGTATACCCTATACGCCTCCCCAATCGAATCTAAATAACAAAAAAGAGAACAATTCTCAGGCGCCTTTTCACCAATCACACTAGCCAGAATTGCAAACGCCTGGAGCCAATTAGCGAACGTTTGCGGAATCAAACGCCATCTCCGTTTTTCCTCCTCTTTTTTGCTATCGTCCTTCTTTCCCTTATCCAAATAGAACTTTTCCAGCGGTAACAGGGAAAAAATCTCAACATACTCATCCTTCCAGATTTTTTGCCCGCACCTCCTTTTTTAGATAAGCATGGGCCTATAATCTAAATGGATCCGACATTCCTTCTCTTTCTCCGTCTGAACCGAAACAGACACAGGGTCCGCCCGGCCCACTGAGACCCCGATAGCCGCCCCCGACGGGCCGGCCCCTCACTCCTGCGACCCCACCCAGGCGGCTAAATACGCCGATGGCTCTCTAACTCCCTCCATCTGCGCCAACAAATCCCACATGGTTGCTAAAATCTCCTCAAGCCCCCCAATTGGTGACGGGCCCTGTTCTCCCACTACTTGTCCTAACGCCCCCGGCCGGCCCCATAATCCACTCCCGACCATAGGGGACCTCACTAGGGATGATGACAGACAAGACAAGGAGCCATACTCACCGGGCTGCAAGGACGCTGTGTCTCCTCCAGCCGCCATTCCCGAATCCCACTGTGCGTCAAAACTGGAGCTTCGTCTCAGACCCTCTGTCCCAAGAGGTCCGATACTCGCCGAAACAGGCTCTCTTGACACCGCTGCACTCCCGGGCCACTCTCTTCTGGAATCTTCATCGCTCCGACCCCCAATGAGGCCAGCGGGCTACACAGGCACAGGGGCTGCTGCCTGTGGCCAACCCCTGTCCGCACCCCCCACGATTGTCTGCTGCTCCGTCCTTGATCCTCCCCCGCCGCTGGTCCAGTCAAGGGGCCCGCATCACAGGGGACACAAGCCCGCCCCGACCGCCGGGGGCTGCCGCCTGATAATCCCCCATGCTGGCCCTCTCAACGCCACCATGTGCCGAGGAGGCAGGCCGCCCGACTCCATGGCGGCCTGCCGTGACGTCATTCGTCCGTGCCGGCCCGGCGCATGCAGGCCACGCCTCCCGATCAGGCCTGGGAGAAGGCCTAGCGACCACCGCTGCACCCAGGCCGACCCGTGGATTCCTCCCAGCCCGGGGCCTGCCAGCATGCCTACCGGCAGGAACCCGGGCCGGAGGGTCCCGAGAGGGGCTCCGATGCTGGCGCTGGGTGGTTGGCGCAGCATCCGGGGACAGGCGCTCCGGAGGCCTCACCCGCCTCCTTGCACGGGAAGACGCAACGGCGGCAGAACCGCCGCCTGCCCCGATGATCCCGGCCACCTGCTGCTCCAGCCATCCATCAGGCTGCACCTCTGCTGCCGCTCGCAGCCTCTCCAGGACCGCAGGTATGGACTCCATGCTTGGGGAGTGGGAAAATCCCTCGTGGCTCCAGAACGGGAACTAAAGGTAACCACCCCTTAAGTCTCCTAATATACCCTCCTTTATCCACCTCCTCCACACCCTGGGATCATTAACCCCTCCCCTCCAACCCACTGTCATGAAGGGCCTCCACTTAGCCGCTGTGGGGGGGTTGTGCGGCTCGCTCTGGCCCCTGTCTTTCGGCTTGGAGTGTTACATCACCTCCTTGCATATATAATATACGTTTCCTTCAATGTGTTTTTTGATTTAATACAATGTTTATTTTTTATATTTACTGTTTGTTTGTTGATATGACGTTGATTTATTACTGTGACAATCCCCATTTATATCACATTGCCTTGTCTTTCTGTGATATGGCAAATGAGCTGTGTTCACACTAGTAACCAGGGTTGGACTGGCCCACCAGAGACCTGGAGAATCCTCCGGTGGGCCCTGGCTTCTACTTCAGGAGAGTTTAGGCTATGTGGACACGTAGTTGAAGGTGCTGCGGATTTTTCCGCGCAGATTTGGAAAAATCCGCAGGAAAATCCGCAGGTCAAAAGACCTGCGGTTTTCCTGCGGGTTAGCCTGCGGTTTCACACCTCTGCAATGGAAAAGGTGTGAAACCGCTGCGGATTCTGCACAAAGATTTGACATGCTGCGGATTTGTACCCGCAGCAAATCCGCGCAGAAAAATCTGCAGCATATGCACAGCGTTTTTCGTTTTACCATTGAAAACAATGGTACTGTACAACGCAGCTAAATCTGCTGCGGACCCGCAGGGCTAGAAACGCTGCGGATCTGCAGCAGAATCTGCAACGTGTGCACATAGCCTTATAGTGCAAATCTTGCAGTTGCTATGGGGCTCTTCAGTGGGGGAGAAAGGTGGGCCCTCAGAATCAAATTCTCTGGTTTGCCCAATGATCTTCAGTCTGACACTGCCCTGTGCTGCTGTGCTCCCTACACTACTGTACCCTATGCCAATGTAGTGCTGTGCCCCCTACATTACTGTACGCTGTGCCCCCTACACTACTGTACCCTGTGCTGCTGTGCCCTCTACACTACTATACCCTGTGCCCATGTGCTGCTGTGCCCCCTACACTACTGTACCCTGTGCCTATGTGCTGCTGTGCACCCAACACTACTGTACAATGTGCCCATGTGCTGCTGTGCACCCTACACTACTGTACCCTGTGCTCATGCGCTGCTGTTTCCTCTACACTACTGTACGCTGTGCCCCCAACACTACTGAACCCTGTGCCCATGTGCTGCTGTGCCCCCAACACTACTGTACCCTGAGCTCCCTACACTACTGTACCCTGTGCTGCTGTGCCCCCTACACTACTGTACCCTGCACCCCCTACACTATTGTACCCTGTATCCCCTACACTACTGTACCCTGTGCCCATGTGCTGCTGTGCCCCCTACACTACTGTACCCTGTGCCCCCTACAATACTTTACCCTGTCCCTTTGTGCTGCTGTGCCCCATACATTACTGTACCCTGTGACCTCTACACTACTGTACCCTGTGCCCCCTACATTACTGTACCCTGTGCCTATGTGCTACTGTGCCCCCTACACTACTGTACCCTGTGGTGCAGTGCCTACACTACTGTACCCTATTCCCCCTACACTACTGTACCCTGTGCCCACGTGCTGCTGTGCCCCCTACATTACTGTACCCTGTGCCTATGTGCTACTGTGCCCCCTACACTACTGTACCCTGTGGTGCAGTGCCTACACTACTGTACCCTGTGCCCCCTACACTACTGAACCCTGTGCTGCTGTGCCCCCTACACTACTGTACCCTGTGCTGCTGTGCCTACTACACTATTGTACTCAGTGCTTCCTACACTACTGTACCCATGCAATGCTGTGCCCCCTACACTACTGTACCGTGCCCATGTGCTGCTGTGCCCCTACACTACTGTACCCTGTGCCCATGTGCTGCTGTGCCCCCTACACTACTGAACCGTGCCCATGTGCTGCTGTGCCCCCTACACTCCTGTACCCTGTGCTGCTGCTCCCCCTACACTACTGTACCCTGTGCTGCTGCGCCCCCTACACTACTGTACCCTGTGCTGCTGCGCCCCCTACACTACTGTACCCTGTGCTGCTGTGCCCCCTACAGTACTGTACCCTGTGCTGCGCCCCCTACACTACTGTACCCTGTGCTGCTGTGCCCCCTACACTACTGTACATTGTGCTGCTGCGCCCCCTACTCTACTGTACCCTGTGCCCCCTACACTACTGTACCCATGTACTGCTGTGCCCCCTACAGTACTGTACCGTGCCTATGTGCTGCTGTGCCCCCTACACTACTGTGCCCATGTGCTGCTGTGCCCCCTACACTACTGTACCCTGTGCTTCTGTGCCCCCTATACTACTGTACCGTGCCCATATGCTGCTGTCCCCTACACTACTGTACCCTGTGCCCATGTGCTGCTGTGCCCCCTACACTACTGTACCATGCCCATGTGCTGCTGTGCCCCCTACACTACTGTACCATGCCCATGTGCTGCTGTGCCCCCTACACTACTGTGCCCATGTGCTGCTGTGCCCCCTACACTACTGTACCCTGTGCTGCTGTGCCCCCCACACTACTGTACCCTGTGCTGCTGTACCCCCTACACTACTGTACCCTGTGCTGCTGTGCCCCCCACACTACTGTACCCTGTGCTGCTGTACCCCCTACACTACTGTACCCTGTGACATCCAGGTTCACACAAGTGTTGACACGTTAGACCCACATTTGATCAGACATAGACACCTGCCATACATTCGAGTAAGACTATGATTGTTCCACCCACAATTCTCTGCTTTAGCCTACTTTTCTTTCCATCCCTAACAGACACCGCTACATCCTTACAAAGCAGTTCCATCCACGCATGCATGGGCGTCCGCCCGCTGCCATGACGACGGCACTTTGTACACACAGATGGCAACTGCTAATGCGCATGCGCCGGCAGCTCTATACACAGATGGCAACTGCTAATGCGCATGCGTCAGCATCTCACCACCACCATGACACCTGGAGAACTACCCACGTGACACGCCACAGGCGATGACGCACTTCCGGCGGTGACGCACTTCCGGTCCTGGCGTCCCCGCGGTCTATAAATACACGCCACGTGCATTGTTATGCCTGACAAAAAAAAGCGCGCAAGCACGCCGACAGCTAACAGGTAATTATCTGCTTCAATCCAATGACTGAGGCCGTGAATTAGGCATTTGTCTAGGGCCCCAGCCCGTGGCATACCGCTATGGGGCCCCTGTGTCGGGGAGACCCCAGCCTGCATTATACTGTGCCTCCTATGTGCTGCTGTGGACCCTACACTAATGTACCCTGTTCCCATATGCTGTTGTGCCCCCTACACTACTGTACCCTTTGCCCATGTGCTGCTGTGCCCTCTACACTACTTTACCCTGTGCCAATGTGCAGCTGTGCCCCCTACACTACTGTACCCTTTGCCCATGTGCTGCTGTGCACCCTACACTACTGTACCCTGTGCCAATATGCTGCTGTGCCCCCTACACTACTGTACCCTTTGTCCGTGTGCTGCTGTGCCCCCAACACTATTGTACCCTGTGCCCCCTACACTACTGTACCCTGTGCCCATGTGCTGCTGTGCCCCCTATACTGCTGTATCCTGTGTCTGTGCTGCTGTGCCCCCTACACTCCTGTACCCTGTGCTGCTGTGCCCCCTACACTACTGTACCGTGTGCCCATGTGCTGCTGTGCCCCCTACACTACTGTACCCTGTGCCCATGTGCTGCTGTGCCCCCTACACTACTGTACCCTGTGCCCATGTGCTGCTGTGCCCCCTACACTACTGTACCCTGTGCTGCTGTGCCCCCTACATTACTGAACCCTGTGCTGCTGTGCCCCCTACACTACTGTACCCTGTGCTGCTGTGCCCCCTACACTACTGTGCCCTGTGCCCATTTGCTACTGTTCCCTCTACACTACTGTACCCTCTGCCAATGTTCTGCTGTGCTCCCTACACTAGTGTACCATGTTCCCATATGCTGCTGTGCCCCTACACTACTGTACCCTATGCCCATGTGCTGCTGTGCCCCCAACACTGCTGTATCCTGTGCCCATGTGCTGCTGTGCCCCCTACACTACTATACCCTGTGCCCCCTACACTACTATACCCTGTGCCCCCTACACTACTGTGCCCATGTGCTGCTGTGCCCCCTACACTACTGTACCCTGTACTGCTGTTCCCTCTACACTATTGTACTCTTCCCCCCCTACACTAATGTACCCTTGTACTTCTGTGGCCCCTACTCTACTGTACCGTGCCCATGTGTTGCTGTGCCCCTTACACTACTGCACCCTGTGCCCATGTGTTGCTGTGCCCCCTACACTACTGTACCCTGTGCTGCTGTGCCCCCTACACCACTGTACCCTGTGCTGCTGTGCCCCCTATACTACTGTACCGTGCCCATATGCTGCTGTCCCCTACACTACTGTACCCTGTGCCCATGTGCTGCTGTGCCCTGTACACTACTGTTCCCTGCCCATGTGCTCCTGTGCACCCTACACTACTGTGCCCATGTGTTGCTGTGCCCCCTACACTACTGTACCGTGCATTATGCTATGTGTAATCTGCATTATACTATATGGGGGGCGTCTTCATTATGCTATGTGGCGGATTGCATTATACTATGTAGGGTCTGCTTTATACTATGTGTGAGTCTTATGCTATATGGGATCCGCATTATACTATAAGGGGTTTGCTTTATACTTGGGGGTCTTCATTATACTTAATGGGGCTCTGCATTATACTATATGAAATACTCTATATGGGGGCTCTGCATTATACTAAATGTGGTTCTGCATTATACTATATGGTGTCTTCATATTGTGGGGTCTACATTGTACTATATGTAATGTACTGTATGTGGGTCTGCAATTTGCTGTGTGGTGTCAGCATTATATTATGTGGAGGGGTCTGCATCATGCTATACGGGATTTGCATTACGCTACATGGGGTCTGCATTATACTATGGGTTTCTGGATTATGCTATGAGGTCTTTATACTATGTGGGGTCTTCTTCATGCTATACGGTGTTCTGCATTATACTTTGTGGGGTTTGCGTTATACTACGTGGGTAACTGCATTATGCTATTTAGGGGTCTGTATTATACTATGTTGTGTCTACGTTATGCTACATGTGATCTGCATTATAATATATGGGGTGTGGGTTTGCATTATACTATGTGGGGTCTTCATTATGCTATATGGGTTTTGCATTATTTTTTGTGGGGTCTGCATTATGCTCTATGGGATTCTGTATTATACTATATGTGGGGTCTAATATATACCACAATCTGATGATGTAACAGATAAGAAGAGATCCAGAATATTAAAATTTAAATATTTGATAGTCTATTAAAAACACAATGGAAATTCCCAGATGAAGCCAGCGGTGAAACACACGTCTGGGTGGGGAGCCATCACTTGACTGATTATCAGGTAGTTATACATTATTTTTATGGATATTTTTTGGCCACTTGGGTATTCCCATCTTTACTGTTTAGTTGTCATGCTAGCACAACATTTTGGGAATTTCATGTCAGGTTGCTTATTTATGGACATTTTCAGGTTACTTATGTGTTTTCTCCGTTTTCACTATGCAGACCATCACAGCATTCTAAGTATCTTTTTGCCTGGTTGTAGCATAATTGTTATTCTATGGATATGTTCTGGTAACCCATAGGTCTCTCTCTCCACTTACCGTATTTTTCGGACCATAAGACGCACTTTTCCCCAAAACATTTTTTGGGGAAAGTGGGGGGTGCGTCTTATGGTCGCAATATACTCACCTCCGGGGCTCTGCGGGGCGGTGGTGGCGGCGGGCTGTGCCCCGGTGCAGGGGCGGCGGCTCCGCCGGCATTTCCTCCAAGCCCGGAGGCCCCCCGCACATCCTTTGCTGGCCGCCGCCATGTTGCGGTGGCCTCCGGGAACATGGGCGCCGGGAAGATGGCCACCGGTCCGGGGACAGCGCATGCGCGGCTTCAGATCTCGTCCCGAAATCTCGGGGGATGAGATTTTCGGGACGAGCCCCTGCACCGGAGCACAGCCCGCCGCCACCACCGCCCCGCAGAGGCCCACCTACCCCAGCACAACTGCCCCTGCCTCAGGACAGCTGTCCCAGCAAAGCTGCCTCAGGACAGATGCCCCAGCCTCAGGACAGATGCCCCAGCCTCAGGACAGATGCCCCAGTGCAGCTGCCCCTGCCCCAGCGCAGCTGCCCCAGCACAACCAACCTGCCCCAGCACAGAGCCGCCACCGCACGAGCCTGGACCACTGAATTACCCCTGTGACTACTCCTCCACCTGTGCCGGATCCCTTCCCAGGTAAGCTGAATTCGGACTGTAAGACGGACCCCCATTTGACACATTATTATTTTTTTCCCTATTATTTTTTTTCCCTGTTTTCCGTCTGAAAATTGTGGTGCGTCTTATTGTCCGGTGCGTCTTATAGTCCGAAAAATACGATATAAGTTCACATGCTAAAATAGCACTTTGGGAATTCTGTGGTGCGAGTCTAGAGAGAATATGCAATTATCCAAGAAAAATATATATAATCTTCACATTATTTTTCTATATACGAATATAGCATTAGGGGACGCTTTTTGTGCCAGATTGTTTGTTTCTTTTATGTGATACACTAATTGTTATCCATATCTTGTATACCTGTTTATTACCATGAAGTTTCATGTTTTTAGTGGCGGCTCTCTTGTCGAGACATTACTGTGTTTTTACATTTTCATTGTGTTTTTAATAGACTAGCAATAAATAATTAAATTTTAAAATTCTGTATCTCTTTTTCTTGTCTGTTGATTACTATCATCAGATTGTGGGATATATTAGACCCCACATATAGTATAATGCAGAATCCCATAGAGCATAATGCAGACCCCAGAAATTATAATGCAGAACCACATACTTCATTTGAAGTGCGAGTCCCATATGTTTTCTGGATTTTTTGCTAAATTTATGTGTGGGGTCTGCATTATACTATATGTGAGGTCTGGAAACTAAGGAGGAAATGGAGTACCAGGTGATCAATAGGTAAAAATTAGTATAAATTTTATTAGATATCAAGAAGGTGTAAGTAAATTGAACAATACAATCACATAGACTTCAAGACCATACAGATAGATGTTGATCACTCATTGGTAGCCATAGGATCAAATATTCATTAAATGCAAATATAGAGCCATAGTAAAAGCCTAAAAGAAAGTCATCCCAGATAAACACTGTGACATAATTAACAAAGTGTAATATAAATTTATATTTAGGGAGAGGCTTACCAAATGGATGTAGGGCAGGATGAGGAACCCCGACGCTCGTTTCGCTGGCCTTAACGCCGCTTTTTCTTAAGAGAAAGCTTAGTTAAGGCCAGCAAAACAAGCATCGGGGTTCATCATCCTGCCTGTTTGGGTCACCAGCATACTGCCCTACATCCATTTGGTAAGCCTCTCCCTGAATATACATATATTTATATCACACTTTGTTAATTATATCGCAGTGTTTATCTGGGATGACTTGGAGGCTTTTACTATGGCTCTGTATTGATATTTAATTAAGAGCCCGGCGCTGCCCAGGCATAGTAACTAACTGTGGTTAGTTATAACAAATTATAATTATCCTCCATCCCATAGTCGAGTGCCCCCATAAACCCATCACACATCCTCCATCCCATAGTCCCATACCCATCATACATATCCTCCATCCCATAGGCCCATGCCCATATACCCATCATACATATCCTCCATCCCATAGTCCCGTGCCCATATACCCGTCACACATCCTCCATCCCATAGTCCCGTGCCCATATACCCATCACACATCCTCCATCCCATAGGCCCGTGCCCATATACCCATCCTACGTATCCACGATCCCATAGGCCCGTGCCCATATACCCATCACACATCCTCCATCTCATAGTGCCGTGCCCATATACCCGTCATACATATCCTCCATCCCATAGTCCCGTGACCATATACCCATCATATATATCCTCCATCCCATAGTCGAGTGCCCATGTACCCATCACACATCCTCCATCCCATAGTCCCGTGCCCATATACCCATCATACATGTCCACCATCCCATAGGCCCGTGCCCATATACCCATCATATATATCCTCCATCCCACAGTCCAGTGCCCATATACCCATCACACATCCTCCATCCCATAGTCAACCATTATGACATAATGAGCGGCGGGGCTTGATGACATCAGCGTCGCCATGGCAACCATTGTGACATCATAATGAGGGGCGGGGCTTGATACGCACACACTGTTTCCCCATTATGTAGATGGGGCAAAATTGTTTGGTGAATTGGAACTGTCACGGGGGCTTAGTTCAACTAAGGCTGAAATACCCGGGGCCCCTGTGGTGTCCCTTTACTAGGGGAAACCCTGTCTGACCCTCAACCCAGGGTTTTTGCTGAAGGTGCAAATGCCTGAGCCTCCGACCTTTTCTTATCTCCTGCTCAGCCCTGCACTTAACCCTCCATCCTCCACCCAGTGAGAAGTCACCACCAACGCTCCCACACAAATAATGACAGACAGGGAGAACTTAAACTGCACTGCGCCGCACACACACAGGAATAAACAGTAATGTGAACAGGGCACAAGTAAACACAAATATGGGAAGGAGAAAGGATAACGACGGATCATACGACACCAGATATGAATCTCTCTCTCTTGAACACCTCCACTCCAGACCGGAACCACTTGGTATGAAACACAAGCTATAATCGGCGACGCCCATAGGCCAGCATGACTATTTAAAGACCGTGGGCGTGACTAACCATCCAACCTGGTCTCCAGCAGGATTAACCCCCGAGAGCCTGAAGATCAGGCCGGCGCCACTGAGGCTATAGTGGCTGGAGGTGGAACTACCTCTGCCTGCCGGATGCTGTGGTGTGAACAGCGTCCGACATGACAGTACCCCGTCTTCTACGAGGGACCCCAGGGCCCTCAAGACTCATAGGACCCGGCTTGTCCGGATGACGACGGTGAAAAGAACTGACCAGCCGATCCGCATGTATGTCTGAGGCTGGAACCCAAGACCTCTCCTCTGGACCATACCCCCGCCAGTGCACCAAATACTGAAGAGTACGGCGTACTACTCGAGAGTCCACTACCTTGGCGACCTCGAACTCTAACTCGCCATCCACCATGACTGGAGGTGGCATCGGCGTCGTGTCCACCAAGCCTACCACCTTTTTCAATAAAGCCCTGTGAAACACGTTGTGTATCTTGTACACCGCGGGAAGTTCCAACCGATAAGCTACTGGGTTAATGATGGCAGAAATCCTAAAAGGCCCAATAAACCTTGGACCCAGTTTTAAAGAAGGGATTTTGAGTTTTATGTTCTTCGTGGCTAACCACACCCATTCACCCACACACAGGTCCGGACCTGGCACGCGTCTACTGTCAGCCACCCGTTTGTACCTGGCACTCATGCTCAACAAACGCTGTTTCACCCGCCTCCAGACTGATGACAATTGGGCTCCTAGCTGATCCTCCTCCGGGACACCCCCGGAGTCACCCTGACGTAAGGTACAAAACTGAGGATGTTGACCGTACACACAAAAGAATGGAGACTCTCCTGATGACTCTTGGCGGTGATTATTTAATGCGAATTCGGCCAGAGGAAGGAAAGTAGACCACTCCTCCTGGTTGTCGGACACAAAGCATCGTAAATACTGTTCTAGATTTTGGTTCATGCGCTCAGTTTGTCCATTAGACTGTGGATGAAACGTCGATGAATGTGACAACTTGATCCCCAACCTTGAGCAAAAAGCTTTCCAAAACCTCGCCACAAATTGCGTACCCCTATCAGATACTATGTCAGACGGTACTCCGTGGAGTCTGACCACCTCCTTCACAAATACCTGAGCCAACGTCTTAGCATTGGGCAAAGAGGACAACGCCACAAAATGCGCCATCTTTGAAAAACGGTCAACCACCACCAGGATGACCGTGTTCCCTGCCGAGGCTGGCAAGTCAGTGATAAAATCCATGGAGATTTCTGTCCATGGCCTATTGGGTACCCCCAGAGGCTGTAGCGTGCCAGCAGGACGGGTTCGGGGTGACTTAGCCCTAGCGCACGTGATGCAAGCTGCCACGTACGAGACCACGTCCTGCCGGATTTTGGGCCACCAGAAACGACGCGATACCAGCTCTAAGGTGCCCTTCACCCCTGGGTGACCAGCCAGTACCGAATCGTGGTGTTCCCTCAACACCTTAGGCCGAAGATGCAGGGGTACAAATGATTTGTTGGCGGGAAGTCCTGGTGGTACCTCCTCTTGGGCCTCGGCAATCTCCGCCTCTACCTCAGTCGTGAGAGCCGAGACCACTACCCCTTTCTGGAGGATGGGTACCGGCTCTTCCCGAGGTTCTCCCCCCGGAAAACACCTAGACAAAGCATCCGCCTTGGTGTTTTTAGCCCCGGGACGGTACGTCACAAGAAAATTGAAACGAGTAAAAAACAATGCCCAGCGAGCCTGCCTAGGAGACAGACGCTTGGCCGACTCCAGGTAGAGCAGATTCTTATGGTCGGTGATAACTGTGACCTGGTGAGCCGCCCCCTCCAAGAAGTGTCGCCATTCCTCAAAAGCCAGTTTGATGGCCAACAACTCCCTGTTGCCGATATCATAATTCCGTTCGGCCGGCGACAACTTCTTGGAGAAGTAGGCGCATGGATGCATCTCGCTCAAGGACGAGCCTTGAGACAGTACTGCCCCCACTCCCACCTCCGACGCATCAACCTCTACCACAAAAGGTTTAGACACGTCTGGTTGCACCAGAATGGGGGCTGAAGCAAAACTATTCTTCAGACGCTCAAATGCACGTATAGCCACCTCAGGCCAGTTCGCCAGATCGGCACCCTTTTTTGTCATGTCCGTGAGCGGTTTGGCGACAGTCGAAAAGTGTTTTATAAATTTCCTATAATAATTCGCAAACCCAAGGAACCGCTGGAGTGCTTTCAGACTCTCCGGCCTCTCCCATTGCAACACCGCTTGCACCTTAGCGGTGTCCATTTTAAAACCAGCTGCGGACACAATATATCCCAAAAAGGGCAACTCCTGGACAAAAAATAAACATTTTTCCAGCTTAGCATAGAGCTGGTTCTCCCGGAGCAACTGTAACACCTGCCTAACATGCTGCAAATGAGTGTCCCGATCGCTAGAATAAATGAGGATATCATCCAGGTATACAATCACAAATCTCCCCAGGACATGAGCAAAGACATCATTAATAAAATGTTGGAAAACGGCAGGCGCGGTGGTCAACCCAAACGGCATAACCAGACTCTCAAAATGACCCTCAACCCAGGGTTTTTGCTGAAGGTGCAAATGCCTGAGCCTCCGACCTTTCCTTATCTCCTGCTCAGCCCTGCACTTAACCCTCCACCCTCCACCCAGTGAGAAGTCACCACCAACGCTCCCACACAAATAATGACAGACAGGGAGAACTTAAACTGCACTGCGCCGCACACACACAGGAATAAACAGTAATGTGAACAGGGCACAACTAAACACAAATATGGGAAGGAGAAAGGATAACGACGGATCATACGACACCAGATATGAATCTCTCTCTCTTGAACACCTCCACTCCAGACCGGAACCACTTGGTATGAAACACAAGCTATAATCGGCGACGCCCATAGGCCAGCATGACTATTTAAAGACCGTGGGCGTGACTAACCATCCAACCTGGTCTCCAGCAGGATTAACCCCCGAGAGCCTGAAGATCAGGCCGGCGCCACTGAGGCTATAGTGGCTGGAGGTGGAACTACCTCTGCCTGCCGGATGCTGTGGTGTGAACAGCGTCCGACATGACAGGAACGCGCGGGGTTAAAATTTCGAGTCACAACATAGCTTAGGACACTCTCAGGGTCCAGACGTTTGACTGTGCCAAATTTTGTGGCTGTAGCTGCGACGGTGTGGATGCCTATCCCGGACATATACTTACATACATACATACACACTTTGAGCTTTATATATTAGATATAGGGTCTGCATTATGCTATGTAGTGGTTCTTCATTATGCTATGTGGGGTCTGCATTATACTTTGGGGGTCTTCATCATGCTATGTGTGGTCTGCATTATGCTGTATGGGACTGCACTAATACTATGTGGAGGTCTAAATTATACTATGGGGTCTAGATTATGCTATGGGGAGTCTGCATTATACAATATGGGGTTAGCCTGTACTTTATGTATTACACTATGTGGTGGTCTGCTTTATGCTATGTGGAGGTCTGCATTATGCTGTGTGGTGTCTTTATTATATTGTGGCGTCTGCATTATGCTATGTGGGGGTCTGCATTATGCAATAAGGTCAGCATTATACTATATGTATTATACTGTATGGGGTCTGCATTATACTATGTGGAGGTCTGCATTATACTTTGTGGTGGTCTTTATGCTATGTGGGGTTTTCATTATATTGGGTCTGCAATATACTACGTGGGGGTCTGCTTTGTACTATGCGGGGGTCTGCATTATACAATATGGGGTTAGCATATACTATATATATTATACTATGTGGAGGTATGCATTATACTTTGTGGTGGTCTTTATGCTACGTGGGGTTTTCATTATATTGGGTCTGCTTTATGCTATATGAGGTCTGCGTTATACTATGTGGTGGTCTGCATTATACAATATGGGGTTAGCACTTAGTATATACTATATGTGTTATACTATATGTGGTGTGCATTATGCTATGTGGTGGTCTTTATGTGTCGTGCCGCATTGTACTCTGTGTCGCGCCGCATTGTACTCTGTGTCGCGCCGCATTGTACTCTGTGTCGCTCCGCACTGTACTCTGTGTCGCTCCGCACTGTACTCTGTGTCGCTCCGCATTGTACTCTGTGTCGTGCCGCATTGTACTCTGTGTCGCGCCGCATTGTACTCTGTGTCGCGCCGCATTGTACTCTGTGTCGCGCCGCATTGCACTCTGTGTCGCGCCGCATTGTACTCTGTGTCGCGCCGCATTGTACTCTGTGTCGCGCCGCATTGTACTCTGTGTCGCGCCGCATTGTACTCTGTGTCGCGCCGCATTGTGCTCTGTGTCGCGCCGCATTGTGCTCTGTGTCGCGCCGCATTGTGCTCTGTGTCGTGCCGCATTGTGCTCTGTGTCGCGCCGCATTGTGCTCTGTGTCGCGCCGCATTGTGCTCTGTGTCGCGCCGCATTGTCCTCTGTGTCGCGCCGCATTGTACTCTGTGTCGCGCCGCATTGTACTCTGTGTCGCGCCGCATTGTACTCTGTGTCGCGCTGCATTGTGCTCTGTGTCGCGCCGCATTGTGCTCTGTGTTGCGCCGCATTGTGCTCTGTGTCGCGCCGCATTGTGCTCTGTGTCGCGCCGCATTGTACGCTGTGTCGCGCCGCACTGTACGCTGTGTCGCGCCGCACTGTATGCTGTGTCGCGCCGCATTGTACGCTGTGTCGCGCCACTTTGTACGATGTCGCGCCGCATTGTACGCTGTGTCGCGCCGCATTGTACTCTGTGTTGCGTCGCATTACTCTGTCACGCAGCATTGTACTCTGTGTCGCGCCGCATTGTACTCTGTGTCGCGTCACATTACTCTGTCACGCCGCATTGTACGCTGTGTCGCGCCGCATTGTACTCTGTGTCGTGCCGCATTGTACTCTGTGTCGCGCCGCATTGTACGCTGTGTCGCGCCGCATTGTACGCTGTGTCGCGCCGCATTGTACGCTGTGTCGCGCCGCATTGTACGCTGTGTCGCGCCATATTAGGCTAGTTTCACACTAGCACTTTGGAGCGCAGCGATGGCCTGCACACGGCCGCCGCTAAGCCCCGCCCCTGTCACGCCTCCGCTGGTAGCTCCGCCTACCGGCGCATGACGCTGCATGCGTCCTGCGTCCCCTATCTTTATCACTCGGGGCGCAGGCCGTGCGCAGTATGCGTTTGGCGGCGCATGCGCCTTTTTGACGGTGCGCCAGCGCAACCAAACTGCGCACGGCCTGCGCCTCCAGTGATAAAGATAGGGGACGCAGGACGCATGCAGCGTCATGCGCCGGTAGGCGGAGCTACCGGAAGGGGCGGGGCTTAGCGGCGGCCGTGCGCAGGCCGTCGCTGCGCTCCAAAGCGCTAGTGTGAAACTAGCCTTACTCTGTCACGCAGCATTGTACGCTGTCGCGCTGCACTGTACGCTGTGTCGCGCAGCACTGTACGGTGTGTCGCGCCGCACTGTACGCTGTGTCGCGCCGCACTGTACGCTGTGTCGCGCCGCACTGTACGCTGTGTCGCGCCGCATTGTGCTCTGTGTCGCGCCGCATTGTGCTCTGTGTCGTGCCGCATTGTGCTCTGTGTCGTGCCGCATTGTGCTCTGTGTCGTGCCGCATTGTGCTCTGTGTCATGCCGCATTGTGCTCTGTGTCGCGCCGCATTGTGCTCTGTGTCGCGCCGCATTGTACTGTGTCGCGCCGCATTGTACTGTGTCGCGCCGCATTGTACTCTGTGTCGCGCCGCATTGTACTCTGTGTCGCGCCGCATTGTACTCTTTGTCGCGCCGCATTGTACTCTGTGTCGCGCCGCATTGTACTGTGTCGTGCCGCATTGTACTGTGTCGCGCCGCATTTTACTCTGTCGCGCCGCATTGTACTGTGTCGCGCCGCATTGTACTCTGTCGCGCCGCATTGTACGCTGTGTCGCGCCGCACTGTATGCTGTGTCGCGCCGCATTGTACGCTGTGTCGCGCCGCACTGTACGCTGTGTCGCGCCGCACTGTACGCTGTGTCGCGCCGCATTGTACGCTGTCACGTCGCATTACTCTGTTACGCAGCATTGTACACTGTGTCGCGCCGCATTGTACTGTGTCGCAATACTCTGTCGTGCCGCATTGTACTCTGTGTCGCACCGCATTGTACTCTGTGTCGCGCCGCATTGTACTCTGTGTCGCGCCGCATTGTACGCTGTGTCGCGCCGCTTTGTACGATGTCGCGCCGCATTGTACGCTGTGTCGCGCCGCATTGTACTCTGTGTTGCGTCGCATTACTCTGTCACGCAGCATTGTACTCTGTCACACCGCATTGTACTCTGTGTCGCGTCACATTACTCTGTCACGCCGCATTGTACGCTGTGTCGCGCCGCATTGTACGCTGTCGCGCCGCATTGTACGCTGTCGCGCCGCATTGTACTCTGTGTCGCGCCGCATTGTACGCTGTGTCGCGCCGCATTGTACGCTGTGTCGCGCCATATTAGGCTAGTTTCACACTAGCGCTTTGGAGCGCAGCGACGGCCTGCACACGGCCGCCGCTAAGCCCCGCCCCTGCCACGCCTCCGCTGGTAGCTCCGCCTACCGGCGCATGACGCTGCATGCGTCCTGCGTCCCCTATCTTTATCACTTGGGGCGCAGGCCGTGCGCAGTATGCGTTTGGCGGCGCATGCGCCTTTTTGACGGTGCGCCAGCGCAACCAAACTGCGCACGGCCTGCGCCTCCAGTGATAAAGATAGGGGACGCAGGACGCATGCAGCGTCATGCGCCGGTAGGCGGAGCTACCGGCGGAGGCGTGGCAGGGGGCGGGGCTTAGCGGCAGCCGTGCGCAGGCCGTCGCTGCGCTCCAAAGCGCTAGTGTGAAACTAGCCTTACTCTGTCACGCAGCATTGTACGCTGTGGCGCGCCGCACTGTACGCTGTGTCGCGCCGCACTGTACGCTGTGTCGCGCCGCACTGTACGCTGTGTTGCGTCGCATTGTACTCTGTCGCGTCACATTACTCTGGCACGCAGCATTGTACGCTGTCGCGCCGCATTGTACTCTGTGTCGCGCCGCATTGTACTCTGTGTCGCGCCACATTGTACTCTGTGTCGCGCCGCATTGTACGCTGTCGCGCCGCATTGTACTGTGTCGCGCCGCATTGTACTGTGTCGCGCCGCATTGTACGCTGTCGCGTCGCATTACTCTGTCACGCAGCATTGTACTCTGTGTCGCGCCGCATTGTACTCTGTGTCGCGCCGCATTGTACGCTGTCGCGCCGCATTGTACTCTGTCGCGTCGCATTACTCTGTCACGCAGCATTGTACGCTGTGTCGCGCCACATTGTACTCTGTGTCGCGTCGCATTACTCTCACGCAGCATTGTACGCTGTGTCGCGCTGCATTGTGGTAATTTGGGGTCTGTGTTGCGCTGTGCATGTCACCTCGCATTGTACTCTTTGTCATAGGAAATGGGTAATGTAAATAACCCTAAGTTACAGTACATAGTGAATAGTAGGGAAGTTTACCTTGACTTAAATTTACATAAGTTTTTTGTTTTTAAAGATTTATTAAAATATATCTGGACATGTTGAAGTGTTGTTAAGAAAAACGGTCGTCATCCACTCTGCCTCTCCCTGTATGCCTCTGTAACCTCCACATCATGTTTTAGTTCTAATCCCAAAGTATGTAATAAAGGACTTTCACATTCATTTGAAATGGTGAGTGCCGCATCTTCTTTGTTCAATATTGCACATTAAAATACATCTGTATGTTATAATAGACTGTAAATAAAAATGATAACCATGAACAGTTTGTCTGTTTTAACTATTGCCTTGTTTCATCCGTATGAAAAATGCTGTGTTATCAGGTAAGTGATCCCTTTGTCTGTTTTATTGTCTTTAACTTCATGTCTGCATTACACTATGTGGGGTCTACATTATACTATATGGGATCTGGATTGTACTCTGGGAGGCATCTGCATTATACTCTGGAGGGTCCATATTGCTTTCCAAATGTTTTATTTGAGTTTCAATAAATGGGGAGGATGGGGGAGGAAAGATGGGGGGAAAAAAAGGGGGGGAGGGAAAAATGTAAAGGGAAAGAAGGAAAAAGGAAGGACAGATATAAAGAAGACATAAAATGAAACAAGTTAATGCAGAAGCATATTATGCAGTGAATTATTACAAAGGTAGGTATTTAATCATATAATATATTAATATATATGTTCCAAAGACCCAAACACAAGGGGCCTTAGACAGGTGCACTCTGGGTGAAGACTTAAGAGAACAACTCCAGCCATCTAGACCATTTCCTAGAATATTTAGCAAATTGATCATGCACATTGGCAAATTTCAATTCAAAAGAATGATGAAGGCTAAGTTTGTCTATAATTTCATTAATTTGTGGGGGTTTGGGGTTTTTCCAAAGAAAGGCAATACTATGTTTGGAGACTAGTAAAATGTGCATAATCAATAGCCTGTTTGAAGTATCAATTTTGTCTGCGTCCAGAGAAAGAAGGGCCAGACGAGGAGACAAAATAAGTCGTGTTCCTAGGATAAAATCGATAAAGTTAGAAATCTTTCTCCAAAAGGGAACAATTTTGGGACATTGCCAAAATATATGCAAGATATTTCCTGGCCTTCTTCCACAACCCCTCCAACAGAGCGGAGAATTGTCAGGGTTGATTCTATGAAGTCTAAGGCTAGTTTCACACTTGCTTTTTTTTGCAGCGCGTTTTTCCTGCAAAAAAACGCATTAAAAAAACGCATACAAATGCATACAAACGCCGCGTTTTTTTCAAGCATTTTTATGCGCATGCAGGAAAAAAACGCAGCGTTTTTGCGCGTTTGTATGCGTTTTTTGTGCGCTTGCGTTTTTTTACAGATTTTGGAAAAACCCCACAAAAATGAAAAAACAACCATTCAACAACACACAAGACCAATGGGACTTCATTGTGGGTGTGGTATGTTAATATATAGACCCTGTCTACAGTATTCTTCACATTTGCTTGATTCTTCTCGTGACCATGGATCTGCGCTGGAAGAGTTTTCACTTCAACTTGGATTTGGACATCGCGATGGCTCAGGCGTATGCAGTTGCTTGCCATGAACAAAGGAAGAGAGAGAGGCAGCGAAGACGGCGGCGTATGTGGATACATCCGATTGTTGAACTCCGGGAGAGCCGTGGGGCATACCACACCCTCTACAGCGAGCTACAGGCAAACCCGGAGAAATTTACAGATTATATCAGGATGTCCCACGAAAGTTTCATGGATTTGCTTGCTCGTGTCCAACAATCCATCCGGAGACAGGACACACAGCTCCGTCGTGCGATTCCTCCTGAGGAACGGCTACTGGTGACATTACGGTATGTTTTAAAAACCAAGGGGTGCGGTCTGATGTTTTTTTTTTAAATTTAGTATTCAAAACCTTGGGTAATTAGTTTTCGTGAATGTACTAATATTTTATTTTATAGTTTTTTAAAATAATATACATAAATATTAATTTTACTTCTTTGTCTGTTCACAGATTCCTGGCGACTGGAGAAACCCTATCTTCACTACACTTCCAGTACCGTATTGGAATCTCTACCTTGTCTGGAATTGTTGCTGACACCTGCCGGGCTCTCTGGAATGTTCTTTGCCCAGAATTTATGCCCCTGCCCACCGCTGAAAAGTGGATGGAAATTGCTGACAAATTCTGGACAGTATGCAATTTTCCCAACTGTTTGGGAGCTGTTGATGGTAAACACATACGGATCATCAAACCCCAAAGAACGGGATCTGAGTACTATAATTACAAAAAGTACTTTTCAATAGTACTCATTGCAATTGCGGATGCCGGATGTATGTTTGTAGCAGTGGACATTGGAGCATTTGGCCGTGGTAATGACTCACAGGCTTTTAAAAACTCAGACATGGGCCGGAGGTTGTATGGCAACCAATTTAATTTCCCTATGCCACGGCCTCTTCCTCACACCGAAGCTCCGCCACTGCCCTTTGTAATGGTTGGCGATGAGGCTTTTCAAATGTGCGGAAACTTACTGAAACCCTACTCCAGCCGGGACTTGGACCACACCAAAAAAATATTTAATTACAGGCTGACCAGGGCCAGAAGAACTGTCGAGTGTGCTTTTGGGATTCTTGTTTCCAGATGGCGAATTCTGGGCACGGCCATTAATCTTAAACTTGAAACAATCGATGAGGTGGTGAAGGCCTGTGTGGTTCTACATAACTTTGTGATGGCTAAAGAGCACCCGACCTTTGAACTGGACGTTGATGCTCCTAACCCATTGCCTGAATTCACTCAGCACACTCTCAGGTCATCCGTTGAAGTTGGCCAAATGAGGGACCAATTTGCGGCCTACTTTATTTCTGATGTAGGACGGGTGCACTGGCAAGATGAAATGGTGTAATGTTTTTGTTTGTTTATGGTAATAAAAAACCTTATTTGATACCATTACTGAGTGCACTATATTTTTTAAACTCCAATTAAATAAAAAACTTCCCATGTATAACTGAATTTTTGGATGTTCACACACCTGGGCAGGTAAATACACATATGAGTTAAAATGCAGCATTGCTAGTCTGCGTGAAATATATTGGAACGAGCAAAGCTGCAGGCCATGAATCAGGAAACCATTTTTTTTCAAGAGAAAATTGTGCAACTAGTTGAAAACAAAGTATGTGATTTTCTCAAAACACAACCCTCAAAACCCAACCCCAATGAAAGTCCATGGGGAATACAAGTCAGCATTGAGTGGATGAATGTAATCTGCTCCATTCCAACTTAAAAGTTATTACACTAGGCCTTGGAATGACTATACTAGGCCGTGGTATTTCAAATATGAGTATAGTAGGCCTTGGGCCTACTAGTATAGTAATATGTGAAATACCACGGCCTAGTATAGTCATAACAAGGCATACTCGATTTTTGCCAACTAGGATCTTGTTTCACGAAAAACAAACGGGTGAAACTTGACAAGTTTCAACAGTTTGTTTTTCATGAAACCAGATTCTAGTTGGTAAAACTAGAGTTATTACACTAGGCCTTGGAATGACTATACTAGGCCGTGGTATTTCAAATATGAGTATAGTAGGCCTTGGGCCTACTAGTATAGTCATATGTGAAATACCACGGCCTAGTATAGTCATAACAAGGCCTACTCGATTTTTGCCAACTAGGATCTTGTTTCACAAAAAACAAACGGGTGAAACTTGACAAGTTTCAACAGTTTGTTTTTCATGAAACCAGATTCTAGTTGGTAAAAATAGAGTTATTACACTAGGCCTTGTAATGACTACACTAGGCCGTGGTATTTCAAATATGAGTATAGTAGGCCTTGGGGCTTGTAGTATAGTAATATGTGAAATACCACGGCCTAGTATAGTCATACCAAGGCCTACTCGAATTTTACCAACTAGGATCTTGTTTCACGAAAAACAAACTGGTGAAACTTGACAAGTTTCAACAGTTTTTATTTCATGAAACCAGATTCTAGTTGGTGAAACTAGAGTTATTACACTAGGCCTTGTAATGACTATACTAGGCCGTGGTATTTCAAATATGAGTATAGTAGGCCTTGGGGCTAGTAGTATAGTAATATGTGAAATACCACGGCCTAGTATAGTCATACCAAGGCCTACTGTAATAACTCGATTTTTAACAACTAGCATCTTGTTTCACAAAAAACAAACTGGTGAAACTAGAAAGAAACTTATTTTTAAGACAAGTTTCAAAAGTTTGTTTTTCATGAAACCAGATCCAAGTTGGTAAAACTCGAGTTATTACACTAGGCCTTGGTATGACTATACTAGTCCGTGTTATTTCACATATGACTATACTAGGCCTTGGGTTGGTTTTTAACATGTATTTACCCATCAGTGTGTGTGAGCGGCGCAAACAACATTAATGAAACTTAGTAATGGTGAACCACAAATGTAAATTTATTTTTTATCACAAAAATAAACAAAAAAATTATTTTTTCCGGCGTTTGGGGGCAGATGGTTTCAATTTGGGGGTGTGCAGGGAATATGCAACACTTGCAGTTGAAGACGGTGTTTGAGGGGAAGGGGCAACAAAACTTGTGGGGGAAGGTAGTCCAGTTAAGGGAATTAAACTAGGAACACTTGGAGGAGAGGAAATCTGTTCAGGTACATTAGTTGTAATGGCATGTCGCCGTAGGCTTGTGTGCCTGGACCGACTTTGGCCCAATGCCCGCCTTGATAGATTTCGCCTTGAACTAGGGGCAAATATTGAATGTAGGTCCCCCGTCTGCTGGTATGGCTGCTGCTGCTGCTGAGGTGGCGGCTGCTGCTGCTGAGGTGGCTGCTGCTGCTGAGGTGGCGGCTGCTGCTGCTGAGGTGGCGGCTGCTGCTGAGGTGGCGGCTGCTGCTGAGGTGGCTGCTGCTGCTGAGGTGGCTGCTGCTGCTGAGATGGTTGCTGCTGCTGCTGAGGTGGCTGCTGCTGCTGCTGCTGAGGTGGCTGCTGCTGCTGCTGAGGTGGCTGCTGCTGAGGTGGCTGCTGCTGCTGAGGTGGCTGCTGCTGCTGCTCTTCGTTGTCAGTGCTCGTCCTTGCAGGAGGACTGGTGGCGGCAGTGATGGTCCAGGTTTGCAGAGTGGTGGTGGCAGGGCTACTACATGTTGTTGTAGCGGCAGGGCTGTTCCATGTTTGCCTAGTGGTGGCTGAGCTCCACGCATGCATGGGAGTGGCGGTGGTGCTCCAGACAGGAGCAGCGCTTGCCATGGTGGTGTCGGTGAAGTGACCAGCTGCACTCAGACTTGTGGTGGTGTAACGGTGGGTGTCCTGGCTTTGAATAGAGGTGTCCGTGCAGTGGTATGCAGCACAAGTCGGTAGTGAGGTGAAGCGAGTCAATGGTGGCACAGGTGGAAAGGACACCACTGACTGCTGACCATACCGATTATGCTGCATAGCCTGCAAGAAAGCATTGTTGCAGGCCTGCAGCACATTCAGCTGTTGATCAGGACTAAGGTGTTCCGCCATGCCCTTTTCAATCTTACTAAAAAAATGGTGTGCTGGTCTGTTGAGGTCGGCCTCCAGACGGTCAAGGCGCTGTTCTACAGAATTGAAGCGGTGTTCAAAGTGGTTAAAACCACGTTCCATGAGTGCAAAACCGCTTTCAACTCTGTCGGACAGTGACTTGAGGCTGGAATTAAATGTCTCGCTCAAATGCATAAACTCGGGCAAGACATTCCTGTCCAAGGCCCTCTGCCGCTGGCGGGTAGTGCCCGCATAACCAGTGGCAGAGACCTGGGACAGGGGAACACCTGATGGCCCAGCTTCCTGGTCACCAGCTGTGTGTGTGGTTGACCTGCAAGGTGCTTCCTGGCTGTCGGATGGCTGGGACGGGTCAGAGGACGTCCGAGGAAGGACCGCTCCAGGGCCAGGTTGCAGGGTGCTGCTCCAGGTGCTGTGGAAGAAAGGAAAATCATTACTACCATGCCTTTACAAGAAGCATCAGCTGTGGATTAGAAAAACACAGATCAATAAAAATAAAAACCCAAAATTTATAATACTTACGATCTCGTGGCAAGGACCGGTCTTAGGAACTGCAACGCATGATAGTGACGGTATCTAGTTCTGGTCCTTGACGCAGATCCACTGCGAACCTGGCCCTCAGCACGAACATCACTGTTGAAGCGGTCCTTGATCGAACGCCAACGTGTTCGGACTTTGTCCACTGTTGATAAAAAAAAAACAGTGCCGTCAAGGACAACAGTCACTGCGGCACAATGTAGCAATACAATACTCAAAGCAGTCACTGTAGACCCCGATGACATTGTTGGGTTTCCTGCTAGAATACACCTAGCACGAAACCCAACAGTGCCGTCAAGGACAACAGTCACTGCGGCACAATGTAGCAATACAATACTCAAAGCAGTCACTGTAGACCCCGATGACACTGTTGGGTTTCCTGCTAGAATACACCTAGCACGAAACCCAACAGTGCCGTCAAGGACAACAGTCACTGCAGCACAATGTAGCAATACAATACTCAAAGCAGTCACTGTAGACCCCGATGACACTGTTGGGTTTCCTGCTAGAATATGCCTAGCACGAAACCCAACAGTGCCATCAAGGACAACAGTCACTGCGGCACAATACAGAGCAGGGAAATACTCACTAAACGCCTTTTTGGAGGATGCTGTGGCGCTGTCCCAGCCATCCATCAACGCTGCGGCCACCTCATTCCATAGCCGCCGGGTCACCACAATGTCCTTGTGCAGCCGGTCACGGCTGTCCCACAACGGCGAACGCTCCTGGACCAGGCTGATGAGCTGCTCATTATCCAGGTACACGTCTTCATCCCGTTGTGGAACCTAGACAAAACACATTCATTAGAATAATCCAATTTAAATTGAATAAAAAGTTACAAAAAAATAAACATAAAAAAGAGTAAAAATAGAAGATAAAAAATAAAGAACATTACAAATCATTTGATACTTACATTCCGTATCACCACCTGGACTTGGCTTCGCTGCTCCTGCTCTTCGCCCTCACTAGTCCCGTCCGCAGAAGATGATGATGACGATGTCTTAAAAAAGTTGAAAAAAACGTAAGAGATTTGGAGAAGCAGCAGATATACTTACCAGATGCACGAAAATAATCACCTCACGGTCTGCTTGCGCCAATTCCTGCCGCGATGGGGAATACTCGGATTCTGAAGACATACTGCATGTAAAAATAATAAAAATCATTAGTACATACATAATTTAAAAGGACAGGCATATAATGTAATATACTCACATTCTTCGCTGATATAATGGGTTCTTGGTTGACTGTCTGCTCTTCAATCTGTCAGTGTAGTAGTGGCAGAGTTTTGTCAGGCACCTCCTTTATATAGACTTTTTTTTTTTGACTTTAGAAGATTATAACTAGGACAACAAGTGGACACCACCAAAAAAACGCAGCGCTAAAAAAACGCATACATGAGCATGCCAGTGCGCACGTATGCGCATCCATAGGCTATAATGGCCATTTTTAGCGCAAAACGTGCGCATACGTGCGCATGCGCTTTTTTCCAGGGCCAAAAAATGCAACATGCTGCGTCTGGAAAATACCAACGCACACCCCAAAAAAACGCAGCGCATGAAAATCGCATACGTGCGCATGCCAGCGCGCAGGTATGCGCACCCATGTTAAATATAGGGGAAAAATCGCATGCGCACGTATGCGTTTTTTTCCAGCGCTAAAAAACGCAAATGTGAAACCAGCCTAACGGGGGTATAATACCATCTCGCTAAAAGCTTGAAGTGGGTCCCTTGTAGTCATAAGGAAATGGAAGAGGCATATGAGAGGGTACATGCCTGTTAAAGGTCAGAAGGGTCAATTGTGTGCAATTCGGTTTCCCATTTGACAATACTTTGAGTCTTTACCGCTTCAAAGCTATTGTTACACCATTTGTACGTGTATTCAAACTCCAAAAAATATTATAATCTATATTACAAATAAGGTTAACTTCTGGTTCAGAGATTCTCTGGTAGATAGTAAGGAACTCATGGATTATGTCTTTGAGGATAACGTATTGTAAGAAAGCAGGGGTAGTAGATTGAAATCTTTCCTTGAGTTTATTGTAAGGTGTACAAGTAACGCCATCGTATAAATATTTAATGTTTTTTAGTCCAAGTTCAGACCAAATGGGGTCAATGGATTAGACGCTTGAAAGATAATTGATAGAGCCAGATTTTTTTATTGTGACTTCTTTGTTAGAGCCTCTTTTTGGAGCAGAACATTTTTTCCAAGCTTCAGAAATAGATTGAAAAATCGGATGAGAATTTGTAATTAATTTTTTTATGAAGGAGTTCGTTCAGAATTAATAGGTGAAGAGGTTTACAATTATTAAAGAACAGTTCTAGTTCATGCCAAGCTGGTGTCGTATCATGAGGCCACCAGTATGAGCTTTGTTTGACTAAATTTGCAATGTAATAGGCTGTAATATTTGGGGAACCAGCTCCACCATAAGATTTATGGTTGTATAGAATATTTTTTGCTATTCTGGGTCTTATGTTATTCCATATAAAGTAGTTTAATGAGGCTTGAAGGTTTGAGAGGAAGTGGGTATTTTTAAAGGCAGTGAGTGAAGTAGGTATAGGATTTTTGGGAAAATATACGACTTGACCATCATGATTCTTCCCCACCAAGAAAGCCCATCATCTCTAGATTCATTAAAAAGCTTTTTAGTAAGCAGCTCTAAGTTTATTTTTATTAGAGAGTTTACGTTTTTGACGAATTTTAGGCCTAGATATGACAGCCCATTAGTGGCCCACCCCCAAGGTGAGAGGCCCTCAATTTCCTCTTGGTCTGATCCTAGGTTAAAGCCAAGTATTTTGGATTTTGAGTCATTTGTTTTAAAATAAGAGATTTTAGCAAAAGTCTGGATTAAAGGGGTTGTCCGGGCTTTTCACATAATCTCAGTGCATATCTGGGCTGCAGAATTATGACAATAAGTAATTTACTTTCTGTCACTAGTTTGCACGGTTTTCTAGATATTCTGAACAGAACGTCCAAGGGGGGGGGGTGTGAGCATTGAAATGAGAACTAGTCGTAACCTCCTACTCTACTCCAAACATTCCCTCTATAGCAACAACCCCACCCTCCATAGCTACAGGCCCTCCCATCAGGCTGCTCCCATCAGTATTTGTGTCATTACACAGTGCTCACACATACACTGCACCAAATCTGCTGCTGTGTGAAGACATCAGTGACACAGAGTTGTCTCATTCACACAGCAGAGGCTTTTTGTCACACAACAGATTACATCAGTGACTGCTATGCCCTGTGCCGATTAGAAGCAGCAGACCCCCATCACTGGCCATCACACAGTCTGTTCTCACTGCTGCCAGCAGCCTGGGACAGTGAGGGAAGGAATTACTGATAATGAGTTATGTATTGTAATCATGGAGTGGCCCAGAATACAGGACGATTTTCCCTCCTCCCTAGTTTCACTTTCCATAGATCACTGTTCAGCGTGTGTCTGGGGGAGGAGCAGCTGCTCTCTGCAGTGAGGCTTTTAGAGGGGGAGGATTTGTTACTGTGTGATGAGGGCTTCATGTGGATGGGAAAGGGTCTGTAGCTAGGGAGGGTGGGGCTGTTGCTATAGAGGGCATGTTTGGAGTAGAGTAGGAGGTTACGACTAGTTCTCATTTCAATACCATAACACCCCCCCTTGGACGTTCTGTTCAGAATATCTAGAAAACCGTGCAAATTAATGACAGAATGTAAATTACTTATTGTCATAATTCTGCAGCCCAGATATGTACTGAGATTATGTGAAAAGCCCGGACAACCCCTTTAAGGTTTGTAAGGCAGAGATAGTTGCTTGGTTCTGTGAGGGTAAGAATATCGTCTGCATACAACGCTATTTTAAAATGTCTGTGCAAAGTTTTGATTCCCGAGATCTTTGTGCTGTTCCTGATTAGTTGGGCCAGAGGTTCCATAGCTAATGCAAATGGCAATGGTGACAATGGGCAACCCTGTCTGGTCCCATTAGCTATATTAAACGTAGAGGAAAGATGATTGTTGGAATAAACCCTAGCACCAGGGCCGGAGTACAAAGCCATAATACCTCTCGTGATCTGAGAAGCCATTCCAAATTTTTTGAGAGTTGCTTCGAGATATGACCAATTAAGGCGGTCGAACGCTTTCTCAGCATCAAGAGAGATAACAATGGTCCTGAGTTTGTTAGAGGAAATAAACTTGTTAATGAGTCTTCTCGTACCATCTATGGATTGTCTTCCTTTGATGACGCCTATCTGATCAATCGAAATTAAACTCGGGAGGAATTGATTTAGTCTATTGGCCAGGATCTTTTCATAAATTTTTACGTCTGTATTGATGAGGGATATAGGTCTATAATTAAAAATTTGGCTAGTGTCAGAATTTGGTTTTGGGATTACGATAATTGTCGCTTCCAGCATCTCTTTAGGAAATTGACCTGTCTGGAAAGCTGAGTTAAATACTTTGACAAGGTGGGGGGGTTAATATATTACTAAAAGACTTGAAATAATCATTACTAAACCCATCTGGGCCGGGTGATTTGAATGTTTTAAGTTTGTTTATGGTATCTAGGACTTCTTGTTCATTGAAGGGAGAAGACAAAAATGATAAGTCTTCAGGGTTAAGCTTTGGAAGGTTCATGCTGGAAAGAAATGATCCAATCTCTGAGGTAGATGGCTGCATATTGTGGTTGTCTTGGTTGATATTGTACAGATTTTTGTAATAATCGGCAAAAGCTCCTACAACATCTTTAGGGTGGACCAGGGATGTACCATTAGAGGAAGTTATACTGTCAATTCTATTCCGTATATTCTTAATTCTATTTGACATGTATTTTGAAGGGCGATTTATAGATAAGGAATGTTTGCATTTTGCTGATCTAATAGCTGAGTCGTAAAAATTGAATATGATTTTCCTTAACTGCAACCTGAGATCAGTAAGTTCTGATAATACAGCTTGTTTATTAGAGGAAACGGAGGATCGACATAGTTCCTCTTCTTTAGATTTAATAGACTGTTGTAGGGTAAGGATTTTATCCCTATTTTTTTTTTTGTCTGGAGGAAATTTGAATCAAGACTCCCCTCAACACCGCCTTGTGAGCATTCCAATAGGTAAACGGATTGAGGAGGTTTGATTCGTTTTCACTAAAATAATTTAGTAAGGCTGAGCTGATTTAAGATTTGATGGTGGGGTTATGAAGCAGAGAGGAGTTGAATTTCCACATAAATTTGGGATTAATTGGGGACCCTATCATCAGTTCTGCAGTTACCCGGGGAATGATCTGAAATAGATTTATTAAGTATGGAGCTGGAGGAGAACCTTGGCAAGGAGAAGACATCTGTGAGTATCAGATCTATTCTAGATGCCGACTGATGGCCATCAGAAAAATGAGTAAATTCTCTAGATGTGGTGTTCAAACAGCGGAATGAGTCGAATAGCTCGTGATTATAAATCCAGCTGTTCAAGGATTGCGTTTTTGTATGCTGGGAGAGGTGGAGTCTAGTACACCATCTGGCACCATATTAAAGTCCCCTAACAAAAGTAGGGTTCCTGATCGTAAGGTGTCTAATTATTTCATTAGCTTATTCAGGAAGCTAATTTGTCTGGTGGGAACATAAGTATTAACTATTGTGAAGGTTTGGCCGTTCAATTTGCATAGGAGAATATGATAATGTCCTTTTTTGTCTTTTACTTCAGAAAGCAATTCAAAGGAAATTAAGTTACTAATCAGGGTTAAAACCCCAGCTTTCTTTCGTGGGCCGCAAGATTCAAGTACAAAGGGGAAATTTTTGAGATTTAAAGAAGGGTGGTTGTCTTTTTTGAACTTGGTTTCTTGAAGGCATACAACCTCAGGATGCATCCCGTTAATCTCCCTACCAATGGAAAATCTCTTCCAAGGGCTATTTAGCCCCCTGACATTGTATGATAAGAATTTTATTTTCATGTTACAAGAATGGCTGGGTTCGTATAAAGTGGGGTAGAGGAAATGCAGAAACCAAAGTGCACCTACCTTTGTAGAACTTGGTTGTCCAAAAACCGCAAACTACCGTATTTTTCCGACCATAAGACACACTTTTTTCCTCAAAAATTTTGGGGCAAAGTGGGGGGGGTGCGTCTTATGGTCGCAATACACGGTCTAACCTGGTGGCAGCGGGCGGGGCTCTGCGGTGCGGTGGTGGCAGCGGGCGGCGCTCTGCGGTGCGGTGGTGGCGGCAGCGGGCTGTGCTCCGGTGCAGGGGCGACGGCTCCGCCGGCATTTCTTCTCAGCCCGGGGGCTACCGCAGTTCACTTGCTGGCCGCCGCCATGTTGCGGAGGCCTCCGGGAGCATGGCCGCCGGTCCGGGGATGGCGCATGCGCAGCTTCAGATCTCGTCCCGAGATCTCGGGGGACGAGATCTCGTTGCTGAGATTTGAATCTCGTCCCCTGAGATCTCGGGACGAGATCTGATCCCATGATCTGATCCAACATGGCGGCGGCCAGCAAGGGAACTCTGCGGGGGCCTCCGGGCTGCGAAGAAATGCCGGCGGAGCCGCAGCCCCTGCACCGGAGCACAGTCCGCTGCCACCACCGCACCGCAGAGCGCCGCCCGCTGCCACCACCGCAAAGCGCTGCTGCCCCAGCCCCAGCGCAGCTGCCCCAGCCCCAGCGCAGCTGCCCCAGCGCAGCTGCCCCTGCCCCAGCGCAGCTGCCCCTGCCCCAGCACAGCTGCCCCCACCGCAGAGCCCACCTGCCCCAGCACAGCTGCCCCTGCCTCAGCACTGCTGCCCCTGCCCCAGCACTGCTGCCCCTGCCCCAGCACAGCTGCCACCACCGCAGAGCCCACCTGCCCCAGCACTGCTGCCCCAGCCCCAGCACAGCTGCCCCAGCACAACCAACCTGCCCCAGCACAGAGCCACCACCGCATGAGGCTGGACCACTGAATGACCCCTGTGACTACTTCTCCACCTGTGCCGGATCCCTTCCCAGGTAAGCTGAATTCGGACTGTAAGACGGACCCCCATTTGACACATTATTTTTTTTTTCCCTACTGAAAATTGGGGTGCGTCTTATGGTCCGGTGCGTCTTATAGTCCGAAAAATACGGTATATACCTATTTGAAACCAAAAACAATAAGAATAAAATTGTCCTTCAGGAAGAGCCGATCCGGAAGGCTCTAATTCCTTAGTGGGGAAAGTTTGTGTATGAATCCCATTGGAGGCATCCCTTGGCATAACAATACTGTTCCCAGAAGGAAAATAATCTCATGTGATATGAGTCCATAAAGTAGTAGAGAAGTGAGAAAACCTGTGGAAAGAAGAATAAGCAGTACAGTACAATACATTGAACAAATAATCAAGAAGTGTAGAGAGGCCTTATAACAAGGTGAGTAAATATTTATTCGGTCGTCCATGACAGCACCACCTGAAAGAGGGGATCCGCCCTTCAGGAACAGGAAACCTACAGATACAAAAGGGCGGCACCTCTCCCACGCATCAGTTGGTTTCCTGTTCCTATAGGACGGGACTTCCTACAGATGGTCCATCATGGAGTCGTCGAGGGATTCCCAGGCCGGCTGACCGACCCAGGTAGCGGGGGGGTCTCCTACCTCAGTCAAGCTCGGGTCCCTGGATGCGCCACGGTGGGGCCGGGTAGGTCACCACGACAGTGGTTGGAGCAGGCGGAGCAGAGGGTCCGGTGGACAGCCGTCTCCATAGGGCCGGCACAAGGTATGTATGGCCCCTGGAACCCCTCCTGTTGCATCCACCCGGTCTCCGCTTGCTCCTCTCTCTCTCTCTCTCTCCGGGGGCTGGCGGTCGCGCCTCTGCGGCGGGCGCAGGTCGGCGCATGTGGGGGCGGCAGGCATTCCGGAGCCGGGGGCGCCATGCCGGCTCCTTTCTGCGCGCTCCCGCGGTCTTGATCGCGCGGCGGAAGTGACGCAGCGGAAGGGGCGGGGCCGGGAACGCCGAAACCGGAAGTCGGGTGCCGGCCGGCTTTCCGGGATGCGCCGCCGGTGCTCGGCGGTCTGGGGCGGCGCGCGGTACCCGGGGGGGGGACGGAGCATGTGGGGGGGGGAGTCGCGGGGGGGAGGACCCGGGGGGAGGTGCCGCGCCAGAGCCCTGCTGACCCGGACACTGTGGGAGTCATTAAAAGACAGGAGGTGACTCTGCTGGGGTGCTTCTGAAGGCCCAGCAATGGATTCGACAGAAGCCCCCACAGAGCAGCAGGACGAGGCGCAGGAGCGCCCAGAGAAACAGGCCACAGTGAATTCACAGGCGAGTGGCCAGCAGAAGAAGAAACGGACGGGCGAACAAAGCCACAGAAGTTCCTCCAGGCTAAAAGACCCTCCTGCCTCCCTCCGTGACCCGGCAAGGAAAGCTACGGGGAAGCAGAAGCACAGGGAATGTGCCCTCTGCAATTGCCCGTTGCCAGACGGCCACCCCAAAAAGTTGTGTCAGCCATGCGTGCGACAAACGGTAGGGGTTGGATTAGGGGTACCCTAGGGGTAGATTGACAGGCCCTTACACTCTTCCCCGTCCATACAGGTGGCGGAAGAAACACCGGACTTCACCACAAGCCTGAGGGAGATAATCAGGACAGAAATGAAGGCCCTATCTAAAAAAGACTCCTCTAAGGGAAGAGATGTTAACCTCTCTGGTTCTGAGTCCTCGGCCGCACCTGGAATCGATAACTCCTCAGATTCCGCGGCCTCCACTTCATCATCTTCAGAGGAAGACTCGAGCCGTTTCTGCTTTCCCTTAGACCAGATGGATAAGTTAGTTAAAGCAGTAATGGGGGTAGCAGACACAAAACCGGAACTTTCGGCACAGGACGTGATGTTCGGAGGCCTAGATCCCAGAAAGCGCAGATCCTTCCCGTTGAATGATAAAGTCCAGAACCTAATAAATAGAGAATGGAAAAAGCCTGAAAAAAGAGGTTCTTTGCCACCTGCCTTCAAACGAAGGTACCCGTTTGATGACCCAGTGGTAACCAAATGGGACAAGGCCCCTAAGCTGGACGCGGCAGTGGCCAAAGCCTCCAAAAAGTCCTCCATACGTTTCGATGACATGGCCTCCTTAAAAGACCCGCTAGACAAAAAAGCGGATTCTTTTCTGAAAGGAACATGGGAGATGTCAGCGGGTGCATTGAGACCAGCGGTAGCGGCCACATGTACGGCCAGATCCTTGATGGTCTGGCTGGATCAGCTAGATTCCCAATTGAAGGATGGAACCTCAAGAGCATACATTCGAAAAGCCTTACCAGTTATCCAAAGTGCTGCTGCTTTTCTGGCTGATGCGTCAGCAGATTCTGCGAGGATGGCGGCTAGGACCGCAGGTTTATCCAACACAGCTCGAAGGGCTCTCTGGTTAAAATGCTGGCCAGGAGACATCCAGGCCAGATCGCGACTCTGTTCCATTCCTTGTGAGGGCGAATACCTGTTTGGGCCCGTCCTGGATGAACTTTTAGAGAAGGCCGGGGACGATAAAAAGAAGTTCCCCAGTCTGCCGAACCCCTCTTTTAGACGCCCCTTTACCAGGAAAGGATATTTCTGTAGGAGGCCGTCCAGGGATCAGGGCAGATGGGACGACAAAAGAAGGAGAGGTACTGGATTCATGTTCGGAGGAGGGGGGCGCCAGGAAGGTCCAGCACGGGACACTAAAAAGCCGCCCCAATGACTAGTTGCTCCGGTAGGGGGGAGACTAGCTGCCTTCTACCCGGCCTGGGCATTAATCTCTAATAGCAACTGGATACTGGGGGTGGTAACTGCGGGCCTACAACTAGAATTCTCCCGGGTTCCCCAAGATCGTTTTAAGGTCACTCCTCTTAGGTCATCCTCATCAGAACAGTCTGCCCTGGAAGCTGAAGTTCGGGATCTTTGCCATAAAAAGGTCCTAACTAAAGTTCCAGAGGAAGAAAGGGGGAAAGGTTTCTACTCCCCTTTGTTCCTGGTCCGCAAGCCAGACAGTTCGTTTAGGACCATAATAAATCTTAAATCCCTCAATGAATTCCTGGTCACACGTCCATTTAAGATGGAAACAATTAATTCAACAATAAAATTACTGTTTCAAAACTGCTTCATGGTGGTGTTAGATTTGAAAGATGCCTACTACCATATACCCATTCATGCAGATCATCAGAGTTTTCTCAGAGTGGCAGTGCAGTTAGATGGGTCAGTTCAACATTTCCAGTATGCGGCCCTCCCCTTTGGGGTAGCAGTCGCTCCCCGTGTGTTTACTAAAGTAGTAGCGGAAGTTATGGCCCATCTACGTGAATCAGACATTTTAGTAGTTCCCTACTTAGATGACTTCTTGATTGTAGGGAAAACGGCTAACCATTGTTTGCAACAGCTACAAAGGGCAAGGTCTGCCCTAGAACGGTTAGGATGGCTGCTTAACATTAAAAAATCTCGGTTACAGCCGATGAGAATCCAACAATTCTTGGGCCTCATCCTAGATTCCGTAAAACAGGAATGCCGTCTGCCCCCGGAGAAGCTGGTTCGCCTACACTATCAGGTCCTGAACGCTTCCAATAACCCGACCATGTCCCTTAGGAAAGCCATGTCCCTTCTAGGTTCACTTTCCTCCTGTATCCCGGCGGTCCAGTGGGCCCAGTTTCATTCAAGAACTCTACAGGGCGAGGTCTTAAGGCATCAAAAAATGCTTGGGGGTTACTTAGAGGGCCAGCTAACCTTGTCCCGAAACACAAGGGAGTCCCTAGAATGGTGGCTAGATGAGAATAATTTATCCAGAGGGGTTCCCTGGGAATATGACATATCCCGCATAATCACCACGGATGCTAGCCCTTCCGGTTGGGGGGCTCATATGGGGGAAATTCTGGTCCAGGGCCTATGGGAGCATCATCAGATAGAGATGTCATCCAACTTGAAAGAATTGACAGCAGTAGAGCTGGCGGCTAAAGAACTGCTTGTGTATCTACAGGGCCATCATGTGCGAGTGTTCTCCGACAATCTGGTCACCGTAGCGTATATCAACCACCAAGGCGGGACCCGTTCCAAATCCCTGATGAATGTAGCAGAACGGCTGTTCCAGCTAGCAGAGCAGCATTTCCTATCATTAACAGCTCTACATATAAAGGGGAAGAAAACACCACGGCAGATTTCCTGAGCCGCAATCTCTTAAGGCAAGGAGAATGGTCCCTAAAAAACTCTATCTTCGACCTGATTGTACAGAAGTGGGGACTGCCAGAGATAGATCTCTTCGCCACCAAAGAAAACAGGAAAGTAAGGCAGTTTTGCTCACTAAATCCCAGAGAAGACCCCCTGGCGGTAGACTCCTTGCTGATAAAGTGGGATTTCGGGCTATCCTATGCCTTCCCTCCTCTATCGCTATTACCTCTAGTGGTGAGAAAAATCAGGAGAGACAGAGCGAAAGTTATAGTGATCGCTCCGTTTTGACCCAGGAGGGCTTGGTTCTCATGCCTCAGGACCATGTCAGTGTCCGATCCTTGGGTCCTGCCGGAGATCCCGGATCTCCTATCCCAGGGCCCAGTCTTTCATCCTCAGGTGGCTGGCCTACATCTGACGGCGTGGAGTTTGAACGGACACTGCTGAAAGATAAAGGCTTCTCCCCAGACCTGGTTGACACTCTACTTAAAAGTAGAAAGATCACTACTACCAAGATCTATGTCAGAATTTGGAAGAGATTCCTAAAGAACTCTAGAGTAGTCGCTGGGGGTTCGGCTCCTATAAATCAAATCTTAGAATTTCTTCAGAAAGTTCTAGAAATGGGGCTCTCCACTAGTACCCTCAAAGTACAAGTTTCAGCCTTGGGGGCCCTCTTTAGCTGCAACATCATGGGTAATTACTGGGTCAGTAGATTCATCAAGGCAGCAGGTAGATCCAGGCCAGTGGTGAAGGATGGATTCATGCCATGGGACTTGAACCTAGTCCTCACAGCCATGACAGAAGCTCCATTCGAACCCATCTCATCAGCCTCTATAAAAAACCTGTCCCTCAAGGTAGCCTTCCTGGTAGCTCTAACCTCAGCTCGTAGAGTAAGCGACATCCAGGCATTATCTAGGCGTCCTCCTTATTTACAGTTTAAGGATGATAGAGTAATACTCAGACCTGACCCGGCGTACTTACCGAAGGTAGTTTCTAGCTTTCATAGAACACAGGAAATAGTCCTTCCATCCTTCCTCCCTAATCCAACTAATGAGAAGGAAGAGAAATTACACACCTTAGATGTTAGAGAATGCCTTAAAGAATATCTGGCGGTTACTGACCCCTGGAAAAAGGAGAATGCCCTATTTATCTCCCATCAAGGTCCCAGGAAAGGCTGTAGAGTGTCAAAAAATACACTAGCTAGGTGGATTAGAGAGGCTATTTCAATTGCATACACCTCAAAGGGCAGACCGGCACCTGCAAAACTGAGGGCGCATTCCACCAGAGCCATGGCGTCCTCGTGGGCCGAGAGATCAGAAGTCTCCATTGACCAGATATGTAAGGCGGCTACTTGGTCCTCTCCGAGCACCTTTTATAATCATTATAGGCTAGACTTGGGTGCTTCCACAGACCTCTCTTTTGGTATAAGGGTACTGCAGGCTGTAGTCCCTCCCTAAAATAGTTATTACTCTCTGTAAATCTCTCAGGTGGTGCTGTCATGGACGACCGAATAAAGTCTTAGTTACTCACCGGTTAACGGTATTTTTCGGAGTCCATGACAGCACCCGTATATTCCCTCCCTTTAGTTTAAATTTGGGTGTGCACTTCTTCCTCTTATATGTACACTGGTAATGAATAGTTGTGTAAAGTATTGTATATAAATTATGCTATTAACCATTGTGGTCCTCTTGTGCTCTGTAATCCAACTGATGCGTGGGAGAGGTGCCACCCTTTTGTATCTGTAGGTTTCCTGTTCCTGAAGGGCGGATCCCCTCTCTCAGGTGGTGCTGTCATGGACTCCGAAAAATACCGTTAACCGGTGAGTAACTAAGACTATTGGCCAGGTCTCTCCGTTGGATCATCCCTTCTCTGACGAGGGCCAAGGGTCTTGAGAGTTGGAGATTCTATGGCGGTCAGGTATCCTGTAGTAGGACAGGAAATCTCTTCCTCCTTTAGGTGAGAATAGGACAGTTGTCTTTCCTTTGTGATTATCAAAAGTTTAAGTGGGAAGCCCCATTTATAGGGGATATTATTTTCCCTCAAAGTGGAAGTGACTGGCTTAAAAGACTTTCTTCCTTCAATCGTTTCCTTTGAAATGTCCGTAAATAGCTGAAGGTGAGCATAGGGTTCTGGAAAACCTCCTAGATCTTTAACCGATTGTTGAATTTTGTCCTTAATCTTGAAGAAGTGTACCCTTAAGATGGTATCTCTAGGTAGATCTTTATCGATATTTCGTGGTTTGGGAAGTCTGTGGATCCTATCTATGATAAGATCTTGGTCTGTACGTGTCGGTAGTAATTTTTTGAAAATTGTCTTGACGAAGTCTTCTAGTTTATCCGGTGAGATAGATTCTTGTATTCCTTATTTTCAAGTTGTTTCGTCTGTTCCTGTCTTCTATATCCGCAACTTTAATTTTAAGTCTGTGAAATTCAGATTTGAGGTCATGGGTGTCTTTTGATAAATCATCAGTGTGTTCTTCCACTACAGTTAGCTGTTTTTCTTGGTTGTCTAACCTACTGCTAAATTTATCCAAGGTGGACTGTAAAATTTTATTTTGGTTTTCAAATGATTGAGACATACTGGACGTGATTTTCTGGGCGAGAGTATCCATGTAAGAGTGTATGGATATAACATCCAGATTTTGGGAAGGAGAAGGATTGGTGTTATCCTTCTTAAATTTTGACCTTTCCGGCGAAAAGTTTGTTGAATTATCTCCAGACTCAGGACTTGAAGCGTCGGCTGGCGATGTCAATTTTTCAGAAGTTTTGCCAGGATTTTTCCTTTTTTATGAGAGAGATGTATCCATGACCTCTTTATGAGGAGATCTGGCCTTAACCCCTTCACGACCAATGATGCCACATAGGCGTCATGAAAACTGATACCAATCTGACAATGATGTCTATGTGGCGTCATGACTTTAAAGCCCCCCCTGCGGGTTGGGTGACCTAGGTCACTGAAAGGTCACCCGACCCGCAGATACATGAGGCTTTGTACTTCACCACGGGGGGCCTGATTTCGCCCCCACAGGGCTACGATCGCTCTGATTGGCTGTTAAAAGTGAAACAACCAATCAGAGCGATAGTAATATTTCATCAATGAAAATTGATGAAATATGACTATCCAGCCATGTCCGACGCTGCTGTAGCATCGGACATGACTGGTGACACCGATCCGACCCCCCCCCCACGGTTAATGGGGGCGATCTGCCCCCCGCCACTGAATGACAGCTGCGATGTGCCGCCGCTGTCATCATCTGCCCCCCCCCGGCCTTCCCTCCGCTCCCCCCGCCTTCCGATCGCCCCCCTCCCACCCCACGGTACTCACCGAGTGCCACTATGTCTCCCGGTGTCCCGCGGTCCCATATTGGAAAATGGCGGGCGCATGCGCAGTGCACCCACCGGCTGCAATTTCCTTTCATTCATTTTGATCACTGTGATTAACTCTCACAGTGATCAAAAATAAAATGAAAAGTAAATAAACCCCCCCATTTATCACCCCCATAGGCAGCATCAACTAATAAAATAAATTATTTTTATTATTTTTCCATTAGGGTTAGGGTTGGAAAGAGGGTTATGGTTGGAGTTAGGGTTGGAATTAGGGTAAGGGTTGGAATTAGGGTTGGGGTTGAAGTTAGAATTGAGGGGTTTCCACTGTTTAGGCACATCATGGGGGTCTCCAAACGCGACATGGTGCAACCATTGATTCCAGTCAATTTTGCGTTGAAAAAGTCAAACGGTGCTCCCTCCCTTCCAAGCCCCGACGTGTGCCCAAACAGTGGTTTACCCCAACATATGGGGTATCAGCGTACTCAGGAAAAATTGCACAACAACTTTGGGGGTCTAATTTCTCCTGGAACCCTTGGAGAAAAAAATATTGGGGGCTAAAATATTATTTTTGTGGAATTTTTTTTTTCAATTTTCATGTCTCTGCGTTATAAACTTATGTGAAGCACTTGGGGGTTCAAAGTGCTCACAACACATCTAGATAAGTTCCTTGGGGGGTCTAGTTTCGAAAATGGGGTCACTTGTGGGGAGTGTTCCACAGTTTAGGTACATCAGGTTCTCTGCAAATGTAACATGATGCCCGCAGACCATTCCATCAAAGTCAGCATTTCATAATGTCACTACTTCCCTTCCGAGCCCCGACGTGTACTAAAACAGTGGTCCCCACCCACATATGGGGTACCAGCGTACTCAGGACAAACTGGACAACAACTTTTGTGGTCCAAATTCTCCTGTTAGCCTTGTGAAAATTACAAATAGCGTGCTAAAAAAAATCATTTTTGAGGGAAAAAAATTATTTTCACTGCTGTGTTATAAACTTTTGTGAAGCACTTGGGGGTTTAAAGTGTCACTACACATCTAGATAAGTTCCATAAGGGGTCTAGTTTCCAAAATGGGGTCACTTGTGGGGGAGCTCCAATGTTTAGGTGCACAGGGGCTCTCCAAACGCGATATGGTGATCGATAACGATTGGAGCTAATTGTCCATTCAAAAAGTCAAATGGTGCTCCTTCCCTTCCGGACCCTGCCGTACTCCCAAACAGTGATTTATGACCACATATGAGGTATCGGTGTACTCAGGAGAAATTGCTCAACAAATTTTAGGATCCATTTTATCCTGTTGCCCATGTGAAAATGAAAAAACAGGCTAAAAGAATATTTTTGTGAAAAAAAAGTGCTTTTTTTTTTTTACAAATCAATTTGTGAAGCACCTGGGGGTTCAAAGTGATCATTATGCATCTAGATAAGTTCCTTGAGGGGTCTAATTTCCAAAATGGGGTCACTTGTGGGGGAGCTCCAATGTTTAGGCACACAGGGGCTCTCCAAACACGACATGGCAACCGCTAAATATTCCAGCATATTTTCCATTCAAAAAGTCAAATGGCGCTCCTTCCCTTCTGAGCCCTGCCGTGCGCCCAAACAGTGGTTTATGACCACATATGAGGTATCGATGTACTCAGGAGAAATTGCCCAACAAATTTTAGGATCCATTTTACCCTGTTAACCATGTGAAAAAGAAAAAATTGATGCTAAAACAAAATTTTTGTTGGAAAAATTAAAATGTCCACTTTTTCTTTCCACGTTGCTTTAGTTCCTGTGAAACACCTGAAGGGTTAATAATCTTCTTGAATGTAGTTTTGAGTAGCTTGAGGGATGCAGTTTTTAGAATGGTGTCACTTTTGGGTATTTTCTGCCATATAGACCCCTCAAAGTGACTTCAAATATGAGGTGGTCCCTAAAAAAAAAAAAAAAAATGTTTTTGTAAATCTTGTTGTAAAAATGAGAAATCGCTGGTCAACTTTTAACCCTTATAACTTCCTAACAAAAAAATATTTTGTTTCCAAAATTGTGCTGATGTAAAGTAGAAATGTGGGAAATGTTATTTATTAACTATTTTGTGTCACATAACTCTCCGGTTTAACAGAATAAAAATTCAAAAAATTGCAACATTTTCTACATTTTCGCCAAATTTCTGATTTTTTCACAAATAAACGCAAAAATTATCGACCTAAATTTACCACTAACATGAAGCCCAATATGTCACGAAAAACAATCTCATAATCGCTAGGATCTGTTGAAGCGTTCCTTAGTTATTACCTCATAAAGGGACACTGGTCAGAATTGCAAAAAATGGCCTGGTCATTAAGGTCAAAATAGGCTTGGTCATGAAGGGGTTAACAATATCCACTTGATCTTTAAAGTGAGGATTGTAAGAATCCTGAAATTTTTTTGCTTTTTGAGGAGTCGTATTAGACACTTTCGTTGATTTGGACACTGGCGTAGCCTTGTGACTCATCTTGTGCCCTTTCTTGAATCCTGCCTTGCAGGGATTATATTAGAGATAATTGATATTATTGGTGATGTTTATACTAAATAAACGTTAAAAATATAGAAAATTCTTGTCTTCCTATGCCTTTTTATAAAAGGTACCGTGAGGAATGATACACCACAGAATCAAATGGCACTTAATATTGTGTGATGCATACAGTAAAATCCTTTATTAACTGCGCGACGATGTAGACGCACTCCCTGTGACTTTAAATGCAGCCGTGACAGGTGGCTAGTAGTGATGGGCTGTCCGGCTCTTTTTGGAGATCTGGCTCACTCGGCTCCTCTCACCAAAAAGAGCCGGCTCTTTGTGGCTCAAAAAAGCGGCTCTTCTTGCAAAAAGTGCTCCTTTCCCCACTTTTATCACTCCAGTCTCTTAACTATAAAGCCTGGGCCTCATTATACAGCTATACAGGGGTCTAGTGAAGGCTTTTAGCCATTTTCTCATTGTAAGCTCCTGGGATCAGGCCCTCACTCCTGTCCGTATTGCTGTTTTGTGTTATCTAATATCTGATATGTCCATGTGTTATACATTAGTCAGTGCTGTGACATCTGCCGGCAATGATTATTCTAAGGCTATGTGCACACGTTGCGGATTTGCTGCGGATCCACAAGTGATTTACAGTACAATGCTATTCTATGGGGAAAAAAAACGCTGTGCACATGCTGTGGAAAAATCCAAGCGGAAACGCAGCTGTTTATTTTCCGCAGCATGTCAATACTTTGTGCAGATTCCGCAGCGTTTTTACACCCATTCCATTATAGGAATCCGCAGGTGTAAAAACGCAGGCAAAATCCGTACAAATTCCACAATAAATCTGCATAAAAACTGCATGGATTTAGACCTGCCAAGAGATGCAGATTCCGCACAGAAAATTCCACACAGCAATCCACAACATGTGCACATACCCTTATAAGTAAATCCTTGGAGACATGTTCCAGGTTCTTACAGAGTAACTCTGATATCTGCACCATAAATGGCACCCCTTACCTACCAATTCTGGTATGCATGGTCCTCTCATCCCCAATCCTGGTATGCATGGTACCCCTCATCCCCAATCCTTGTATACATGGCACCCCTTACCTACCAATTCTGGTATGCATGGTACCCCTCACCCCCCTATCCTGGTATGCATGGTACCCCTCATCTCCCATTCCTGGTATGCATGGTCCTCTCATCCCCAATCCTGGTATGCATGGTACCCCTCATCTCCCATTCCTGGTATGCATGGTCCTCTCATCCCCAATCCTGGTATGCATGGTACCCCTCATCCCCCAATCCTGGTATGCATGGTCACCTCACTCCCCCCAATCCTGGTATGCGTGGTCACCTCACCCCCCCAATCCTGGTATGCGTGGTCACCTCACCCCCAATCATGGTATGCATGGTCCCCTCACCCCCCTATCCTGGTATGCATGGTACCCCTCATCTCCCAATCCTGGTATGCATGGCCCTCTCATCCCTATTCTGGTATATATGGTCCCCTCACCCCCCCAATCCTAGTATGCATGGCACCCCATTCCTTATCCTGGAATGCATGGCCCCCTCTCCCCCCAATCCTGGTATGCATGGTCCTCTAACCCCCCTATCCTGTTATGCATGGCGCCACAACCCGCTCTCTACTGACTTCACGGTGAATACCCGATTGGTAATCTTTTGTGCGGTGATGACAGGAGAGGGTGGGTTGTTGGGCCAGAATTGGCGCCTGCACATTCCTCTCTTTCTGGCGCCATTTTGTTGAAGACACACTGCAGTGTCTTCTACAAAGTGGCGCCAGAAAGCGCGGTGTGCGCAAGACATCGTGGCAACACCGAATCGGTAAGGTGTTGTGCCGGAGATCGCAGTATGCATTCAGTGCTTACGCATACCGCCATCTCCTTGGGGGGAATGTGTCTACCGTGATCTCTTGAGGGGTGCGCCACTCTGTCTGGAGCCAGACTGCGCAGGTGCGTCGCACTTGCGCAGTCTATAAAGGCTTCGGACAGAATGATGCTTAGAGCGTTATATTATACACTAGCTATGAACCCGTTCTACGCCCAGGTGGCGAGCATTTTTATTGGCATATGGTCTCCCATCCTGGTTTGTGCTGCCACCCTCCTATCATGGTAAGCATGGCACCCTCACCACCCCCACCCATCCTGGTATGCCTGGAACCCTATTCTTCATCCTGGTATGCATGGTCCCCTCACCCCTCAATCCTGGTATGCATGGTACTCCCTCATCCCCTATCCTGTTATGTATGGTCCACTCACCCCCTATCCTGATATGCATGGCCCCCTCTCCCATTATCCCGGAATGCATGGTACCCCTCATCCCCCAATCCTGGTATGCATGGTTCTCTCACCTCCTATCCTGGTATGCATGGTCCTCTCACCCCCTATCCTGGTATGCATGGTACTCCCTCATCCCCCGATCCAGGTCTGAGGAGTGTGGGATTGTGCGGCCATAATTGGCACCCGTTTTCGGCGCCACAACGCGCCGTCTCCTGACATCACGGCGAATACCCCAGTAATCTTTTGTGCCTGCTGTGATGACAGGAGAGGGCGGGTTGTTGATCCGGAATCGGCGCCTGCGCATTCCTCTTTCCCGCGCCATTGTCTTGAAGACACACTGTAGTGTCTTCCCCAAAATGGCGCCAGAAAGCGCGGACTGCACCTGCGCCGCTTCCGGAGCAACAACCCGCCCTCTCCTGTCATCACAGCAAGATCCCGCGGCCACACCGTATTGGTAAGGTGTCGTGCCGGCGGGGGGCTGCATCTACCGCGATCTCCGTGGGGGGGGGCGTCTTCCGCGATCTCCTGGGGGGGTTCGTCACTCTGTCTGGAGCCAGACTGCGCAGGTGCGTCGCGCTTGCACAGTCTATAAAGGCTTCGGACAGAGTGACGCTTAGCCCGTTATATTATAGATATACCCTGGATCTGTCCACAGAGTATCTCTGCCTCAGATTTATATTATTACTTTCCCACTGTAGAGCAGCAGGAACTACAGAAAATAATGAGGGATAAGATGGCTCAGTGCCTGACCTCAGTGCCTCTGCTCATCCTGCAGCTGCCAGACATCCACTGTTATGTCAGTGACAGTCTGTGTGACTGCACATTGTGATCTGTCAGATCATGTGTGTGCACTCACTGCACTGAGCAGCCAATCACAGTACAGCTATGTGGTCATGTGGGAGGAGCCCAGTCACAAGTCAAAGCCTTGCCAGTCACTCCCCACTTGTGCACACTGCACACTGCTCTAAGTCTCCTCCTCAGCTCCTCCCAGCCCCCAGCCAGGCAGAAAGAAGCAACACAAACAGCAAGGGAAAAAAAAACTTTTTGGCTCAGCTCCCAGTGGTGAGCCGACTCCCGTCGGTCACATGAAAGAGCCGGCTCTTTGTCTCGGTTTGTTCACGAACGACACTTCACACAGGGCTCAGTGACATCACTCCCCGCTCATACAATATGCAACAGGGGAGCCAGCAGCTGATACACGGCACCGCTGAAGAAAGGCAGATCACCCAGTGGAGCCGCACAGGAGCGGTGGGGAGCGGAGGTAACATAGAAATAGGCACAAATCACGGACTATTTTGTGTCCTTCCGCCTCACAGATCTATTATGACAGGAAAATGGCGTACTGGAGATAGGACGTTGAGACGAAAGAGATCCCTCCGCAGCCGTTACAGCTCCTGCAGCCTCGCATAAAGCAGGGGAATATAGCTAAATTAGGACACGCTAGGACTTCCAAAGGGTCTAAAACAGACAAGAGGAGATTCCCCCCAAAAAAGTCAGTCTTTTAATTATGCAACGAGAGAAATTCTGTCAGATTAGGCACAGGGTGGGGACTATTTTGTATCCTTCCGCCAATCAGCTGGTATATGACAGGATTTTTGTAAAAAACTATCTCCAAAAGACAATAAAATCTTTAAAATGTGGTAGATAAGCGTGGAGATACTTTTTCTGAGGACAAGGACAGCCAGTGGGTAATGGAGGGAGCAGGGAAAGGATTTTTTCACTCACGGATCAAAATGGTGTCACCTTGCAGTAAAATGGCGGGAAAAGGCCTCAGATTTCAAAAATGTATTTTTTAATGTCCAAAGCTCAGACAAGGGGTATCAGAATGTACCTCTGAGTAACGAGAAAACAATCCTTCCGTGCGTTATCGAAGAGAGTGATTTTCTTTTGCTTTATTTGTCGCTTTAGGAGATGCCTACTAGGGTCTAATATATAGCGTTAATTGCTACAATCTCAGACCCTACTCCACACAGATCTTGCTTGAGAGGCTAAAACCGCCGAAACGTTGCGCAAGAAATTATCTGTTTATTCCAGGGTCTTTTTTGCTTTTTTGTGATGTGGTGGTGGTTTGCCTCTTAGGTTTATTCACCAATAATAAAACAAATCATACGAGTGCCGAAGTTTCTGTATTAGGCTAGTTTCACACTAGCGTTTGTGAGCGCAGCGACGGCCTGCGCACGGCCGCCGCTAAGCCCCGCCCCTGCCACGCCTCTGCCGGTAGCTCCGCCTACCGGCGCATGACGCTGCATGCGCCCTGCATCCCCTATCTTTATCACTGGGGGCGCAGGCCGTGCGCAATATGCGTTTGGCGGCGCATGCGCCTTTTTGACGGTGCGCCGGCGCAACCAAACTGCAGCAGGTTGCATTTGGCGCAGGTCGGCGCACCGTCAAAAGGACGCATGCGCCCCCAGTGATAAAGATAGGGGACGCAGGGCGCATGCAGTGTCATGCGCCGGTAGGCGGAGCTACCGGCGGGGGCGGGGCTTAGCGGCGGCCGTGCACAGGCCGTCGCTGCGCTCATAAACGCTAGTGTGAAACTAGCCTTACGTGGATTTTTTCTTCAGAGCACCATAATCTCAATTGCAGTGAGCACCCCCTGTATAACTTTAACATATATCCATGTCATAATAGCCTGTAAAAAAAAAGTTAACAATGAATTGCTTCTGTGTACTTTTACTATTGCTTTCTTTGTTTCATAAATGCTGTCAGGTAAGTGATCTTCGTCTATTGTCTAACATCATGTCTGCATTTTACTATGTGGGGTCTGTATTATACAAGGTGGGCCATGTATATGGATACACCTAATTAAAACAGGAATGGTTGCTGATATCAACTATCTGTTTGTGGCAAATTAGTATATGGGAGGGGGAAAATTTTGCAAGATGGGTGGTGACCTTGGCGGCCATTTTCATGTTGGCCATTTTGGATCCAACTTTATTTTTTCTAATGGGAAGAGGGACTCGTGACACCTAAAACTTAATGAGAATTTCACAAGAAAAATAATGGTGTGCTTGGTTTTAACGTCACTTTATTCTTTCATAAGTTATTTACAAGTTTCTCTTTGTTTACAGCCATTAACATGTCGTAGAGGTTAACACGTGAGGAGCGGATAGAAATTGTGTTGTCTGGTGAACGCAGTACCTGGGTCATTGCAGCAGATTTCAATGCAAGACACCCTACGCAAGAAAACTGACACCATTCCCATTTTATTTAAGTGTATCCCTATAAATGGATCACCCAAAAAGTTTGCCTCATCACTGAACATAATGTTCTGTGTAAACTGGGGGTCTTGTTCCAATTTTTGTTTTGCCCTTTCTGCAAATTCAGCTCAAAAATCTGGCATCAGTAGAACATCCCTTTGGCGGATATTAGCTACTCAATTGGCACCCTTACAAAATATAACTGCTGCAGCATCTCAATGAGGATGACCCAGATCGGGCGTGCTGAATTTGCAGAATGGGCAAAATAAAAATTATTTATATAGTACCATTAATTCCATGGTGCTGTACATTGGACGGGATCACATCAAAATACAAATATCACTTACAGTAAACAAAACTGACAATGACAGACTGATACAGAGTGAAGAGGACCCTGCCCTTGCAGGCTTACATTCTACAGGGAAATTGGAACAGGACCCTCAGTTTACGCAGAACATCATGTTCAGTGATGAGGCAAACTTTTTTGGGTGGGCCATTTATATAGATACACCTAAATAAAATGGGAATGGTGACCTTTTTCTTGTGCGTAGGGTGTCTTGCAATCAAATCTGCTGCAATGACATGGGTACTGCGTTCACCAGACATCAACACAATTTCTATCCGCTCCTCACGTGTTAACCTCTGCGACATGTCGATGGCTGTAAACAGAGAAACTTGTAAATAACGCATGAAAGAATAATGTAACGTTAAAACAAAGCACTCCATTGTTGTTCTTGTGAAATTCTCTAAGTTTGATGTGTCACATGACCCCTTTTCCCATTGGAAAAAATAAAGTTGGATCCAAAATGTCCGCCATGGTCACCACCCATCTTGAAGAGTTTTACCCCTCCCATATACTAATGTGCCACATACAGGTAGTTGATATTACCAATCATTCCCATTTTATTTAGGTGTATCCACATACATGGCCCACACTGTACTATGTGAAGTCTGCATTACCTTATATGGGATTCTGCATTATACTATGTGAGGTCTCCATTACACTATGTGGGATGCTGCATTATGCTATGAGTTCTGTATAACACTAAACCCGCCATAGTCCTAGCCCACGCTGGGGCATCTGCCTTATGTCTAGCCTTGTGCCTAGCAAGCCTTGGGGCACCACCCTTATGCTTTGCCTGCCCTGTTGCAACTGCCTTAAATCTAGTTCGCCCTGGGGCACATGCCTTATGCCTAGCCCATCCTGAGGGCCCCTGCCTTATGCCTAGCCCATCCTGAGGGCCCCTGCCTTATGCCTAGCCCATCCTGAGGGCCCCTGCCTTATGCCTAGCCCGGCCCTGGGGCACATGCCTTTAGCTCATCATTGTGCTCTTTGTCGCGCCACATTGTGCTCTTTGTCGCGCCGCATTGTGCTCTTTGTCGCGCCGCATTGTGCTCTTTGTCGCGCCGCATTGTGCTCTTTGTCGCGCCGCATTGTGCTCTTTGTCTCGCCGCATTGTACTGTCGCTCCGCATTGTACTCTGTCTGGCGCCGCATTGTACTCTGTCTGGCGCCGCATTGTACTCTGTCTGGCGCCGCATTGTACTCTGTCTTTCCGCATTTTGGTAATTTGGGGTCCGTGTTGCGCTGTGCATGTCACCTTGCATTGTACTCTGTCATAGGAAATGCGTAATGTAAATAAAACCCTAAGTTACAGTACATAGTGAATAGTAGGGAAGTTTACCTTGACTTAAATTTACATAAGTTTTTTGTTTTTAAAGATTTATTAAAATATATCTGGACATGTTGAAGCGATGTTAAGAGAAATGGTCGTCATCCACTCTGCCTCTGCCTGTATGCCTCTGTAACCTCCACATCATGTTTTAGTTCTAATCCCAAAGTATGTAATAAAGGACTTTTTCACATTCATTTGAAATGGTGAGTGCTGCATCTTTTTTGTTCAATATTGCACATTAAAATACATCTGTATGTTATAATAGACTGTAAATAAAAATGATAACCATGATCAGTTTCTGTTTTTACTATTGCCTTGTTTCATCCGTATGAAAAATGCTGTGTTATCAGGTAAGTGATCCCTTTGTCTGTTTTATTGTCTTTAACTTCATATCTGCATTACACTGTGGGGTCTGCATTATACTATATGGGATCTGGATTGTACTCTGGGGGATCTGCATTATACTTTGGAGGGTCCACATTGTACTGTGTCATAGGAAGTGGGTAATAGGAACAGAACCCCAAATTACAGTACATAGTTGGATCGTAGGGAATTTTACCATGACTTCAATAACAAAAGTTATTTGTGTTTAAAGATTTATTAACACATATCCATATAATAATACAGAAACTTCGGCACTCATATGATAGGTTTATTCACCAATAGTAAAACAAAAGAGGCAAAACACCACCACGTAACAAAAAAGGAAAAAGACCCTGGAATAAACAGATATTTTCTTACACAACGTTTCGGAGTTTTTAGCCTTTCTCAAGCAAGATCTCTGTGGAGTAGTCTGAGAGTGTAGCAATAAATGCTATATTAGACCTGTGAATAATGTGGTATGTGGGAAGAAAGATGCGCTCCTGGTGCCTGTGGGACACGAGGCATAGGGACTAATTGAGGCGTTCAAACGCCAAAATGTTGAGCAAGAAATTAACCGTTTATTCCATGGTCTTTTTTGTTATGTGGTGGTGGTTTGCCTCTTAGGTTTATTCACCAATAGTAAAACAAACCATATGAGTGCCGAAGTTTCTGTAGCATTACGTGGATTTTTTCTTCACAGCACCATAATCTCAATTGCACTGAGCACCCCCTATATAACCCTAACATATATCCATATGTCATAATAGCCTGTAAAAAGATGTTAACAATGAATTGCTTCTGTGTACTTTTACTATTGCTTTCTTTGTTTCATCTGCATGAAAAATGCTGTCAGGTAAGTGATCTTCGTCTACTGTCTAACGTCATGTCTGCATTTTACTATATGGGGTCTGTATTATACAAGTTGGGACATGTATATGGATACACCTAAATAAAACAGGAATGGTTGGTGATATCAACTATCTGTCTGTGGCACATTAGTATATGGGAGGGGGAAAATTTTTCAAGATGGGTGGTGACCTTGGCGACCATTTTGGATCCAACTTGATTTTTTCTAATGGGAAGAGGGTCGTGACACCTAAAACCTATTGAGAATTTCACAAGAAAAGTAATGGTGTGCTTGGTTTTAACATAACTTCATTCTTTCATAAGTTATTTACAAGTTTGTTAACCTCTGCGACATGTCAATGGCTGTAAACACGTGAGGAGCAGATAGAAATTGTGTTAATGTCTGGTGAACGCAGTACCTGGGTCATTGCAGCAGATTTCAATGCAAGACACCCTACGCAAGAAAACTGTCACCATTCCCATTTTATTTAGGTGTATCCCTATAAATGGCCCACCCGAAAAAGTTAGCCTCATCACTGAACATAATGTTCTGTGTAAATTGGGGGTCTTGTTCCAATTTTTGTTTTGCCCATTCTGCAAATTAAGCATGACGATCTGGCATCAGTAGAACATCCCTTTGGGCGGATATTAGCTACTCAATTGGCACCCTTACAAAATCCAGCTGCTGCAGCATCTGAATGAGGATGACCCAGATCGGACGAGCTGAACTTGCAGAATGGGCAAAAGAAAAATTATTATTTATATAGTACCATTAATTCCATGGTGCTGAACATTGGACGGGATCACATCAAAATACAAATATCACTTACAGTAAACAAAACTGACAATGACAGACTGATACAGAGTGAAGAGGACCCTGCCCTTGCGGGCTTACATTCTACAGGGAAATTGGACCCTCAGTTTATGCAGAACATTATGTTCAGTAATGAGGCAAACTTTTTTGGGTGGGCCATTTATATGGATACATCTAAATAAAATGGGAATGGTGACAGTTTTCTTGCACGTAGGGTGTCTTGCACTGACATCTGCTGCAGTGACACGGGTACTGCGTTCACCAGACGTCAACATAATATCTATGCGCTCCTCACGTGTTAACCTCTGCGACATGTCGATGGCTGTAAACAAAGAGAAACTTGTAAATAACACATGAAATAATAATGTTACGTTAAAACTAAGCACACACCATTGTTTTTCTAGTGAAATTCTCCATAAGTTTGATGTATCACATGACCCTTTTTCCCATTGGAAAAAACAAAGTTGGATCCAAAATGACCGCCATGGTCACCACCCATCTTGAAGAGATATCCCCCTCCCATATACTAATGTGCTACATACTGGAATTTGATATCACAAACCATTACCATTTTATTTAGGTGTATCCATATACATGGCCCACCCTGTACTATGTGAAATCTGCATTATACTATGTGAGGTCTCCATTACACTATGTGGGATGCTGCATTATGCTATGAGTTCTGTATTGCACTATACCCGCCTTAGTCCTAGCCCACGCTGGGGTACCTGCCTTATGTCTAGCCTTGTGCCTGGCAAGCCCTGGGACAGCACCCTTATGCTTTGCCTGCCCTGTTGCAACTGCCTTATAACTAGTAGTTCGCCCTGGGGCACATGCCTTAAGCCTAGCCAGCCCTTGGGCCTATTCCTTATGCCTAGCCCAACCTGAGGGTCCCTGCCTTATGACTAGCCCATCCCGGGGGCTCCTGCCTTAAGCATAGCTTGCCCTAGGGTTCTTGCCTTATGCCTAGCCCGCCCTGGGGCTCTTGCCTTATGCCTAGCCCGCCCTGGGGCTCCTGCCTTATGCTTAGCCCGCCCTAGGGCACAAGCCTTAAGTCCAGCACGCCCTGGAGCACCAGCCTTATGTCTAGCCTGCCCTGGAGCACAAGCCGGTATGCCTAGCCTCCCTTGGTCTCCTGCCTTAAGCCTAGCTCTACGTGGGACTCCTGCCTTAAACCTAGCCCGCTCTACGTGGGACTCCTGCCTTATGCCTAGCCCGCCCTGGGGCACCAGCCTTATGCCTAGCCTGCCCTGGGGAACCAGCCTTATGCCTAGCCCGCCCTGGGGAACCAGCCTTATGGCTAGCCCGCCCTGGGGCACCAGCCTTATGGCTAGCCCACCCTGGGGCACCAGCCTTATGCCTAGCCCACCCTGGGGCACCAGCCTTATGCCTAGCCCGCCCTGGGGCACCAGCCTTATGCCTAGCCCGCCCTGGGGCACCAGCCTTATGCCTAGCCCGCCCTGGGGCACCAGCCTTATGCCTAGCCCCCCTGGGGTACCAGCCTTATGCCTAGCCCCCCTGGGCTACCAGCCTTATGCCTAGCCCCCTGGGGCACCAGCCTTATGCCTAGCCCGCCCTGGGGCACCAGCCTTATGCCTAGCCCGCCCTGGGGCACCAGCCTTATGCCTAGCCTGCCCTGGGGCACCAGCCTTATGCCTAGCCCGCCCTGGGGCACCAGCCTTATGCCTAGCCCGCCCTGGGGCACCAGCCTTATGCCTAGCCCGCCCCGGGGCAACAGCCTTATGCCTAGCCCGCCCCGGGGCAACAGCCTTATGCCTAGCCCGCCCCGGGGCAACAGCCTTATGCCTAGCCCGCCCCGGGGCTACTGCCTTTTGCCTAGCCCTCCCTGGGGCTCCTGCCTTATGCCTGGCCCGCCCTGGGGCTCCTGTATTATGCCTGGCCCGCCCTGGGGCTCCTGCCTTATATCTAGCCCACCCTGGTGCTACTGCTTTATGCCTAGCACACCCTGGGTCTCCTGCCTTATACCTAGCCCACCCTGGGTCTCCTGCCTTATGCCTAACCCACCCTGGGGCTCCTGCCTTATTCCTAGCCTGCCCTGAGGCTCCAGACATCAACACAATTTCTATCCGCTCCTCACGTGTTATCCTCTGCGACATGTCAATGGCTGTAAACAAAGAGAAACTTGTAAATAACACATGAAAGAATAATGTTACGTTAAAACCAAGCACACACCATTGTTTTTCTAGTGAAATTCTCCATAAGTTTGATGTATCACATGACCCTTTTTCCCACTGGAAAAAACAAAGTTGGATCCAAAATGACCGCCATGGTCACCACCCATCTTCCCCTACCATATACTAATGAGCCACATACTGGAATTTGATATCACAAACCATTCCCATTTTATTTAGGTGTATCCATATACATGGCCCACCATGTACTATGTGAAATCTGCATTACCTTATATGGGATACTGCATTATACTATGTGAGGTCTCCATTACACTATGTGGGATGCTGCATTATGCTATGAGTTCTGTATTCCACTATACCCGCCTTAGTCCTTGCCCACGCTGGGGTACCTGCCTTATGTCTAGCCTTGTGCTTCGCAAGCCCTGGGGCACCACCCTAATGCTTTGCCTGCCCTGTTGCAACTGCCTTATAACTAGTTTGCCCTGGGGCACATGCCTTAAGCCTAGCCAGCCCTTGGGCCTATTCCTTATGCCTAACCCATCCTGAGGATCCCTGCCTTATGTCTAGCCCGCCCTGGGGCACCAGCCCTATGTCTAGCCTGCCCTGGATCACAAGCATTATACTCTGTGATGCGCCTCATTGTACTCTGTCTCGCGCCGCATTGCACTCTCTTTCTGCATTTTGGTAATTCGGGGTCCGTGTTGCGCTGTGCATGTCACCTCGCATTGTACGCTTTGTCATAGGAAATGGGTAATGTAAATAACCCTAAGTTACAGTACATAGTGAATAGTAGGGAAGTTTACCTTGACTTAAATTTACATAAGTTTTTTGTTTTTAAAGATTTATTAAAATATATCTGGACATGTTGAAGCGTTGTTAAGAGAAACGGTCGTCATCCACTCTGCCTCTCCCTGTATGCCTCTGTAACCTCCACATCATGTTTTAGATCTAATCCCAAAGTATGTAATAAAGGACTTTTTCACATTCATTTGAAATGGTGAGTGCGGCATCTTTTGTTCAATATTGCACATTAAAATACATCTGTATGTTATAATAGACTGTAAATAAAAATGATAACCATGAACAGTTTGTCTGTTTTTACTATTGCCTTGTTTCATCTGTATGAAAAATGCTGTGTTATCAGGTAAGTGATCCCTTTGTCTGTTTTATTGTCTATAACTTCATGTCTGCATTACACTTTGGGGTCTGCATTATACTATATAGGATCTGGAATGTACTCTGGGGGATCTGCATTATACTTTGGAGGGTCCACATTGTACTCTGTGTCATAGGAAGTGGGTAATAAGAACAGAACCCCAAGTTACAGTACATAGTGAATAGTAGGGAATTTTACCATGACTTCAATAACAAAAGTTATTTGTGTTTAAAGATTTATTAACATATATCCATATAATAATACAGAAACTTTGGCACTCATATGATAGGTTTATTCACCAATAGTAAAACAAAAGAGGCAAAACACCACCACGTAACAAAAAAGGAAAAAGACCCTGGAATAAACAGATATTTTCTTGCACAACGTTTCGGCGTTTAACCCCTTCCTGACATCCGACGTACTATCGCGTCCACGGTACCCGGGCCCGTTTGACCGTGGACGGGATAGTACGTCTACCGCGATCAGCGGCGCCCACCTGGTGAGCGCCGCTGATCGCGGCCGGGTGTCAGCTGATTATCACAGCTGACACCCGGCACTATGTGTCAGGGGCGGTCACGGACCGCCCCCGACACGTTAACCCCTTGCACACCGCGATCAAACATGATCGCTGTGTACCGGGAGTTAAAGGGAAGCATCGGCAGGGAGGGGGCTCCCTCCGTGCTTCCCTGAGCCCCCCACGGCAGCGCAATGTGCAGCGCTGCTGCGGGGGGCTCCTATCCTCCAGGCCCCCGAATCCAAGATGGCGACGGGGGCCTTCGGGGACCTGAGGAAGCTGGCTTCCTCAGTGCCTGCAAAGCGCAGGCAAGAGGAAGTCTTCTTCAATGCCTGTGACAGATTGCTGATCTGTCACAGTGATCTGTGATGTGACAGATCAGCGATCTGTCACAGGACAGTGATGTCCCACCTGGGACTATGTAATAAAGTAAAAAAAAATTTAAAAAATTTAAAAATAAATTTAAAAAAATCGCCAAATAAATTAGAAAAAAAAAAAAAATATTCCTTCAATAAATCCATTTTTTGGAAATAATAAAAAAAAAAACAATAAAAGTACACATATTAGGTATCGCCGTGTTCGTAATGACCCGCCCTATAAAACTGTCCCATTAGTTAACCCTTTTAGCGATCCCCTTAAAAAATAAAAATAAAAAACGAAGCAAAAAATAATGATTTATTATCATACCGCCAAACAAAAAGTATAATAGCGCGCGATCAAAAAGACGCATATAAATATCCATGGTACCGCTGAAAACGTCATCTTGTCCCGCAAAAAACGAGCTGCCACTCAGCATCATCAGCGAAAAAATAAAAAAGTTATAGCTCACAGAATAAAGCGATGCAAAAATAATTATTTTTTATATAAAATAGTTTTCATTGCATAAAACCGACAAAAACATAAAAAAGACCTAAATGAGGTATCGCTGTAACCGTACTGACCCGAAGAATAAAACCGCTTTATCAATTTTACTGCACGCGGAACGGTGTAAACGCACCCCCCCAAAAGAAATTCATGAAACGCTGGTTTTTGTTCATTCTGCGTCCCAAAAATAGGAATAAAAAGCGATCAAAAAATGTCACGTACCCGAAAATGGTACCAATAAAAACGTCAACTCGTCCCGCAAAAAATAAGACCTCACATGACTCAGTGGGTCAAAATACGGAAAAATTATAGCTCTCAAAATGTGGTGATGCAAAAACTATTTTACAATAAAAAGCGTCTTTTAGCGCGCGACAGCTGCCAAATAAAAAAACCGCCATAAATAGTAAATCAAACCCCCCGTTATCACCCCCTTAGTTAGGAAAAAATAATAAAACTAAAAAGGGTAAGGCTGTGTGCACACGCTGCGGATTAGGTGCGGATTCATCCGCGCGGATTTTGTAAAATCCGCAGGTGAAACCGCAGGTCAAAAGACCTGCGGTTTTACCTCCGGATTGCTCTGCGGTTTTGTCCTGCGGTTTTTCATCTCCTCAATAGAGGAGATGGCAAACCGCAGGAGAATCCGCAGAAAGAATTGACATGTCAATTCTTTCTGCGGATTGAAAACCGCAGATAATCCGCGCGGAAAATTCCGCACCGTCTGCACTGCGGTTTTTGATTCCCATAGGGAATCATGGTACTGTACACCGCAGCAGAAACTGCTGCGGGTCCGCAGCAGCCAAAACCGCTGCGGAACCGCAGCAAAATCCGCAGCGTGTGCACACAGCCTTAGGGTTAGGGTTAGGGTTAGGGCTCAGATTAGGGTTAGGGGTGTGTTGGGTTTTAGGGTTGGAGTTATAATTGGGGGTTTCCACTGTTTGGGCACATCAGGGGCTCTCCAAATGCAACATGGCGTCTGATCTCAATTCCAGTCAATTCTGAGTTGAAAAAGTCAAATGGTGCTCCTTCCCTTCCAAGCTCTGCCATGCGCCCAAACAGTGTTTTACCCCCCACATGTAGGGTATCAGCCTACTCAGGACAAATTGCAAAACAATTTTTGGGGTCCAATTTCTCCTGTTACCCTTAGGAAAATAAAAAATTGGGGGCAAAAATATCATTTTTGTGGAAAAAAATGATTTTTTTATTTTCACGTCCGAGTGTTATAAATTTCTGTGAAGCACTTGGGGGTTCAAAGTGCTCACCACACATCTAGATAAGTTCCGTGGGGGGTCTAGTGTCCAAAATGGGGTCACTTGTGGGGAGTTTCAATAGTTTAGGTACATCAGGGGTTCTCCAAACGCACATGACACCCGCAGACCATTCCATCAAAGTCTGCATTCCAAAACGTCACTGCTTCCCTTCCGAGCCCCGACGTGTGTACATACAGTAGTTTTCTCCCACATATTGGGTATCAGCATACTCAGGATAAATTGGACAACAACTTTTGGGGTCCAATTTCTCCTGGTACCCTTGGGAAAATAAAAAAATGGTGGCTAAAAGATCATGTTTGTGGAAAAAATACGAATTTTTTATTTTCACGCCCGGGCGTTATAAACTTCTGTGAAGCACTGGGGGGTTCAAAGTGCTCACCACACATCTAGATAAGTTCCTTGGGGGGTCTAGTTTACAAAATGGTGTCATTTGTGGGGGGTTTCCACTGTTTAGGTACATTAGGGGCTCTCCAAAGGCAACATGACACCCGCAGACCATTCCATCAAAGTCTGCATTCCAAAACGTCACTACTTCCCTTCCGAGCCCCGACGTGTGCCCATACAGTAGTTTTCTCCCACATATTGGGTATCAGCATACTCAGGATAAATTGGACAACAACTTTTGGGGTCCAATTTCTCCTGGTACCCTTGGGAAAATAAAAAAATGGTGACTAAAAGATCATGTTTGTGGAAAAAATACGAATTATTTATTTTCACGCCCGGGCATTATAAACTTCTGTGAAGCACTGGGGGGGTCAAAGTGCTCACCACACATCTAGATAAGTTCCTTAGGGGGTCTAGTTTCCAAAATGGTGTCATTTGTGGGGGGTTTCCACTGTTTTGGTACATCAGGAGTTTTCCAAACGCGACATGGTGCCCGATCTCAATTCCAGCCAAAAACGTCAAATGGCGCTGCTTCCCTTCCGAGCTCTGCCATGCGCCCAAATAGTGGTTTACCCCCACATGTGGGGTATCAGCGTACTCAGAACAAATTTCACAATAACTTTTATGGTCCTGTTACCCTTGGAAAAATAAGAATTGAGGGTGAAAAGATCATTTTTGTGGAAAAAATATGATTTTTTAATTATATGGCTTTATGTTATAAACTTCTGTGAAGCCCATGGGGGGTCAAAGTTCTCACCACACATCTAGATAAGTTCCTTAGGGGGTCTAGTTTCCAAAATGGTGTCATTTGTGGGGGGTTTCCACTGTTTTGGTACATCAGGGGTTTTCCAAACGCGACATGGTGTCCGATCTCAATTCCAGCCAAAAACGTCAAATGGCACTGCTTCCCTTCCGAGCTCTGCCATGCGCCCAAATAGTGGTTTACCCCCACATGTGGGGTATCAGCATACTCAGGACAAATTGCACAATAACTTTTAGGGTCCTGTTACCCTTGGGAAAATAAAAATTGGGGTGAAAAGATCATTTTTGTGGAAAAAATATGATTTTTTAATTGTACCGCTGTACGTTATAAACTTCTGTAAAGCCCTTGTGGGTTCAAAGTTCTCACCACATATCTAGATAAGTTCCTTGGGGGGTCTAGTTTCCAAAATGGGGTCACTTGTAGGGGGTTTCCACTGTTTAGGTACATCAGGGACTCTCCAAACGTGACATGGCGTCCGATCTGAATTCCAGCCAATTTTGCATTGAAAAAGTCAAACGGCGCTCCTTCCATTCTGAGCTCTGCCATGCGCCGAAACAGTCGTTCCCCCCCACAAATCAGGTATCAGCGTACTCAGGACAAATTGCACAATAACTTTTGCAGTCCAATTTCTCCTGTTACCCTTGGTAAAATAAAAAAAATTGAACCTGAAGTATTTTTTTTGTGAAAAAAAGTTAGATGTTCATTTCTTTTTAAATATTCAAAAAAATTCCTGTGACACACCTAATGGGTTAATAAACTTCTTGAATGTGGTTTTGAGCACCTTAAGGGGTTCAGTTTTTAGAATGGTGTCACTTTTGGGTATTTTCTATCATATAGACCCCTCAAAGTGGCTTCAAATGTGATGTGGTCCTAAAAATAAAATGGTGTTGTAAAAATGAGAAATCGCTGGTCAACCTTTAACCCTTATAACTTCCTAACAAAAAAAATTTTGGTTCCAAAATTGTGCTGATGTAAAGTAAACATGTGGGAAATGTTACTTATCAAGTTTTTTGTGTGCCGTATCTCTGTGATTTAAGGGCATAAAAATTCAAAGTTGGAAAATTGCGAAATTTTCAAAATTTTTGCCAAATTTCCATTTTTTTCACAAATAAACGCAAGTTATTTGAATGAAATTTTACCACTAACATGAAGTACAATATGTCACGAGAAAACATAGTCAGAATCACCGGGATCAATGGAAGCGTTCCAGAGTTATGACCTCATAAAGGTACAGTGGTCAGAATTGTAAAAATTGGCCCGGTCATGAACGTGCAAACCACCCTTGGGGGTGAAGGGGTTAAAGCCTTTCTCAAGCAAGATCTCTGTGGAGTAGTCTGAGAGTGTAGCAATAAATGCTATATTAGACCTGTGAATAATGTGGTATGTGGGCAGAAAGATGCGCTCCTGGTGCCTGTGGGACACGAAGCATAGGGACTAATTGAGGCGTTCCGGGTGTCGGCCGCCAGAATGCCTCCATTAGTCCCTATGCCTCGTGTCCCTAATATAGCATTTATTGCTACTCTCTCAGACCCTAGTGCACACAGATCTTGCTTGAGAAAGGCTAAAAACGCCGAAATGTTGCGCAAGAAATTAACTGTTTATTCCATGGTCTTTTTTGTTTATGTGGTGGTGGTTTGCCTCTTAGGTTTAATCATCAATAGTAAAACAAATCATATGAGTGCCGAAGTTTCTGTAGTATTACGTGGATTTTTTCTAAAGAGCACCATAATCTCAATTGCACTGAGCACCCCCTATATAACTCTAACATATATCCATATGTCATAATAGCCTGTAAAAAAATGTTAGCAATGAATTGCTTCTGTTTACTTTTACTATTGCTTTCTTTGTTTCATCTGCATGAAAAATGCTGTCAGGTAAGTGATCTTCGTCTACTGTCTAACTTCATGTCTGCATTTTACTATGTGGGGTCTGTATTATACAAGGTGGGCCATGTATATGGATACACCTAAATAAAACAGGAATGGTTGGTGATATCAACTATCTGTTTGTGGCACATTAGTATATGGGAGGGGGAAAACTTTTCACGATGGGTGGTGACCTTGGCGGCCATTTTGGATCCAACTTTATTTTTTTAATGGGAAGAGGGTCGTGACACCTAAAACCTATTGAGAATTTCACAACAAAAGTAATGGTGTGCTTGGTTTTAACGTCACTTTATTCTTTCATAAGTTACTTACGAGTTTCTCTTTGTTTACAGCCATACATGTCGCAGAGGTTAACACGTGAGGAGCAGATAGAAATTGTGTTGATGTCTGGTGAACGCAGTACCTGGGTCATTGCAGCAGATTTCAATGCAAGACACCCTACGCAAGAAAACTGTCACCATTCCCATTTTATTTAGGTGTATCCCTATAAATGGCCCATCCAAAAAAAGTTTGCCTCATAACTGAGCATAATGTTCTGTGTAAACTGGGGGTCTTGTTCCAATTTTTGTTCTGCCCATTCTGCAAATTCAGCAAGACGATCGCATCAGTAGAACATCCCTTTGGGGCGGATATTAGCTACTCAATTGGCACCCTTACAAAATCCAGCTGTTGCAGCATCTCAATGAGGATGACCCAGATCGGGCGTGCTGAATTTGCAGAAAGGGCAAAACAGAAATTATTTATATAGTACCATTAATTCCATGGTGCTGAACATTGGACGGGATCAAATCAAAATACAAATATCACTTACAGTAAACAAAACTGACAATGACAGACTGATAGAGTTAAGAGGACCCTGCCCTTGCGGGCTTACATTCTACAGGGAAATTGGAACAGGACCCTCAGTTTATGCAGAACATCATGTTCAGTGATGAGGCAAACTTGTTTGGGTGGGCCATTTATATGGATACACCTAAATAAAATGGGAATGGTGACAGTTTTCTTGCACGTTGGGTGTCTTGCACTGAAATCTGCTGCAATGACACGGGTACTGCGTTCACCAGACATAAACACAATTTCTATCCGCTCCTCACGTGTTATCCTCTGCGACATGTCGATGGCTGTAAACAAAGAGAAACTTGTAAATAACACATGAAAGAATAATGTTACGTTAAAACCAAGCACACACCATTGTTTTTCTAGTGAAATTCTCCATAAGTTTGATGTATCACATGACCCTTTTTCCCACTGGAAAAAACAAAGTTGGATCCAAAATGACCGCCATGGTCACCACCCATCTTCCCCTACCATATACTAATGAGCCACATACTGGAATTTGATATCACAAACCATTCCCATTTTATTTAGGTGTATCCATATACATGGCCCACCCTGTACTATGTGAAATCTGCATTACCTTATATGGGATACTGCATTATACTATGTGAGGTCTCCATTACACTATGTGGGATGCTGCATTATGCTATGAGTTCTGTATTCCACTATACCCGCCTTAGTCCTTGCCCACGCTGGGGTACCTGCCTTATGTCTAGCCTTGTGCTTCGCAAGCCCTGGGGCACCACCCTAATGCTTTGCCTGCCCTGTTGCAACTGCCTTATAACTAGTTTGCCCTGGGGCACATGCCTTAAGCCTAGCCAGCCCTTGGGCCTATTCCTTATGCCTAACCCATCCTGAGGATCCCTGCCTTATGTCTAGCCCGCCCTGGGGCACCAGCCCTATGTCTAGCCTGCCCTGGATCACAAGCATTATACTCTGTGATGCGCCGCATTGTACTCTGTCTCGCGCCGCATTGCACTCTCTTTCTGCATTTTGGTAATTCGGGGTCCGTGTTGCGCTGTGCATGTCACCTCGCATTGTACGCTTTGTCATAGGAAATGGGTAATGTAAATAACCCTAAGTTACAGTACATAGTGAATAGTAGGGAAGTTTACCTTGACTTAAATTTACATAAGTTTTTTGTTTTTAAAGATTTATTAAAATATATCTGGACATGTTGAAGCGTTGTTAAGAGAAACGGTCGTCATCCACTCTGCCTCTCCCTGTATGCCTCTGTAACCTCCACATCATGTTTTAGATCTAATCCCAAAGTATGTAATAAAGGACTTTTTCACATTCATTTGAAATGGTGAGTGCGGCATCTTTTGTTCAATATTGCACATTAAAATACATCTGTATGTTATAATAGACTGTAAATAAAAATGATAACCATGAACAGTTTGTCTGTTTTTACTATTGCCTTGTTTCATCTGTATGAAAAATGCTGTGTTATCAGGTAAGTGATCCCTTTGTCTGTTTTATTGTCTATAACTTCATGTCTGCATTACACTTTGGGGTCTGCATTATACTATATAGGATCTGGATTGTACTCTGGGGGATCTGCATTATACTTTGGAGGGTCCACATTGTACTCTGTGTCATAGGAAGTGGGTAATAAGAACAGAACCCCAAGTTACAGTACATAGTGAATAGTAGGGAATTTTACCATGACTTCAATAACAAAAGTTATTTGTGTTTAAAGATTTATTAACATATATCCATATAATAATACAGAAACTTTGGCACTCATATGATAGGTTTATTCACCAATAGTAAAACAAAAGAGGCAAAACACCACCACGTAACAAAAAAGGAAAAAGACCCTGGAATAAACAGATATTTTCTTGCACAACGTTTCGGCGTTTAACCCCTTCCTGACATCCGACGTACTATCGCGTCCACGGTACCCGGGCCCGTTTGACCGTGGACGGGATAGTACGTCTACCGCGATCAGCGGCGCCCACCTGGTGAGCGCCGCTGATCGCGGCCGGGTGTCAGCTGATTATCACAGCTGACACCCGGCACTATGTGTCAGGGGCGGTCACGGACCGCCCCCGACACGTTAACCCCTTGCACACCGCGATCAAACATGATCGCTGTGTACCGGGAGTTAAAGGGAAGCATCGGCAGGGAGGGGGCTCCCTCCGTGCTTCCCTGAGCCCCCCACGGCAGCGCAATGTGCAGCGCTGCTGCGGGGGGCTCCTATCCTCCAGGCCCCCGAATCCAAGATGGCGACGGGGGCCTTCGGGGACCTGAGGAAGCTGGCTTCCTCAGTGCCTGCAAAGCGCAGGCAAGAGGAAGTCTTCTTCAATGCCTGTGACAGATTGCTGATCTGTCACAGTGATCTGTGATGTGACAGATCAGCGATCTGTCACAGGACAGTGATGTCCCACCTGGGACTATGTAATAAAGTAAAAAAAAATTTAAAAAATTTAAAAATAAATTTAAAAAAATCGCCAAATAAATTAGAAAAAAAAAAAAAATATTCCTTCAATAAATCCATTTTTTGGAAATAATAAAAAAAAAAACAATAAAAGTACACATATTAGGTATCGCCGTGTCCGTAATGACCCGCCCTATAAAACTGTCCCATTAGTTAACCCTTTTAGCGATCCCCTTAAAAAATAAAAATAAAAAACGAAGCAAAAAATAATGATTTATTATCATACTGCCAAACAAAAAGTATAATAGCGCGCGATCAAAAAGACGCATATAAATATCCATGGTACCGCTGAAAACGTCATCTTGTCCCGCAAAAAACGAGCCGCCACACAGCATCATCAGCGAAAAAATAAAAAAGTTATAGCTCACAGAATAAAGCGATGCAAAAATAATTATTTTTTATATAAAATAGTTTTCATTGCATAAAACCGACAAAAACATAAAAAAGACCTAAATGAGGTATCGCTGTAACCATACTGACCCGAAGAATAAAACCGCTTTATCAATTTTACTGCACGCGGAACGGTGTAAACGCACCCCCCCAAAAGAAATTCATGAAACGCTGGTTTTTGTTCATTCTGCGTCCCAAAAATAGGAATAAAAAGCGATCAAAAAATGTCACGTGCCCGAAAATGGTACCAATAAAAACGTCAACTCGTCCCGCAAAAAATAAGACCTCACATGACTCAGTGGGTCAAAATACGGAAAAATTATAGCTCTCAAAATGTGGTGATGCAAAAACTATTTTACAATAAAAAGCGTCTTTTAGCGCGCGACAGCTGCCAAATAAAAAAACCGCCATAAATAGTAAATCAAACCCCCCGTTATCACCCCCTTAGTTAGGAAAAAATAATAAAACTAAAAAGGGTAAGGCTGTGTGCACACGCTGCGGATTAGGTGCGGATTCATCCGCACGGATTTTGTAAAATCCGCAGGTGAAACCGCAGGTCAAAAGACCTGCGGTTTTACCTCCGGATTGCTCTGCGGTTTTGTCCTGCGGTTTTTCATCTCCTCAATAGAGGAGATGGCAAACCGCAGGAGAATCCGCAGAAAGAATTGACATGTCAATTCTTTCTGCGGATTGAAAACCGCAGATAATCCGCGCGGAAAATTCCGCACCGTCTGCACTGCGGTTTTTGATTCCCATAGGGAATCATGGTACTGTACACCGCAGCAGAAACTGCTGCGGGTCCGCAGCAGCCAAAACCGCTGCGGAACCGCAGCAAAATCCGCAGCGTGTGCACACAGCCTTAGGGTTAGGGTTAGGGTTAGGGCTCAGATTAGGGTTAGGGGTGTGTTGGGTTTTAGGGTTGGAGTTATAATTGGGGGTTTCCACTGTTTGGGCACATCAGGGGCTCTCCAAATGCAACATGGCGTCTGATCTCAATTCCAGTCAATTCTGAGTTGAAAAAGTCAAATGGTGCTCCTTCCCTTCCAAGCTCTGCCATGCGCCCAAACAGTGTTTTACCCCCCACATGTAGGGTATCAGCCTACTCAGGACAAATTGCAAAACAATTTTTGGGGTCCAATTTCTCCTGTTACCCTTAGGAAAATAAAAAATTGGGGGCAAAAATATCATTTTTGTGGAAAAAAATGATTTTTTTATTTTCACGTCCGAGTGTTATAAATTTCTGTGAAGCACTTGGGGGTTCAAAGTGCTCACCACACATCTAGATAAGTTCCGTGGGGGGTCTAGTGTCCAAAATGGGGTCACTTGTGGGGAGTTTCAATAGTTTAGGTACATCAGGGGTTCTCCAAACGCACATGACACCCGCAGACCATTCCATCAAAGTCTGCATTCCAAAACGTCACTGCTTCCCTTCCGAGCCCCGACGTGTGTACATACAGTAGTTTTCTCCCACATATTGGGTATCAGCATACTCAGGATAAATTGGACAACAACTTTTGGGGTCCAATTTCTCCTGGTACCCTTGGGAAAATAAAAAAATGGTGGCTAAAAGATCATGTTTGTGGAAAAAATACGAATTTTTTATTTTCACACCCGGGCGTTATAAACTTCTGTGAAGCACTGGGGGGTTCAAAGTGCTCACCACACATCTAGATAAGTTCCTTGGGGGGTCTAGTTTACAAAATGGTGTCATTTGTGGGGGGTTTCCACTGTTTAGGTACATTAGGGGCTCTCCAAAGGCAACATGACACCCGCAGACCATTCCATCAAAGTCTGCATTCCAAAACGTCACTACTTCCCTTCCGAGCCCCGACGTGTGCCCATACAGTAGTTTTCTCCCACATATTGGGTATCAGCATACTCAGGATAAATTGGACAACAACTTTTGGGGTCCAATTTCTCCTGGTACCCTTGGGAAAATAAAAAAATGGTGACTAAAAGATCATGTTTGTGGAAAAAATACGAATTATTTATTTTCACGCCCGGGCATTATAAACTTCTGTGAAGCACTGGGGGGGTCAAAGTGCTCACCACACATCTAGATAAGTTCCTTAGGGGGTCTAGTTTCCAAAATGGTGTCATTTGTGGGGGGTTTCCACTGTTTTGGTACATCAGGAGTTTTCCAAACGCGACATGGTGCCCGATCTCAATTCCAGCCAAAAACGTCAAATGGCGCTGCTTCCCTTCCGAGCTCTGCCATGCGCCCAAATAGTGGTTTACCCCCACATGTGGGGTATCAGCGTACTCAGAACAAATTTCACAATAACTTTTATGGTCCTGTTACCCTTGGAAAAATAAGAATTGAGGGTGAAAAGATCATTTTTGTGGAAAAAATATGATTTTTTAATTATATGGCTTTATGTTATAAACTTCTGTGAAGCCCATGGGGGGTCAAAGTTCTCACCACACATCTAGATAAGTTCCTTAGGGGGTCTAGTTTCCAAAATGGTGTCATTTGTGGGGGGTTTCCACTGTTTTGGTACATCAGGGGTTTTCCAAACGTGACATGGTGTCCGATCTCAATTCCAGCCAAAAACGTCAAATGGCACTGCTTCCCTTCCGAGCTCTGCCATGCGCCCAAATAGTGGTTTACCCCCACATGTGGGGTATCAGCATACTCAGGACAAATTGCACAATAACTTTTAGGGTCCTGTTACCCTTGGGAAAATAAAAATTGGGGTGAAAAGATCATTTTTGTGGAAAAAATATGATTTTTTAATTGTACCGCTGCACGTTATAAACTTCTGTAAAGCCCTTGTGGGTTCAAAGTTCTCACCACATATCTAGATAAGTTCCTTGGGGGGTCTAGTTTCCAAAATGGGGTCACTTGTAGGGGGTTTCCACTGTTTAGGTACATCAGGGACTCTCCAAACGTGACATGGCGTCCGATCTGAATTCCAGCCAATTTTGCATTGAAAAAGTCAAACGGCGCTCCTTCCATTCTGAGCTCTGCCATGCGCCGAAACAGTCGTTCCCCCCCACAAATCAGGTATCAGCGTACTCAGGACAAATTGCACAATAACTTTTGCAGTCCAATTTCTCCTGTTACCCTTGGTAAAATAAAAAAAATTGAACCTGAAGTATTTTTTTTGTGAAAAAAAGTTAGATGTTCATTTCTTTTTAAATATTCAAAAAAATTCCTGTGACACACCTAATGGGTTAATAAACTTCTTGAATGTGGTTTTGAGCACCTTAAGGGGTTCAGTTTTTAGAATGGTGTCACTTTTGGGTATTTTCTATCATATAGACCCCTCAAAGTGGCTTCAAATGTGATGTGGTCCTAAAAATAAAATGGTGTTGTAAAAATGAGAAATCGCTGGTCAACCTTTAACCCTTATAACTTCCTAACAAAAAAAATTTTGGTTCCAAAATTGTGCTGATGTAAAGTAAACATGTGGGAAATGTTACTTATCAAGTTTTTTGTGTGCCGTATCTCTGTGATTTAAGGGCATAAAAATTCAAAGTTGGAAAATTGCGAAATTTTCAAAATTTTTGCCAAATTTCCATTTTTTTCACAAATAAACGCAAGTTATTTGAATGAAATTTTACCACTAACATGAAGTACAATATGTCACGAGAAAACATAGTCAGAATCACCGGAATCAATGGAAGCGTTCCAGAGTTATGACCTCATAAAGGTACAGTGGTCAGAATTGTAAAAATTGGCCCGGTCATGAACGTGCAAACCACCCTTGGGGGTGAAGGGGTTAAAGCCTTTCTCAAGCAAGATCTCTGTGGAGTAGTCTGAGAGTGTAGCAATAAATGCTATATTAGACCTGTGAATAATGTGGTATGTGGGCAGAAAGATGCGCTCCTGGTGCCTGTGGGACACGAAGCATAGGGACTAATTGAGGCGTTCCGGGTGTCGGCCGCCAGAATGCCTCCATTAGTCCCTATGCCTCGTGTCCCTAATATAGCATTTATTGCTACTCTCTCAGACCCTAGTGCACACAGATCTTGCTTGAGAAAGGCTAAAAACGCCGAAATGTTGCGCAAGAAATTAACTGTTTATTCCATGGTCTTTTTTGTTTATGTGGTGGTGGTTTGCCTCTTAGGTTTAATCATCAATAGTAAAACAAATCATATGAGTGCCGAAGTTTCTGTAGTATTACGTGGATTTTTTCTAAAGAGCACCATAATCTCAATTGCACTGAGCACCCCCTATATAACTCTAACATATATCCATATGTCATAATAGCCTGTAAAAAAATGTTAGCAATGAATTGCTTCTGTTTACTTTTACTATTGCTTTCTTTGTTTCATCTGCATGAAAAATGCTGTCAGGTAAGTGATCTTCGTCTACTGTCTAACTTCATGTCTGCATTTTACTATGTGGGGTCTGTATTATACAAGGTGGGCCATGTATATGGATACACCTAAATAAAACAGGAATGGTTGGTGATATCAACTATCTGTTTGTGGCACATTAGTATATGGGAGGGGGAAAACTTTTCACGATGGGTGGTGACCTTGGCGGCCATTTTGGATCCAACTTTATTTTTTTAATGGGAAGAGGGTCGTGACACCTAAAACCTATTGAGAATTTCACAACAAAAGTAATGGTGTGCTTGGTTTTAACGTCACTTTATTCTTTCATAAGTTACTTACGAGTTTCTCTTTGTTTACAGCCATACATGTCGCAGAGGTTAACACGTGAGGAGCAGATAGAAATTGTGTTGATGTCTGGTGAACGCAGTACCTGGGTCATTGCAGCAGATTTCAATGCAAGACACCCTACGCAAGAAAACTGTCACCATTCCCATTTTATTTAGGTGTATCCCTATAAATGGCCCATCCAAAAAAAGTTTGCCTCATAACTGAGCATAATGTTCTGTGTAAACTGGGGGTCTTGTTCCAATTTTTGTTCTGCCCATTCTGCAAATTCAGCAAGACGATCGCATCAGTAGAACATCCCTTTGGGGCGGATATTAGCTACTCAATTGGCACCCTTACAAAATCCAGCTGTTGCAGCATCTCAATGAGGATGACCCAGATCGGGCGTGCTGAATTTGCAGAAAGGGCAAAACAGAAATTATTTATATAGTACCATTAATTCCATGGTGCTGAACATTGGACGGGATCAAATCAAAATACAAATATCACTTACAGTAAACAAAACTGACAATGACAGACTGATAGAGTTAAGAGGACCCTGCCCTTGCGGGCTTACATTCTACAGGGAAATTGGAACAGGACCCTCAGTTTATGCAGAACATCATGTTCAGTGATGAGGCAAACTTGTTTGGGTGGGCCATTTATATGGATACACCTAAATAAAATGGGAATGGTGACAGTTTTCTTGCACGTTGGGTGTCTTGCACTGAAATCTGCTGCAATGACACGGGTACTGCGTTCACCAGACATAAACACAATTTCTATCCGCTCCTCACGTGTTATCCTCTGCGACATGTCGATGGCTGTAAACAAAGAGAAACTTGTAAATAACACATGAAAGAATAATGTTACGTTAAAACCAAGCACACACCATTGTTTTTCTAGTGAAATTCTCCATAAGTTTGATGTATCACATGACCCTTTTTCCCACTGGAAAAAACAAAGTTGGATCCAAAATGACCGCCATGGTCACCACCCATCTTCCCCTACCATATACTAATGAGCCACATACTGGAATTTGATATCACAAACCATTCCCATTTTATTTAGGTGTATCCATATACATGGCCCACCCTGTACTATGTGAAATCTGCATTACCTTATATGGGATACTGCATTATACTATGTGAGGTCTCCATTACACTATGTGGGATGCTGCATTATGCTATGAGTTCTGTATTCCACTATACCCGCCTTAGTCCTTGCCCACGCTGGGGTACCTGCCTTATGTCTAGCCTTGTGCTTCGCAAGCCCTGGGGCACCACCCTAATGCTTTGCCTGCCCTGTTGCAACTGCCTTATAACTAGTTTGCCCTGGGGCACATGCCTTAAGCCTAGCCAGCCCTTGGGCCTATTCCTTATGCCTAACCCATCCTGAGGATCCCTGCCTTATGTCTAGCCCGCCCTGGGGCACCAGCCCTATGTCTAGCCTGCCCTGGATCACAAGCATTATACTCTGTGATGCGCCGCATTGTACTCTGTCTCGCGCCGCATTGCACTCTCTTTCTGCATTTTGGTAATTCGGGGTCCGTGTTGCGCTGTGCATGTCACCTCGCATTGTACGCTTTGTCATAGGAAATGGGTAATGTAAATAACCCTAAGTTACAGTACATAGTGAATAGTAGGGAAGTTTACCTTGACTTAAATTTACATAAGTTTTTTGTTTTTAAAGATTTATTAAAATATATCTGGACATGTTGAAGCGTTGTTAAGAGAAACGGTCGTCATCCACTCTGCCTCTCCCTGTATGCCTCTGTAACCTCCACATCATGTTTTAGATCTAATCCCAAAGTATGTAATAAAGGACTTTTTCACATTCATTTGAAATGGTGAGTGCGGCATCTTTTGTTCAATATTGCACATTAAAATACATCTGTATGTTATAATAGACTGTAAATAAAAATGATAACCATGAACAGTTTGTCTGTTTTTACTATTGCCTTGTTTCATCTGTATGAAAAATGCTGTGTTATCAGGTAAGTGATCCCTTTGTCTGTTTTATTGTCTATAACTTCATGTCTGCATTACACTTTGGGGTCTGCATTATACTATATAGGATCTGGAATGTACTCTGGGGGATCTGCATTATACTTTGGAGGGTCCACATTGTACTCTGTGTCATAGGAAGTGGGTAATAAGAACAGAACCCCAAGTTACAGTACATAGTGAATAGTAGGGAATTTTACCATGACTTCAATAACAAAAGTTATTTGTGTTTAAAGATTTATTAACATATATCCATATAATAATACAGAAACTTTGGCACTCATATGATAGGTTTATTCACCAATAGTAAAACAAAAGAGGCAAAACACCACCACGTAACAAAAAAGGAAAAAGACCCTGGAATAAACAGATATTTTCTTGCACAACGTTTCGGCGTTTAACCCCTTCCTGACATCCGACGTACTATCGCGTCCACGGTACCCGGGCCCGTTTGACCGTGGACGGGATAGTACGTCTACCGCGATCAGCGGCGACCACCTGGTGAGCGCCGCTGATCGCGGCCGGGTGTCAGCTGATTATCACAGCTGACACCCGGCACTATGTGTCAGGGGCGGTCACGGACCGCCCCCGACACGTTAACCCCTTGCACACCGCGATCAAACATGATCGCTGTGTACCGGGAGTTAAAGGGAAGCATCGGCAGGGAGGGGGCTCCCTCCGTGCTTCCCTGAGCCCCCCACGGCAGCGCAATGTGCAGCGCTGCTGCGGGGGGCTCCTATCCTCCAGGCCCCCGAATCCAAGATGGCGACGGGGGCCTTCGGGGACCTGAGGAAGCTAGCTTCCTCAGTGCCTGCAAAGCGCAGGCAAGAGGAAGTCTTCTTCAATGCCTGTGACAGATTGCTGATCTGTCACAGTGATCTGTGATGTGACAGATCAGCGATCTGTCACAGGACAGTGATGTCCCACCTGGGACTATGTAATAAAGTAAAAAAAATTTAAAAAAATTTAAAAATAAATTTAAAAAAATCGCCAAATAAATTAGAAAAAAAAAAAAAATATTCCTTCAATAAATCCATTTTTTGGAAATAATAAAAGAAAAAACAATAAAAGTACACATATTAGGTATCGCTGTGTCCGTAATGACCCGCCCTATAAAACTGTCCCATTAGTTAACCCTTTTAGCGATCCCCTTAAAAAATAAAAATAAAAAACGAAGCAAAAAATAATGATTTATTATCATACCGCCAAACAAAAAGTATAATAGCGCGCGATCAAAAAGACACATATAAATATCCATGGTACCGCTGAAAACGTCATCTTGTCCCGCAAAAAACGAGCCACCACACAGCATCATCAGCGAAAAAATAAAAAAGTTATAGCTCACAGAATAAAGCGATGCAAAAATAATTATTTTTTATATAAAATAGTTTTCATTGCATAAAACCGACAAAAACATAAAAAAGACCTAAATGAGGTATCGCTGTAACCGTACTGACCCGAAGAATAAAACCGCTTTATCAATTTTACTGCACGCGGAACGGTGTAAACGCACCCCCCCAAAAGAAATTCATGAAACGCTGGTTTTTGTTCATTCTGCGTCCCAAAAATAGGAATAAAAAGCGATCAAAAAATGTCACGTGCCCGAAAATGGTACCAATAAAAACGTCAACTCGTCCCGCAAAAAATAAGACCTCACATGACTCAGTGGGTCAAAATACGGAAAAATTATAGCTCTCAAAATGTGGTGATGCAAAAACTATTTTACAATAAAAAGCGTCTTTTAGCGCGCGACAGCTGCCAAATAAAAAAACCGCCATAAATAGTAAATCAAACCCCCCGTTATCACCCCCTTAGTTAGGAAAAAATAATAAAACTAAAAAGGGTAAGGCTGTGTGCACACGCTGCGGATTAGGTGCGGATTCATCCGCGCGGATTTTGTAAAATCCGCAGGTGAAACCGCAGGTCAAAAGACCTGCGGTTTTACCTCCGGATTGCTCTGCGGTTTTGTCCTGCGGTTTTTCATCTCCTCAATAGAGGAGATGGCAAACCGCAGGAGAATCCGCAGAAAGAATTGACATGTCAATTCTTTCTGCGGATTGAAAACCACAGATAATCCGCGCGGAAAATTCCGCACCGTCTGCACTGCGGTTTTTGATTCCCATAGGGAATCATGGTACTGTACACCGCAGCAGAAACTGCTGCGGGTCCGCAGCAGCCAAAACCGCTGCGGAACCGCAGCAAAATCCGCAGCGTGTGCACACAGCCTTAGGGTTAGGGTTAGGGTTAGGGCTCAGATTAGGGTTAGGGGTGTGTTGGGTTTTAGGGTTGGAGTTATAATTGGGGTTTCCACTGTTTGGGCACATCAGGGGCTCTCCAAATGCAACATGGCGTCTGATCTCAATTCCAGTCAATTCTGAGTTGAAAAAGTCAAATGGTGCTCCTTCCCTTCCAAGCTCTGCCATGCGCCCAAACAGTGTTTTACCCCCCACATGTAGGGTATCAGCCTACTCAGGACAAATTGCAAAACAATTTTTGGGGTCCAATTTCTCCTGTTACCCTTAGGAAAATAAAAAATTGGGGGCAAAAATATCATTTTTGTGGAAAAAAATGATTTTTTTATTTTCACGTCCGAGTGTTATAAATTTCTGTGAAGCACTTGGGGGTTCAAAGTGCTCACCACACATCTAGATAAGTTCCGTGGGGGGTCTAGTGTCCAAAATGGGGTCACTTGTGGGGAGTTTCAATAGTTTAGGTACATCAGGGGTTCTCCAAACGCACATGACACCCGCAGACCATTCCATCAAAGTCTGCATTCCAAAACGTCACTGCTTCCCTTCCGAGCCCCGACGTGTGTACATACAGTAGTTTTCTCCCACATATTGGGTATCAGCATACTCAGGATAAATTGGACAACAACTTTTGGGGTCCAATTTCTCCTGGCACCCTTGGGAAAATAAAAAAATGGTGGCTAAAAGATCATGTTTGTGGAAAAAATACGAATTTTTTATTTTCACGCCCGGGCGTTATAAACTTCTGTGAAGCACTGGGGGGTTCAAAGTGCTCACCACACATCTAGATAAGTTCCTTGGGGGGTCTAGATTACAAAATGGTGTCATTTGTGGGGGGTTTCCACTGTTTAGGTACATTAGGGGCTCTCCAAAGGCAACATGACACCCGCAGACCATTCCATCAAAGTCTGCATTCCAAAACGTCACTACTTCCCTTCCGAGCCCCGACGTGTGCCCATACAGTAGTTTTCTCCCACATATTGGGTATCAGCATACTCAGGATAAATTGGACAACAACTTTTGGGGTCCAATTTCTCCTGGTACCCTTGGGAAAATAAAAAAATGGTGACTAAAAGATCATGTTTGTGGAAAAAATACGAATTATTTATTTTCACGCCCGGGCATTATAAACTTCTGTGAAGCACTGGGGGGGTCAAAGTGCTCACCACACATCTAGATAAGTTCCTTAGGGGGTCTAGTTTCCAAAATGGTGTCATTTGTGGGGGGTTTCCACTGTTTTGGTACATCAGGAGTTTTCCAAACGCGACATGGTGCCCGATCTCAATTCCAGCCAAAAACGTCAAATGGCGCTGCTTCCCTTCCGAGCTCTGCCATGCGCCCAAATAGTGGTTTACCCCCACATGTGGGGTATCAGCGTACTCAGAACAAATTTCACAATAACTTTTATGGTCCTGTTACCCTTGGAAAAATAAGAATTGAGGGTGAAAAGATCATTTTTGTGGAAAAAATATGATTTTTTAATTATATGGCTTTATGTTATAAACTTCTGTGAAGCCCATGGGGGGTCAAAGTTCTCACCACACATCTAGATAAGTTCCTTAGGGGGTCTAGTTTCCAAAATGGTGTCATTGTGGGGGGTTTCCACTGTTTTGGTACATCAGGGGTTTTCCAAACGCGACATGGTGTCCGATCTCAATTCCAGCCAAAAACGTCAAATGGCACTGCTTCCCTTCCGAGCTCTGCCATGCGCCCAAATAGTGGTTTACCCCCACATGTGGGGTATCAGCATACTCAGGACAAATTGCACAATAACTTTTAGGGTCCTGTTACCCTTGGGAAAATAAAAATTGGGGTGAAAAGATCATTTTTGTGGAAAAAATATGATTTTTTAATTGTACCGCTGTACGTTATAAACTTCTGTAAAGCCCTTGTGGGTTCAAAGTTCTCACCACATATCTAGATAAGTTCCTTGGGGGGTCTAGTTTCCAAAATGGGGTCACTTGTAGGGGGTTTCCACTGTTTAGGTACATCAGGGACTCTCCAAACGTGACATGGCGTCCGATCTGAATTCCAGCCAATTTTGCATTGAAAAAGTCAAACGGCGCTCCTTCCATTCTGAGCTCTGCCATGCGCCGAAACAGTCGTTCCCCCCCACAAATCAGGTATCAGCGTACTCAGGACAAATTGCACAATAGCTTTTGCAGTCCAATTTCTCCTGTTACCCTTGGTAAAATAAAAAAAATTGAACCTGAAGTATTTTTTTTGTGAAAAAAAGTTAGATGTTCATTTCTTTTTAAATATTCAAAAAAATTCCTGTGACACACCTAATGGGTTAATAAACTTCTTGAATGTGGTTTTGAGCACCTTAAGGGGTTCAGTTTTTAGAATGGTGTCACTTTTGGGTATTTTCTATCATATAGACCCCTCAAAGTGGCTTCAAATGTGATGTGGTCCTAAAAATAAAATGGTGTTGTAAAAATGAGAAATCGCTGGTCAACCTTTAACCCTTATAACTTCCTAACAAAAAAAATTTTGGTTCCAAAATTGTGCTGATGTAAAGTAAACATGTGGGAAATGTTACTTATCAAGTTTTTTGTGTGCCGTATCTCTGTGATTTAAGGGCATAAAAATTCAAAGTTGGAAAATTGCGAAATTTTCAAAATTTTTGCCAAATTTCCATTTTTTTCACAAATAAACGCAAGTTATTTGAATGAAATTTTACCACTAACATGAAGTACAATATGTCACGAGAAAACATAGTCAGAATCACCGGGATCAATGGAAGCGTTCCAGAGTTATGACCTCATAAAGGTACAGTGGTCAGAATTGTAAAAATTGGCCCGGTCATGAACGTGCAAACCACCCTTGGGGGTGAAGGGGTTAAAGCCTTTCTCAAGCAAGATCTCTGTGGAGTAGTCTGAGAGTGTAGCAATAAATGCTATATTAGACCTGTGAATAATGTGGTATGTGGGCAGAAAGATGCGCTCCTGGTGCCTGTGGGACACGAAGCATAGGGACTAATTGAGGCGTTCCGGGTGTCGGCCGCCAGAATGCCTCCATTAGTCCCTATGCCTCGTGTCCCTAATATAGCATTTATTGCTACTCTCTCAGACCCTAGTGCACACAGATCTTGCTTGAGAAAGGCTAAAAACGCCGAAATGTTGCGCAAGAAATTAACTGTTTATTCCATGGTCTTTTTTGTTTATGTGGTGGTGGTTTGCCTCTTAGGTTTAATCATCAATAGTAAAACAAATCATATGAGTGCCGAAGTTTCTGTAGTATTACGTGGATTTTTTCTAAAGAGCACCATAATCTCAATTGCACTGAGCACCCCCTATATAACTCTAACATATATCCATATGTCATAATAGCCTGTAAAAAAATGTTAGCAATGAATTGCTTCTGTTTACTTTTACTATTGCTTTCTTTGTTTCATCTGCATGAAAAATGCTGTCAGGTAAGTGATCTTCGTCTACTGTCTAACTTCATGTCTGCATTTTACTATGTGGGGTCTGTATTATACAAGGTGGGCCATGTATATGGATACACCTAAATAAAACAGGAATGGTTGGTGATATCAACTATCTGTTTGTGGCACATTAGTATATGGGAGGGGGAAAACTTTTCACGATGGGTGGTGACCTTGGCGGCCATTTTGGATCCAACTTTATTTTTTTAATGGGAAGAGGGTCGTGACACCTAAAACCTATTGAGAATTTCACAACAAAAGTAATGGTGTGCTTGGTTTTAACGTCACTTTATTCTTTCATAAGTTACTTACGAGTTTCTCTTTGTTTACAGCCATACATGTCGCAGAGGTTAACACGTGAGGAGCAGATAGAAATTGTGTTGATGTCTGGTGAACGCAGTACCTGGGACATTGCAGCAGATTTCAATGCAAGACACCCTACGCAAGAAAACTGTCACCATTCCCATTTTATTTAGGTGTATCCCTATAAATGGCCCATCCAAAAAAAGTTTGCCTCATAACTGAGCATAATGTTCTGTGTAAACTGGGGGTCTTGTTCCAATTTTTGTTCTGCCCATTCTGCAAATTCAGCAAGACGATCGCATCAGTAGAACATCCCTTTGGGGCGGATATTAGCTACTCAATTGGCACCCTTACAAAATCCAGCTGTTGCAGCATCTCAATGAGGATGACCCAGATCGGGCGCGCTGAATTTGCAGAAAGGGCAAAACAGAAATTATTTATATAGTACCATTAATTCCATGGTGCTGAACATTGGACGGGATCAAATCAAAATACAAATATCACTTACAGTAAACAAAACTGACAATGACAGACTGATAGAGTTAAGAGGACCCTGCCCTTGCGGGCTTACATTCTACAGGGAAATTGGAACAGGACCCTCAGTTTATGCAGAACATCATGTTCAGTGATGAGGCAAACTTGTTTGGGTGGGCCATTTATATGGATACACCTAAATAAAATGGGAATGGTGACAGTTTTCTTGCACGTTGGGTGTCTTGCACTGAAATCTGCGGCAATGACACGGGTACTGCGTTCACCAGACATAAACACAATTTCTATCCGCTCCTCACGTGTTATCCTCTGCGACATGTCGATGGCTGTAAACAAAGAGAAACTTGTAAATAACACATGAAAGAATAATGTTACGTTAAAACCAAGCACACACCATTGTTTTTCTTGTGAAATTCTCCATAAGTTTGATGTATCACATGACCCCTTTTCCCACTGGAAAAAACAAAGTTGAATCCAAAATGACCGCCATGGTCACCACCCATCTTGAAGAGATATCCCCCTCCCATATACTAATGTGCTAAATACTGGAATTTGATATCACAAACCATTCCCATTTTATTTAGGTGTATCCATATACATGGCCCACCCTGTACTATGAGAAATCTGCATTACCTTATATGGGATACTGCATTATACTATGTGAGGTCTCCATTACACTATGTGGAATGCTGCATTATGCTATGAGTTCTGTATTGCACTATACCCGCCTTAGTCCTTGCCCACGCTGGGGCACCTGCCTTATGTCTAGCCTTGTGCCTAGCAAGCCCTGGGGCACCACCCTAATGCTTTGCCTGCCCTGTTGCAACTGCCTTATAACTAGTTCGCTCTGGGGCACATGCCTTAAGCCTAGCCAGCCCTTGGTGCTATTCCTTATGCCTAGCCCAACCTGAGGGTCCCTGCCTTATGACTAGCCCATCCCGGGGGCTCCTGCCTTAAGCCTAGCTCGCCCTAGGGTTCTTGCCTTATGCCTAGCCCGCCCTGGGGCTCTTGCCTTATGCCTAGCCCGCCCTGGGGCTCCTCCCTTATGCTTAGCCCGCCCTAGGGCACAAGCCTTAAGTCCAGCACGCCCTGGGGCACCAGCCTTATGTCTAGCCTGCCCTGGAGCACAAGCCGGTATGCCTAGCCTCCCTTGGTCTCCTGCCTTAAGCCTAGCTCTACGTGGGACTCCTGCCTTAAACCTAGCCCGCTCTACGTGGGACTCCTGCCTTATGCCTAGCCTGCCCTGGGGCACCAGCCTTATGCCTAGCCCGTCCTGGGGCACCAGCCTTATGCCTAGCCCGTCCTGGGGCACCAGCCTTATGGCTAGCCCGCCCTGGGGCACCATCCTTATGCCTAGCCCGCCCTGGGGCACCAGCCTTATGCCTAGCCCGCCCTGGGGCACCAGCCTTATGCCTAGCCCGCCCTGGGGCACCAGCCTTATGCCTAGCCCGCCCTGGGGCACCAGCCTTATGCCTAGCCCCCTGGGGTAACAGCCTTATGCCTAGCCCCCCTGGGCTACCAGCCTTATGCCTAGCCCCCCTGGGCTACCAGCCTTATGCCAAGCCCGCCCTGGGGCACCAGCCTTATGCCTAGCCCGCCCTGGGGCACCAGCCTTATGCCTAGCCCGCCCAGGGGCACCAGCCTTATGCCTAGCCCGCCCTGGGGCACCAGCCTTATGCCTAGCCCCCCTGGGGCACCAGCCTTATGCCTAGCCCGCCCCGGGGGCAACAGCCTTATGCCTAGCCTGCCCTGGGGCAACAGCCTTATGCCTAGCCTGCCCTGGGGTAACAGCCTTATGCCTAGCCCGCCCCGGGGCAACAGCCTTATGCCTAGCCCGCCCCGGGGCAACAGCCTTATGCCTAGCCCGCCCCGGGGCAACAGCTTTATGCCTAGCCCGCCCTGGGGCAAACAGCCTTATGCCTAGCCCGCCCTGGGGCAACAGCCTTATGCCTAGCCCGCCCTGGGGCAACAGCCTTATGCCTAGCCCGCCCCGGGGCAACAGCCTTATGCCTAGCCCGCCCCGGGGCAACAGCCTTATGCCTAGCCCGCCCCGGGGCAACAGCCTTATGCCTAGCCCGCCCCGGGGCAACAGCCTTATGCCTAGCCCGCCCCGGGGCAACAGCCTTATGCCTAGCCCGCCCCGGGGCAACAGCCTTATGCCTAGCCCGCCCCGGGGCAACAGCCTTATGCCTAGCCCGCCCCGGGGCAACAGCCTTATGCCTAGCCCGCCCCGGGGCAACAGCCTTATGCCTAGCCCGCCCCGGGGCAACAGCCTTATGCCTAGCCTGCCCCGGGGCAACAGCCTTATGCCTAGCCCGACCCGGGGCAACAGCCTTATGCCTTGCCCGCCCTGGGGGTACTGCCTTATGCCTAGCCCGCCCTGGGTCTCCTGCCTTATTCCTAGCCTGCCCTGAGGCTCCAGACATCAACACAATTTCTATCCGCTCCTCACGTGTTATCCTCTGCGACATGTCGATGGCTGTAAACAAAGAGAAACTTGTAAATAACACATGAAAGAATAATGTTACGTTAAAACCAAGCACACACCATTGTTTTTCTTGTGAAATTCTCCATAAGTTTGATGTATCACATGACCCTTTTTCCCACTGGAAAAAACAAAGTTGGATCCAAAATGACCGCCATGGTCACCACCCATCTTCCCCCCCTACCATACACTAATGAGCCACATACTAGAATTTGATATCACAAACCATTCCAATTTTATTTAGGTGTATCCATATACATGGCCCACCCTGTACTATGTGAAATCTGCATTACCTTATATGGGATACTGCATTATACTATGTGAGGTCTCCATTACACTATGTGGAATGCTGCATTATGCTATGAGTTCTGTATTGCACTATACCCGCCTTAGTCCTTGCCCACGCTGGGGCACCTGCCTTATGTCTAGCCTTGTGCCTAGCAAGCCCTGGGGCACCACCCTAATGCTTTGCCTGCCCTGTTGCAACTGCCTTATAACTAGTTCGCCCTGGGGCACATGCCTTAAGCCTAGCCAGCCCTTGGTGCTATTCCTTATGCCTAGCCCAACCTGAGGGTCCCTGCCTTATGATTAGCCCATCCCGGGGGCTCCTGCCTTAAGCCTAGCTCACCCTAGGGTTCTTGCCTTATGCGTAGCCCTCCCTGGGGCTCTTGCCTTATGCCTAGCCCGCCCTGGGGCTCCTGCCTTATGCTTAGCCCACCCTGGGGCTCCTGCCTTATGCTTAGCCCGCCCTAGGGCTCCTGCCTTATGCTTAGCCCGCCCTAGGGCACAAGCCTTAAGTCCAGCACGCCCTGGGGCACCAGCCTTATGTCTAGCCTGCCCTGGAGCACAAGCCGGTATGCCTAGCCTCCCTTGGTCTCCTGCCTTAAGCCTAGCTCTACGTGGGACTCCTGCCTTAAACCTAGCCCGCTCTACGTGGGACTCATGCCTTATGCCTAGCCCGCCCTGGGGCACCAGCCTTATGCCTAGCCTGCCCTGGGGCACCAGCCTTATGCCTAGCCTACCCTGGGGCACCAGCCTTATGCCTAGCCTGCCATGGGGCACCAGCCTTATGCCTAGCCTGCCCTGGGGCAACAGCCTTATGCCTAGCCCGCCCCGGGGCAACAGCCTTATGCCTAGCCTTCCCCGGGGCAACAGCCTTATGCCTAGCCCGCCCCGGGGCAACAGCCTTATGCCTAGCCCGCCCCGGGGCAACAGCCTTATGCCTAGCCCGCCCCGGGGCAACAGCCTTATGCCTAGCCCGCCCCGGGGCAACAGCCTTATGCCTAGCCCGCCCTGGGGCACCGGCCTTAAGCCTAGCCCGCCCTGGGGCACCGGCCTTAAGCCTAGCCCGCCCTGGGGCACCGGCCTTAAGCCTAGCCCGCCCTGGGGCACCGGCCTTAAGCCTAGCCCGCCCTGGGGCACCGGCCTTAAGCCTAGCCCGCCCTGGGGCACCGGCCTTAAGCCTAGCCCGCCCTGGGGCACCGGCCTTAAGCCTAGCCCGCCCTGGGGCACCGGCCTTACGCCTAGCCCGCCCTGGGGCACCGGCCTTACGCCTAGCCCGCCCTGGGGCACCGGCCTTACGCCTAGCCCGCCCTGGGGCACCGGCCTTACGCCTAGCTCGCCCTGGGGCTCCTGCCTTACGCCTAGCCCGCCCTAGGGCTCCTGCGTTATGCTTAGCCCGCCCTAGGGCACAAGCCTTAAGTCCAGCACGCCCTGGGGCACCAGCCTTATGTCTAGCCTGCCCTGGAGCACAAGCCGGTATGCCTAGCCTCCCTTGGTCTCCTGCCTTAAGCCTAGCTCTACGTGGGACTCCTGCCTTAAACCTAGCCCGCTCTACGTGGGACTCATGCCTTATGCCTAGCCCGCCCTGGGGCACCAGCCTTATGCCTAGCCTGCCCTGGGGCACCAGCCTTATGCCTAGCCTGCCCTGGGGCACCAGCCTTATGCCTAGCCTGCCATGGGGCACCAGCCTTATGCCTAGCCTGCCCTGGGGCAACAGCCTTATGCCTAGCCCGCCCCGGGGCAACAGCCTTATGCCTAGCCTTCCCCGGGGCAACAGCCTTATGCCTAGCCCGCCCCGGGGCAACAGCCTTATGCCTAGCCCGCCCT